>NC_091138.1:31473699-32114155 GCF_041381155.1 Argopecten irradians | reverse complement strand
TCATTTAGTACTAATCATATAGTAAAAATCATACTCTACATAGGGGGAAAACTCACCGACCCCAAAGCTCTAACCCACCTAGCTTTAGCGGCAAAACAATCACATTTCTAGCACGTCTTCGTAAAACACCGGTTACGGTTACTACCGTTAGAAGGAGCGATGATTTTTCTTTCAAAATTATCCTACACAACTACACAAAGTGCCGTCACTAAGATAAGTAACCCGAGGTGAAGACTAAGTTTACCTGTCCAGAAGCTTGGAGTGATCTACAGTTTCTCCACATCGGGGACTCAGGAAGGAGTCCTGGATGGTTATGTTACCATTCTCTTATCTTCTACTATCTCGTCAACCCACTCTGACCAACCATGTCCGTTGTTGATATAGCGTGGTCGGGTGGCGTATGCTTGTTCTTGGTAGTATGCTTCAGTGGGACAACACTATAAAAGTCCTATATATAGTTCCACTGTTACAAAGAGACACAACACGGACATACTGCAGTACCGTCAGCAAAAACACGCACGCACTTCACACACGCAAAACATGTACATCGATTACACGGGAGTCAACCATGACCATGGCTGTTCATTCAGACAATAAAATAACGAGGACTGATCGGAATTAGATGATCTATAAAATAAGTTTTATGATATTCAGTTCACACTATATCAACTGAATTAGTAGACAATGCGCTTTGGTATCTGATTTTCGTTTCTCCAAATCAATGTCATTAAGTCAGGTTGAGGGGTCATCAAATTTTGAGCCTTGGAAATCTCTTAGGGACGTGCATGGTTTCTGATGTGTTCTCTGTTATATAGAATTATCCAGATGCTTAATATTAAGCCTGGATTATGATTTGGTTAGACGATTTCAAAACTTGATAACATCAATGACCTTGACCTACATTCAAGGTCACAGAGGTCAGATTTGCTAATATTTTAATAACTTTGTGACCGAGAAACAAAGAACACCATATTTAGATGGTATTTTGCTTGTGGAGTGGTTAGATATGATTCAAAATGAATTTTATTATTATCATTATTTTAAACCAGTCGCAGTCGTAGTATTAAAACCACGATGAATATGTAGATACCAAACTTCGGACGTTACATACATTGTACCCTACATATTCAATACACAGGATAGTCACATGTCGTCAGCAAACTATGCACGTGTACGATATATGTATATATTCATGTACATCGGCCTATGATAATAAAACGACTGTAATTCTATTACCGGCCTTCGGAACCGGCCTTGATAGTCGTCATGGAGATTGTTGAATTCTTTTATTGACGTCATCTTAGCCAGAACATCCTCGTAAACTTACTATAAAACAATAACGGTTCTCTGAAAGTTCCATAAAACGGCTTTCACAAATATTTAGGAACACCATAGTTTATTGTCAAAGGGTAAAATCATTTCAGATATTTCTACTACACCCAAACGATTCTGCGAGCTGCTTTTGTATATATATCGATGCTATTTAACTTCTGTGCCATACTTACTAAGTTAGTACAGTGTAGTATTTAACAATCCTTAAAGATGCTCCACCGCTGACAAATGGCATTTTTTCACTATCAAAAACACGAGCAGACGATTTAGTATTTTTCTTCAGTTACAAAAGTTACTTACTTTACACCATTACCACCATTGAAAAGTTTGAGCTTCTAATTTTACTTCAAGTTAAAAATATGAAAAATAATTAATTGCATCCCGAAAAAATTCCGTGGCACTATATCCTATATGGAATGAAGTACTGATTGCGCATGCACCAAAGGCAAAATAAATTATTTTATATTAGTTTTTGTGTTTATTTAGACAGGTATATACACGATTACACACCAATTATTGTTCAAATGGTGAATATCATTTATGCTCTGTCGGCGTATTTAACAATCCTTAAAGATGCTCCACCGCTGACAAATGGCATTTTTTCACTATCAAAAACACGAGCAGACGATTTAGTATTTTTCTTCAAATACAAAAGTTACTTACTTTACACCATTACCACCATTGAAAAGTTTGAGCTTCTAATTTTACTTCAAGTTAAAGATATGAAGAATAATTAATTGCATCTCGCAAAAAATATGCATGCACCAAAAGCGAAATAAATCATTTTATATCATGTTTTTGTGTTAATTAGGCATATATATACACGATTAAACACCAATTATTGTTCAAATGTTGAACATCATTTATGCTCTGTCGGCGGTGGAGCATCTTTAAGGAACATAAAGCTTATAATGCTGTTTATATGTTTGAGATATCGAGCACATAATTTTCCTCTCAATTTCTAGGTTGTCCAAAAGTCGTAAATAGGTAGAATATGTGTCGATATACATTCATGTATGGGTCAAAGAAAGAATATCAACAGGATTTTCCAGGTGACACGGGATCCAATCAAACCTAAGTCTGTTGGATACGAATTACTTCAAATGGTAAATATGGGACAAGGAAGTAATTCCAACCGTGTGGACAAAAACAAATTGTCAAATTTTCGATGCGATCTGCCCCTTTATCAAGACATACAAAACGAGCACGATTACATAATAGGATACGAACAGTAATGCGGGACAAAGTAGGCAAGTATTTAGAGGTTATTATAGGACAATTTTGATATCGCACCCTTTATTAGCCCGAGACCGCCATATCAGGTATCAGGTCAAGGGCTGATAAAGGGTGCGATATCAAAATTGACATATCATAACCTTTTTATCACACATTTTGAAAAAAAAGGAAAGAAATTTTAACAATTTTAAAACATGTATTAAAACGTATAGATCAATGACCGACATTCCACTGGTCATGATGAAGGCCAATTTAATGTTGAAGTAGTGGAAAAACTTCATTACATGTATATGTTTTACAAATACATAATCCCTGGTTAAATGAACGAGTTGAAATATGTATTTTAAGCAAATTTAACAAGATCCTAGTGAAGGCTTACTATCACTTAAAAAATTGATAAAGTTCAACAAATTATGGCAAAGCGGGTCCATTTCAGAATGATCAGTTTTACAACGGACAAAACTTATGAATTCGACGGGAAAATTAAACTATTAAACGTGTAATTTATTCCTGCGTCTCTTCTTGTTGACAAACGCATGTCGTTGATTTTATTTATACCAAATACGTTCTTTTTGTGTTATAAATATGAATTACGATGCATTGCTTTCGGCAATGTGGACAAATCTCATTTCGTGCGTTACTGTTACAATCTGTATTTAAGGTTGTATTCTTCTGAGGTTTCAGTCCCGTTGAAGTCTCGTTTCGACATAGATCAAAGAAGTTATGAGATTTTCAAATAAAATCTATCAATATCTGTAGGAAGTTACCAGTTGCAAATTTTGTCAAAAAATTACATTTCTAGCTTTAGTAGATTTTTTTATATGGGGATTTTAAGAAATGGCCCATTTGGCGGCCATTTTGAAATTGTGTCTTTTTTCGCTTTGAGTAGAGCCACAGTTTTACCATTTTTTACTGAAATTGTTTTTACTTAAATCATCACTGCGCCAGTATTTTTAGCTGTATCGAGGTAATTTTTGCTGTAAATCTTTACTGGGTTCGTGGTAATTAAAATATTGAGCATTAATGTGTGATATGATACACTTTTGTCTCTTTATTTTTACATTTAATGGTAATTTGAGCACAATTATTTTTTACTCGAAAATACTGAAAAATAACAAATATTCAAATGGGGCAAAAAAGTAAGCACACGGACCCCCCATTTTTCTGCCTGATTTAGAAAGAACAACCCTTTCCCTGTTGATATGCCATTTTGAAATTGTGTCTTTTTTCGCTTTGAGTAGAGCCACAGTTTTACCATTTTTTACTGAAATTGTTTTTACTTAAATCATCACTGCGCCAGTATTTTTAGCTGTATCGAGCTAATTTTTGCTGTAAATCTTTACTGGGTTCGTGGTAATTAAAATATTGAGCATTAATGTGTGAAATGATACACTTTTGTCACTTTATTTTTACATTTAATGGTAATTTGAGCACAATTATTTTTTACTCGAAAATACTGAAAAATAACAAATATTCAAATGGGGCAAAAAAGTAAGCACACGGACCCCCCATTTTTCTGCCTGATTTGGAAAGAACAACCCTTTCCCTGTTGATATGCAAAATATTAACAAAAGTTTAATACCAGAACTTTTTCTATAAAGGGCTAAATTTGGCAAAAATTGCTGAAAATGGTGCATTTTGAAGCTCAAAATTAAGGGGTAGGGGTAGCATATGTTGTTATTCTGAGAAAAAATGTAAGTCTTATTGATCAAAACTGGTATATTTTTAAAGAAGACTACTAGAAAATAAATTCTACAAACATCTATACATATCAAACACCTCATTCGGAAATTGTGGCTTTAATCTATTGTGTATATGGTCAAAACGGCAAAATTCCCATAAAATCTAATATTTTGTCAATTAGGTATCTTTGGATGACAATAGCTCAAAAAAGAGCACACGGACATATGTTTTTTCTTCTATTTTCTTTTATGGCATGAACTCCTATTTCCAAAAATCTATATGAGAAAAAAAGTTTAATACAAGAAAATTTTGACTTCTCAGAGGAGTACATCCTTAAACAAACCATAGTTCAGACAAAATCTCCAGTAAAATCATCATGAAACAGACTATTTCTGACTTCTGATATCTTTCTCAATACGTTTATCCGAGAGCTATTTTGAAATTGACAATTGTATACGTTATTCAACTTATCGTCTGCAGGAAACTGAATCGAAGCGGCAACTCTCAAATCCGGAGTGAACCACCCGGATGACGTGATATCAGCCCGGGCCGATAACTCATATCAGCCCCGGGTGATATCAAATTATGACGTCATAATGTGATATCAGTCCGGGCGCTGCGGCACGGACAGCACCAGTATCGCATGGGCAAAACGTTCATTATCAAAGACAAAAGTGTGATAAATAACTATACAGCACAATGAAGCGGTAATATATACATTTCTGGGACGTCATCGCCCTTTGTTTGTCGACGTCAAGGTTTGGTTAATCGGCAGATGTCCGAGTACGCTGAGATTAGTTAATACGTGGCAACTCTGAGGTTTGAGAACACTGAGGTTAGGTTAATACGTGGCTTGATGTTTGAGAACACTGAGGTTAGGCTAATGTGTCACCTGCTGTTTGAGGAAACGCCGAGGTTCGGTTATACGTCGGCTGATATCTGAAGACGTTGTGGTTGGGTCTTCACGTCGACTTGTGTCTGACGACGCTGATATTTAGTCTAAAACGTTTTCGTGGGCCACGTCGCTGTGTAGTTCTTAGAGCCTATTGCAAAGCACAGGAAGAACAAAAACAGATCGTACTTAAATCGCAAAGTTGGCGGATAACCAAACACTCTTAGATATATAGCTTTATTCGTGCTCCCAGCGGGATCTGGAAAACTAAAACCGATTTAATGTGTGGATGTTTGACTTGTATCGCTGTCAAAACTATCTCTGCTCTGCTTTGGAGTTGTCCGTGTACTCGACAAAGTAGACAGTTTGGCAATGGAGCGGTTTAAATATTCATGGCGAGGTTATAGAACCGGTTATTCGGGGCGCATTCTGAGTTCTTCCTTGTCACATTTTATTTATTTTGTGCTTGATGACGTCATAACTGTCAGAAAAATCGATGATCGATCGGCGTAAAGCCCTCTCTGGTTGACGAAATATATTACATCCTTGGTCCTCTACAGTGATAGACCCATCAGCCCGGCCCCCGGGACACGCTAGGAGGATCAAAAGTGCGGAGAACAGTAAACTTTTGGTACAACAAAGCTTTACATATTCCCGAAAGACTCTCTCAAAAAGTTTGATCTTTTACCAAATGCCTAAGTTAACGACTTGTATTAATCTTGCGTGTCAGTTTAAATCTGCCTCCTTGCTAGAGAGTTCTGTATCATGACAACTGTGTTATTTTTAGATTCTTTCTAGTAAGGAGATTACAATAGAGGACAATCGAGGGAATTCACTTTTATTTCTTAAAACAAATATAATTTGATATAGATATAATCATTAAAATATGTTAACTATTTCTTTGTAATTAGAAACATATATGAATTATCAAATTGAATATTTTCCAATTCTAATAGTTAACAACAAATGTTTCTGCAAACACCAAAAACACCGTGATCAACATAAATGGATGTTATGAATACTGCAGCATGGTTAATTTTAATTAGCATGATAGAGAGAGGTGGATCTCGTGTTCTTTAAAAAAAAACCATGCAATTGTTGTAATTATTCAGATTTTCTCGACTGATGACAATCTGAAAAACACGAGTCTTTCTATGAAAAGCAAGCGCTTTTCTAGTGAGAAACCGCTTTTCGATGAGGACACTCTAAATCCATTGCCATCGAGTTGCAAAATGTAAAATGATAAAAGAAAATAAACTTATAAAAGCCGAATAAATGAGAGTAATGGGTTAACGGCACTTGTCGATTTCTTTTGCGGAAGGACAACTCCGAAGCCTGTGGGCGACTGGAATGTTTCAAAAATAAATAACTAATATGTTTTCTCGAATCAGATGATGGCGGTACTGTTTTTGAAATAAAAATCAAACAGCCGTTGGTAACACCATGCCTTTTATGATTTTTTTAAAGAAAATATCTAACTTAATAAATAGATAGATTTGATTACACCCGGGCCTTAAACGCTGTTTTATTGTCATAAACGAACGGCTGAATCCTATTTGAATGTGAATTACGCGCATTACGAATGCAAAACTGCCTTGGAGAATCATCACCTTACTAGAACGATGCCTAATACATCAATCCATTCCGAGTGCCACTTAAACGATTGGCGATCAGAAGGTTGATGGGAACGAGGCTTCAATCGCTTAACCTGAAGACGAAAGTGAGATAGATGTCATTCTGTCAAGGTCAGAGGCGAAAAAAAGCTGTGGAATCGATCGAGGACATGTCGAGCTTGTTCCTTAAGGGGGTCACAGAGAAACGATAGCACCAATCTTATGATATTAGTTAACAGGTCGAACGAGTTATAAATCACAAGGGTGATTAGAATATACCGGAGATTGACTAAATGTTTTACCTAGTTATATACTAAAAGTCTCTTTCATATGTGGATATGGAGAATAGGGATATTCTACCCGAGTGTTTTACAACATTTTGTGATCCCAAGGGTAGAATATCCTTCATATCCACGTATGAAAAAGTATTTTTCCCTCAAACCATGACGTTTCATTATAATTTTACTACATGTACTATCATTTTCCGCCATTTTGAAATAAATTCGAAAAACAAATGGCTGCAAGTGAATCCAGTTTTACACGTGTAGGTACAATGTATGAGAGAACTAATTATTCTTTCATATCTACGAGTGTAATACTGGCTGGTCTAGGGCAATTAACGCATGTCGTATGAGGCTATATTGCATGGCTACCCATGCAATAAAGCCTCGTGACGTCACAGTGTTAACAAAATAACTAATTTTTCGGTACATTTAAAGAAAATAATTGGATTTACTTTAATAAAAGATACAAACAACGGGATTTGCGTTGAAAATATCACGTAATTTTCATATATGGAGAAATGACTTGCAGTCACGTTTTTTCGAATTTATTTCAAGAAGACCGAAAATCACAGTAGTAAAATTGCAATAAGACGTTACATGGGAGATATAGGAGAAAAATACTCTTTCATATTTGGCTATGAAGGATAGGGCTATTCTTCCCTCGGGATCACAAAATGTTGAAAAACCCCGACAAGCCTCGGGTTTTTACAACATTTTGTGACCTTCGGGTAGAATATCCATATCTCTAATATCCATATATGAAAGAGTCTCTTAAAGATGCTCCACCGCCGACAGAGCATAAATGATATTCATCATTTGGACAATAATTGGTGTTTAATCGTGTATATATATGCCTAATTAAAACAAAAAATGAAAATAAGATAATTCATTTCGCCTTTGGTGCAGGCACAATCATTACTTTATTCCATATAGGATATAGTGCAAGGGAATTTTTTCGGGATGCAATTAATTATTTTTCATATTTTTAATTTGAAGTAAACCTAGAAGCTGTAATGCAATGTTCTAAGAATTCTAAAGAACTGTGGAAAAAGATAAAGGAATTTTTACCTAGTAAAAAATCAGCATTGACCGTTAATTTAAAAGTTGACAGAAGTACTATTTCTGAAAAAGTAGAAGTTGCTAATGCCTTTAATGATTTTTTCTGTAATATTGGATCTGTAATTGGTAAAACCTTTGATGATAGTTTACCAACAGTAGATAATTTTGTTACAGACAGTCCTTATTTTATACCAAATATTACACCAGATTTTGTTCTGGGTGAAATCAAGAAAATGGCTGATGGTAAGGCTACTGGCGTTGATGGTATTTCAGTGAAACTACTTAAAATAGCCGGTGACTCTATTGTGTCACCATTGACCTTTTTGTTTAACATGTCCATTTCTAATGGAACTTTTCCTTCTGAATGGAAGAAGGCCAAGGTTACTCCTATTTTTAAAGCTGGTGAATCCAACTTGGTCAATAACTACAGACCTGTTTCTGTATTATGTGTTCTTAGTAAGATTTTAGAGAAGCATGTTCACAATACTCTGTATGATTTTCTTTCTAAGAACAAACTTTTAAGTGATTGTCAATTTGGATTTCGTCCAAATCATTCTACTGATACAGCTTTAGTTAATATTGTAGATAAATGGCTTAAAAATATTGATGAAGGTTTTCTAACTGGAGCTGTATTTATCGACCTTCGAAAAGCATTTGATACTGTTAATCATGCTGTTCTTTTACATAAACTTAAATCATATGCTGTATCATATCTGATAAACAGATCACAAGCAGTAAGCTACAAGGATGTCATGTTTGATTTTAAACCTATAGATATTGGAGTACCACAGGGTTCAATACTTGGGCCACTGCTGTGGATGAGAGGAGAAAACAAACTCAGTCTGAATTTGAACAAAACCCAGTGCATGATGATTGGATCAGCACAGAGGTTATCCAAATGCCGAGAGTTGAATTTAAATATAAATGATTTTCATATTGAATCTGTACATTGTGCAAAACTCCTTGGAGTTTTTGTTGACCGTTGTCTTTCATGGAAAGACCATATTGACTATGTATCAAAGAAAGTCTCAAAAAAGATTGGTGTTCTGAAAAGGCTAAGGCCATTTATGTCAAATGATATTCTGAAAAAAGTTTACCACAGTATAGTTTTTCCACAATTTATATATTGTTCTATTGTTTGGAGTGAGGCCAGTAACAAATCTTATATTCATAAATTGTGCAAGCTACAAAAAAGAGCAGCAAGAGTTTTACTAAATGTTAGAGATATTTTAACACCATCCAAAGTACTTTTTACTCAGTTGAAGTGGCTGCCAATAGAAAACTATCTTATTTTTAGGAAAGCTGTTCTTGCTTACAAAATTTTACATGGGGATACTCCTAGTGTCTTCAGTAACACGTTTACCTATATTAGGGATGTTAGTATGAGAAATACCAGATCTTCAATTTCAAATAAGTTTTATATTCCTAATGCTAGAACAAATTATTTTAAGCGTTCATTTGTTTACACTTGTTCCAATTTACTAAATGGATTGAACAATGATATTAGAAATGCTCCCAGTGTTGCTGTTTTTAAACAAAAATATTTAAAGGATGTATTTTCACAATTTTAGTTTTATACTTTCTACCAATAGTTTAGAAAGCAACCATATTTACATGTTGATATGAATGTATATGTCTTTTAAATTAAGGTATTGTCTGTATTAAACTGTTGTCTGTGATAACTGTATATATTGATGCAGGGCCATATTGTAAATTAGATTTGTCTAAATATGTAACCCTGGTTAAATAAAAGATTTTATTATTATTATTATTATTTAAGCTCAAACTTTTCGAAGGTAGTAATGGTGTAAAGTTAGTAACTTTTGTAATTAAAGAAAAAATACTACATCGTCTGCTCCTGTTTTTGATGGTGAAAAAATATCATTTGACAGCGGTGGAGCATTTTTAATATACAATAAGTCAATGCTTCAGCTTTCTGACGATTGCTATACTTTTGGGTCCTATAAATTGCTTCTTTTATTCTAAAGATTTCATAGTTGTGATTGTTTTAAGGAAATGAATATGAGAAGAGGTAAAGTTTATATGTAATTAGACACACCAGAGTATCCATAGATTATTCTCAATAGGGTTTTGGAAACTGATGATGGCACATTTGTATCCATTATACATGTATTGTCTATTCCCTGGGCGTCTCTGGCATGTGGTTTACACCAACGATAAACGAGAAGGTGTCCCGAAAGGAGCATAACACCTTTCATTTTCAGTCAGCCAGTTTTTATAGGTGCCGTATAATTTTGGCCACTTATTTATAAATTAATTACCTTTATGCATCTGTGGTGGTATGCTGCAATACCGCCGACGTCTTCAACCGAGGCCATCCCTCTCTCTATTGATGGGGTCAACAGTGATGATCAGTCATGCGCGTCGGTGGTGGGTGTATAGCTACTAGTGTCTTTCTTCATCCACACCCAGCATGAAGCTCGCTATGCTGTCTTGTACAACCCCAATGCAGATAGCATTCGCCACAAGACTGTGCAGGGAAGCCTCTACATCCAACCTCAACAGGGTAGCTCAATATCTGCCAGTTCCGATCCAGACTTCCGCCATCAACAGTGCCTCATACTTTGTCCTCTTCCTTTCATGGCCTTCACTGCACCGTTCCTCCCATGGGACTTATAGATCAATAATGACGATTTTCCTTGTTCCTGGTGACTAAAGAACCATATCCGTCTGAGGTTGGTAGAAAAAATATCGGGAAAAGTAAATCTCTGGTTGAGATCTTCAGCCAGTCTCAAGTCCCTGTCTGGCTAATAATTCCGTTTGATTTCTCAGATAGGAATGTCCGTGTTTCACCTTCCCTCACAAACCTAAAATATATTGCTTCAATCATGTAATATTTTGTAAGCCATTGTTTTATAAATTATTTCTAAAAATTCCATGAAACGATTAAATGTGAATACCAAATGAAATGTAACTGTATTATTGATAATCATTACATCAGAACTGGCTATAAGTGGCTATTTTTTCGCATATGCCTGGCGAAATACTCTAAACCAGTTTTTTTCGCGTGCAATTTAGTTTCGCGAATTTTGCGAACCAAGTTAATGCGCGGATTAGCATTGAGATTATTGACATGGGTCGGCATTTCCTTTCATTTTTGTTTATCTCGCGAGATTAAATCGCACACAATAATAAGTTGGTTGACAGTGTTGTTTGCTTTTTCCTCACCTCTGTCCTCGGTAAGCCATGAATGGAATTATTAAGTCGATAAACTCATTGAAAACGGCAGTCCGTAAAGAAGACCATAAACAAAATATAACAGTGGTCATATATTGTCCTTATCTTCGGACATTCACTTGGTACAGCACGCAATCTGTTATCTGCTCCGGATTTACCAAAATCCCCAGGGTCATGAGTCAATTGAATATTTCACCACTTCCGCCCACAATATTGCGCCATCTGGTGATTGAGATATTGTAATCGCCATCGGAAGTCAAATGGGTATTATCTAGTGCGCTTGTCCTTTCATTTACCCTATTTTGTTATGTTTGATTGGTCCTTTGATTAAACGTGGTTGTGTTTGTTAAATTTGTTTTGTTTTAATGCTTTTCTTTTCAATTAAATATATTTTGTATGTAATCTATATATCAGAAACACATTTTCATATGTTAAAAAGACACTTATGAAATAAGCCATATTGAATTGTAACAACCAATAAAATTTACTTTCGTTACCCTGATATCTTGTTTTCTAACCTCCATCCTTGCCGAGAATGGAACTAATCAATTCACCACGTACTTTAGCCTTTATTCCTCCTTGTTCAATGAACACCTCTACTTGAATAAAACTGTGCTGGTTTTTTAATCGATCATATATTCATTAAATATCTGACTCCAAAAAGTTAAAACATACTGCAGTTATTGTGTAATAACTCCGTTTATTGCTTTCAAAATTATACCAATACGCGTATGTGCAATAATCATAAAATGCTATATTCCGAAAGTTGTACAAATCGTCTTGTAGAGCTACTATACTAAACTTAACAGATGCATAGATAGACTGATTGTTCAAATCCGAAAAAGAGAACGATCACTTCAAATTCGCAAGTGGCCACGGTAGCCAAATGGTTAAGATATCCAGACATATTCCCACAAGCCCTCCACTTTTGTGTTAATTGCGAGTTCGAATTCCATATGGGCAGTTGCTAGGGTTTTTTCTCCGGGTACTCCGGCTTCCCTCCACCAACAAATCCGAAATATCCTTAAATGACCCTGACTGTTAAATGACGTTAAACTGATAAAACGAAACGAAACCAAATCAAATTCGCCAAACTTTATGTTGTGCCTATACTGGGGAAGACTTAAAAAGCAATCTCGTTTTTCAATCTGGTCTAAACTTTGATTTATTGCATGGCTGGTTTCCCCTCAAGGTTTTAAGACAATTAACACAATGATAGATGCATTTGCTGTTTAGGAAGATAAAAGTTAGTACACAGATACATATACGTTGGTGAGGTTCGCGGGCTTCCCAATTCTGGTCGTCTGCTCCCAATCAATAGCTTGCAAAATTCAGTAGGAAAGCCGCGATACGTCATAATATGATCTATACAACGTCTACGAGACGGACTGAGACAGACTGGTGGTTCTGTGTGGGTTGTTCGGTGTGGCGTGTGTCCATGGTGCACGAGATGAAATGCATGTGCTTGACGCCGAAACACTAACGCATGCACCACAGATATGCATGTTCTCGATCAGGGCCTAAACTCCCCAGCACGAGTTAGGCCACACCCCATTTGTGAGGAGGGAGGAGAAATATAGTTGCTCCGGGCCAATCACATGCGGCCCTTCTGGACCGAGGTGGTTCCCAGGACGATTTAGTACGACAGTTGACACTGGAACAGTTGCAATATCACAGTGTTTTTACAACATATCGGAATTCAGTATAGTGCCATTTTGTCACAGAGGATGTACCTGTGTTTGTATTGTTGGAGTCTGTGCAGTAAAGTAAAGTGGTTAGTTCCTGTAGTTAGTATGTGTCATCTTGATCCTTACTAAATGAAAATTCACGAGCTATGGATGGGAGCTTATCATAGTGCTGAACATGTATTATATATTACTACCCACCTGTAGCTCGCCGTCATCAAATAATCTCTGGCCTCACTAAGGGCGTAGATGATATCTTTCCAACTGGCATGGATTTGGTGTGAAATAAAAACAAAAGTCAAAATGCACTGTGGTCCCAAAGCTCTCACAATTGTGTCTTTTACCATGGGCGCGATCGCCCTAGTGACACTTGTGCTGTCTGTTTCCACGGACGCTTGGCTCTTCACCGTGGAACCCGTCACCGCCGAATATGGGAATCAGACCTTTACGATCAACATTAACGTCCGGTCTGGACTGTGGAGGGTGTGCACAATAGCAGAAGACGGTGAGTAAGACATCGATATTAAACCTAAATTCTTGGCTTAGTGGTAAGCATATAAGAGCGAGGCGTCCCTGTCAATATGACAACATATTAGACCTACAAAGCCGAGCGGGATGTCCCTTCCCATAGACCTACATAGCCGAGCGAGGTATCATTTTCCATAGACCTACATACCTGAGCGAGGTGTCCCTTCCCATAGACCTACATAGCCGAGCGAGGTGTCCCTTCCCATAGACCTACATAGTCGATCGAGGTGTCCCTTCCCATAGACCTACATAGCCGGGCGGGGTGTCCCTTCCCATAGACCTACATAGCCGAGCGAGGTGTCCCTTTCCATAGACCTACATAGCCGAGCGAGGTGTCCCTTCCCTTAGACCTACATAGCCGAGCGGGGTGTCCCTTTCCATAGACCTACATAGCCGAGCGAGGTGTCCCTTCCCATAGAGCGGTGTGTCCCTCCCGGTAGAACAACATGTTAGACCTACATCGACGAGGGGAAATCGCTTCCCATAGATGTATGGAAGTTATCTGTTGCCAGAAAACGACATGAGGATATTTTCTTTATACAGACTATACAACATGATCTTTCGATTTCGTTGATAGGACTAACCCAGTACTACAATATATAGACATTTCAGCCATTTGGAGCTTTATGCATTAAATCGTCGAGATATGAAATTGAAAAGCATAATGGATAGTTGTCAATTCATGACTTGTTTCCGTTTCGATTTCGATACGATTAAAAACTCAGATTGGCTGCTTTTATTATGATAAATGCGTAAAAAACCATGTGTCGACATGCGATATCAAATTAACCAATTATTTTCGCAAATGTATTTTTATTGTTCATTATCAAAAGCTTAAAACGATTTTCAATACCTCATTACATGAAAAAGTTTTAATCTAATTTCAGTTTAATCGTTATAAAAAACCAAAACAACTAAATTTGGTAAACCATCTTTTACTTTTGCATGCAACCTGTTATGTCGAGTAACGACGCTAATAACTGGCTCATTTTACCTTACTCATGGGGCAACAAGTACGCACTACAATAGCTCTTTATTTATACTAGCCAAGTGCAGCTGGTATTTTTAGCCGATTTTATTTATTAACTGGCTTTCTTCTCTTCTCATCCTAGCCACATGGGCATATGAAGTCTTATCTATTTGGACATATTCTGGTCTCCGTAAAGAACATAATTATGTAGAATTTAAGCAGGAAAAGGGAATCGACGCATTGTTCGTGTATGAAGGAACTAGTTTACTAGTTTAAACAATGACAAGGGTAGTTTAGAAATAGCATCAGAGATATGGTGAAGGTAGATTTATGTGGTGAAGGGTTGATCGTGTTTTAAAAAGCTAGTCCCAAAATGTCTGATAACGTACTTTACCTATAGTTACTATTCTTAGCATTGGAGATGGAGGGAACTTATAAAGATTGTTAATGACGTTTTGTCCAAAGGTTTACAAGAGTACGAACTTTGCCTTGTCAGTCTTAAATTCTTGCTGCAGACGATATTTTTGGTAGGGCGACAACAACAGAGGATTACTAGCTTATACATACATAAGTAACCTTTAGTACAGTGTCCTCCAGCTGTACCGGTTTCCAGGAAAAAGCAACAGGCTTATAACAGGCCGATTCACAAATATGATATAATTAACTATCTAAGGTATCATATCGCAGTTTACTTAATTCCAAGATAGTGGCTGTGCTTCAGTGGTCATTGTAAAATTACTCCGTATGATTTACCGATTGTTCTATCATATGTTGTCGTTGACCAAACAAACGATACTTAGACAAAAAAGATCTTGCGGACAATACATTTCAACTGGTATGCATCAAAAACACATATCATTATCACGTTCAATTTCCATATCTTAATTATAGGACTTAAAAAAACTTGCTGAAACTATATAATAGTTTCATCTTGTTTGTAATAAGTATGTCTATCGGCTGAAAATTATATTAACAGTCCATAACGTAACAAAAATGGCGTAACCGATTATAACTCGCATTTGATTGGTAGATACGACGGAGTTAATCTTAAGTAACTTAGATAATATAAAACAAACTACAATGTAAATAATTCTCTCCCCTACCACGGTCATGTTTCCGAATGATCTGTATAAACTCTTTCTTTTTCCATGCGTCGTCTTGCCCAGTGGGATCTTTTCCAAAAACTATTCTTTCTGCCGATATAACAACTCAAACGGCCTCTTTGTGTAAATCTTCATTCTTCTGTTCTTTCTTCATCTATTTATAGATGTAATGAACAATGACGTCATAGCATGTCATAGAATTAAAAAAAAATAGTCAATTTGAAAGTTTCTTTTGTTATTTTGAAATTCTCTGAGCTTTTGTTTGAGAGGTGTTTGAGCAGTGTTGCGCGAGCGAGCTGGCAGAGGAACATTGATTTATCCACTTTCCATGTTAAATGCCTTCAACACACGATACATGGTATTGACTTCCCTCATCGTGAACCGTCGTCATATTGGGTAATACGATGTGATAGAATTGTCTTGTTTAATTGCCTGGAGTTAATTTGATCACAACTTCCAACTGACGGTAATATGCGAAGCACGTCGAAGATAGCGCTGTAATACTTTATCATGCTTTAATTTTATTATAAGACTCATTTCATATTGCAATATGTATGAAGGGTATTTTACCCGAGGGTCAAAAGATTCGAGATTTGCCGAGAGTTTTACTAAATTTTGTAATCCCGAAGGTAGAATATCACTATTTTTTAAATCGACACATGAAAGAGTATTTTTACTCCACTGCATGGGACGCCATTTCCCTGTGCCCTGCATATGATGACCAACCATTTTTAACATTATTTACTATTAGCTAAACGCATCGTAATTTGAATAAAAAACTTGAAATTGGAAAACTATCGTTTTAATGTGAATCACAATGCTTTAGTTTTTGGCATTAAACTGAAAATTCCGTTCAAATTATTGAGAAGGTGGCCATTTTGACACTATGCAATGATAGCTATGTAATATGCATTGCAGAAATAATATCTGTATTGCTCTTTATATCTTGCCCATAATCATATTACATAATTATGTACTGATCCAAATAATGTAAATTATATTACCTTATTTTTAACCTTATTTCTTATGCATTCTTTTTAACGTCCTTTTAATAATGTGGATCTGTAATTTGATTGTTGCTGTATAAAACGCAGCACGGCGTGCAAGGATGACTCGATTGAAGACACTTTATTGTATAATGTCATTATCAGTGCATGCGTCGTCGATTTGGACCTACAAAGTGCAACTTCTCTACAGCACTTCCTTCTAGGACGATTTATTATCCTTGATCAAATTTACAATCACGTGACGGTGCTAACCTTTGACCTGTCAGTACACTCGTGATTACCTTATAGCCGATTTTTTTCGTGAGTCAACATTTTTGTGATTTGGACCGGAATCTAGCAAAATTAAATTTTAACGAATGCAAATTTTGCGATTTGGCTTCAAGGGTATATAATATAACCAATTCTATTTGTTATATGACTGTGAGTTTGCCGTTTTCTGATTGGTCTACAACTCCCAGACAGGTCTTGACAAAATGTAATATCAACCTGAGACCGATGAACGCCTGTTCAGAGGTTGACATTGCAAATCCGGTAACCTGACTATAAATAGACACAGGGATTGTGTCCCTATGGCTTCTACATTTTTGACCATTAAAAATAGAGCATTGGCGATCATCGGGCAATAACCATAATATAAGCAAACATGGCAGACAACATTGCCAGGTAGGCAAAAATATTTTACACATGTTAAATGTAGCCATATGTTCGAAGATTACGTAGAAACCTATCAGAAGTGCTAAAAGTATTTAGGATACCTGAGGATATGTGGATGAAGATTTTCTTGAATTTTTGTTTAAATTATGGTCATTATGTTTCCTTCAAATTTGGTTTTTAAATGGGCATCGTTTCATATAACAAAACAATTATTGACTTTTTGTAGGTTAATACTAGGATTTGTAAAACCTTTGAAAGGTGATATTTCCCTCGACTTCGGCCTCGGGGAATATCACATTTCTCAGGTTTAACAATTCTCCGTAATAACCTACAAAAAGTCAATATTTGGATAATGTTTCCCGGATCAAAATTTTGCGATCACTTCGATGACCCACGAAATCGCGCAAATATCATGCCCGCGAAAATAACGGGCTATACGTCAAAATCTCCGCAGACATGGACTATACAACTTTGAAAATACCTATGATAATGGTGTCCTTTTAAAACCTTTTCTTTGGTCAGACGGCTTCTCCGGAGTTCGGTTTATTCTACATATACATGTGTGCAATCGACCCCAAGCTCGTGAATAATGTAAGGAGTGATTGTAATACAAAGCCTGTGCTTCTCTCACTGTCTTTTTAAACGACATTGAGACATTCTGTTTCGCTAGGTTTGTCTTATCCGAGGCGTCACTAAGGGGACCTTCATGTAAAAGGACGAATGGTAAACTCTTATTTACCTTTTATTCCAAAACATCCCGATATCAATCTTCAAAGTACATTCTATAAAGTGTAATATATATTTAATACTAAAAAAGTCATCGATTCATTTTCAACTTCAGAGTTTCATTTCTTCGATATTTCTTAACTTAAACAAATTCCTCAACATAAAATTATCCTAAAGACCTAATCAAATCATACAGAAGTTAATAGAATATTTTATCCTGAAATCATGCAATAATTTCCCTATGGAAAGTCAAGCATTATTTATCGAAGTGGGGAGAGCCGATTTGGGCTTTCTTATGCAATGACCAACGAACATGATATAAACATTTGGTATTCTTTGATTTCAAAATATTTATGGTGCAGATCTCACTTACAGTGGGCAACAGGCATAGGCCCTGCATGTCTCTTCCTTCGTTTCAATAACAGGAGTAGCACTCTATTTGATATAAGCCCATTTTTTCTAATTCTGATTAAAGAACATAGTATCTAATTTGTTTTTACATTCTGCAGCCGCCATTGTTTATTACTTGCAAAAGCTTCATGGCTGTTTTTTCCCTTTAATTTCTTTTTTTACTCCCTGAGAAGGAACCTGTGAAGTACAACACGTTTAATCATTTTAACACTTTATTTGGAGTTGCACTTTTCCCCTTCCTCGTCAATCCTCACCAACTTACTAAGCTCTCCCATACTTTGACCACTTAAATCGTCGTCTATCCCTCATAGTGAAGCGCTGACGGCACGTAATTAAGTTAAGGGTTCGTTTACGCGAGCCGTTAAAATTGGCCTGGATTTGCTGTAGCGATGTAATATATACATATACTGGTATTGAGGGTCTAATGTAAATAATTTTCTTATCTGTTATTTACAAGTACCCATATAATTCCGACAGTCACTCGAGTGATTGATACATAGATATAAGGAATAGACTCGCACTCTTCAAATCAATAGGACGCAGACAAATAAAAAAATGAGAAATTTGTTTATATGGAGACTCTTTTGAAAATGAAAATTTTAATTGGTTTATTGATTATCTCCACCGTCCCCCTATCGACAGCTAAGGTGGTTTAAGGATGGACGAACGATCTCCCCTATATGCGATATGTTACTTTTGGTGCTAGCTTTTGTGGTTTGTGAGACTCTAAAATGTTCCTCTATATGTATTTGTACTAGGACTCAACAGAATTTGAAAGTATGTATTCTGGCCACGATTTCTCGAAACAAAATGCAGACTTAATTGAACCTTTTTTTCTCTCCAGATGTACATAACTCACTCAAGTCAGTTTTCGACTTCGAGAAATATGGTGCTTGGACTCGACTTAAAATCAATCACACATTGCTGGTACTGTATCATTGAAGATTACCGCTAAAGATACCGCGCAGCACACCCCGCCCAGTCACATCATACTGACAATGGGCAAACCGGTCGTACTCCTCGTATTAGGTGAACGTTCAGCAGAGGCGGCAGACACTACAGTGTGTCGGTAGAACACAGAATATTCCTCACAGAATCACGTGACGGATGTGTAGGAATGGCATTGCACACTCTATTGTCCTATCAGGTTACCTAATGAAAATGGCGAAATTTTCTCAAATTGTTTACTGCAATTTTCAGATATCTATTTCCCAATATCCATACTGGGGAGATTATAATTAAAAGACACACATATACAGAATGGAAGAAAAATAACATATTTCAGTGAAATTACTGCAACACCCACTTAGTTTGCCTCTTTCGTTTGTTGAATGCTCATCTTCACTTTAAAGAGCCAATTAGAAGTCAGTAATTGGTAACTAGCTGTCACAGAGATAGGAAGTAATGGTCCTCTATCTAACAGCCATGCATTTCTGTGAACTTCTTAATTAGAATTAGATGCTGGTCGTTTTAATAAGCAATTTGAATTCCAGCTCAGGTCAAATACCCCAAAATTAGATGTTTCATTATATACAATGGCGATTGTGGGGACCCGTAACTACTAACATGTACAAAAAGAGCCAACACGGCTTTAAAAAGTGTTAAAATAAGGCTAAAATCAATAGAACTTGTCAATAATGAACCATGAATATTGCCATTTTAAACATTTTTTTTCATAGCAGAATGACAGATTGATATCAAGGGATCTAATAAAGCTAAAAGTAAGCTCAAAGTATTCAGAAAAAAATCGATCGTAAAAGCGGATACAGTTTAAATGGTAATTCAAAATAATATTTCAAATTATTTCTTCGTCAATTCTTAACCATCGAACCATCGCATAAAGGAAAGATGCTGACAGTAATGATGACAAACTGAGTATATTATCTTGTACATTCTGAGTTCTGTGTGATATATAGCAACTTTACGTGTCACATCTGCAGTATATCAGCGTAGTCTTCAATCACTGAAACTGACAACGCATCCCATTACACTGTAATGTGCATTTCTAGAAATGGATGTGCATCTATTGATAAAGATGGATGATGCACCGTGATTCTTCGAAGAGTATCGCCGTATGTCGTCTCTAGCTTGCTCGGGAATTGTTTAAGAAGGCAATTAGCACTCGTGGAAGTTTGATCTCTGTCGTTTTATATTTTTTCGTATTGCATTCCTCTCAATATGCAGATTGTGTGTTGCTGCCAGCATTGTGCTGTTATCTAATGCACTGCATAGTTACAGTTATCCAGACGACTGTAAGAGCTCTTTCAACACAGTGAGCAGGGCTGATGATGGTGGTCGTAAAATAATGCGTCTGAAAATGTTTAATAAGGGTCGTTTTTAGTGTGGATGATGATTGAGGTTAATTGACTTATCGAGATTGCAAGGTCGCGAGATAGCGAGATGGCACTTCTTGGTCAGCTTAGTAATCAGAGAAGAAAGACTTCTTGTGATAAGAAGAAAAAACAAATTACGCAAACTCTATCGAAAGTTGAAGCGCGAATCCAACAAACTAAATTATTTTCATTTATATTATCATTTACAATTTTTGTAGTTATTCTAATAAGAAAATCTTTTCACCGATCCTCTACACATTAGTATGACATGGCGTATCGATCTACATAGGATTAACGTTCACACTTGATAGTTAGTTATCGA
This sequence comes from Argopecten irradians, assembly GCF_041381155.1. Taxonomy (NCBI): domain Eukaryota; kingdom Metazoa; phylum Mollusca; class Bivalvia; order Pectinida; family Pectinidae; genus Argopecten; species Argopecten irradians. The sequence continues at coordinate 32,093,119 of NC_091138.1, read as the reverse complement.
ATATCTCTTCATTATTGTGATTCTTTTCTCGAACACATACATGTATAACTCCTATACCCCTTTTAATTCGAAGTACACGCATTTCTTGCCTATTGCTAAACCTTTTATTGTGTATGAAAGTAACATTTTCTCGAATACTCAGATAACTCGAAGTATTATCGAGACCACTTCGAGATAAAGATGCTTGGCTGTGTATGGAGTGATACTAGCACCACGGTGTATGTAAGGGGCCGAGACAGCTAGCTAATACTTGACTTATCTTAATCACAATATCTCGAAATATGAAATAGCATTATACGTTCAAAAGAAAGGGAGATGATCTAGGATTAGAATTCGAATGAGAAAATTTATCAACAACATGGGGTTTGATGGTTTGTCAATTTAAGAATTGGTAAGCACAGTGTTTGTGAGTGGTCGAGACAACTATACATAAAAATAGGAAATAATCTAGTATTATAACTCAGATCATCAACTTGGGGTTTGGTGGTCCATTTAATGGGAAAATAGCACCAGTCAGCACAGCGTTTGTGAGTGTCCGTGACAGCTATATATACCCCAGACTGGCCGACAATCGGTGTCAGACTGTATCACAGATCCATATTTGGTGGCTCGGGTGATGGATGGATACAAACACACGTTATGACGGAGCCAAACCGCCACTATTTACACAGTACATACATCAAGCCCAGGTTGAAAAGCACTGTTATTATATTTTGAACGGTATAAGAATAGATCATCCAACGTGACGTTTTGAACGGTCGTTATTTGAAAATAAGAGGCAGGAGCGGGGAGTTTTGAAGTCTTCTTGGCAACGTGTTTTGGTAATATCGACTGCTGTTAATAAATATGTTCTAGAATGCATCAGATAGAACGTGTAGTGTTGTCGCCACCGAGTCATATCCGACAAGATATTCGGCACCAGTGGTACAAACACGACCTGGATCACGGCGTGCCCTGTCACATTACTTTGTATATATTGTACTTCTGTTACAGAACATGATTTTATCAGCCACACAATAGTACTTCTATTGCTACACGTTAAGTTATATAACCTATTTCTACACAAGCACATATCCATTGCAAAAGATGGCGCCAATGTGATCCATTAGAACGGAAGCAGTTTATATTCCTCCGCCGTATCTTAAGTGATTATACCGCTCCCTGTCACGTAGATATTCCGATAAAACCGAGCTTCAGATGGTGATGAAGTCAATCAACTTACAATAGATATGATAATGAGTTTGAGTTTAAGTCTATTTTATTTTACCTGGCCATCAATGGTAATTTAAGAACGTGCCAGGATTAGGTGGTGAAGGAAAACCGGAGTATATGGAAAAAACGCGTCGATCAATAGTTACTTGGCAAAGGCCAAATGTGGGATTCGGAACATCTTTTCCACTGGGTTAGCGTGGACCTAATTTAAAGTAACAGCTTGAGTGGTGAAGAAAATTGGATTTAATGAGCATTTATGGTTTAAGTGGTTTAAGAAGTCATAATATGGACAAAGGAAACTTTCATTTGGGTGTTTGACTGGAAACGTCAAGTGTAATTGCTTTCCTTGCAAGTCACATCCTATGATCCACAATGTCTACACATGCCTTTCTCTTCTTGTCCGTAGGATGGACGTAACCAACACTTAATACAAATAAAATAATCCTTCAGTTCTCATTATCATCAAGGAATATGTGGAAAATAATTGGAGGGCAGTCATGACGGTGAAGAATGCATTAGGGAGGAGGTTAATGCGAACTTCAAATCAAATACTGTCAATACACTGAAAGACTTCGATGATGTCGAACAAAGTGAATTATGTCCAATTCCATTATATCTGTTAGGGAAAATTAGACCAGCCGATGGCGAGATCGTGAGTACGGGTTTTCTCATTACAAATGCTCATTCATCCCTGCAATTCCAAAATGGACTATTCCAGCCTTTGAACTAGAAGATTCTAAATACGACTTCAGGAATGAATTGGTTAAATAATAGGTGTTATTTTACCCTAACGTAATATCATGTCAGTGACATTGCCCTACTTAATAAAGTTTTGTTGCGCTGTGTCAAGTGAACGAACTAAAGTCAAAAATAGAGCTGGTGAAAGATCATATTGGTTAGCCACGCAAGCGTCAGTGCACAACAGGGAGTTCTCGTGATAGCATTCAGAAAGTTATTCCGCCCCAGTGTTAAACGATTTACTTTCCCAGAAATGAGGCCGTTTGGAATTATTGATGCTACTTCGCATTAGTTTCATCATAAAAATATTGGTTTACAATTCCGAAGTAACCTTTTAATTCATTCTCCACAAAAAAAATCCTTGAAAACAGACCTATGTTCTATCTCAACTTGCCAAGTAATGTCTCCGAACGCATTCACTCTTCTCAGAATATAAATCTCTGTCAGTTTCTGTGGCGGTTGATACGGTTAACTTCCTGACAACCAATGGGCAGTTCAGTGGCCTGCTTGTTTATTCTAGTGAAGAAATTATGCCTTCGATGTAACGAAAGCGAGATTTGACGATAGGTAGCTGACGGTTTCTTCTGGTGGTGTAATTGGCACTGGCAGTCGAATAAGACCGTTCTCAGTTTCATGTGGCATGAACTACATTTAAGTTGACATGACGGTAAGTACTCTGTCGCATTTCGGGCAAAGTGCTTCTCACAACATTGATATATTCTCCTATGTCAGTGACACAGACTCCCGGATTTCCGTGTATGTTTTGTGAGATGGAAGGGGCTGCCGTTGACATTTTTCGTAGAAGACGTTTCAGGTTCAAGTTTATTTTGTTTTTTGTATTAGCTACTAACAGGCGTGACTGCCTCTTCCGTCTATCTGACAGATAGTCGACATAAAGACAGGTTTTGATTGTCGAAAATGTTTCAATGTCTCTTTAATTCAAAATATTTGTTTTACCCCATCCCAACCTCGACTGTGTTATCTTATTTGAAGACTTAAATACACATTACCTATTTCCGACGTTATCGCTTTCGAAACTGCTCTATACTTCTCTTACACCAGTCTATTATTACTTCCATTCATTTAATACTAGAAGTGAAAAAAACCATTGTGATATCTACAGTTATCTGCTTTAAAACATTTTATTGCAACTAATTTGTAAGGTGTTTCTTTGGAGCTTTATTTGCATATCACATCGGACTGGTTTGTATTTTACACAGTGTCCTGACAACAACTTCGGTTATTTAAAGACGTTACATTCTGTATGGTTCGATCATTTTTGTGGTATTTGTATTGTCTCCTTGTGCTAGCGAGACGAATTAACCACTTGATAACGCTACCTTACGACCACTGGGGTTAGCTATTAAATGTCACTATATATGCTATATTAGACTTATGTCCGTACATGTCGATGCACTCCTTCTACGCCTATTGCTGAGTAAGGGTTTTTTTTCTAGTAAATTTAAAACTCATTGAATAAAATAAGTATGTTTACATATAAAATATCAGTAAGGTAGGATCATTTTCAGTTCATTTTCAGCTTTATTGCAACTAGATATAACTAAATGAATATTCGCAGAATTAAGAGTATTTTTTTTTTATTTTTTTACTTTCTATATTACGTGGTCTAGGATGAAGTGCTCCAGTTAGCAAAAAGATATAGGGAAGTAATGTCAAAGGTATTAATTCCTGAATTTTGCCTTGTTATTCTTGTTGCAGATAGATTATAATCAGTTAAAATGGGTAATATATATTTTATACCTTATTACGTGTAAGAAATGTACATTTTCATAATTACCATCAAGTGTTTTTTTTTTAAATTCCTTCGAGATGTATCCAAACAATTTGAGGGAGAGAGTGAGTTATTTGCTGTTGTAAATATCATAAAACATCTATACAGTGAAACGAAACGTGACTTCCAATGTGATTTATACCTAAGAAGAGTACATTCAAGCCGCTAATGGACTTGATGTGACGTAATTTAGTCAACACAGCGAACACGTGTACCCCATTTTGTTGATAAATGGTCGTTATTCTGGCAATTCTCGTCCAGGATCAGAAATGTTTAATTTCCTCCATTACTATATTAAAGAGAAGATGATAATATAATGAAAACATCCCCGCGGGAGAAATATAGTATATCACTTTTGTGTATATATTGATTATGCTGTTGAAGCGAAGGAAATGGACATTCATTGAAATGTATTTGTCCAAACACTGGTATCTATTGGTCATTTCACTCTTAGAAACGTTCTGTGGTCACTGACCAATACTTGTGGTAACGTTTATACACTTCGTTATAAGGTTAACGGTCTATTAAATGTCAGGGTCATTTTGGACGTGCCAGATACAATGAATACGTAGAAGAATAATCCCACTTTATTAAAGGATTCACTTGATTAGATTTTTTGTGATATATCTCCATAACATAAATATATATTTGAATTAATACTTTAAATTAAATTAACTATAGATAATCTCTACAAAATTCCAAATTCACGTTGGAACTCTTTTTCTGAAAAATCATCACGCCGTTATTTCAGCAAATCAAAAGCAACGTTACAAATATGTAATTTTCCTTTATGGGCAGATTATTTATTTTGTAAATTTTGAAGCTCATGGAAATGCTTGTTACAAGCAATACTGAATTATGGTACTATATTATCATTCTGTTTAACCTTTATCAGGTTCAACACTGGACAAATGACGTCATTATTACGTTAAAAATGCATAATGTACTCACCGCCATACCTTACCATATGGCAAACTGTTGTTACTGATACTAGTAGGCTGGTATATATTGGTAGTCGCCATCTTGAAATAACGCAAGATTTATACAAACTTAATTGTAATACTAAAGACATCCAATGCCTCAAAGAAAATATATTCGAATACGAGTGTTTGCAGAAAGACGAGAGAAACAGCAAATAAAAATCTATTCGACATTAAGTCGCATCTAAGAATCATGTCATGGATTGACAGGTACAATCAGTACCATTTATTTCATAAGCAATCGAAATTCAAGTGTCGACGATAATGATAATCTATGGGAAATTTCCCTAATTCAGCAGCTTTCTACACTCTGGTAATGCTCAATAAATCTGATCTAGTTACGTTAGAAAAATAGTTTACCGTAAGTATTAGTGTGTAACTTAGAGTTGTCCTACCCCTATATCCAGAAGCCTGACAGTGGGATTAATCATGTTAGAACAGTAGACAATGGTGTAAATAGGGAGCTTATCGTATTGTTGTGTGATGTAACGCATTGCGAATTCAGTTTTGTTCAATAAGCACCATGCGGGTGCTATTAACTCTAGAGTTATTACGTAAATTTGACGTGTGAAATAAGACCTATTTGTCTTTCTATTGACTTCTGCGACATAAAAGAATTGCCAAATTTCATTAACATTGACTAAGCGTCTACACTCTGTTAAGATTAAATATGGAGCTTCTTCCTTTTCTATTCAAAGATAGAAAAATCTTAGAGAATGCTCTAGATTCAACGACAACGGAACAAAATCTCCTTTTGTTAGTAATGTTATCTGTTTTTAGATTTCCTTCACACTTTCAGTCTATACCATGTTGGCATTGTGAAAATCTCACCCTATTTTATTGTTTTCTAGTGACAGCTTACATATTGTACATCTAGTCCGGATGGCAAGTACAACCAAATGGATTCGCCAGATGATAATTTTCCAATTATGGAAAGTTTCTGCCCAGCAATATAGCCATGTTATACAATGTACAAAGTAAACGATGTGAAAAAGATAACAAAAACTATGTCCATTAAAATGTTTTTATCAAAACAGAACGAATATTGATTTTACATGATTAGCTAAGATCCATGCCGTAATAACAAAAGGCTTGTTCAACTGCATTGTCTTCTGTAAAGTATAGGATAGGTTCTTTTACATGATAATTTAATTTTAATCAAAATTTTGTTTATGCATAACTTTTGTGTCAGCCATTCTTTCTACTTGCTTAAGTTTTATTTGCATGAATTATATTTTATATTTACATTTGCAGTTTTAATGTAGTATGTGATCATGTAGGTTGTAAATAAGTCAGATAGTCAATAGTTTATCAAGTTGTATTTAGCCGATGGTATGAGTGTATCTTGTATTCAAGTGAGCAGGGGTGTAGAGTAATTGAACAATCGGCAATTACGTCCTAGAGGGGTGTGAGTATTGGTCAGCTTCAGTTTCCAGGCTCTTGCCTTACCCACCCACCATCCCCAGCTGCACCTTGGTTTGTTTCCCCCATATCTCTCTATGTATTTGTTTTTTCTTCTTCGTGATCTTCTTGTACATGTTATTTTCTTTTTCTTTTTTCCTACTAGCACAATTTTAATTATCTTGCTCCTATTCACATTACTTTTAAGTTGAGCTACTCTCTCTAGAAGGGGTTTTTAGGCTTTTAATTCAGGGGAATTTTTACCCCAATCGCCATTCATTAGAATATAACTTCAACATTTATCAAACTATTTGTGTTAGTTAAGTGATTTGCATGCCCTAGGCAGTCTAGAGTCAAACCACTTCTTTAAGTAAGAGTCAATCGTCTGAGTCAAGTGGTTTCTCACAGTTATCGCTTGTAGTCTGGAGTCAAACCACTTCTTTAAGAGTCAATCTTCCGAGTCAAGTGGTTTCTCACAGATGCATGCGACAGTCTTATCTTGCTATTGCTTCTCTGATTTAACGAGTCTATTTCTGCTTCTCTAGGGTTTATCGAGTCTAGCTATTTTATTCTCTTAGATCAGAGTCAAGCTACTATCTTGGAACGCACCTTGCTTCTCTGTTCATAAAGCAAAGTTAAGTTTGTGTACTGTGTTAGTTTTATATGTTTTTACTGAGTGAGTAGCCCCATATACGCCAAAGTATTGAATATTATTATCCCCCGCCCAACGAAGTTGGCGGGGGATATACAAATGGGTTCCGTCCGTCCGTCCGTCCGTCCGTACGAATGGTTTCCGGAGCATAACTCTAAAACCAGTAGAGATATTTCCACGAAACTTCATACACAGATTGGTCTTATGGTCTAGTAGTGCCTTTTGCTATTTTTAGGTTTTCATTTTTTTTGCATTTTTTCCGTAACCATGGAAACATTGCTGAAAATATCATATTTTTGTACCAGGTTCGTTTCCGGAGCATAACCCTAAAACCAGAAGAGATATTTCCACGAAACTTCATAGACACATTGGTCTTATGGTCTAGTAGTGCCTTTTGCTATTTTAAAGTTTTCACTTTTTGTACTTTTTTCTGTAACCATGGAAACATTGCTGAAAATGACAGATTTTTTGTGTAAGAATCATTTCCGGAGCACAACTCTAAAACCAGCAGAGATATTTCCAAGAAACATCATAGACACATTGTTCTTATGGTCTAGTAGTGCCTTTTGCTATTTTTAGGTTTTCACTTTTTGTGCTTTTTTTCTGTAACCATAGAAACATTGCTGAAAATATCATATTTTTGTAGCAGGTTCATTTCCGGAGCATAACTCTAAAACCAGCAGAGATATTTCCACGAAACTTCATAGACACATTCTTTTTATGGTCTAGTAGTACCTTTTGCTATTTTTAGGTTTTCATTTTTTGCAATTTTTCCGTTACCATGGAAACATTGCTGAAAATATCATGGTAAATGGTAAATGTTACTTTGCAAAACTCCATCCATCTTTGTGTATATAGTCTAATATAAATGTCAAGGCTGTATACCTGATTCAACAATTGCAGCCCCGCTCTACTTGAATTATACTCCATCTTTCTTTAGCTCAACTTCCTTTTTCCTGTTTTTTTTTCCATACACATAAGTCTCCACAATCAAACTTACTTCAGCTTTGATATCTCCATTGGCGGGGGATCTGAATGACTATGTCCTTGTTTTGTATCATTTGTGGATTATAGTCTTCGGGTTATCTTAATAAATATATCTTAAGTCTTATCTGCTTCTTTGTGTTATGCATATACACTAGATATATTCCTATCCTGCATGGTAATACCAAATGTTCTCTGGATATTTAGACATAGATTTATAATTATTGAAAATTATCTGGTGTAATTTAATGCCACATATTAACACATTTCATAGTTTTTCGTTTAGTGGACAAACAAACTCACTGATTTTAACATGATTTGGCATAATTTAATTCACTGTGTCTTATCAAGTTGCATATTAAAGTAGGGAAAACACTAGGAAATGTTTGAGTACATAAAACATCGAGCATTATTTAGTTCTCGTGTAAGTGCTACCTTCCATTAGCGATATTCTGCTATTCCCCGTGGTCTCCATCACTGTTAGACAATTTATGATGGGCCTTTTCACGCCTCGAACAATAATACAAGCCTAGTATCATCGTCTACGTACTACCATAGTTGTAGGATAAGCACAAAAGGAACATTATTTACAAAAAATCAACGCTTTTATAGAAAACATGTAGGAGTATACTTTTATGGCGTCGTTTGTCAGCAGGTACCAAGGGAGTTGGATATATACAGCAGATGACCGAGTTCTGAAATTCAGTTAGTTTCCACTGAAAGCGTCGTATTTTTACCTTTAATGTCTATGCTGGGTTACAATTTTGTTGTCATTTTACTTTTAATGATTTGTCAATAGATATATATACCAGGAAGTTGTATATATTTATTTTACTCTTTTTCTCTTTTCTGCTGTACTGTTGTTACATTTATATATTGTTTTTTTTCATTAGTTAAAATTAATATTACACTTCTCTAGATTTCATATACTCCTTATGTTTCCCACTGATACAAACGCTCACACAAAATAAAAAAAACAACTTAACTACGTGCACTCTAGTAATGTATCATTCACTCTAGTAATGTATTATTTACTCTAGTAATGTATCATTCACTCTGGTAATGTGTTATTCACTCTTTTATGTATTATTCACTCTTTTTATGTATTATTCACTCTAGAAATGTATTATTCAATCTAGAAATGTATTATTCATTCTACTTATGTATTATTTTGAAGTACATATCAATAAAGACCTTCCAAGTGACCATAGAAAAAATGTTTTTATAGTCAAGTGTTCTTTTATAACCGGGTCTAAAACTGTCCAAATATACCACTTTGGTTAGTAGTTTTATTGAGCAGATAGTCATTATATTAAAATGGTCGCTTACACTTAACTTCTAATGGTATGACAACGTTTTTTACGTGATTTCCACTGACGCAAACTAAAGAAACTGTTGGAACAATTATACACATAATGACATCATTTGTTACTATGGACACGTGATCTTCTACTCTGAATATTCGAACTTTTTTAAAATAATTATTGATTTGTATGAAAATTAAAATACATGCCAAATCCATGATATTTAAATAGATTTTGTATAACATACATCAGATGCAAACAATTCTGCCTCGGGCTCTTACTGGCTGTATATAATCTTCGATCAAACACAATTGTATGTTAAAAAGTCGTATTATTTCCTTAAACGAACACACAAAACAGATTAAATTGATAAATCCCGAATGTATTTTCTGTCTACTAGTATCGATCAGTTGCTGACCAATGGTAAACATTGTCAGTTGTGTTATATCAGAAATGTTGACAATGTACAATTAACAATACGGAAGAAAACGTATCTGAAATCAAAACGTACAGAAAATATCAATATAAAATCAAATTACGCTATTTCTGTCTAAAGAACCGGCATGACATGTCCGTTTTACATAACAAAGACGAACGTAACTATACCATCAAAGACAATTTTAATGATGTCAACCCTTAAGCCATACAAATCTTATTTAGTACGGTCTTTGAAAGCTTGAAACATGATTTAAAGATTTTTTATAAGTTTCCATTTCATATTATTTCTTTTTTTTTATAACAAAAAATTCCGGTATGCTGTAAGTGTGTGTTTTTTATTACCTTTGTTTCAAAAGGAAATGCCCCGTCCTTTGTCGGCGCAAGGAATCCTCGTATCTTTGTTTCTGTTGGTTTTGGCGATGAGCCTCCATGTGTCTCAAAACAGTCTCTAATAAAAATCTTCAATCTAAATATTTGGCAAGCAATGTCCTTGAAAAACAATACCTTAATTCAAAATAGCCCATATTAGTTAGATTACACAAAAAGAAATTGAGTTACGTAATGATAAATAGTGCCACCCAAGGCGAATCATTTTGAACAATGAATCCCTACAGAAAAAGAGCAAAGAATCAACATTGATATACCACAAACCAGAAAGTTAAAAGTCACAGTGAGCTGCTTGATTTAAACAGGATGTGACGTATCATAATCTGTCATCATTGGATAGTCGCTGATAGATGGCGCTGCTGATTTTATCCTTTCTAACGAGGGGGCGCTGCGGTACGGCCGTGTCACCGACCAGATAATTCCGTCTCCCTAACCATATTAGGATATGTGCGGCTTCATATGTTCTCCATCAATCAGCCAATACAATAAGATACCCCAGGGTTTTTTTCAATGACGAAGCAGACGGTGCATTTCTACGTTTTTCGCACTGTTCTGAACTGATGTGATGAGATGAACGGGGTTACCATTGAAGTTCTAGAAAGAGAGTATTGCGTCTGCCTTTGATCCTGCTAATCATCTGTACTGTTGTCGTTTGTAATCTTACACACCGGTGCACTGACGCAAGTTTATGGAGAGTTATCTAACAGCGGGTCAATCCTAATCAAATAAATATGCTCTTCCTTTGTCTATGTTTCCTGTCAGATCTGGCGTGCTGCCCTGTCAACTGGCATATCATTGCCTGCACTTCGTCAGGCGAGTCATCGTCTGCTGGTGATAATTGGTCAACCCTTTAAACTACCTTAGCAAGCCGTTTCAGGTCGTGAACACGCACACATAAACTAAAGAGGTTAATCGGCCAATTGCGTTCGTTGGCATCAAAGTCATTAACCATGTCTTTATTTGGAAAAATTGAAAAACGTCAAAATTGAAATATCTTGTTCAAGATCGATGGTAAAGCTACTTTTTAGATAGGCAATTGTGACTGTAAACAGTTTTCAATTGAATAAGATAATGCGGATAGCTAAAGTTGAAAATGAAACAATGGGCCATTAAGTGTCCCATTGCATGTGTCGATTTAAATTAAGGCAGATCTAATAGATTATAAGATGTACTTTAAAACACTGTTGACGAAGTAGATGACCCTTAATAACTAGGAACATATGGCTGTGCTCTCTATATTGTATACATTCCCTAAATCTCCGAGTTTCTTTATATTTGCCCTTATATCTTCTTGAGCGATATCATAACATAAGATCCCTCGTGTGTTGAGCCGTTCAGATTCACTTAAATTCACATGTTTATTGTCCCTGGATATCATGTTTTGACCTATTTAGTTTTTCAAGCATGTACGATAAGTTTTATCTTCAAGTAAGAGTTGGTGGTATGGGCATTTACAGGCACACATTGAAATATACAAATTTTGCGTAATTTTGCGAGATTGGTCGAACACGAATTTAAATATTTCACGAACATATGTATGAAACATAGTATATTCATGAACACGTTCAGAATAATACAGATGCGAAATATTGTATACGGGGAAATGCAGTGTTTTTTTAGTATTTCACTACTCCCACCACAGACAGCCATATCAGAAAGTCTTGTTTATCCAAGTTAGAAGAACTCCGCTCCCTGGAACATACCCTTGTATTATGGAGATATAACACAAAAATCTGAGATCATTTTAAATAAAACGCGAAGCGGTTTGTTGTGAGAGAACACTCAGTTTTTGTGTGTTATATCATAAAACATACAAGAATATGTTCAAATTAATTCAATTTACTACAAATAATAAATTCAAAATTCTGGGACTCTTTTTTATGAAATTATTACGCCTTTATTTCAGTCAATCAGAAGCGACGTTACAAACTGGGATTCATTTTTTTTCATTTATGGTCTGATAAAGTGAATTGTTAAGCAAATAAAGTGTTCTTTGCAAGCAAAATTGATTTAAAGTACATTATTACACCCCACCCTTATCCCAGCACACATATGCATACCGATTGGAAATCTAAATGTACCAAAGCCAAACTTTCGCATTCTCAATTCCTTTATGACATCACTCTCTTCCTTCTAAATGTTATTGTACGGTACAAATTGCAATAAATGCCTGAAATGGAATCGCTTTTCGCGTTTTATTTTATTGTCATTGAAATTTCTTTGTAAATTATTACTTGTTTGCTCTTCCCAAGGTTCACTATGCATGACGTTTTCGATTTACGAGAAAATAAATACGCTGTTTAGCATTTGAAATGAGTTTTCTCATGCGTTTTGTATCTCTGTGATGTTTTAAGACTGTTATTAGACTGTGTTGGTTTGAATCAATTACATGTTAATCCTTATTTAAGAAATGCTAATTCAACGTTAATTTGGTTACTATGTTAGGGAAGTCATTTCAAAGGGCTTTTGCGTATTTCCTGCACCGAAGAAAATGGCCATCTAAATTCCAAGCTTACACTTTAGAACAATATGAAATGGTTTTCAGATGAGGGGTTAAATTGCTTCCTATATGATTTAACTTCCGAGGGTGATTGGCGTTTGGAATCCTTCTGTTTTTTCCATTAACGTTTCATTCCTACAGAAACATACTTTTTAAAACTTTACATGTAACGTTCCATATCGGCGATTGTGGTATACCTGGCTACATCCATGGAAATTATTTATTGTCAAGTTTTTAATAAAACACCATCGACTTGTCACTTGTTACGTCTTAAATCCATTCCTTTGCAATTTACAGTAGTATTCTTTCCTACCAGAGTTTCTGGCCTTTGATTCATTCCATCAGTAAAATGGAGTGAAACGAAGGAAAAACACTCCGGTAATCTAGATCAGAATGCTACGTTAGAGACCTACTTTACATGTGTTTGGATATATTCTTAAAATCATTGATGTTTGCAGTTTTAAGCCACCCGCTTCATATGCGAAGATTTTATCAAGCAAGCAAAATTACTTTAAAATGAGTACTAGGAGGAATATTTCTGGCACCAAGTATGTTATGACTATAAACTGACGCCAAATTGTGTAAAGGCGTACTGAAATGTCTGAATCACTACAGTTAATCATTACTGTTTCATTTATATATACTTACCCCGCTGACTGACATTTTGTGACAACCTTATCCACTTATTGGCGATTCCTAGATAGACGAGATGCTGGAATAGTACTAAATTAACCGAAATGCCAAATTTACAACATATAGGAAAGCAATTTGTGCCAGGGCCGCTAACGTTGTTTCTGATAAGTAGAGCGACTCTTTGGTAACTAATTTAGGCATCCATCGATGGGGTATATAGACGAATAACTACAGTGAATATTGATGCGTCCACAGGTCATAGACCTCGAAGTAGTTGAGACCATAACATAGGCATGGCTTCAGAATTATATCTCTTTATGTTGTAATGGGCATCTTTACTATTTTTCTATGCTTTGTATATCTCCGCCATAAAATCGAGGAGGAGAATTTGTTGACACCCACGCCCGTCCTCTCCTGTCTTTCCTCTGTCCCATGACGTCTAAGTCCTGTTCTGCCACACTCCATCCCGTCCCTCTTTGATGTATAAAGGCGGTGACATTAATAGTTTACAGATATTGCTGTAAATAAAATGTTTAATGTGTTATTCTTCTTTCGAATTGAGGCAACTATACCCTATCTTCCAATGGTTCATAGTGACTTGTAGAGTATTCTTCATATCACAATCTTATCGATCCTCAATAAAGACAACTTCCGCCCTGAATTCGTAAGTTTGTTACCACTGAAGTCTTACCCTAATGCAGGATTATTCCGACTTTTGATGGCAGTCTGGGTCTCCAAGCGGCCATAATAGGGCACGGCGGACTATCGTCAGTGCAATCTTTATGGCGTTTGCTTCTTCTTGGTTGTTTTACAGCTCCACTGGTTTGCGTAACATTCTCATTAAAAGAGCAAACTCTTGAATATGTTGCCATTTCATCGGCATGCTCTCGATACAAACAAATCAATTATGACTAAAAAAGATATGAAACCTTTTTGAAGAAAGGATTGAACATTTGTTTGTATAAGCGTAAATAAAGGGTCACTAACGTGCGTATAGGTCAAATGACTTCCGGTCACAAGAAACAGGTCTTGAAAACCAACTTCAGCTTGGTGGTCTTTTTTATTTGTGCAAGTGTAATGGAAACTCAGGAATGAATCTCGCATATTGATACATTCGAGTATATGTATAATTACAAAAGTCTGGAAGATTATTGAAACAGCGATATTATCCCATTAAGTCTTTCAGATAAGGATTAAAGTCATAGTACATTTATGTATTCCAATTATATATCCTTACTTTCTCAAATTCTATACTATATGTTTCAAATGAATTCGCGGTAAGGAATTTTTGATATTCATACGTTTAGCTGGACGATAATGAACACGCCGTTTTTAAATAATATATTATGATACCTTTTCATTTATGTTTTGTTTGGGTTTTTTCTTAAGTTTTTTTGTTTGGTTTTTTTTTTAGGTCATCTGACCCGAAGGGTCAGGATGACCTATAGTCATCATGCTTCGTCCGTCGTCGTGCGCCGTGCGCCGTCCGCCGTCCGCCGTGCGCCGTCCGCCGTCCGTAAACTTTTCACATTTTGAACTTCTTCTCAAGTTCTACCAGTGCGATTTGGCTGAAACTTGCATGAAATGATCCTGACATGGTCCTGACAAAGTGTTGTTATTTTTCGGGTCGATCCGAAATCCAAGATGGCCGCCACAGCCGCCATCTTGAAAACACATTTTGAACTTCTTCTCAAGTTCTACCGGTGCGATTTGGCTGAGACTTGCATGAAATGATCCTGACATGGTCCTGACAAAGTGTTGTTATTTTTCGGGTCGATCTGAAATCCAAGATGGCCGCCACAGCCGCCATCTTGAAAACACATTTTGAACTTCTTCTCAAGTTCTACCGGTGCGATTTGGCTGAGACTTGCATGAAATGATCCTGACATGGTCCCGACAAAGTGTTGTTATTTTTCGGGTCGATCCGAAATCCAAGATGGCCGCCACAGCCGCCATCTTGAAAACACATTTTGAACTTCTTCTCAAGTTCTACCAGTGCGATTTGGCTGAAACTTGCATGAAATGATCCTGACATGGTCCCGACAAAGTGTTCTCATTTTTCAGGTCGATCTGAAATCCAAGATGGCTGCCACAGCCGCCATCTTGAAAACACATTTTGAACTTCTTCTCAAGTTCTACCAGTGCGATTTGGCTGAAACTTGCATGAAATGATCCTGACATGGTCCCGACAAAGTGTTGTTATTTTTCGGGTTGATCCGAAATCCAAGATGGCCGCCAAAGCCACCATCTTGAAAACACATTTTGAACTTCTTCTCAAGTTCTACCGGTGCGATTTGGCTGAAACTTGCATGAAATGATCCTGACATGGTCCCGACAAAGTGTTCTTATTTTTCGGGTTGATCCGAAATCCAAGATGGCCACCACAGCTGCCATCTTGAAAACACATTTTGAACTTCTTCTCAAGTTCTACCGGTTCGATTTGGCTGAAACTTGCATGAAAGGAGCCTGACATGGTCCCAACAAAGTGTCGTTACATCTCTGGTTGATCCCCAATCGAAAATGGCAACCATGACACTATATCTAATTAATTTCCTATATGATTATTGCCAAGGTACTCAGATGACCGTTAAGGCCCATGGGCCTTTTTCTTTTTTTTTGTTTGGTTTTTTTTAAAGTTTTATCCGAATTAGAAATTCCAAAAATTTCAAGAATCTCCTAACCGCTATCTGTGTATCGCTCTAGCAGGTCCACTGAGAGCCGCTCAGCCTTGGTTTATCCGATCCGCCGACTAAAGTGCATGACGTATTACTACTGCCAGTAGCGAAAACTTTCGTAATTTATCTATGAAATATATCGTTTATTCAAGAAATCAATATCAACGACTTGGTTTGAATTATTCTCCGTGTTGATTTTTCTACCAGTGGCTAACCTCCGCGATGGTGGCTTCGGTTTGTTTTTACTGTGCTTTGTGTAAAGCTGGATTCTCAAACCACTGAGAAACTATTTTGTATTTGCATATTACAGAGTTAATTATCTACCCTTGCGTGTAGGTATTAATTGTGACGTCATGTGTTTGCGAGCTTAACGTCATAATTTTGGAGAGAAAAAAAACCGACATTAATTGCGCCCACAAAATAACGACGTCACAATTGATACATATCCGCAAGGGAGCTAACTCCGTAATACAGTATGCAAAGACGGAATCCCCAGACTTCGAATATAGTTTCTTATCTTTGGCCATAACATAATGGCTATCAAAAAATAGTTATTCTTTTTATCTATCTTGAGCTGTGATTGCATATTATTTAAGTTTTTAAACAATACAAATACTTTCAAACACGAATTTATGAAAATTGAAAGGAAAATATTATTTTTACAATTTCATCTTCAATTTCATCTGGTTGAACATTGTGAGTCTATGGAGAAAAACACATTTGGATTTCTAGGTTTTCCAAGATCACGTATCGTCACTGAGTGATGCCTGACAATGTGCAATGTGTATGAAAGCCTATGATATTAGAAACTACATACGTTTGAATGCGTTTGGTAAGGTGCTTTATACGTAGACATAAATGTCGATGGTTTGTGCAAACACCCGTAAAAATTGAACGCTACAAATCAAGTCTGCCGTGGAGTCAGACTGTCGAAAATAATAGAAGGCATATTTCACGGTGTCTAGTTTTTCTCGATACCTGGCAGACATGGATACCAGTCGAACAGTCGTCAATCTTTCTGCAATTGTAGTCTGCGTTGAATCCCTGTCAAACATTACACATAACATTTAGTATATTTACAAGACTACGTAATCCCTTGGCAATGCCTGAAGTAATCTCCAAGATTTAAGTTCCGTAAAATGTCATCCATGTTTTCAGAATTTTAATTTGCATATCGTCTGGTTCTTTCTGACGCTTGTCTAGTTTTAGCGACGGATGTGTCCATCTTGACATAACATATTCGTCGTGAAGCCCGGAGGTCAGACCTTCATTCCAATGCTTTAAACCTAATCGTTCCGGTATAAATTTTGGCTACAGAAACCGATTAATTTTAATCCATGAGTTCTGGTTTCCTTTGCACTGGAAATTTATAATCATTTTCGCAGTCTGGTCAGCTACTGTCGAATAATAGATGCGAATAAATAGATTTGGCGACATGGAATATTTCAGTTCAGTGTTTGAAGCAATGCCGCATTTCTTTTATTGATGCGCTATCTCAATTATGAGACTGGGTGTTTTCGAGCCCTACCTTCGATGATTGTAACGTCATCATTTGATATGATTTCTGTGAAGGCATAATCACCGGATAGTGGGACTTATCGACGGTAACTTTCGTAACTAATTATAATCGTACTTTACCCACGTCGTTTTGGAATCTCGAACCACGGTATTGACTGTGGTTAAATGTTGCCGTCTTATACTTTTAATATTTCATGGTCTAGTCGGCAGTTTCGCCTACTGTAATTATAACATATGTTTACATGTCTCTCGGTCCAGAGCAAGAAGTCCAACCTCTTTTAAGCTGAAGCCATGACTCAAAATCTGCATATACACGCTCAGACAAGTTAGTAACATGAAGACGCTTGCAGAGGTCACAAAAAGAACGTCTTCGTTCGTCAATACGAATATCATAGAAATTCTTATAAAGAAATGGCTGAAAAGAATTAGCATTTTTAGTGGGTAGTTTCTTTAAATGCTTACTTAGAGCAAATGGACTGGGGAAGTTTGAGGCATCGATATAGGATCCTGGGGGGAGGTAGACGTTGTAGTTGACCCCTCCGCGTACCACAGGTATAACACTGTTTAAACGGTATATGTTGAACACTTTCTCCGTGATGTAATCTTTACAAAGTGAACTTTCAAACGCTAAATGGAACTTATAACCTTTTTCAATAGCGGGTAGACAGTTTTCCCGGGATCCCTGAGATCCGGGATTTGGGCAAGTGTATTTACCACATCTACCGAATGTGTGTACCGTCACATACTTCTGTAGTGCACTAACATAGTCCTCCCTTCGGCTTTGAGTGTGACAATTTTCTTCCCACCAGGAAATAGGCTTGACCTTTTGGTCCCACATCACAGATGCTCGGATGTTTTCACTTTGTTGCTGTTTCAAGAAGAATTTTCCCGCCATAACGAGGATGTCCGAGTCACGGCGATATGACATGGTCCAATTAAAAACATTCCGCCAGTTACTAAAAGTGGCGCGCATGCGTTCTGGAGATTCCATCACGTAGGCCACCCAAATATGGCCGGAAAGTTTCTCTGGGAAGTCCTCAATGTCTAAATGTGGCAGATGAAATATGACCGCGTGTGATTCGTTGTAACTATGGTGTTTATCTTGATCAATCAGAAGGCATTTGGCTTCACAATCTTCAAAGAGTGTGTCGTCTGCCCAGGTCGGGCGATTCCAAAAGTACACAAACCGCGGGACTCTCATATCGGGATCTGCTGTTGGAGCGCCCATTCTCCACAGAAGTTTCGCAAGGAAGCACAGAGAACAAAGCGACGTCAATCCAATTAATTTCCATCTGTTCCGGTGAAATTCCTACAAATAAATTTTGTTTTATTTCCATTTAAGTACACACATATTAATGTCAATACGATTTACGACTGGCTATATTTTACTGTAGTTTTTACACGCTTGCCCTGTCGTGTAATTGTTAGATACGGAAACAAACAGTAAACCTGTCCGAATTTATCGCCAGTTTAGACTCATTATATCATCAAATACATGTTACACTGTCCATCCAGGGGTTTGGTAGTTGGCAACAAATGTAAATATACGGCTTTTATAATAAAAATTGACGCAAGATATAGACATATGATGTAATCATTTGATCTAATCTCGCGGAAATTTATCTACCCAAGTAGGAACAGTATCTGTGTATGTCATCATGAGTTGGACAGCCATTACATCAGCCTATCAATTATTTACAAATAGAATCGTAATTGCTTAATTGATAAAAACAGATAGGGTTTTATCTAATTGCGAAATGAAATGCATTAAGCAGTAACACATTAATGGGAGTTGTGTTAGTCAGCAAACATTCATTCAAATGATAAAGTGAATTTAAGTAAATGGCAGGACAGCACTAAATACTAAAAATATTAGGACAGCAGTGAATCCTAATAATTGTCAGGACTTCGGTGAATCATAATAAATGTCAAGTCTGCAGTGAATCCTAAAAATATCAGGATCACAATGAATATAAATACAAAAGGTCAAGAATAAATTGAAATATAATACATATCAGGACCACAATAAATACTAATGAACATCAAGACTGCAGTGAATACAAAACAATACCACGACTGCAGTGAATACTAATAAATGCCAGAACAACAGTGAATTCTGATAAATACTATAACTGTAATGAATTCTAATAAATGTATGGATTTCAAATAAATGTTCTATCAACCAATGTCTAAATCGCCTGTCTATATTACGATGTTTTCCAAAATGCATAGCGCCAACCACGCAACAACAATTACTTTCAAACGAAGTCGGATTTGTTTCCTTGACACGATCGAATGTCTCAATGATTCGGCACCAGATATCGAAAATAAAACAAGAGTGCAAAATTGATTACACTGCTTCAATCAACTGTTCAATATTTAAAGGCATCTAGTGAAGCCAAGTGCCAAAAGTATTGCTGTAAGAAGCAAATAAATCCTAAATTTTGCAAAAAAAAGAAATGTTCAAGGAATGTTAAAGAGCAATAATTTCAAAAGTTTCAAAACACACAGAAGCTATTGAGTATAGCTATATTAACCTTGTTAATCAAAGGAAAGGTTCTTGGTAATCTACTAAGAAGGTTAAATAGTTAGACAAATGGAGATGAGTGTGGTTTAAATGGCCTTTAACTATTGGTTGCTATTTAGAAGAAACCTAAGCCAAGCCCAGCATCACAAATTACATGTAAAGAGTCATACGTACCCTTTTAGAAAAGAGCCTATCCCAGCTCATACTTCTTACCACAGCGCTCTGGGCACGGGTATACGTAGTAATAAGTGGAGTCATGTAGACGATCAGTCGGTAATAATTTACAGTACATTAAGCTGTAGAGTTCCGGTGGATGATCTCATTAATTAGGCACTACAAATAGATCTATAAATGTATACAAAGGATTATTCACAAAGAAGCTACAATATGTTATATCACATTATCAATGTTCGGATAGATAGCTACTATAAGTATGGATTCCACGATGTTTGAAGCATTTAAAAGATAAATAAAAACCGTCCTCATTACTGTTATAAGATATATAATTACTATAAGTTATCTTTGTAGACGGGGCTTTGTACTGAGATACCCTGTATATACTGGAATACCAGGCGGTATTATTCTTCTCATAGTTCGAGCAGAAATATATACACATTCTGCTCACATAAATTGCTTAATATTTGTTTTTTGTCCTGTCCTGGTAACCAATGACTCGTGGCATTTCTTTTATGTACACGAAAAACAATGGAAGTTAAGATCAGTTTAAAAGGGTGCATTAGTTGATTGTATACTTCCTTCAGATCAAGATAAATGCAGAGCATTGTTTTCTGGGGACAAATCTCATATCAGATCATCTGCCATCGAGGGTGTTGTACCGAGGGAAAATGATGTTGGGATGATCAGCTGAATAATGCATAGTGTTCAATGCACTGACGTATTGTACTAGTATTGTCACAGCATTATACCACAGTAGCAGTTAAACTCTGATGTGCACATTTTGGAAAGATTCCACAAAACTAATCAATAACATTAGTTTGATACCATCGACTTACTCATACACAGATACTTGTTTTACTCAAAACTATACTTGTATACATGTACTGTAAAAGTGGTATTGTCGCTTGTTGGGGTTTTCTCCTTGCCTACTTTCAATCTGTTAGCAGTGTGCATCTTTTGCGAAATTATTCACACGTAAAAGTTACGCATGTTGATACAATGACGAGTGGATACAGACGTTTAACGAGAGCAAAGTTAGCAAAAAACAAAAACATAAGATATAATAAAATTAAAAAATAAAAATAAATAAATAAAGATAAATAGAAATAAATCCGTTTTTATGGTATCGCATAAGAACTACAGACAATAGAACTCACTTCTGAGCAATTGACCTATTTCACAACGCCCTTACCGTACTCTCAAGATATAATAGTTTAATTAAAAACCTCCCTGTGTTAAACAACGCTTGATTAAAAAAAAAACCTTTTCAATATATTTATCGACTTTCACACCTTCACAAGGTTATCGAATTTCTGCTTCAACTTCTCTTTACGACTGTACACTGAAGGAATGAATCATTTTTATAAAAGACATGATTGAGCATATCGCTCCAACTTTGAAACATTTGTCCGAACGGTCATGACCAGAGTGGCCAGAAGACCTTATTTGTCGATAAGGGTTGCTCAGCTGAATTAAGTTACTAAAATACTGCAGTGTTTCTTGGTGAAGAAGTGCGTGGTTGTCTTGTTGAACAATGATTCCAGTAATGTATAAAACATTTTTTTTTATTTTCGTGGTACACCAGCAACCATGAAAACAATTAATGTGTCTATACAGCGAATATTTCATATTACTGTAACCTCGGATATATTCGCGAGTGTTTCATTTCGCGATTTGTATTTGTAATCATTTCACGACATCCTTATTTCCCGACATCCTTAATTCACAGCATCCTTATTTTACGACATTCTTATTTCACAACATACTTATTTCAAGACATCCTTATTTCACGACATCTTCAATTATTTCACAACATCCTTATTTCACGACAATGACTGTTAATCTTTTGCAACATAGTTTCACATACAGTAGACAAAATATTTACGCGAGGGAAAATTTTCGCGCTAAAACGACCTTTGCGTAATTAGCGTAAATTTTATCGTCACATAGATTTCCATGTTAATAGTATACAGAAGCTGGTCTGGAATACTTCCTTATTATGCTTTCAGTACTCATCGCTATAGTTCCTGGAGCTGCGGATGACACTCCATTAGCACGTCTGTCACTTGTATCCTAGATCGTTTTTGTCTCCGCCTTCAAAACGCCGACATCACTGCATTAAATCTATCGTTACAACATAACCAACATTTTGTCAAAATCGCTGAAAAATTACACGTAGTTTTATCAGCGTTCTTTATTTGCTGTTTCTGAAAATAGATGCTTTTATCTGTATGTGGTGTTTATGGGAAGTTTTTGTGTAATGGAAACACAAACACATGATAGGTGCTGGCGAAATCAATGTGTTCGAGATCAGATACTGTTGATGAGTCGATGTTTCGGCACCAACACTATTGTCTAACGACACCTCTCGTTTGTTTATGTGTAGATAGACAGCAACAAGTCTCAAGCAAGAAATTGTCCCAGATATCTCAATCACATAAGTATTTGTAATTGATAAGCTTTTCAATAAATCGTGGATTTTTGGTGGATTTATTTTGTTTTGTTGAAATGTATTTTTGGAAATGCAACGCAATACATGTAGATACCTGGTTATCGCCCTGTGTCAAAATGTTGCGATTTTCGTTTTAAAATGGGAAAATGAAACTTTTAGGAATTTAATTTTCGCAATATAACGATGTGATAACAAATGGCTTTTCTATATTGTTTATAACTTGACGGATTAAATTTTTATAGCAACAACCAATAACATTGTCAGCTTAAAGAGATTTTATTATTCTTTTTATTAAGACGCTCTCATAGCAGTTTTCGTTTTATAATTTAAGCTAGATTAATTGTATTCTGACAATTTGATTATAATATCGTTTCGGTTTTTTTTTTAATTTTTGCAACTATCAGAATGACAATTGCAACTGTATTAATGGATTTTCTGTAATAAGAATGATTCAGCAAGCAAGCAAGAAAGTATGTCTTTTATGAAGAACAATACTATTTACGTCAGCTCAGAACTGGTATTACCGAGTGACAAATTAAACAACATACGGCTTACAACATCTCTGCTTATTTTTGGCAGCATTTAATAAAACAATTATCATTCTGTCATATCGGTTTAAGTTATTTCTTCCAAAAAGTAATCAATCAAAAACATTCTGGCAAGTAAGACAAACATCGTTTACCGGAATGGGATTATTTTAATCTTCTTCCGTGTTCACGTTTTCGGCTTGATTTCAAGATCTGATAATGCAACTCTGGATCAGCAACGTTTCACAGTTCGTTAATTGAACAGCTTCTTCGAAATCTGATTTTTCTTTTGGTACATATACTTGATATTGATCTAGCGGTGCAGAGTCAGGCATCTATTTGTTTCCTAATGAACACTTTGCTATGCGCGAATTGACTTGTTACTTATCCATCAATGTCGTTGTTTATTTCCTTCTTCACTTAAAAAGTCAGGACTTTGTATAATGCAGTTAACAGCACTACATTTAATGCAAAATGAGGTGTTCAATATAATTAAAGTAACAGTGACCCTTGTTCCACCTAAAAAAACAAAAAAACAAAAACAAAAACAAATAAAAAACAAAACAAAATAAAAACAAAACAAAACAAAAACACAAAAATAATAAATTATTTAGAATAAAAAACAACAGAAACCATTGTTGTTGAAAAGTTGAAAAGTAAAGATTCTATGATATTCATTTAACAGTTTCTTCTGAAAATACTCTATACACCCCTACCCCTACAAAAACTATACCGAATATTCATATTGCCCTTCGGTCTGTTTGTCTCTCTGACTGTCCGTCTGTAGTACCACGATCCACCGTCTTCTCCAAAACTACTGGAGAAATTTGAATGACACTAGGTTTCAATACATCTATATCGGAACGAGACACATCCACCTTTTTCATAGTTATGTCCCATTTTTACGGGGTATAAATTGTCCTCTTATACCACAGTTCTAGTTCATTCTATATTAAATGGTTTCACTGACTTTAAAACATCTGTAACGTAAAATAACAGCAGCTTCACTTGTTTTTTAAACGTACATGTATTAATCTTGGCTGTGGTTAATTTGTGTCACGTCCTGTCATCTGCAAGAGTCTGATTAAGAAAGCGTAGTACAATGGTTAGTGCCTTGTCACTTTTTACGTTGGTTCATTTAAGGACGCCATCCTGTGTATGCGGTATGTTGCATGTGGTTTGGGAGGCTGCGGTTTGTTCGTATTGTGTCTCTTTGTGATAGTGGAATATCTATAGTGTTGTCTCACTGCGGCATGCTGACAGGCTGGATTTCGTACATATAGTGTCAAGAGGTGAAGGGGTAGTAGTCGGTACACTTTAGCCACTCAACCACCGTGGTATACTATACGACATTAGTTTGAATAATGTAGCAAACAGTCTAACTTGTTGAAGGAAGAATTCTACTCGGTTAATTGTTGTTAGTAATAGTTTACTTTATTTATGTAAACAGTACTTCTTCCTTTTGAGATCATTTTTAAGCTAAGTGTTGCAACATAGCAACATGGTGTTGAAAAGTACTATTTTGGTATACTTGTGTGGTATACTAGGTCAGTAAAATGTGTCATCTATTTTAATAAAATGTACAATTGTATCTAAAGGAATTTGGATGATGCTGGACATGTGCAGCCCATTGTTGAAAATAGTCTTTTTGTATAGTGTTATTTGTACCACCTATTGCTAAAATAATATTTATATATAGTGTAGTTTAAAATTTACATCTGGTGTTACAAAATGCCTCATTTTGTTGCTCCTTGCGCCAACTGATGGTAAGTAAGTAAGTAATGGTTTGGAAAAAATAGCTAGTGTCGATACCACCTGTTAATATGGAAATTGGTGGCTTGAATTAGTATTGCTAACAGCGCCATCTATTCTAGGAAAAATAGCAGTGCCACCTTCGCGGGTTAACAGCAGCACATTTACTTGTTAACCAGACGTTGCATGAATTCAGCGACAAGTATGGTCAATTGTAACCGGGATCAATGGTACAAACCGGCGTGGCTTGTTTGCCGTCTAAACGAGAGAATAGACACTGATTATTAATTCCACCGGCCAATCTGATGTCTGGAGTCTGGCCGCCATTTCCACAGTGGGATTGGAGGGAGCAGTTCTTATCGACCTACGATCAACACCAACAATTCCACAAATATCATTCCTATACTTCTCCTGTGCCGTACCACCACAAAAAGCATTTTTACCCAAGCTTGCCACATTGATATCTATAGTGCGTGCGTTCTATCGGGATATGTGCTGCTTTATAAAGACTTCGTAATGACTTCTCTTGCATTTAATTCGAATTCGGGAAAAGTCTTTGTCATTTCGGCGACCATTTTCCTGCCACTTGTGATAGATGTTACGAGGCTGTAATTTTCTGCAAGTGTAATGCATCTATAAGCCTAGAGCGTAGGATATGTCTCACGTAATTCATCACCACGGACACAGATAGAGAGCACGTGTGACGCAAGCTTGCCTCGTGCAAGCTACCTTTTATTTCCACTGTACAAAAATACTGCTGTGTTGATGAAATATAGTTTGGGTAACGGAGGGATAATACTCAAGATGGTTCTGTTATGAAACCTTTTTTCTGACTCTTTTTACTCCCGTGGTACTTCACTTACTTTTCATATCGCATATCCGAATATGTTCACATGGATGATATTTTCGCGATTTTGCGAGTCATTGCTATGATCGCGAAAATTTGATCCGCCAAATATTGAGAAAAAGGTGAATCATTTATACCATAAAAGTCAAATCGCGAAAATTCATTATCGAAAAAATTCGATTTTCTCGTTTTTTGCTGAAATCACAAAAATAGTTCGACCCGCGTAAATAACCAGTTATACGCAAACGTTTCTTCAAATAAACCATGATGAACTTCTTACGTGCACATTATGGAAATTAAAAAAAAAAATCCTATAAAAAAATTAATATGTTGTATCAAGGTATTCATTTCATCACAGAATATTTTATTGTCAGATGTTAAAGACAATGACAACTGGGCAACAGGCATCATGCCTTTACCCGCCCTGTATCGAGGTATCGGAGGCTATATCTAAACCCTTCCTTCTAAAATGCATTTCTCCAATTTTAACTAGACAGCTAAAAGTCTATACAAATATGCTATGAACCTCTGCCTAGCATTTTTTGCCACTATCTGTACAAAGAGGCATCCGATTAGTAAGTAGTATATGTTGTATTGCGCTATCAGACAGCTGGTACTTAAACTTCCATCCAATTTACTACTTTTTCTCCATTTTAACTGGACGGTCAAAAGTCTATCCAAATAAACTACGGACCCCTTACATGTCAATTACGCCATTTACAGAACCCATTCGATTAGCGGATGTGTTGTACTGCGGTATCGGAGGTTATTTTCGTGGCGTAGTAATCTAGTTTCGTCGTGGCTCCCTGTCCCCCGGGGATGACCGGAGGTATTACATCCTGTTAGGGCCACTAGCTCCTCAGACTATGGCGCACACACAATCGCCACCGATCTACCACGATAAGTGGTACTCTGTCATTCTTTCCGTATTCTGACACGCGATTCGGCTCCGCAGATATCGATCTAAGGTGAGGTGTCAACCCCATGGTGACTAGCACACTTCTTCGGACAGTGTCCGAGAGAACACTTATCGAAAACTGTATAATGAAATTTTCACACCGAATTATCTACAAGGTATTAGGATGACTTTTACTGACACACCTCTTTGGCCATTTGCCATTTAGCCCCTTTTCGTCCATCTGAAGTTTCTCTCTACCCATGAACCATTTAACGCCATTTCCTCTTATCTTGTCGATTTGACATTTGATCCAACTTCTCTAAATTGTATCCCTTCCTTGCCATGCCATTTCACCTTCATTTCGCCGCAGCCATGTGACACGGGACATTGGTCATTCCTTCCGTCTCTTCATTAAAACGTCTCTTCACCTCCATCGAATTGGCACGCCTCAGTTCACTAGAACCCTCTCTGCAGTCATTACACACGTAGTACATCCTCGATAATCCAGGGGTACTATCACTATCGTAATATCCCTATCCTGGAATATGTCAAAGTAAAACCGAAGGCATTTTAGAAAAAAAACCCACTGACCAATCATAAGCTTGTATAGTTTTCCATTGACAACTACAGAGAGCAACGTCCATCTTCAAAGACTTACAGTGTACAATTATTCGATTAGTTCGCTGTTCATTTAAAGACTTATTCTACCTGTCTCATCTGTTGTCGCGGAAAGAGCCTTCAGTTTTGATCTAACATTACCCAGGGGTTGATATTACGACAGTGATAATAACTCATGAAATATCGAGGATGAGTAAAAACCATGTTGGGTTTCACAACGACACATTTTCCGTAAGCGACATATTTCCCCCACCTTTGTTGCGGCCCGGTCAATGTGGCTGTCATTTATTTATAAATCATAACTTATGATAAAAACTATATATAAAGATAAATGAATATCACTCTGTATGTATCAGATACTATGAAATATGTTTAAATCAAAGGGATAAAAAAGGATAAAGGATAACCTTGCTTTTGGCAATAACAAACGATCCGAAAGATGGTACAGTATAGATTCATTGTTTCAACTCAATAAATAGCCATCGCAATGTTTGTCGTCAGAGAGACCAGGAACAACGCAAGCCCCAGACAAGATTTGCGTGTGACAAAGTCATGTCTCTAAGCGGATGGAAATAACCTCTAACTGAAGTCAATTTAGAACCGCATCACGCACAGGTACCTCCGCTACCGACTGAAAAAGTCCATAATTAGATAGAACACAAACTTATTTGATATCTCTTCTTATCGAAGATTACATCAGATACGTATGGTATGATCTACATGTAGTTGTCCTTACTATGCTTCGTTAATGAAACAATCCAATGTGACTTGGTTTTTCTTGGCGTTTGCTTCCACAAAAAAAATACATTGCTAACAACGATTGGATTGGTCTGATAAGTTTAACATCCTGTTAACAGTCAGGGTCATTTAAGGACGTACGAGGTTTAGATGGTGGAAGAAACCTTGAAAAAAACACGAAATGTCGATATTTTAGACATTGTATTTGCAGACATATAAATCGGATCGGACACAATTTTAAGAACTTATGGTCCGTCTTCTCCCGTACAACATAAATGATGAAATATACAATAACCTCAAATTGACAATGGTGATAAATTGATAAAATTTTGCAAATCATATAATATAGTACCTGTACCCTTAGAGTTTTAAGACATCTTTACCAACTCCGATTTACATGTAGGTAAACGATAAGTACGAATTTGATCTTATTCCGGCACACTAGGCAATCCTCTGTAATGAAATCCGATCATGAAGACGTTACGTATTCATCCAAAAAACGCAATTACGTAAAAGAGAAAAAGTTCTTTAGAAAATTAAAAAAGTAAGGTTTATGTAACCTTTACAAAGTGATGTGAAGTTTGGAGTCGACTTTAATGGGGAAATCACGTGGTTCGCGATTGCATAACGATTTGATTACATGGGCGTATTAATTAAAGACTGCGTGATATTATATACGAATGCGTGTTATAGCATGGTAACTCGGATTAGATATATATAATATATTGCGCACTCCTATGGCTTCAAAATGAACTAACCTTAAACATATACATTTTTTTGTATTTTTTTAATGAGAGAACGAGAATAAACTACAGCCTTAGATTGGAAGATTCCAAAACATTCAAAGGTTAATAGATAAATATAATATTAGAGAGAAACAAATCGGAGAACTTCGACATATTGACAGAATCAGAATCCTGATTGTAACTGAAAATTTTTTTAGATAACATTAAGTCAGCATTTTTGAAATTATATCTATGTTAGAACTGTGGTATCAAAAGAGAAAGACAAGATTATATCTATCCGAGGGTCACAAAATGTTGTAAAACCCGAGGCTTGTCGAGGGTTTTATAACATTTTGTGATTCCAAGGGTAGAATATCCATATCCTTCATATCAACGTATGAAAGAGTCTTTTTCTCTCATAACTCGACGTTTTATTGCAATATTACAAATATAATTCCCGCCATTTTGAAATAAATTCGAAAAACCGCGAATGCAAGTCAATTTCCCATAAATGAAAATATGCTTGATATTTTCGACGCAAATTCCGTTGTTTGTATCTTTTAAATTAAATCTAGTCTACTTTCTGAAAAAACAATGTTAAAATTGCACCGAGAAAATAGTAATTTGGTTGACGCTCTGACGTCACGAGGTTTCATTGCATGGGTAGCCATGCAATACAGCTGCAGGAGACATGAGTGTATTGCCCTGGACCAGACAGTAGGTGTGAGAGAATATGATATTGTTAATATTTAGATACACTAAAAACTAAAATTATCTTAAAGATAAGGTTATCAACATTGGAACTTTGATTTGACAATGTGTCCAGATATTTGAGCACTTGAACCATGAGCATTTCAAGAAGTGGATGACCTTTGTCACAGAGGTCATTAATGTAGTGTGACCTAACCCAATGTAACCTATAGCTAGGCTCCTCGATATGGTAACATACTGAGAAATCTATGGCTAGGTGAAGGATCGAAGTACATAATCTAAAAGACGACGCTATAGAGTCGGCGATGGTGTCTTTGATTTCTTGGACTTACAAATTAGTTAAATGGTTCTTAGAATATGGTTTTAATTAATGCAGTTGGTTTTGATTAATTTTGCAAGTTAGTTTTAATAGTTCTTTGATTTAATTTAAATAAATGCGTCATAATAAACATGAAATACTGGATCAGATACAAAGCATTCTAAGGCTGGAAAATCTGGTCACACTGGAGAAATCTGGGGAAACTTAAAATCGATATGATGACAGTCCGACATCCATTCCTCCTACAAACTAAATATGGAATATTATTTCTTAACATTTTATGCACTTTCCGACCTTCTCACGGTCACCAACTGGTCTTCTTTGCACATGGAAACCAATACATTCAAGATAATGGCATCGCACCTCCCTTATCACGGAACATTGACGTTGTGACAAGTCACCACCATGTGTCGCCACTTGCTCACACATCTCTGTTGATGTCGTCAATTATTTAGGGTCCTGTCGTTACCAGAACGGGAGGAAAACGAAGAACAACGGCGGCCATTGAATTACTGTCATGGCGGGTTCAGCGTAAATGTCATTATACTGCCCTACCATTGAATATCTATTTCGCTAAAGGCTTGCTTTATTATAGACAAACACTTACCTATTAGGATTGCATCACGGTTGGAATGGATGATGACTTGTTTAGTTAAAAATATAAAATGGTTAGTCATAGTGAGAGAAGCCTCAACCATTACCAGTTAGATAGCTTACAAGGTCTGCAACGACTACCAAAGAGACGCTCTAAATAGTTTACGTCAAGCTCATATTGTCACGTATGGAAGAAATCAAAACTGGAAAAGAGAACAACTAGACCGGCTGGTAATCGTTATGCAAAATTAGACATAAAAAAAAACAGAATATCTTATATGTTATTAAAAATTCGGTATTGTTTTGCATTAGGAAATGTAACAAAAACTAAATGGTTTGAGAATGTATGCATGGTTCTGCCTCATCATACAACTTTGGATTATTAAAAGGTATCTTATTTCAGAATCAAGATAAATCCAATATGTTACGTGTATAAATCGAATTTAATATGACGTTGATTACAATTCAGGGTGACAAATATGTTTTATGTGCTATTTTCACAAGTATTGATAATACCATATTGTACAGGGTTGAAATTAAATATTAGAAAGTAGATATATTATTGTCTATGGTTGCTAAGAAAAAAAATGGCCTCTTATTTTGCACACATTTTTCCTGTCTATCTAAAAAAAACAATAAATAATTTGGTGTTCGCCAGACAGTTTCGTTATAAATAATTTGGTGTTCGCCAGACAGTTTCGTTATTTAAAATATTGAATTTTATCAAATAACTCTATTAAACTTTCTACATTAATGATTCTGTTACATAAGAAATTTGGTGATGAAAATTGTAAGTCGCTTGATTTATCATCATAGTGACTTCAAAAAATGTTCATAATTGATGATTGATAGGAATGTGTAGCAATGTAGATTGACCCTCTCAGAATAAAATAACAATTTCTTATAAAAATCGACTAACGTTAACTTTGAAATCTCTGTTTCAGATAGCACGGGTGCCAGTTGTTTAACGGTGGAAAACATTGTTGAAGACCCAGATCGTGTCGAAGGACAAGACACATCGTTCGCCATCATAAGTAAGTTATTGGTTAAAGCTGACAATGCAAGTTAAAAACGGATCATCTGAGATTTGAAATAAGCAAGAACCGTTTATGAAATATCCCCTTGTCGAAGACAGCAATTGTCATTGTCTCTCTCTACCATGTTGTATTCCAACGATTTTATAAAAATGGTATATTCGTTTTATTTTCTAAATCTCAAATGCATTATTTTTAAATTGTATTGTCATCTGTAAGGTTCTTTATGTGAAATTTATATATATATATATACAATTCAATGTAACTCTGTAGATATCAGGAATGGGTTGTGTTGCTAGATTTGTCAGCAGCAAATAAGACCAAGCAAACATCATTCAAAGAGAATCATTGAATATCAACTTTTTATTTATTTTTGTTTGTTGTTGTGTTGTTGTTTTTATGTATTGTTGTAGCTTTAATATTGTAGACTTCTTCACAGATAAGTGTTTTTTTGGGGATTTTTGTACCGCTTCGAAAACAACAAAATGGCACAAATCAGTTTAGTGTCAATATATTCCCCTGCCACAAACAAGTTTTAGTTAAAATAGCAAATGGAAGGAGCGCATCATTCGGAGGTATCTGTAATTATTACATACGGTAGTCACTTCAGATTGAAGACATGGTTATGGAGAAACATAAAATGTAGTTATGGAGAAGCTGTAGATTTTTTTTTAATTTCCGTCCATGCGCCATACGGGATAACGATTACATTATACTATAAAAAGTCGCCCTTACGAAACGACTTATTAACAAAACCCCTTTATTGTTAATGTACTTATAAACTTGATCCATGTTCATTCACGCTTGATTGACATTTCCTCCGCTGAAGACCATTAAGAAGATTAAGAAAGTCCCTGAAGAGCTGTGAAACAATTACATATGGCAATCTAATAAAACGACCGGCGTCAGATTGATTGTAAAACTTCTTAAAAGTGTCGATAAATATTCATCCTCTACGTCCAGAATGAAGGGATTCCGATTGGATTGGTTTCGGGTGACCTCTCTCTATATTAGATGTACTCATAAGTGAGTTTTTTGCGTTACTATGACACCAGTTGAATATTTACACTTGGGACCTCAATCCTTACAATCTATATTAACAGCAATTACGGAGTTCATATTTCCTCGTTAATTCATTGGTTATAAACAAATGTGACCTAAATACTTGAACACGTACATATTCTCGTCGTGGTGTCGTTCCCCTTGGGATCTCCGCCATTTCAATTAGCACTCGCGGTGCCTCGTCGCTGTGACGATCAGCAAAACCTCATAAGGAAGCCACCCTTTGTTGTTGAAAAACGGCAAAATTTACATCGTATTGCGTGATAAAAGTAACTTGTTAACAAAGCAGAAATTACGATGAATGAAGATAAAAATAGACCTAAAACACCGAATAATTTAATTATAAAGACATGGTTACACATATATTCTACCATAAAAGGTTATTAAGAGTGTTTTTGCGTCTATTTATAGAAGTTCAGAGGGTTGCCGTGTGAGTCACCATGGTAACGTTTTTATGCTCCAATGTATTTAAAATTAAAAAAAAAAACAAAAAAAAACAACATAGATACCGTTTTTTTGTGAATAGCCTATTCACTTAAAAGAAAAGATAAACATGAAATGCTTGATATTTTATGGATCCCTTACCTAAGAAAAGTTAATTTACAATATTAATTCGAGTCACATTATTTTAGATAAATACCAAAACACAAGCTACACTCACGCGAATCCTTAGAAAGAATTAAATTGAATTTGATTCGTTAAGAAATCGATAGTAAGTTTTTTTAACGTACGTCTTCTTTTGCGTCAATCTGTTGTATGTGCGTCTTAGATTTATTGTTTGGTTTTTAGAATCCAACAGAGTGGCGGCCATGATACCAGTGCTCTCCCTCATACTCCTCACCGTCGCAGCGGTTCTTAGTGTGTTAGGCAACCTCCGGCAGGACATCAAGACGCTCATCTCTGCTGTCATCTATATACTAGCGGGTAAGGTGATCGTCAAATGTCGTCTACGTAATCATCTACGTTGTCGAGCTCTGGATAATAATTTCCGCTGTCGTCTACATAATCATCTTCCCTGTAGTCTACATAATCATCTCCTCTGTCCTCTACATAAACATCTCATCTGTCATCTACACGTTCATCTCGACTGTCTACATAATAATTTCCTCCATCGTCTACACAACCATCTCCTTTATCGTATGCATGATAATTTTCTTTGTCGTCTACATAATCTTCCCCACATACGATAGTTTTTATTGCGGATCGTCTTCGTATCAAAACTATTACATATAGTATTTTCATTATAAATAATGTTTTCGTTTGAAAACTAAAATACATTTATTATAACGAATCTTGTAGCAAACGCATTGAATTTAAAAACATAGTATAAAGAGTCAATTAGAATACTGTTTCATATTTCTTTGAGCGGCGCTTCACAAAGACGCTCTTGAAATAGGCTGCATTATCTGAGCCAAAAATGCTGGAAGCAGACTACTTAATATGACCATATAAGGTGCTTCATCGACTCACATTTGGTGTACTTCTTCATTCATATACGCTTTTGAATAACAGAGTGCAACAAATCAATTAAAACGACTTACAATAATATGTATAGCTTAGTTAATGATAGGAGTGTGTGCATTTAGGCAGGAATTGGTTCGCGTTGCAGTAGAGGTATTATCCATTATAGTGTGATGTCGATCGTGTATTCTGTGTGCAGTAAATTGCTGGTGTGGAGAATATGATGTGTCTAGCAGAGAGATTATCAGATTGTAGTTACTGCTTCTATTTGTGCTGTGGAAATATTCGGGGACTAATTGAAGTAATGTTACATCATATCAACAAAGCAAAACTCATTATGGAACGTTATCTGAAAGGAACCCCCCTAGACATGGAAGCTCAAGACTTTATATAATTACTCTAATATCTCCCGATTGTCGGAATTTTTTACGATTTTATTGTTCATGATCTAGAAATAATTGCAAACTGTATTATTATAAAATTTATAAATGATAATGGCTTCTAAGACCATGTTGTGCTAGATTGGTATCTACATTTTACAAATTTATTTTTGCATTTGGATAAAATAAAATGTATCAGAAGACATTGCCTCGCGAAGAAGATCAATACACATGAAGAATAAAGAATTCCAATTCCCCGGTATTAATGCCAAGATCGCAGACCTATTTACATGTTCTGTATGGAACTGTATGGAACTCATTCCTTTTTTTTATTATTTCAAATCTGTTTTACTTACCTAACATGTACAGCTAGTCTGATAACGTCCATCATTACTGGCCGTGTCCTTAGTTTGAGAGTCGTCATGGCAACCCGTCATTACAAGGACATATATATGCCAGACATGTGCCAAGGCACCATAGGGACTAGTTCCACTGTCCTTAACTGAACCGACTAGGCTGAATTTGTAATGCCGATTTCCCTGATGGCTAAGGTTTATTAGCAGTTTTACATTTCATATATATGAACAGATCTTTATATTGGCACTTAGCATGCTCCAGCAGGCGTACACAGCCATTGTATAGGACGACGGTGGACGCTAACAATGCTATTCTTCCATTAGTCGTGTAGTATTCTATAATGATTTGGTCTAGGGCACATATCTCTTCTTTCCTTATTGAAATAGCGTCGTATTTCTCTGTCCTAAGAGAGACGACTGGTTAAGCAGTTGTCCGTATAATGTGTCCGAGTGTGGTGTACTTGTTTGGTGTCTTTGACGACATGATTCGGTGAGATAGCACAATAAAAAGGGTGAGAGTTCCTCTAGTACAAGGATGTAAGACACGAATATACCCAGTCCTTGGTTTGGTAGCCCTGCTTGGTGTCTTCTGCAGAATGTTTCAATGAAGTGCACTATAAAGTACCAAAGTAGACAAGAATTCCACTATCACAAGAAGACACACCATATATGTGAGTCTTCGAAAGCATAACAAAGAAACAGACTATTTTTAAAAGAGTGTGAATATAGGTTCTGATGACAGATACTTCATAGAGGAATATATGACTCTTTCATATGTACATATGTAGGATAGAACTATTCCACCCGAGGGTACAGAATTTTGGGTTAGAACCGAGGCTTGCCGAGGTTTCTTACCCAAAATTCTTTACCCGAGGGTGGAATAGTTCTATCCTACATAATTTACATATGAAAGAGTTATTTTCTCACATTGCTTGTCGAGTTAGATGCACGAAAGGTGAGGCAGCCATTTTATGACAAAATCTTAACTTCTTAAATAATTGATCGATTTTAAAAATAAGAGCGCCATTCGAAAGAGCTCATCAAAGTTTGGTTTATATTAATAAATATAAACAAGAAATCTTAGGTAAAACGGTTTGAAATGCAAATTAAACGAATGAAATGGTAAATAAATCCGGCAAATCAATCGAAATAGAAGAAAAATGACGTCAACTTTGGCTGATATGACGTCATCTGATTGTTCGGCAATTGTGACGTCACAGCTATGTAAGATAGATTTATCTTACATAGCTGTCTTTCATGGGACAACTCTATCTTACATGGCTAGCCATGTGAGAAAACACACTCTGATGACTTTGGCTTTTGGTTGATTCTTACAAACATTCAAAAGATCTTGTCTTTCAAAACGCTTGGATTTATGTAATATTATTTGGCATTTAATCAAGACCCAAAAGCATCTGTAGTAAATATTGTTGAAAACACACGTAAATGGAATTATTTTTGCACATTGATAATAGCTTATCTAATTACTCAGTGCATCAAAATCACCCAGTATGTGTCTCTTTAATGGTGTGAAAATAATTAACAAATTAGGTTAACGTCGTGTCACTTACTATCTTTTTATTGATCATATACCAAAAAAAGGGATTCTAACATGCAAAAAAACTGCAAAGCCAACAATTGTTTCTGAAATCTCCGTCTACGTTTATATAAAATTGATAGTCGTTTTAGAGTTTAACTTAAAATAATACTGTTATCCCTGCCAGGTCTTTCATAAGAAAACTAATAGATCAGTGACATGCTATACATTACGTTGTCAGAAGTGTGAGCCGAGGAAGCATAGGTCATGGCGCTTTCTCGTCACAGGAAACAAAATCGTCCATTACAGCATTTATCTTGATCTATAAAGCGTCATGATTCCGCAGCGATCGATCGTCAGATCTCTTAACAGCATCCCTCATTTATGACATTTGAAATAGTTAGATGCTGGTATTGTTGTGTTTTCTCTGGCACGTTAAATGTACGGCATGTTTATCTATTTAAATTATTTGGCGAGTTTCGCAAAAGCCGGTACCTTTATCAAACCTACGGGTCCGCCTGTATTCGTTCTAATTCGCAGAGTAACGGTTTATAAGCTGTGTTACTAATATCGGTTAATGTAATTCAATTAAAATCTGAAAGCACGAACTTCTAATTAACTTTTTACTCTTTTGTTTTGTCGTAATTGTGTTAAAGTGAGAGGAAATATAATTAATTCCATGGTTAGAGATTTCGATTGAATATTCCTGATGCCAACGTATGGTATAATACAGTAGATTCTGACGATGTCTTGGATTTGTTTGTCAGTAAATAGGGGCGAATAAAGAAACGGGTTCCCGTGCCGTGTTGGTTTCATGGACTAGTTTAGCCCCTAATTGAAATAAAGTGTGGCATATGTCCTTGAGCTTTCGGAGATGTCTCGTGTTTGTGTGTGCAACGTTAATGAAATAGTGCAACATGTGCTTGCATACATGAATTATTCACGAGAAGATATTACAAAAAGATGTCTGCATTGCTAAAATGTATTTTGGTACCGTCGTTCTCCACGAGACAGGCTCGCGTGACAGAATTAGGAAACTTGGAATGGCAGTTGACTATATTTTTAGTTACATGTCTGTTAGCAAATGTATCCGTTACGTTGACTATGCATCCTGGCATTCAATAAGGTAAAGCTAAGGTTTCATACTAGGTCTTGCAAGCCTCGAATCCATGGTCTGTGATTTTTTTAATAAGACATTTAACAAGTATCAGTATTTCAATATTAATTATTTTACATTTGCAAATAGAGCATGATAACCGAAATTTAATATAGGCCTAGAACCTTCACAAATTAATATCTACCATTATCTTCTTTTAGATTTCTGCCATTGTAGTGGCCCTGCTAACAACTTGATAGGCCTTAGCCTGGCAGTTGGCCCTGATTCTGTATATATTTATTTGTACAAGTCTAAACTTAGAAATTGGCCCTGATTCTGTAATAATTCATTTTTACAGGTCTAAGCCTTACATTGGCCCTAATTCTTCATATATTAATGTTTACATGTCTTAACGTAGCACTGGCCTTGATTCCACAGGTGTTTATTTTTAAAGGTCTAAGCCTAGCAGTTGGCTCTGATTTTGTATATGTTTATTTTCACAGGTCTGAGCCTAGCAGTTGGCCCTTTTTTGTATATGGTTATTTTCACAGGCCTAAGCCTAGCAGTTGGCCCTGATTCTGTATATATTTATTTTTACAAGTCTAAACTTAGAAATTGGCCCTGATTCTGTACTAATTCATTTTTACAGGTCTAAGCCTTACATTGGCCCTGATTCTTCATATATTAATTTTTACATGTCTGTAGCACTGGCCTTGATTCCGCATGTGTTTATTTCTTAAAGGTCTAAGCCTAGCAGTTGGCCTTGATTTTGTATATGTTTATTTTCACAGGCCTAAGCCTAGCAGTGGGCCTGATTTTGTATATGTTTATTTTCACAGGCCTAAGCCTAGCAGTTGGCTTTGATTTTGTATATGTTTATTTTCACAGGCCTAAGCCTAGCAGTGGGCCTGATCCTATACATCTCTGTGATAAATGACGAGGTTGGTCATCGAATGAAGGAAAAAGATAAAGAGGAGGGCTCGTTTAGCTACACGTACGGATGGTCGTTCTATTTCGCCGGCACAGCCTTCCTGTGTGCCATGCTTTCGGCTGTCATTCATGTGTCGCTCTATCTCCAAAGGAACTCACGAAAGGAAGAAATGGTCCGCGTGATCCCGGGCCTTGACGAACTCTTGGAAAGCGACACGGGGACTGCAAACCCAACAGTCATCATATGATGTAGCGGCATTCTATCGCGAGCCAATATGCAGACATTGTTGATAAGTTTATGTCCGCTAGAGAGAAACACAGAACTGGAACTACATATATTTCATTTAAATGCACCAATATTTCTGGCGCCTACGCCGAAATAGTTTCTTGTTAAAATGCAAAATGGTGATATGTTCTTGTTTGATCTGTCGTCGAATTGAATACGTGACGACAACCTATTCATATAGATGTATATACGTACTTGTCTGGCGATGGGATACATCGAAATGGTATCATGTACAAATCAGTCTTTCAATATGCTGACTTCTCTTTCTGGTACAAGCCGAAAACATTTACAGTTGTCATTATAAGTTCTGAAAACGTCTTCCAATATACATGAATTGTCTTATAATTTTCTATTATTGCACTACTAGCTCGCTTGTGTGTTTTCTATGGGAATCAGAAGTGTTTCTTTATGCAGTTCTATCCATAATGAGGCTGTGACAGTCACATCCAAAGTGAGTCTAAAAAGTGTCGGCCAAATCGAGACTGATACACGTCCAATCAAAACGGGGCTAGGACCTACCCTTCAAGACGAAACCGTGGCCGTTACTCATATTGCGAAGCTTTGCAAGTACCATTCCAACTGAAGCTGAAAATGTTCAACCACAATGTGCCCTCAAGACGAGGCTGTAGTCGATTCCCACATGGTGAAGCAAGCAAAAGTCATTGCAGTGAGACAGTTCTCTTGACGAGGTCATGATAGTTCTATATTTAAAGAAGATAAGCATGTGTCATTCAAAACGAGGCTCACAGAGTTTAGACCATTACGAACTGTGACATGTTCGTCCAAAACGACTCTATAGGGCCCAGTTTCACCTATATTTCTTAACTTTAAGAAATTATTTAACTTTGAATTCTTCATAGGAAAGCTTTACAAAAGATTACGAAAGCCCCTTAACTTTGGTTTGACTTCTGTAATGCTTTCCTTTGAAGAAGTTTCGGGATTTCTTAATTAAGAATGCTGATGAACCTGGACTTAGCTTATAGTAAAATTGGTAATGTATTGTTTTCGTCCATGCCTTTTATAGGTATTTCGTATGGTCGATAGAACATGCACATGAAGACACATTTCCTCATCGGTAGTGATCGATGTTCTTTTCTGAAATAAGAGGTCTTCCAATACTATACAGATACTTTCCAGATTGCATTGTACTACCGAAAGGTGAAGTCGGATTCCCTCCATCAGCCTGACAGTCTTATTCACTATAATAATATACCGACGGAGAGTT
This sequence comes from Argopecten irradians, assembly GCF_041381155.1. Classification (NCBI taxonomy): domain Eukaryota; kingdom Metazoa; phylum Mollusca; class Bivalvia; order Pectinida; family Pectinidae; genus Argopecten; species Argopecten irradians. Next base: position 32,053,653 of record NC_091138.1, on the reverse strand, counting down.
ACTGTAAACCAACTTGTCTTCGTGTGCTATTTATTTTCACGTATTCTGCAGGCGATTGGAAATCACGAAAATAATTTACCACGAAATGTTTTAAACACATGTAAAGTAGAATTAAACGTGTCTGGATTGCGAAAATAAATCATCGAAAAAATTGTTTCAAACACAAGTAAAATCAAAAGGTCTAGATTGCGAAAATAAATCATTGAAAAATAGTTTCAAACACAAGTAAAGTAGAATCATAAGGGTCTAAATCGAGAAAATAAATCATCGAAAAATTATTTAAAACAATATAAATCTGAATCAAAAGGTCTAGATTGCGAAAATGAACAATCGAAAAATTGTTTCGACAAGCAAAATAGAATAATAAGGTTTAGATCGCGAAAATAAATCCTCGTAATATTGTTTCAAACACAAGTAAATTAGAGTCATAAGGGTCTGGATCGCGAAAATAAATAATTGAAAAATTATTTCAAGTAAAAGCAAAGTAGAATAATAAGGGTCTGGATCGCGAAAATAAATTGTCGTGAAAATGTCATTGTTGAGAAAAATGCGACATTCAGTCGCCGCGCGAAAATCAGTTGGTTTAACAGTTGTTTGGCTGAAATGTTTATGTTTTCTTAGGTTTGTTCATGCTGTGAAAATACAGCTACATGTATACACTGAGTTATGATATATTGATCTATATATTTATTGTTTTATTATATAATTATTTATCTATGAAATACCTGAGAAGTTATTGACGATATCGACAGCTACAGGCATGTCAACAACATAACCTACCGTTAAGTTGTCTTAATGTTTACACCAAGTGTAAAGAACACAATTTGTATACGTTTTGTTTTTGTTTCAAATAAAATGTTTTTTTGTAAAAGGACGACTCAGAGTTATCATATGATGTACATGGTCAGTGTTGAATTTTGCTAGGGGAAATAACCCTAATAACTAATAGTAAGCTTAACTCCAACCTCTCTTCACGCAAAATATTTTATTTTGATAAACGCCATATGCCATTTAATTTAAAACACATACTATACTGTAAGAATCTTTCCATAATATATAGCGTTTGCAAACTTGACAAATGCAACCTCATTGGCATGACAGGCAATTATCTTTTAGGTGTCAAAAATTAAACCTACAAAGAAAACAAAAATGAATTTTGTGTGTGTCAGCTTCAATAAGTATGTTTAAACAATACCAAAGTACTCGTGTCATGATGAAAGTGCACAAAATAATATCGAGAAAATCTAACATTGTACTCTTGGGGTAAGATGTCCATCTTTGTCATTTCTAGAGGCTGGTAACCCGAGTCCTTTGATTTATACTTCCTAATGGTGAATTAGACATGTAGCCAGTACAATGTTTATCGTCACCATTATCAGATGAAAAGTAGTATTAATGATTGATTTAATCAATTGGTAAGAAATGTTATAAACATAATATATAATAGAATACTTCCAAAACCATAGATTTATTCTGCGACTGGTTCCCTTCCCTTAGTTCTCTACTCTCCGTCAGGCCGCGCTCTTCTGTGTGTAGCTTGCGCAAGGGAGGTAACTGAGGTCGGGAACCAGTCTTATTGGCTAATCCATGTTATCAATGATGTCCACGAGACCCTGGGTCAATTACCTTCGACTTTTTTTTACCATATATAGCAGTTATGGGACTTGACCCACATACAATTACATGAAACGTTTATTGAAAAGGAAGAAAAACTTTCAAATGATAGCATTAACTACTGTATATCTATACGTGATGCTAAAACAAATATTAGAAATATAACAAGGACACAAAAACCCAAATTCATTTACAATTAAATGAATGCATGCATTACAAATAATCTAGTTTCTAGATGAATACAGCTAAACATTGAATAAAGGTAGCCAAAAATATGCAAAAAGAGCATACTAGACGCCATTTCTCTGAGCTGAAGGCTGCGGTAGTATAGCAATATTCTATCACTAACCCTCCCTTCACCTTTGTGTCATGAGTTCGACTTGGAGCTACCGGGCATGACCGTAGGTCTGTGATTTTTCTCGCAGTACTTTCCTTTCTTTTGCTTTCAAATTTTGCATTGCCTAATTGACTTTGGATACCAAATGAACGTAAGATGTACAAAAACTTAACTGATGTACAATGCCACATGAAAGTACTCAATAGTACGAGCATTTCTATACAGCGTCCACTGTAAGATTTTTCAACGTATATTGCATCAGTCCTGGAAACATTGATGTCAACACAACACAACCCCCGTAACGACTGTGTATAGGGATTACTTAACCTTGTGTGTCGATCAATAATCGTATCACAGCTATTTCCTACCAGTAAAAGTAATTGATTATTTATATCGTAAATGTTTTATGCGTTTTGTATAGTATCACCATGTTCATCTCTATGTAGAGAATTGCATGTCTTCCTTCCTAAGACGTAGCAATCTCGTCATCAAGTTTATCTCTGTTGGTTTGTTTATACAAGCCATATTAGTAACCTACGTCTTTGAATGACTTGGTAAGTTTTGGTAGGAAAGAAAAGTCGGATTCCCCGAGAAAAAAACCCCCATTAATATGCGTCTATTCTACAGAAACTGTCCTATTTGTGCTTCCTTTAGAATAGTATAGAATATATAAATGTATAGTGTGTTTAGAATGTTTGACAATGTAGCCATTAGGACACAGCGACCTCATTCCTGGTCCCAACTTTGACAAATACCTCACCCCATCTTCCATTACAGGTGCATGTGATGCATTGAAACATTGATTCAACAGAAAGTATTTTTTAGTTTCATATTTGACTGTTTAAGTATTAGGCCTCGAGACTGCTTGTATTATGACATTGGCAATTGGGTTCTCCTTGACAATATTGGTGATTTCTTGACAATATTGTATTATGATGTAGGTCATTGATGTCTCCTCAATAACATTGTGTAAAGACATTGGTAATTAGGGTCTCCTTGACAACATTGTATTATGACATTGACAATTGATGTGTTCTTGACAATATTGTGTTATGATGTAGGGGATTGATGTCTCCTTGACAACATTGTATAAAGACATTGGTATTTAGGGTCTCCTTGACAACATTGTATTATGACATTGACAATTCGTGAGTTCTTGACAATATTGTATTATAATGTAGGACATTGATGTCTCCTTGACAACATTGTATTATGACATAAGTAATTGGGGTCTCCTTGATAACATTGTATAAAGACATTGACAATTGGTGTGTTCTTGACGATATTGTATAATGATGTAGGCTATTGATGCCTGATGGCGTGTCCTTCTCTCCTTCTCTTGTTGTGACAAGGAAGAATCGAAATCATGAATTGCTTTAATCTAAAACGAAACAATAGTATGAAAATAACATGCATACTCCTTGCAAATATACGAGAAATTATCGTAGCAACTTAAATGTCTCTGTACATGAAATCTGCAATCACGGCATCATTACGAGCTATAAGCACGCGGGTTTTAAACCCCGTATCTTGGGGATCCTATTGTAATATTGCGTCCTGAATTCATTTATAGCATGCCATATTTTTATGTATCTCTACTCAGAACTGAAACTGGTAATTGTCTACACGAAATATGACTATACAATATATGGCAATCTTTGCTGTCACATCAAATACACAGAATGGATATATACCCGATAGGATTACGTCATCACAATCAAAGCCGTACATCTGGATTTACTCACAATTCCCAAATCGCACAAGGCATGTGGCAAAATTCAATATTTGATGTGAATTCTTCTATAATTAAATAACACAACACGTCAAAGACCGCGTTTTTCTAAATATCCGAAGTCGGAATCACGAAACCAACCAACACTTTTCGAAGCACTATTCTCGGGATATTTTTCTACTTGACGATAAATCTTCAACTTGAAATGGATATTTCGGTGGGTTATTGATGTGCTTGTCTTGGTAGACGGTTGTCAAACTATTCCGGTAGTTATTCAACACATTGCTGTGATGGATGTCGATGTAGGTTTGTGGAAATACTGGAAGTGTCAACTTTGAAACGATCTGATGTAGACGTTGACTTGCGCCCTTTATTTCAGATAGCATGTTTGACCCCATATATGTACTAAACTACAGATTATACCTTCTGAGACAGATGGTTCTTGTTATTTCAACAAATGTTGAAAGAAACAATCAATATGGCTGCCGGACAGACCATATCTATCGAACCCGCTAATATCGGACGGATGTTGAGCTGTAGCCGGATCTGTTGTCGGCCGATTCAGAATTAGTTGGACGAGACATGATCATTGAGACGTTTGTATCGGATGCCGTTGAATGTCTTCATTGCCTTTCAGGCTCTTTCGGGCAATATCAACAAACGCGATGGAAAATTCTCGACTGATTAAACGAGTTTGACAGTTCGTCTGATTGTTGCTAGTTAATGTTGTTTGTGGTAGATGCTTGGGAAATATACTTCATAGAACGTGTGTAAATATTGGACGGGGAATCAGAGTGCTTATTTCTAATCAACTCCATTGTTGTTCGCGGACGATCAATGTTATCACAAAACACGTTGTTTCCCTCGGAACATTCTATCCGACGTGTCCTGCAAATGAATTTTAGCTTCGTGTAAAACTATTCCCCGTTAATAATCCTTAATCAAACAGTAAATTGAGATCAACATAGAGCTATATTTTACTTTTGCTTGAGTTAACAAATGGCGCCGTTTACTTTTCCTTATTATATAGAGTTTTACAAGTTTTTACATCTTATCTAGGTTTATTTCTTTTATTCTTGTATTTTCCTCAACAAATTGGGATTCATTTAACTAATGAATTACATCAAATTATCGATATTGTCCTTGAAACTTGCAAAAATCATCGCCTCGGCAGAAGCTGTCATTTCCATGACCCAAAATGTTTCATGCAACATACAGGGGGCTACTTTTTAGGAAACACATGGCCTTGTTTTCATTTAGACGCAAATTACATGTAGGGTTGCTTTTCATAAAAGTTTGGAAAAATGTAAAAAAAAAATGTATATTGTGTCTATATATATATATATAATACGCGCAGTGCTTTCATTTTTGTTCAAAATGGTGGATGTCAAATGTAAACATTACCTCTGTGTCTGTGTTCGTCCGACGATCGAGTCTTTGTTGTGGGTGGGTGTGATGCCCCTGTTCGTCCTACTATCGAGTCTTTGTTGTGGGTGGGTGTGATGCCCTCTGATAGAGGTCAGTTATAAACAAATTATCTTGTCTTTGTTCTTTGAGACTTTAATAATGTGTATCATTAACATGCACCGCTAGTAATCCACTTGTTGACATTCAAATAGAATATTTTTTTAGGGGAATTGCTCCATATAAGAATGGTTAACATAAAAGCGAAATACAATCCCTATAACAAACGCCGACGCCAGGGTGATTCCATAAGCCCCAATTTCTTGGAAAGTCGAGCTAAATAGAAGAAGAAAGTTATAACTATAGATGACATATTTCACTAACACATACTGTTAAAGTATTATATTTCGTGGGGGTTTACTTTCGTGGTTTTCGCTTTTTGTTTTCCTGATGGTTAATATAGTTACTGTTTTACTCAAGTCAAGGATAAAAATTAAGCCCAACGAAAATTAATGATTTCAAAGTACTCAGAAATACTATAGGACTTTGTTAATGACATAAAACTGATGTTTCTACTGGCAAAACTATTTGAACAGCAAGTTGAAAAAAATATATTGTCACACAATACCACATATTTTCGTCAACAAAAGGAATATTAACAAACCAAGTGCTTGCAACAAACGAGAAGTGAACTATTCTTACACTGTCTTCCAATCCTCCAAACGCCTTCCAGTGTTGCTACATGTATGCATACACGTTTCTGATTGGATGATAAATCACGCGCGCGTCTGATTGCAATATGACGTGTCGTGTTTTCGTGCTGGGGTTCCCGGGATTTCCAGAAAGCACGAACATGATATCCTTCACATTAGGATATTTATCTCTCATGCTGGGAAACCCTGAAAGCTGAGTTTGGGTTTCAAGAAAGTCTAGCTTGTTAAAATAGTCATTTTGTTGTCCTGTTGATGGTTACAAAATCGTGATATCTAATCTAAAGTTTGCATAAGTTCCACTGAAAAATAAGAAAAGAAAGTATCCTGACTGATAAAAGGAAGAAGTTTTCGGTTTGAGATTGATTCAGGCAGCAAAGACAGGAAGTATCTCGACTAATTAAAGGCTATCAATAAGAAACTATTCCCCTAGTGTTCAAAGGGTCATTTTATGATGTACAGGACACATCAGACATGATTTATTTCTCATAGATATTGTTCAATCAGAAGGAAATCCTCTAAAGAGAGGAAGATCCCAGCCCTGAATTTTGATCGTATAACTAGTTTAAAAACAACATTAAAAATGTTCAAAACTTAGGCAAGATACCATATTAACTATACAATTAAAATTAATATTCTTGACATGGCATTCCTATTAAAAATGTTGTCGCACCAGAAATTCCTTATACTTTTTTCTACTCTACATAAAAATTTCTCGCATGTTATTATCATCAACATCCACGTCTCTAGATCTTATCTATGAAATCTCATTTGTCTTACCAGTCCTAGTTTCTTTTTGAATGTTTAGTGGTTGATTGTAACCAAGGTCGTGGAATACTCGAAACATAGATAATAAAAAAACTGAAAAAAGGTGTTATGTCCTCACTACTAGAATAAATGGTGGTTAAAGTGGTAAATTCGTTGTAATAGAATTTATTTACTAAATTACCGAAGCGCTCCAAGGTCACTAGAGACGCAATGCCGCTTCTTTTATTGTCGTTTCTTTCCATTAACAGTTATCAAAATAAGTGTCTGTGAAAAGGGCTGACCTTCACATCAACATTTGTCTACATTTATATCAAACAGGTCCAAGAAATTTTGATATTTTCGGACATTATCAGATTACCGTAAATTATCTTGGCTTGAAATGTCGACTGTAGTGCGTATAAAATCTACAAAGAGGCAGGGTCACTTCCTGCGTGTCTCGAACTAGGCCGCACACAGCTTTTGTCCTAGCTACGTGTAAAATGTCACTTGATTTGGATCTCCAAAGTAAAAAAAAATGATGTGAAGATTGTATATAAGCATCAAACACAAAAGCATTATATAATTTTATGTTGCTTTTTACATGCCGCTGATACTTTTCCCCTCAGAATTGTTCTCTTTACACCCGGAAACTCTGAAATCTTCATCGATAGGTATGCTACTATGACTGAAACATTTTCAACAGAGAACTGCCATTTTGGCTATGACCGTACATCGTATATTTGCATCCTTCTGCCATTTTCACCATAGGCTTGTCATACAAGTCTGTATCTGTAATTTTGCTATAACTTTTTAATGAAGGATCGTCATAATCCCCAAGAAACGTTTTTAAAATTGACCGATCCCAGTATATGTACCAGGTGTAAATAAAAGCGTTTCAAAGAAAGTCCCTCATCAGCATAGCAAAGATTTCCAAGCGATATCTCGCAAAACAGGGCCAAAAATTCTAGATTCCTTAATAGAAACATCTACCCTCATTCTACAGTAAAACCGATGATAGTTTTAAGAAATCTCTAGCAAGTGATCATGAACATGCCCAAGAGTCTTTCGATACGCAATAACAAATTGGCCCCTCACGATATGACACAGAACTTCCAGACGTTTCCTATCAAATAAAGCCTAATTCTAAGATGTGTTCCAAACAGTCTAGCCAAGCTTTCTGGGATATACACCGTCCGGTGGCGCAAACAAAATGATAAGTTAAAAAAAAAGTTCTCTTGACCAAGCTCAGTATGGCAAAGAACGTTTCCAAGATAGGTCACGCCCAGCGACCGAAATTTTCCTAACCAGTGTGACCATGAACGCTTCCAAGAGATACCCCGCCCGTATGGCCAAGGCTTGGGCTTCAATATTCCCATTCCAGCAGTAATTACGTGTCACTATTGTAGAAATAAGCCTGTCACTAACACAAATGTAATAAGTTGGGGACACAAACAACAACACGTCAATAGTGGTAATGACAGTTAGTTTAATTAAAAATAACTCGATTAAAATATAGAAATATAACAAAGATATTGAACACTATTTGTATTACACAAGATATATGGATGAAGGCACCTCTATAAATGATGCATATTGAGTCCTTTTGGATTTCTAGAAAATTGGTCCGACGTAACAAGCACGTGTACTGGAAGGACGATATAACCGTACATTGAGTGTACACATACCCTGTTGTTTAAACGAGTCTAAAACGTATTATAACTCTAATACGATATGGACTTTACTCATCGGCATTCATTTTTCTAAAAGATTCGGGTTGGCAGGTTAGTTAAAGCTTTACCATAATCTCAAGATAGCAAGGTTGCGTACTATTTCTGGATAGATTACCTTGAAACACCTCATGATAGGAAGGTTTCATACTCTTACACCTCGAGAAAGCAAGGTTTCATACTGTTTTACGGATAAATTTATATTATTTTCTTTACCATAAAACACCTTGAGATAGCAAGGTTTCATACTGTTTTACGGATAAATTATATTATTTTCTTTACCATAAAACACCTTGAGAAAGCAAGGTTTCATACTGTTTTACGGATAAATTATATTATTTTCTTTACCATAAAACACCTTGAGATAGCAAGGTTTGATACTACTGTCATACTCTTCAACCGTATGCGATACACATCAAACATGTTGACCTAACTTACATTTCAACTTCGTCATCTAACTCGTATTGGCCGGAGATTTGCTGACTGGGAAATAATAATATTTAAACCATTACTGATTCTTGTATTATATTGACTTCTATTGAGTTATCAACAATACGGTAATCCTTCGCCTCTTTATTGAATTACAAGATTTACACTCGAAGAACCCAACATTTATATAAAGTTTCCCCTCTGGCCCAATAAAGGAAATGCTCCCTCTGTTCTCTGACAGGTAAACGGGTTATTTAAAAAAAAAAAACTAACTCCAGAAACATCTACCCTCACTCTACAGTATAACCGATGATAGTTTTAAGAAATCTCTAGCAAGATATTATCATGAACATGCCCAAGAACCTTTCGATACGCAATAACAAATTAACCCCTCATGATATGGCCAAGAACTTGCAGACGTTTCCAATCAAATAAAGCCTATTTCTAAGATGTGTTCCATCCAGTCTAGCCAAGCCTTCTGGGATATACACCGTCCGGTGTCGCCAATGGTAAGTCCAAGACAGTTCTCTTGACCAAGCTCAGTATGACAAAGAACGTTCCCAAGATAGGTCACGCACAGTGAGCCAAAAACGGCCTAGGTCGTTGTAGGCGGAAGTGACCATGTCTCTTTCCGAAATATACTCAAGCAAATATTTACAATAATGATTCCGAGAAATACTGTTTCACAAAAGTAGAAAATTTTAGATAAATACCAACCAGAATAGGGAAAAAACATTTTAAGATACACCCCGCCCGGTATAACAATACTCTCCGAAATTTCCTAACCAGTGTGACCAAGAACGTTTCCAAGAGAAACCCGCCCATATGGCCAAGGTTTGGGCTTCAATATTCCCATTCAAACAGTATTTACGTGTTATTATTGTAGAAATAAGCCTGTCACTAACACAAATGTAATAAGTTGGGGACACAAACAACAACACGTCAATAGTGGTAATGACAGTTAGTTTAATTAAAAATAACTCGATTAAAATATAGAAATATAACAAAGATATTGAACACTATTTGTATTACACAAGATATATGGATGAAGGCACCTCTATAAATGATGCATATTGAGTCCTTTTGGATTTCTAGAAAATTGGTCCGACGTAACAAGCACGTGTACTGGAAGGACGATATAACCGTACATTGAGTGTACACATACCCTGTTGTTTAAACGAGTCTAAAACTTATTATAACTCTAATACGATATGGACTTTACTCATCGGCATTCATTTTTTCTAAAAGATTCGGGTTGGCAGGTTAGTTAAAGCTTTACCATAATCTAAAGATAGCAAGATTGCGTACTATTTCAGGACAGATTACCTTGAAACACCTCATGATAGGAAGGTTTCATACTCTTACACCTCGAGAAAGCAAGGTTTCATACTGTTTTACGGATAGATTATATTATTTTCTTTACCATAAAACACCTTGAGATAGCAAGGTTTCGTACAGTTTTACGGATAAATTATATTATTTTCTTTACCATAAAACACCTTGAGATAGCAAGGTTTCATACAGTTTTACGGATACATTATATTATTTTCTTTACCATAAAACACCTTGAGAAAGCAAGGTTTCATACTGTTTTACGGATAAATTATATTATTTTCTTTACCATAAAACACCTTGAGATAGCAAGGTTTGATACTACTGTCATACTCTTCAACCGTATGCGATACACATCAAACATGTTGACCTAACTTACATTTCAACTTCGTCATCTAACTCGTATTGGCCGGAGATTTGCTGACTGGGAAATAATAATATTAAAACCATTATTGATTCTTGTATTATATTGACTTCTATTGAGTTATCAACAATACGGTAATCCTTCGCCTCTTTATTGAATTACAAGATTTACACTCAAAGAACCCAACATTTATATAAAGTTTCCCCTCTGGCCCACTAAAGGAAATGCTCCCTCTGTTCTCTGACAGGTAAACGGGTTATTTAAAAAAAAAAAACTAACTCCAGAAACATCTACCCTCACTCTACAGTATAACCGATGATAGTTTTAAGAAATCTCTAGCAAGACATTATCATGAACATGCCCAAGAACCTTTCGATACGCAATAACAAATTAACCCCTCATGATATGGCCAAGAACTTGCAGACGTTTCCAATCAAATAAAGCCTATTTCTAAGATGTGTTCCATCCAGTCTAGCCAAGCCTTCTGGGATATACACCGTCCGGTGTCGCCAATGGTAAGTCCAAGACAGTTCTCTTGACCAAGCTCAGTATGACAAAGAACGTTCCCAAGATAGGTCACGCCCAGTGAGCCAAAAACGGCCTAGGTCGTTGTAGGCGGAAGTGACCATGTCTCTTTCCGAAATATACTCAAGCAAATATTTACAATAATGATTCCGAGAAATACTGTTTCACAAAAGTAGAAAATTTTAGATAAATACCAACCAGAATAGGGAAAAACATTTTAAGATACACCCCGCCCGATATAACAATACTCTCCGAAATTTCCTAACCAGTGTGACCAAGAACGTTTCCAAGAGAAACCCGCCCATATGGCCAAGGTTTGGGCTTCAATATTCCCATTCAAACAGTAATTACGTGTTATTATTGTAGAAATAAGCCTGTCACTAACACAAATGTAATAAGTTGGGGACACAAACAACAACACGTCAATAGTGGTAATGACAGTTAGTTTAATTAAAAATAACTCGATTAAAATATAGAAATATAACAAAGATATTGAACACTATTTGTATTACACAAGATATATGGATGAAGGCACCTCTATAAATGATGCATATTGAGTCCTTTTGGATTTCTAGAAAATTGGTCCGACGTAACAAGCACGTGTACTGGAAGGACGATATAACCGTACATTGAGTGTACACATACCCTGTTGTTTAAACGAGTCTAAAACGTATTATAACTCTAATACGATATGGACTTTACTCATCGGCACTCATTTTTCTAAAAGATTCGGGTTGGCAGGTTAGTTAAAGCTTTACCATAATCTCAAGATAGCAAGGTTGCGTACTATTTCTGGACAGTTTACCTTGAAACACCTCATGATAGGAAGGTTTCATACTCTTTTCCGGATAAATAATTATTTTCTTTACCATGAAACACCTCGAGAAAGCAAGGTTTCATACTGTTTTACGGATAAATTATATTATTTTCTTTACCATAAAACACTTGAGACAGAATTTGATAGATAGCAAGATTTGATACATATTGTTTATTTCAATTCTCACCTTACTCGTATTGGCCGGAGATTTGCTGACTGGGAAATAATAATATTAAAACCATTATTGATTCTTGTATTACCGGTATATTGACTTCTATTGAGTTATCAACAATACGGTAATCCTTCGCCTCTTTATTGAATTACAAGATAGATTTACACACAAAGAACCCAACAGTTATATAAAGTTTCCCCTTGGGCCCTCTAAAGGAAATGTTTCCTCTGTTCTCTGCCAGGTAGTAAACGGGTTATTTTAAAAACTAACTCCAGAAATGGTTGCCATCAGCCATTAAACCGTTAAGCTTGTATTTCCTTGCACGTGCTGGTCTTGACAAGCCCCAGTGGTCAAATAACCAGCATACCAAATTAGCAAATGGTGGCTTGTTAAAAATTTCCGTTACATAATGGCTTTTAGAATGAATATCCCGCCAAGCCATTTCAAACCTACTTTGGGTATTCAAAGGACTAAACGTCAGGTATAAATCTGTCTTTATGGGAGTTGCACGTGTCAACAGTTGATATCCCTTTAAAACAGATGATAAACCAAATAGGCAGTACCGGTTACAATGCAACACATCTGTAGAATGAAGTTGTGAGGAGTTGTTAAAACTTATTTCAATAAAATATCTCTGATAACCAGCTGAGATTATGAAAATACTGTAAATGTGAATATTTTGGCAGGTGTTTTATTTCGTTATAACTACGGGTAAACACTTCACTGTTATTTATTTCGCAATAAATACACACGTTCACCTTTTAACATCATTTCATATATATACCAAAAATTATGCGCGGGAGAAATTTTCGCGCTAAAGCTCGGGTCCCTCATGTATATAGCGTAAATTTCCCTCTCGCGTAAATTTCCACGTTTAAAGATGCTCCACCGCCGACAGAGCATAAATCATTATTTGAACAATAATTGGTGTTGAATCACGGAATTTTTTCGGGATGCAATTAATTATTTTTCATATTTTTGACTTAAAGTAAAATTTGAAGCTCAAACTTTTCAATGGTGGTAATGGTGTAAAGTAAGTAGCTTTTATAACTGAAGAAATATACTCATTTGTCTGCTCCTGTTTTTGATAGAGAAAAAAACCATTTGTCAGCCGTGGAGCATCTTTAAAGTAACGCTATAACGTGTTTTGTTTGTGAAAAGGCTAACAACACCATCGATCGATACATTTTACAGCAAAGATTAGGCTTAATTTTCATTATCAGGTATGCCTAGTCCTCATTTTTCAAAAATAATACCTGTCGTTATCTATCGACTCTCTATCAAGAATGTAAGAAATATAAACATGTAACAAATATGTTATGTTGGTGATACTGTATCACTTCCTTTTGATAGTTTGGTATGTGTTGATGGTTGCTTTTAATACTGGCAAGGGTTTTCTGCATAATTATCATAGCAACATTTCACATACAACGTAAATGATGCTCACATTAAATAGTGAACACAAAATAATGCTAATGTATAAAACGTTAAAGGTTGGTTCAAAAACGAATTCCCTTGATCCTGGATTACATGAGTAGGTCACGAAAATATACAATATAACAATATTCTTAACAATACTAGCTAGATAACATCAGAATAAAATAAAATGATTAACAAACAGAAATATTTACAACATCGAGTTGAGACTGAAAATAAAGGCAATTCAGGCATAAAAACATGTTTAGGATACAATGTCACCAATTCCCTTACGACCAGTCACATAATTATATATGTATGATAATGATGGCGGTAAATAAAGAATATTAATTTGAATACAAAACTCTTCCATAAGCCGCAGTATTAAATCACACAAATTTGATCATGCCTGGCAGAAGCTCCCATTGATCTATGTATAAAATGGAACACTGTCATTTACTCTGTCATCGCCGTAGACCCACGGTTGTCTTCACTAAACGTTACGCAACAGTACTTATAAGTATCACATGATAGGAAGTGGAGCGTAACGTTATGCAATCAACCATTGGTCTCCGGATTGTCTTATGTTGGCAAGAATCACGAGTAAATAGTTGACTGAAGACACATATTGGTTAACATTAAAATAGATACGTGAATGTATACTAAAACAGAATCACAGATTTTTGTCATGAAGATAGAAAAAACATTTCTACTGTGACAACATAGTACTAAACTCCACACCTTTTGCTATTCGTCTTTATAAAATGCTTTGTGGGCAAGACTTAATTGTGACATCATCAGTTTTTGTGTAAAAACACTAAGGTTATCACACAAACGAAAAAAACAATATCTCCCAGGGTTCATTGTGGTCTCATGATTTCAGGGAGAAAAATTTGTTACTTACGGGAAAACGCCAAAGTCATTTTTAACAAACATACGTCGTAACAATAAATGTGTATATTAGGCAGAAAAGGACTACATGAATCTTTAGATGGTGACGTGCCTACACGAAAATGGTGTTATGATCGTGAGGTAATGGCGATATGAGAAGCAGATTAATACTTTACATTTGTATGTACCAGTATTATAGTATATACTGTTAGACAAGATATACATGGAAATAGAAGAAATATTGTGCTAAATTGGTAAATAGGTTTAAATTCAGAGTAATACTTCCTCAGTTCTCTTTGCCATCTACATCTGCACTCTCTTTGTCCAAAATATACCGACCGCCATAATCATTCATTAAGATTTATAATTGTAATTAAATATAGATTAACTATAGCTAACATATTCAAGTTCAAGCAAACATACAGCTTCCACACACTTAGCAGATGAACAGCTAATGCTACCATACATGGTAACCTATTTTCATTACAGTTTGATTAATTTTTCTTTGTTTCTGGCTTTCTGACTGGCCTATTCATTTTTTTCATTCCACTATGAAAAAAAAAATCCGAGAATGTCGCGGTAACCCGACATTATCGTGACGTCACAATAGAAACATTGACGTTGCGTATTGATTTGGAAAAAATAATCCCTTGCAAAAAATCAATCGAATCGTACGTGTAAATGTATTTCATTTTATAAGGTAGCTTAGAAAATTAATTTTAAGTATGAAGCCACTATTTTTTAATTTCATCGGGGTATGAAAGAAATACTGTATGCAAAGTTTTGTGAAAATCCGCGCCGCGTAGCGGATTCTCACAAAACTTTGCATACAGTATTTCTTTCATACCCCGATGAAATTAAAAAATAGTGACTTCAATGCTTAAAACACTGACCTCTGGAATCATACCTTGAGTTTTCGATTAAGACCAAGACAATGTGGATTTATCTCACAATCGTAGTTGCGGACCAGTAATCTACTAGTACTTTAAAACATTGGGACCATGGCAAGATCAAAATTACTGCAAATATCTTAATAAAGGACCAAGAATCTGCTGAACTTTGGAACATCTCACAATTTTGGGATGTGAATCAAGAATCTTTGGGATCATGATGCAATCTGAAATACCATATTATGATTCTACCAAACTTTGGAATCTTGTCGCAAGCTATAGTTAGGAATCACGGATCGACCATACTTTGGAGTCATCTCACTATCTTTGATTACAGATAGAAAACCTGCCAAACTTTGGAATCCTTCCATCTGTATGCCAATACTGATATATGACTAATCCATTTATTTAAGCTTTTTCACTCGTAGTAGCTGAATGTAGGAGAAGAACAGCAGTATGAACGCTATGCAGAATAGCGCCACTAAGTTCTGGTACAGGTCCCAGTCGGTCTCGAACCCGATGCCCTGTCGCTGTAACTCTTCAATCCCAGTGCCACTGAAACACCAAGGAAAACCAATGGTAAGTGATACTGTTTCGCCGGTTATTTTGGTGGTGTTAATATTTTCGCGGTTTCCAAGAAAATGTTGCTACGAACGAGAAAAGTAAATTAAAGAAAAGAGAGATACATAATATGTAACTGAATCGAAAAAAAATTAAAACAGAAAAATAATGTACTGTATAGTTTAGTTAATATTCACAAGGATATTTTGCGGATTCATCCAAATTCGCAACAAGAGGCCCAAGGGCCTTAACGGTCATCTGACTATGTTGGCAATAGCTGTATAGGAAAATAATTAGATATGGTGTCATGGTAGCCATCTTCAATCTGGGATCAACCAGAGATACACCAACACTTTGACAAGATCATATCAGGCGCATTTCATGTTTCAAGTTTCAGTTAAATTGCACTGGTAGAACTTGAGAAGAAGTTCAAATGTGTTTTCAAGATGGCATCTGTGGCAGCCATCTTGGATCATCTGTGGCAGCCATCTTGGATTTTGGATCGACATAATATATAATAACACTGACTTGGTCGGGACCATGTCAGGATCATTTCATGCAGGTTTCAGCTTAATCATACTGGTAGAACTTGAGAAGAAGTTCAAAATTCAAGATTTTGGAATATTTGACTCTCGTGACCTTGAAAGTAGGTCAAGGTCATCAATTTTCACAACTTTGGTAGCCCTTCATCCCAGCATGCTACAGGCCAAATATGAGTACCCTGAACCTTTCGGTTAGTTAGAGAAAGTCATTCAAAGATTTTAGCTTAATTGACCCCTGTGACCTTGAAAGAAGGTCAAGGTCATTCATTTTTATAACTATGGTAACCCTTCATCCCAGCATGCCACTAGCAAAATATGAGTATCCTGGACTTTTGGGTTAGTTAACAAAAATCGTTCAAAGAATTTAGCCTATTTGACTCCTATGACCTTGAAAGTAGGTCAAGGTCATTCATTTTCACAGCTTTGGTAGCCCTTCATCCCAGCATGCTGCAGGCCAAATATGAGTACCCTGGACCTTTCGTTTAGTTAGAAGAAGTTGTTCAAAGATTTTAGCCTATTTGACTCCTGTGACCTTGAAAGTAGGTCAAGGTCATTTATTTTCACAACTTTTGTAGCCCTTCATCCCAGCATGCTACAGGCCAAATATGAGTACCCTGGACCTTTTGATTAGTTAGAAGAAGTCGTTCAAAGATTTTAGCTTATTTGACCCCTGCGACCTTCAAAGTAGGTCAAGGTCATTTATTTTCACAACTTTGGTAGCTCTTCATCCCAGCATGCTACAGGCCAAATATGAGTACCCTGGATCTTTTGGTTAGTTAGAAGAAGTCGTTCAAAGATTTTAGCCTATTTAACCCCCGGTGACCTTGACAATACGTCAAGGTCATTAAGTTTCACAACTTTTGTAGCCCTTCAACCCAGCATGCTACAGTTCAAATATGAGTACCCTGGACCTTTTGGTTAGTTAGAAGAAGTCGTTCAAAGATTTTAGCCAATTTGACCCCTGTGACCTTGAAAGTAGGTCAAGTTCATCAACTTTCACAACTTTGGTAGCCCTTCATCCCAGCATGCTACAGGCCAAATATGAATACCCTGGACCTTTCGGTTAGTTAGAAGAAGTCGTTCAAAGATTTTAGCCTATTTGACCCCTGCGACCTTCAAAGTAGGTCAAGGTCATTTATTTTCACAACTTTGGTAGCCCTTCATCCCAGCATGCTACAGGCCAAATATGAGTACCCTGGATCTTTCTGTTAGTTAGAAGAAGTCGTTCAAAGATTTTAGCCTATTTGACCCCCGGTGACCTTGACAATACGTCAAGGTCATTAATTTTCACAACTTTTGTACCCCTTTATCCCAGCATGCTACAGGTCAAATATGAGTACCCTGGACCTTTTGGTTAGTTAGAAGAAGTCGTTCAAAGATTTTAGCCTATTTGACTCCTGTGACCTTGAAAGTAGGTCAAGGTCATTTATTTACACAACTTTTGTAGCCCTTCATCCCAGTATGCTACAGGCCAAATATGAGTACTTTGGGCCTTACGGTTATTGAGAAGAAGTTGTTTGAATGAAAAGTTTACGCACGGCGCACGGCGCACGGCGGACGGCGGACGACGACGGACGGTGCATGATGACTATAGGTCATCCTGACCCTTTGGGTCAGATGACCTAAAAATTAATATCTCGCGGAATTTATCAACATCATGGTTTAACATATCAGAGTCTGTCGTGTGAATAACGATTTTAAAGGCTATACATATTATTTGCGAAAGTAAGCCCCGCAAAAAAAGTTCTAAAATATGATTCGCGAAACTTTACACCTGCGAAATTGAACAACTATACAGTGATTTCTTCGTTTTTATTAAAATCGCGAAAACCTGTAAAATTACCGGCTAAGCGGGATTTAGATAAGCGGTAAGCTGTGAATATGCTTTTTTTTGTATGTACAATTCTGAATTAATAATCACACAAACTAGCAAAACCATCGTTGTTAATTTAGACCATTTTCTTGGGTGTCACAAACGGTCATTTATGCCCAAACCTTTGTCACTTGGGTGATGTTTAAAGTCATGATTGACTGTACACATTTTGTATGGAACAGAGCTTACAAATGTATGAATAGCAGTATTTAATATATATTTCAAAACAATTGGAATGTAATGCAAGTATTTTGCTCTAAGACGTAGCATTACAGAGTAATTCTCCATCCAAAGCTACATTGGTTATTAATGTGAGATGTCCATTCATAAAACGTAAGATTCATTTGGAATACATGTACAATTATGTATTTGTGGATCTTAATGGTTTAGACCTGATACAGAATGTCATAAATTATACAATTACATTGCTTGATGTGGAAATTTAAAGACAAGTGTTCATACAATTTCGCTAGTCTGAAACAGTGAGAGTATCGTACAGAAAACCTTTGGCTAGGTCAAAGTAAGACGTATTCTGGATAGTCTCCGTTCATAGTAAGGGAAATAACTCGTACAATAGAAACAATTCAATGAACCAAATGGATACTAGGAATGAATTTAGGTGGACTGTATATATGTGTTTATTTCTGATCCTACTGTCTGCAAAACTGTACATATATCATTTTTATTTTAAATTATTCGATTTTTATTTTGAATTGTTTTCTTCTACTCTTATAAGCAATAAGTATCTGGCATATTTTTTCATTTATTCCAATGACTCATATTACAACATCTTTCTTTTTCAGTTGTTTCTTCTACTAATACATGTTCTACAAAACTCTCTTTATTTTTTAATTTTTTCTTTCAAATCACATAACAAAACTATAATTTGCATATTTTCCCCATTTTTCCCTTCAATTTATGTTACAAAAACACGGGTCCCATTTATCTTTTCATTTTTGTTACAGTAGCTTTTAATCTAATTCTTTTATTCATATTGTGGAACTAAAAATATTGTACTCCGACAAAACTAAGGTTTTTATTTAATTTGTTTCTTCAACACATATTACAAACCTCAAGTTCATTTTTTCCCCATTTGCTTCCTTACTAAATTACGAAACTACAGATCACACCTTTCTTCTCATTTGTTCCTTCAACTCACACATTTTTTTACTCTCAATTTTCATATGTTCATTCAAAATTCCATTCACATTTGAAATTTTAGATTTCATCCCTAATTTTCATCCTGTTCTCCTACTCTACATAACTGGCGGAATTATATTCCGTCTTCTCATACCCTGGTATTATAAAACTACAGTCTTCAACCTGTTTGTTATGTTGTGTTGTACATTTACAATCTTACCGTGTTTTATGTAAACTTACCATATAGATCCAGTTGTTGTGTTATACATTTACAATCTTACTGTGTTTTATGTAAACTTACCATATAGATCCAGTTGTTGTGTTGTACATTTACAATCTTACTGTGTTTTATGTAAACTTACCATATAGATCCAGTTGTTGTGTTGTACATTTACAATCTTACTGTGTTTTATGTAAACTTACCATATAGATCCAGTTTTTGTGTTGTACATTTACAATCTTACTGTGTTTTATGTAAACTTACCATATAGATCCAGTTTTTGTGTTGTACATTTACAATCTTACTGTGTTTTATGTAAACTTACCATATAGATCCAGTTGTTGTGTTGTACATTTACAATCTTACTGTGTTATATGTAAACTTACCATATAGATCCAGTTGTTGTGTTGTACATTTACAATCTTACTGTGTTTTATGTAAACTTACCATATAGATCCAGTTGTTGTGTTGTACATTCACAATCTTACTGTGTTTTATGTAAACTTACCATATAGATCCAGTTGTTGTGTTGTACATTTACAATCTTACTGTGTTTTATGTAAACTTACCATATAGATCCAGTTGTTGTGTTGTACAGGTTCAAATCTTTCAATTCATTGATTAACAGGGCCTGTGAATGAAAATTAGATGCACGAATCACTGATATTAATACTATCTATTAGAACTCAAGATACATAGTTACATACATATGCATATACTAGTTGTTACCTAAGACAGAACTTCTATAGGTTATGCTCAACCCTTTTTCATTTCATATTTGATTAAAAAAAAAAAAAAAAAATCTTCATAAATTTTTTTTTTTTTTTTAAAATATGATAAAAGGTTGAGCATAACCTGAAATTAAAACTCTATATATGCATATGTAATAGTATCTTGAGTAATAGATAGTATTAACCAAATCTTGTTTTTGTGTACATGTCATTTCCATCTTTGCCCGTAAAAGCATATGAGCATATATTTTTTTCTGCAATTTAAGTCAAAATCAAAATATAGGTCACAGTCACTTAGTTTTACTCAATGTCACACTGACTAATTGGTGACAGGAAGACAGATGGAAGGAAAGGCATACTATACACAAACATAAGCAAGTACACTTTTGCCCTTATATTGTAGCAAATAAATGAATGAGTGAAAATGACTTTATTTGTCTACTGATTGCAGCATCAAGAAATCTTTTTAAGTTTCTAGATACATCAAAACATAAAGACTTTTATTAATGGTCTCAATGATGTCTTGTAACAATAATTCCAAGCTTGGTAAATATCAGCCTAATAGTTTTTGAAAAATAAATCTAGATCCATAACTTTCAATTTCCTTACTTCCACAGCCTCTAAATCTTTAGACCAATGGTCAAATACAACCAGGGTGTAAAATAGGGGGTGATGATAATAAAGAATTTCATTATTTGGTAAATTTGATGAATGTCAGTCTGATATTTCTTTTAGAAACAGATCTAAACGCCAAACTTTTTCAAAGCTTTGGTCTCATCATCACTTTATTTCTGATCCAATGAAGCCTTAACCAAAGGACAAATCTTGTATACATGGATGTTGAGGTGCTTGTAATGTTCTCTAAATATATTCCAAGGTGGGCCGGGTTAAAGATCAGAGTGATAAAGAGTCTTAACTCATTCTGTACTGCATAATACAAATGTCCTATACATAGTTCCATAGCCTCTGAACCCTACAATCATGGTCAAATCCTGCAACACATATACATATTGGGGTACTGAATATGTTTGTTAAATATAATCCAATTTTCGGACTAGATCTATTTGAGAGGCAGATCTTCTAAAACTTAAAAGGCAAATGTTGATGCCGCTGATTAAAAAATAACACCATATTGTGACTCTGACGACTTAATTTGTGAGTCAGATAAGTAGAACTCTCCTTCCAGGCACTAGTTGGAGATTTAATGAGAGTATAAGTAGTGGAGCGAGTTATATTTTATACATACGTTCAAACCGTATCTGAAAATGCTGAACCATTTGATCCACTCCAGCCAATCAGCGATGGAATCAAGATTTACCAGCAGGCCGCCAAATACCTGAAAATAGCAACATATTAACTCATTCAGCCCTAAAGACACATTTAGGCTATTCTACATCAAAGGCTAGACCAGTGGCCTGTTTTACTAAGCTTCGTAAGTTACGATTTTATTGTAACCTTATCTTAAGTTAAACATGCAATTTCTGTCTTACTAAACTTCGTATCTTAAGTTACGAAAAAAACAATGTCGTACCTTACGACAGCTCAGAGGCAATCGTAACTTACGATTTGTTCATTATGAAATTTCATGGATGGATGAGTTACTTAGTAATATCAACCCTGTACAGTTTGTCTGGTTAAATTGATGAAAACAGACATAGAACACCCTTCTTCTTAAAATTATGTTGAAAAAATGTTTATTAAAAGACAAAATATTTTCTTTATTTCAAGGCATTGTACCATATCAGGAAAATTCTATAAACTACAAACTGACTAATATGGCTACTCAGAGATTTTTTTTAATTTTCTCTAGTCCCTGCAAAGTATAATTTTCTGGCTACAAATCAAAATTAATTACCAGTATATATACTGTCAGCCTTTATCATTAACATTTAAATTTATATCATATAATTTAAGTATAATTTAAAAATTTACAAACACAATTCTAAACAAGAATGCAACATTACACCTTATGTCCTTATTTTGTTTTAATTATAATTATGAATAACCTTATTATATTTTTGTACATTGTTGTATTAGTGTTTATTGGAAATGTGTATATATTCATGTATTGGTGTTTAGTTACAATGTCACATTTTTTTTGACAATTTCATATGAATCATATTTTATAGAATATTGTACAAAAATGTTATTTACCATCATGAAGACATAGCACAGTGCGATACAAAGGTTGGCCACTGCAAATATCCGAACTGAAGCACTGAAGAAAAAGGCGAAACCCGATGCAGACAAGGTCACGAGGAACAGGCTTAACAGATAGATGAAGAACTTTCCTACATCCACTTCTAGACCTGGTAAATAAAGGATACATACGTCTTATAAGCAAAATAAAAGGACAAAATTAATGGAGAGAGAAAGAAGATTTTTTCCAAAGCTTACTGCCTTATTCACATAATGATGTCAAAATTAAACGAAATTTTAATTGGCACTAGAATCCTCCTTTATTTCATATTCTGTCTTTGCATATTACAGAGTTATCTGCCCTTGTGGGTAGGTATTGATTGTGACCTCATGTGTTGGCAAGCCCAACGTCATACTTTTCAGAGAAAACAATGTGTGTTTTGCTCACAAAACAATGATGCCAAAATGGATACCTACCCGAAAGAGGGGTAACTCTATTAAATATGCTTACACTGAATACTGTAACTAATATCGCTGATCTTGAGTTCAATGCCCATCTTTGCATATTACAAAGCTACCTTAATTGGGGACAGGATTTCATTATGATGTTATTGTTTTGTGAGAGGAATTCAGAATTCAATGATAACTCTTTAAAGGGACAATTCACTCAGGCTTATTCTTTAACATAACCAAGAAGCAAAATATAGCATAAATGTATTGTTCTACATTTCTTTTGAAACATATAACATAAAATATTGACAATTTCCATGTCATTGTTTAGTATTTTAATTAATATCGTTGAGATATCAAATCGTTGATCAATACGCGAAGTAGGTACAATATGGACGCTGTAGCCATACCCGAGCCAAGGTCAAGCATGTTAAACAAATAAACTACATAGCCAATGAGAAGGTGAGAAAATGATTTTTAGGCAAGACAATTCACCTAATAAGGTAAACACATTACTGTCAGAGCGATTTGAGCAGTTCTAGACAAAAGTTGCATTACTCTACGAGCAAGGGACAGGGTTCCGCATACAAGAAGTTCAACCACAATGTGTAATGGCGGACAGCAAGCGAGTTTGAACATCTACACACATGTCACAACCATGGGCTTTTCAGGCATATCACAGTAAAACCGACTGATCTAATTTCCATTAGAACTGGCATATCACAGTAAATGATATATCTCTTAGACTGAATTGTCCCTTTAATATGCAAATATAGAATATTAGAAAAAGACCGGATGGGACAGGACAGATGTAGGTAAAACTGTATACATGTACTCCCTTTTATGATGGTGTTAATAAAATTACACATTTGAGAATAGGTACATCTTTACCTATCATAAAATAGGTGATGACTGCAAATATGGACACGGGAATCAACCTCATGGGGACCACGTCACAGAATATCTTGGAGCAGAAGTAAGACGAGACTCTGTAGAACCCACTTACATTCTCATGCCTGGAAATAAAATAAAATAAAATTACACTGATTAGATTGTGGCTTGTTAAAAATTGGCTGGATAACTTTGAAATATGATAGATGTATGACTTTACCACAAATTCAATTCTGACTACATTTTATATTATTGCCTTCTTTTAAGGGCACTAAGGTCTCATAGTGTTGTCGAGAAATGGCATAGTACCCGAGCCGGAGACATATTTTGTTGCTTGCTCACTTCAATATGCCATTTTGTTCTTTTGTAAATTTGACAGCATTCAAGTTTCCAAACCGTGACATTTATGTTTTGCAAAACGTCATTAGCACACAGCTTGTTTGCCAGTGAACAACTCAGATAGCCACAGTGACTTCATTTTTGTCAATATGACGTTCCTAACAAAAAGCGCACCAAGCCATAGTCCTGCGGGAAACCATAGTCCCGCTGGAAACCATAGTCCTGGGACTATGGC
This sequence comes from Argopecten irradians, assembly GCF_041381155.1. Lineage (NCBI taxonomy): Eukaryota > Metazoa > Mollusca > Bivalvia > Pectinida > Pectinidae > Argopecten > Argopecten irradians. The sequence continues at coordinate 32,029,425 of NC_091138.1, read as the reverse complement.
TAAATAGTGCCAGGGGGCGAGAAAAAGTCACATTATGTACTAATTATGTTTTCTATTCAACAACATTACCAATCTCTAGACTCAAGCAGACATACGCTTTAACATGTATTAATCCCTTTAATTTTATAATGAACTATTCCTGTTTTATTTTCAGAAGAGTTCAGATGGAACACTTACATGAATATCGCTCTCTCCTTGATGAAGAGTTCCACAGCAGACAAATTTCCGAACACCTGGTTCATCACCACGAAGAAGAACACCCCCACTCTGTTAGAAATAAAATGACATAACATGTGATATAATTTACAATCGACATTTTTATGCTGTCTTTATATGCATCAGTATTTTAAATGACAATTAAAATACGTATGTTGATGTTCAAAGCTTTCAGCTTCACAATTGATATCTGGGGTTTTTTGGGTTTTTTTTGGGTTTTTTTTAGCTGTTTTAGATAATTGAATAAAGAAACAAGATTTTTAGTTCTTAATATCTGTCATTTTAGTCTTAACTATGATACATTTTACAAGTATATTTTGCACTTACCTGTTCTGAATACCTGATGTACAGTCATCATCAATCTGCCAGTAAATAGCTCCAACGATAGCTCCAAACACCACCATAACCATCACCTACACACATGCATATTAGATCTAGATCAACACACATTGTAATACAGTGGAAGCCAGCCACTTTCATCAAGTGTATTCAAATAATTTGCTTATTTGCATAAAATTACATAAATTGAGTTGAAACTGGTCAAAGGGTGGTGCAACCTGCCTTAACGACCACCTCTGTATAAAGACCACCTGCTTGCCAGTAATATGACCATTTTCTGGTGGTACCACATGATCAATTTCAACAGGTGAAATATGTTTATTATCATGTCATTACCATTTCACAATTTATAAAATCAATATCAATGTCTGGAAAATCTTCATTTTTTTGACGTTTTGACCATAGAACAATATCACAGACCTGCATAATGGATGTCTGTGGGTTTCTGATCAAATTCTTTAGAGTCCTCTGAGACACTATCAAAAACTGCAAAAAGAAACAAAAGTTCTTTTAACATTCAAACTGATGTCATATAACAGTACCTTTCAATCCAACCAGTACATATAGTAGAATTTTACACATAAGAGCATATTTTTTATATTCCAAAATGTTTAAATCAGCATTTTTTTTTATAATGTTTACCAATTATGGACTTTTGGTGAGGTTAATATGGTGTTTTACTGTACTGGTACAATAACTTATAAATCAAACTTGAAGAACATGTATAAGAAAAACATGTTTTTGACTTAAGATAATTACCATTACTTTGAAAAGAAGCAATTTGTATACTGAAAAGACTTACCTGTTAATTATAACTCTTGACCTATTTTATGAATCTTGACCTATTTGATTACGCTTTAATTGACCTTATTCTTGACCTATTATTACCTGTGTGAAGAAAGACGTTGCATACTCCACTTTGGGCATCCTTACAACTGTGCCTGTTTCTTTTTTCTCCATGTAACTTTTGTGAATAGGCTCTACATGGGACTTCAGACTAAAACAGAAAACATAAATAATGAAAGTATTGAACCTAGATAAACTGTTCTTTCTTTCGTGTGCAATTTACTTTCACAAAGTTCAAGATAAAAGTAAATTTGCGAAGATTTGCCTCAGTAAATGTATATAAAACTTGCTTTTATTGATAAAACTTCAATTTGATTATTTAATGTAATCTTCGCAGACAATTTTAAATAGAAATCAAACACCCTAGTAGCCATGAAATAGAAATCAAACATCCTAGTAGCCATACATAATTTGATTATTAAATGTAATCTTCGCAGACATTTTTAAATAGAAATCAAACACCCTGGTAGCCATGAAATAGAAATCAAACACCCTAGTAGCCATTTATAATTTGATTATTAAATGTAATCTTCGCAGACATTTTTAAATAGAAATCAAATACCCCAGTATCCATGAAACAAAGTATGAAAATTTGACAAAAATATTTAAGTAAATGATGTTAGGAAACCGTAATTCTGAAGAGAAAAACAATGGAACAGAAATAAGAGGTGATTAGCTAATTGGGCAATATATACAGTATACCTTGTCAAAACTGGCCCAAGTGATAAGTGGTCTTCCAAAATCAGGAGATTGCTGTTTTTTTGGGTTTTTTTAAAAATGCGATCAGGAAACGGGATTGGGAGTCTAAAATCTGGAATTTCCTGACAGAATCAGAAAAGTTGACAAGTATGGTGTATATTCCTGTGTAATTGCATGGCAATTTGATTCTTAACAATTTATAGTATAATTAAAACCTGTATTTAGTGGACCTATGATAATCAGACAATGATAGTCTGGAAAATTCACAATCAGGACAGTATGGGGTGGGACACAAGTGTTTGGTTTAGCATCGGTCCACTGTAATCCAGAAACCTGGCTATACCGACCAATATACTGGTCCCAGTGATATATATCCGGTTTAGATAAGTTACTCTATATACATCTGTAACCATCAGATTAAACACATTTCATACCTTTGATACCAGCGTGACTTTTTGTAGCCTTGTACAAGTTTTTCATGTGTACTCATGTCTGCTGCAGGGAGAGAAAAGAAACTAGTATTAATTCTAAAACAAAAATACATTTTGTAGTACAATATTCAGTGTTCATAAATTACAGAGTTGCCTCCCTTGCAGGTAGGTATCCATTGTTACATCATTATTTTGTGGGTGCAATTCATGTCATTCTCTGAAAAAGATGATGTCATACAGGCAAACACATGATGTCACAATCAATACCTCCCAACAAGGGCAGATAACTCTGTAATATGCAAATACAGAATAACATTGCTGAAGGCAGCAAATGACTTATAATTACAGAGGTACTAGTGAAACTTCAAGATGTAAAATATTATACTTATTACCATATTCACCGTAATTAGTGCCCAAGTCCCTTAAAAATTGTAGCAAAAGAGGGGGCTTCTGAAGGAAACAAAATATAAGTTACCGTTTATACACATATCACTTCAACTCCTTCTCCAGAAGAGGGGGAAGGGCACTCATAGGGGGAGGGGCGCTAATTACAGTGAATACAATAAGTCAAAATTTATAATGTATTGTGATTAGACAACATCTACATTCCTACTGCAGTTACTTGTGTTTTAGATATCTCTAACCTAAAAGCATAATTGGGCACCAATTTAAGTTTCATTTGACAAAATATTGTTAAAAGTGTAATTTTTGTAAAGTTAAAGGATCCCATATAGTCTAAAGATGTTTCTTAATGATGCCACCTCCAACACAGAGAATGGGAAGGGAGGATTTTTAAAAGAATGGAACCCTCATTACAACAAATACAGTGAATCAAGGTTATGATTGTTATGATTTAATTCTTTTTGAGAAATTTTCAAATATTTAAGATTACCTTTGTCTTGAGAACTTAATTGTTGCATGAGGTAAATATTATAATAATATACCATATATCTGATTTTTTTCGTGATGATATTTTTGCAATTTTGCGAAATAATGCTATCATTGCTAAAATTTGATCTGCAAATATTAAGAAAGAGTTGAATTATATTTACCCTTAAAACCATACCACGAAAATTTAAAAGTGGTCAAATGTTATTTTCTCATTTTTAGATGAATTCACGAAAATTTTGACCGGTGAACATTAACAAGCTATACATGCATATTAATGAAATAAATGGCTTCATTTCATAACTATAATGTATCATTAGTATTGACAATTTTAATTTTAAAATTGTTCATTGTCATATAAAACATATTATGGACTATGTTATATATGTAAGTGATAAGTTAATTTTATAATTATTCATAAACTTAAAATATGGGGACCCCATTGGAAATAGCCTTCATGGCTTTGATGGGTATTCTAGGTATATTTGTAACTTTACGGTGAACTATCTAAATGTACATCTGTGATGTATCTATGTATTGATATCTTTATGTCCAACCAAACCGACACATGTATGTCTATTTGTTACTTTCCCTGAATAATAATAATTATTATCATAATGTATCATTAGTATTGATAACTATAATGTATCATCAGTATAAACATACCATTGCCTGCATCAGGGCCTGTAGGTTAGTCGTCACAAGCAAATGAAATAAAGAAGATTCATCAGTAGTCAGAGATAGAAAAAATATATACAGAAAGAAGCTGACAAGAGTGCATAATACTATTCAGTATATGATAAATATCAATAATATAATTTAATGAATTATTCTATAAATACAGGCTTAAATGAGTGTTTGTTTCACATGAGATTTTATGAAACAAGTCTTGGGGCTCAAATTTCAGGCTGTATTACTTTTGCTTTTTGCAAGTGGATATACCAGAATAGCGAATGAAAAAATATATGCACTTGCTTATTTTAGCAAGTTATTTTTTATCAGGGACAATTGTATGAGTTTAGCGAATCTTGACGAGAAAAATTAAAACTTTGAGACAAGTTTCATAAAATATCCTATGAAATCAACCAAGATACTTTTTAATCACATAACTATAAATAACAAATCACACTTTGAAGAATTTCAAAGTCAAAATGTGTCAAATGGTCACAATTTTGTCATGAAGTCCACAAATCCTGCATCAAGTCAATGTGTACTGGTGTCATTACTTGATGTCACAATGAAAAGTGTTCAGGTTTTATTACACTAGTGACATATGCAAAATAATCACACTGGGGAAGTCACTGGATATCAGGTGAGTTCAGATTATGTGATAATATAAGACTCTTTCATATGTGGATATGAAGGATAGGGATATTCTCCCCTCGGGATCACAAATTGTTGCAAAACCCTCAGCAAGCCTCGGGTTTTACTACATTTTGTGACCCTCGGGTAGAATATCCCTATCCTTCATAATCCACTTATGAAAGAGTATTTTTCTTTCATACCTCGACGTTTTATTGTAATTTTACAACTATAATATCCTGCCATTTTGAAATAAATTCAAAGAAATCCATGAGTGGAAGTCAATTTCCATACATGAAAAATTACGTGATATTTTCAACACATATTCTGTTGCTTGCTTCTTTTATAGTAAAACCAGTTAATTTTGTGAAAATTTTCTAATTTTACCGAGAAAATAGATCTTTTGTTGACGCCATGACGTCACGAGGCTTTATTGCATGGGCAGCTATGCAATACAGCCTCAGTCGACATGAGTTTATTGCCCTAGACCAGCCAGTATTACACGTGTAGGTATGAAAGAAATATCGTTTACATAAATACCACCCTTATCATTTGTATATCATTATTATATGAATTAAAATAATAATTAAATAAATATTTTTATAGTAAAAAAACAACAACCAGTACCATGGATTAGTTCAAAAAGAGGTACCTTGGCCATTAGTTACTGTAAACCTACTTGTTTTAGTGGTAGTTTCATTTTAGAGGTTTTTCATGCAGTTGATATTTTATGAATGAGTATTATTATGATGTTAATAAATACTTACCTTTATGATCAGTTGAAGAGTTAATCAAACTGAGTTGATCTGTCAAAATAAAATAATCATACAAACATGAGAATTTGGGGAATATTCGTATAAACATGATAATTTGGGGAATATTCGTATAAACATGATAATTTGGGGAATATTCATATAAACATGAGAATTTGGGGAATATTCGTATAAACATGATAATTTGGGGAATATTCGTATAAACATGATAATTTGGGGAATATTACATTACATTATTCATAGTAGTGTAGGGTTTGGAGCTAAGTCAAACAGTAAGTTTTCCTTGAAGAAAGTCACAAATCAAATTATAGGTCATATAATATACTTGTAGTGACTTAATTTGGTATATTTTTCGACACATTTGCTTACTCTCACCAGTATAGCAACATTGGCTAAAAAAGTTTCAATGCGTATTTATAGAGAAGGAAGAAGGGTCTGAATTCTAAGGAACATATATATTAATATCAACAAGTATTTATTTTTGGCGTAGGAGCTAGAAACTTGAAATGGTCATTATCGCGTAAGCAGAAGCATTATCTAATTCATTCACACCTGAAAACACATTTAGACTCTTCCAAATCAAGGACTAGAACGGTCCATAGTGAAGTTTAAGGGGTGGATACGTTAACTACCTCTTATTATTTATAGAAGTATTGGGAGACTTACCATCCTTCTTGAGGATGTCATCTGTTATACTTGCCATTGACAAGTCTCCATTAATGACATCCAGGAAAAAGTCTGGGGGATTATTGTGTTCCTCTATGGTATAACCTGTTTCAGATAAACAGTAAGTACAACACCATTGTAAACATACAGAAACTTTGTATTCGAATAAATATGTAATTATAACCTGTTTCAGATAAGTACAACACCATTGTCAACATACAGAAACTTTGTATTCAAATAAATATGTAATTATAAGCTGTTTCAGATATGTACAGCACTAATATTAACACACAGAAACTTTTGTATTCAAACAAATATGTAATTATATAACCTGTTTCAGATATGTACAGTAGACTATTGTCAACATACAGAATCTTAATATCTTTAACTAAAATTGTAAGCCATTGGCTATCTAATCTTCCACCTGTCCTTTATAACCAAATAATCTTCAAATTTGTTTCCATGGTAATTGCTATTGAAGCATGTGATGTGTCAAATTATAGGTATCCATATGCTAAAACAATTGCAATATGACTACCAGGTATGTCTGCAAACAAGCTTTTTTTAAATTATACTTTTCCTCACACATGATACCATGCATAAAGGTCAAACTAAAATGAAAATATTCCCCACTTCTGAAAACAAGAGGCCCAGAGGGCCTGTATCGCTCACCTGTTTTTTTTGTTAGTAATTATCACAATACTCTGACAATTAGAAAAATAAGCAAAATTGACTCCCAAAGTTTAATTTTGAATCACAACCATACAATGATGCTATTGATACCATACAAATATGCTATCCAATACATAGGTTCAGAGACAAAGTAATTTATATGAAAATAGTAGCCTAATTGACCTTTTTGACCTCGCATCTATTGCCGTTTAAGGCCCCGGGTGTCAGCCCTATCATTTGTACAATTTCAAATCCCAACCCTATTAGGATGCTACCATTGCATTATAAGTGCTTTTCCATTCTTAGTTGCAGAGAAGAAGTCGTTTATATGGAAATAGCCAAATTGACCCCTTTTGACCCCACCCTTCAGGCCCCGGGGGGTCAGCCCCATCATTTGCAAAATTTTGAATCCAAACCCTATAAGGATGTAACCATTGCATTATGAGCGCAATCCCATGTTAAGTTGCAGAGAAAAAGTCATTTATATGGAAATTGACCACTTTTGACCCCGCCCCTCAGGCCCCCGGGGGTCAGCCCTATCATTTGCAAAATTTTGAATCCCCAGCCTACAAGGATGCTACCCAGTGCATTATGGGTGCTATACCATGCTTAGTTTCAGAGAAGAAGTCGTTTATATGGAAATAGCCAAATTGACCCCTTTTGACCCCGCCCCTCAGGGCCCCCGGGGGGTCAGCCCCATCATTTGCACAATTTGAATCCCCACCCTATAAGGATGCTACCATTGCATAATGGGTGCTATACCATGCTTAGTTTCAGAGAAGAAGTCATTTTATATGAAAATAGCCAAATTGACCCCTTTTGACCCCGCCCCTCAGGCCCCCGGGGGGTCAGCCCTATCATTTGCATAATTTTGAATCCCCACCCTATAAGGATGCTACCATTGCATTATGGGTGCTATACCATGCTTAGTTTCAGAGAAGAAGTCGTTTTTACGGAAATAGCCAAATTGGCCCCTTTTGACCCCGCCCCTCAGGCCCCCGGGGGGTCAGCCCCATTATTTGTACAATTTTGAATCCCCACCCTATAAGGATGCTACCATTGCATTATGGGTGCTATACCATGCTTAGTTTTAGAGAAGAAGTCGTTTATATGGAAATAGCCAAATTGACCCCTTTTGACCCGCCCCTCAGGCCCCCCGGGGGTCAGCCCCATCATTTGTACAATTTTGAATCCCCACCCTATAAGGATGCTACCATTGCATTATGGTGCTATCCCATGCTTGTTTCAGAGAAGAAGTCATTATATGGAAATAGCCAAATTAACCCCTTTTGACCCCGCCCCTCAGGCCCCCGGGGGGTCAGCCCCATCATTTGTACAATTTTGAATCCCCACCCTATAAGGATGCTACCAGTGCATTATGGGTGCTATACCATGCTTAGTTTCAGAGAAGAAGTCGTTTATACGGAAATAGCCAAATTGGCCCCTTTTGACCCCGCCCCTCAGGCCCCCGGGGGGTCAGCCCCATTATTTGTACAATTTTGAATCCCCACCCTATAAGGATAATACCATTGCATTATGGGTGCTATACCATGCTTAGTTTCAGAGAAGAAGTCGTTTATATGGAAATAGCCAAATTGACCCCTTTTGACCCCGCCCCTCAGGCCCCCCGGGGGTCAGCCCCATCATTTGTACAATTTTGAATCCCCACCCTATAAGGATGCTACCATTGCATTATGGGTGCTATCCCATGCTTGGTTTCAGAGAAGAAGTCATTAATATGGAAATAGCCAAATTAACCCCTTTTGACCCCGCCCCTCAGGCCCCGGGGGGTCAGCCCTATCATTTGCATAATTTTGAATCCCCACCCTATAAGGATGCTACCATTGCATTATGGGTGCTATACCATGCTTAGTTTCAGAGAAGAAGTCGTTTATACGGAAATAGCCAAATTGGCCCCTTTTGACCCCGCCCTCAGGCCCCCGGGGGGTCAGCCCCATTATTTGTACAATTTTGAATCCCCACCCTATAAGGATGCTACCATTGCATTATGGGTGCTATACCATGCTTAGTTTAAGAGAAGAAGTCGTTTATATGGAAATAGCCAAATTGACCCCTTTGACCCCGCCCCTCAGGCCCCCGGGGGGTCAGCCCCATCATTTGTACAATTTTGAATACCCACCCTATAAGGATGCTACCATTGCATTATGGGTGCTATCCCATGCTTGGTTTCAGAGAAGAAGTCGTTTATATGGAAATAGCCAAATTGACCCCTTTTGGCCCCGCCCCTCAGGCCCCCGGGGGGTCAGCCCCATCATTTGTACAATTTTCAGTTAGTAGCCCATAAGGATGCTACCAGTCAAATTTTGTTGAAATCCGACCAGCGGTTATGGAGAAGAAGTCGATTGTTGACGGACGCCGGACGCCGGACGCCGGACGCTGCGGTATCCCATAAGCTCACCTCGGTCCTTTGGACCAGGTGAGCTAAAAAGAAGCTTCCATCTAAAGCTAGGTCACTGCATGATAAACCTATTTCCCTTCAGTAACTTACCCAGAGACTGGAAGTACTCCAGGGAGTCGTGAGATTCGCCATGGTAGACTGTTTCCCCTAGGGACAGGAGCATGAGTCCATCGAACAACCGATAGATAGAAAAGCGAGGCTGATGGATAGAAAATACGATGGTGCGTCCTTTCAGAGCCAATCTATCAAAGATATAAACGTATAAAATAAGGTTCATCTACTATAGACTACTGTGAAAGTTCTCAATTTTAACAGACACAAGAAAAACTTATTCTAATTTCATTTTCAATGTTTTGTGACTTTTTAGTTTTTCATGACATGACAAATTGCATAGTTATAACCACCGCAATGAAGTTAAGGAGGGGGGGGGTTGTAATTCTGGAATCGGTTTGTCCATCTGTCCGTCCATTTGTCTGTAGACATAAATTTGTCTGGCGAACTCCTCCTAAACTCAGTGTTCAATCTACGATTATTTTTCGTGGGTCCTTTTCAATGGTTATTGTGAAAACAATGGGTCCCACAGTGTTATAGATACCCATTCCCAGAAATTTCATGGGTCCTTTTAAAATTCTGTGATTCCAGGACTTGGGATGCGCATGTAGATTGATCACTGTAAACTATTTGAGAGATTTTGATAAAATCTGGTACAAAGAACCCTGCCATAAAAGGGGGGTTTAGTAAACTATATAGGGTTCTGCAATATCCCCTATTAATGGATTAATAAATTTGTGCAGCAGGGGGTATTAGTCATCCACTTTGGTGACAGTTCAAGTTTATACCTAAAGTTACACTTAAGAACAGTCATAATATCCAAAGATTATTTAGTGTCATCAGACCATTGCGTTAACAATACTAACTTACCTGCGTAGTTTAGTGTCATCAGACCACTGCGTTAACAATACTAACTTACCTGCGTAGTTTAGTGTCATCAGACCACTGCATTAACAATACTAACTTACCTGCGTAGTTTAGTGTCATCAGACCACTGCGTTAACAATACTAACTTACCTGCGTAGTTTAGTGTCATCAGACCACTGCGTTAACAATACTAACTTACCTGCGTAGTTTAGTGTCATCGACCACTGCGTTAACAATACTAACTTACCTGCGTAGTTTAGTGTCATCAGACCACTGCGTTAACAATACTAACTTACCTGCGTAGTTTAGTGTCATCAGACCACTGCGTTAACAATACTAACTTACCTGCGTAGTTTAGTGTCATCAGACCACTGCGTTAACAATACTAACTTACCTGCGTAGTTTAGTGTCATCAGACCACTGCGTTAACAATACTAACTTACCTGCGTAGTTTAGTGTCATCAGACCACTGCGTTAACAATACTAACTTACCTGCGTAGTTTAGTGTCATCAGACCACTGCGTTAACAATACTAACTTACCTGCGTAGTTTAGTGTCATCAGACCACTGCGTTAACAATACTAACTTACCTGCGTAGTAACAACATGACAGAATTGGCCGTATTGGAGTCCAACCCTGTCGTGGGTTCGTCGAGGAAGAGTACAGGAGGGGAGATAATCAACTCCATACCGATGTTTGTCCTCTTTCTTTCTCCTCCTGACACTCCTCGTATGAATTCATTTCCCACCTACAATGTTTTCTTTCATTTTAAGACTTAGAACTTTTTGAACAAATTTGTATTTCTACAGCTCAGTTTCAAGAGTTTTAGAAAATTTTACAACCAGGTGTCAAAATTATTTTCACAAAATTCAATTGATCTGTAAAATATGAAAATGTTACCTATAGTGTCTGCTTTGCCTGTTACAAAGATTCCCATATTCTAAATTTTGAGAAAACCTACAATTTTAACACTGAAATACAGTGAAATAACATTTGATAACAGTATTTTGACATCTTTCTTGAGGATTAAGCTTATTTGACCCCTATGACCTTGAATGAAGGTCAATGTCATTCATTTGAACAAACGTATTAGCCCATCATCCAAGCATGTCACAGGCCCAATATCAGGCTCTAGGCCTCTTTGACGTCTCAACATATCAACCTCGAAGAAAACTATTACATTTTGTTGATCATTCTTAATCTTAGCAATATAATCCCTCACATACTTGAAATGTTTTCTTTGTTTTTTAATTCACCACAATTCGTCACATTTAAAAATACATGGAGTTATATATGATATGTGACTTTTACAATGTCCTTCAAATCAAACATTATCTCGTCAAATCTCATCTTTTTTGTTGTAACTGATCATTTGTTATGCATGAATTTTTTGTACAACTCTTTATCTTTATTTAACTATTTTATCTTGTGTCTATGACCTCTGACCTTTGTATGTGTATAGTGTGTCTATGACCTCTCACCTTTGTGTCTGCACAATGTGTCAGTCCGAGTTCCTGGATGACATTCTCCACTCGTTCATTTCTCTCACGCTGGCTGACAGACTTGTCGAGACGTAGAGCGGCAGAAAAATGGAAATTTTCCTTAACTGACAGTGTGCCCATGACAACGTCATCCTAGAAATAAACATCCCATAATCCCATTAATAATGGTTGCACAGATGTGCAACATCAAAATATAATAATTTTTTTTTTTTTTGAGATTGGTTTTAAGAATGGATAGCTTATTACTGCCAAAGTTGATTTTATGATTTAGTTTGATTAGTTACATTGTTTATATTATCAAAACCCAAGGTCATTTAAGGATGTGCCAGGTTTAGGTAATGGAGGAAAGCAAAAGTACCCAGAGAAAAACACCAACTATAATGGTCAGTACCTCAAGCTCATGATCAGTTCAATATAAACAAAACAGAAATTTTTAAATAACAATGTATCAATGATATTTAAAAGATTTTCAAATACAAGCCAAAAAACCTTTTAGACTTAAATATGCATGCAAAGTCAGGATATAGATAGATATATAGAGACAGAATCATGAAAACATGAAAGTCGTGAGAACTCCTAAGTTGAAGTTAAATTTTAATTGATTTAAGGTTGAAGACAAATTAATTATTATTATCAATCATACTAATAACATTATAAGAGCTGACTAATATAGGATTATAAATCCTGTACACATTTACTTTCATGGGCAGTATATGTTGAATGTCAGAACAAATCATTTAACCCATTTGAATTAGCTTCTAGTTACCCTGGTGATTTACATGTAAAGAACGATGAGGATGAAAATATGATATGCAATTATCTCCCCTTCAGTAATTTTGCTCTAAGACTGCAAAACAGTATAGCTATAAACTTGTACATATGAAGGCCTGTAGCCAAGCACATCAACAGTATAGATTGAGATAATGTCTAGGCTTTTACAATGTACACACAAACATGAAACAGATAGATAAGGGAGGTTAACCACTCTAGGTAACGTTTACCTTATTATCTATATCTGTACCTGCTATTGATCTACATTTACCTGTACTGATTATATGACACGTCAATTAACTGTAAGTTGACATCACTTAACAGTACCCCTATCATCACAACACGAAGTACGCACAAGTACTCTCCAAAACATAAATATTGTTTTATAACAAGTATCAATCATATATACCATAAGTACTCTCCGTAAAGAAGATTATTATTATTATGTATTAGATATGCTCTTATTTTCCGATATTTTCATTGGCTAATACATGGTTACGTGACATTCAATTTATAGCACATAACCTTGTGTTTCCATTTTTAGAAACACCAACAATATTCCTGGCGCTTCATTGCCCATTCTTCTTCAGGGTGGCATTCTTTGACCAATGCTTTTCATGTAGCTAGTTATCATACACATTAGAGAATGTTTTTGACATTTGTTAAGGAACAATTAACATACCTTATATAAGAATTAAGGACCTCTGTTTCGATCAGTTCATATTGTGCAATATTATCCTTGTAGAATTTAATTAATGACTTTGGTCTTTGCCCTCAGTCATTATTTATTCTAAGCGGGCTATATAATACCATATTCATGGACCTCAACATAGGTCCATAACTGATATATAACAAGAATAGACAATTTATAGCTAAAAGGTTTATTATGGAAATCTGAGTGCATTTTTAAAAAATATGATTAGGCCATTTGAATAACAAACATTTAGTAGCATACCTGAACGACATATCCGACCATACACTTGTAGTTATCGGGAGGGGGTGCACCGTCGATGAGTATATCTCCCGTCAAACCAGCAGGATCCTTCCGTCCAGCCAAAACATCTAACAATCTGATGAATAGAATATGATTCTATTATTGATTTAATTCTAGTTCACTTTTCTTGATGTCCTGTTAACAGCCAGTGTCATTTCATTATATAAGGACATGCAAGATTTTGGGTGGAAGAAAACCAGAGTACTCTGAGAAAAACAAACGCTGCTTTACACAGGTAATTGAAAAGATTGAGCTTCTAACTTTACTTCAGAATAAAAGTATTTAAAATAATTAATTAAATCCCCCCAAAAAACCATGGCACTAAGCCAATATGGAATGACATCAAGGGAATGATTGCGTAAAACCAAAATCAAAACAATCAAACGATTAAAAATCAATTATGCTCTGTCGGCATTGGAGCATATCTTTAAAAATGACCATATCTTTTGTTAAAGATAAAAGTGTAAATATTCACTTTCTATATTGCTTAAAGCTTCAAAGACCCGGCCACTTTTTAAATTTTTTTTCTTTCAAAGTTTGAGCTGACACGGGAATCCTGTTATCAGTAAATTCTGCTGATATCTGAAGGTCAGAACACAGGCCATTTATCAGGCCAATAAAAGTACATAAATATACAAGTACTGCCAGTATAAATATCTGAAACCCACTGAATCTTTTAACACTCTGTTTACAATCACAACACATAGGCCTAGTAGATGACCACTGACCAGAAACATTTTTCATGATAAATACTTACGAGGATTTCCCACTACCAGTTGGTCCTAGTATGGCATTCATCCCAGGCTTGAATACTCCACTATATAAGTAAAGTTTAATGGAAAAGTATGTCATCAACAGAAATTTAAATACATTTTTTTTTAATTATAGTTACAGTAGATATAAATAATATAATGATCTTTAAAGTGTATAGTCAGGCAATGAAGACCAGTCTAAATGTGTTCATTGGTCATTCAAAAATCATTATATATCAAAACGATGGTCTGCTTACGTTGTCCAGTTTAGACTATTAATATATTGAAATTATGGAAAGGCCCCGTGTAACTTTAATTAGCACAGTTCTATAAATAAATTCTGAAAGCGAGGCTGTGTCGGAATGTCAATATGGACATATCCAGTCGGGAGGACGCTTTAGGATTCCTATAATATGAATTAATTTCTTCGCATGCACAGAGATTTTGATGGTAAATTTCATTTTTCTATTTCATAAGAAATTATACTGGATATATTAACACAACTTTTACCGATATTTACCTTCCTTTGCCCAACTATCCACTTTAATGAAATACATTATGAGAAATATTACAAAATAGGATCAAATCAGTTTGTTTTCCTGTCCTGCATTCATTACATGTACATTTAACTACCTGGTACAACATATAAAATTTTACAATTTGAACAAGAGGCTCATGGGCCTTAACGGTCACCTGAGTTCGTTTAGAATAAAACAAAGACATCTAAACAATAATATACTGGCCCTTGAAGTCGGTCAGTGATTTAACAAGAGGCCTGAGAGGCCTTGACGGTCACCTGAGTGCTGATACAGAAAGAGCAATGCAAAGTTGGTTCAAATATGTAAAAAGTATTTACGAATTAGAATAAACTTTAAAGTTGAACCTTCTTATAAGAATTTTTATTTTTTGTTTTTTTCATTTTGATAGTTAGTGTATTATGTTACCAAACCTTATGCTTAAAATTCCAATTTGCTTTGCTAACGTTAAACAACAAAACCAAACTAGATGTCAGTCAGTGTCAGTGATTTTATAATTTTCACTTTTTAATCTATGAAGATTATTTGGTTCCATCAAACCTGTGAATTCAGCAGAAGATTTTTGAAATTTTAGCCATTTTGACCCATTTTGGCCCTGCCCCTCCGGTCGCTGGGGGTCAGCCAGGACCAACATGGATATGGTGTTAAAATGCTATTCTGATCAGGCTAATAATTCTAACCCAGTTTGACTCATTTCCTATGAAAACAAAGCAAATAATTTTCATAAACTGGTTTTTCCTTTATAATACTATTGAAAATTTGACCCCCTCCCCAAGGGAAAATCCGAGATCCCAGGGCCATGTGATTCACACACTTTGTAACGGGCCTTAAGACCTACCAATCTCTGAATTGTATCTGCATGGTTCCATCTAATCTGTGTATTCAGAAGAAAGATTTTTGAAAAGTTAGCCTTCATTATGTATTTGACCCCTTTTGGCCCCGCCCCTAAGGCCCCTTGGGGTCAGTCAGGACCAATATGGATATGACAATAAAATGCCATGTCAGGCTAAAAATTCTAACCTAGTTTGACTAAATTCCTATGAAAAATAAGCCAATAATGTTCATAAATGTGTTTTTCCGATATAAACTATAGTAAACTTAACCCCCTCCCCAGGGGGAAACCTGAGACCCCAGGGTTATATAATTCACAATTTTTGAAGAGGGCCTTGAGACCTTTCTATCTATGAAGAGTATTTGATTCTACCACATCTGTGAGTGGAGAAGAAGATTTTTGAAATTTTAGTCAATTTTACCCCTTTTAGCCCCTCCCACAGACCCCTGGGGGGTTGGGGTCATATAATTCACAATTTTGATTGGCCTTATGCCTTAGAAGGTTTGTGCAAAATTTCATTGAAATTGCTTCAGCAATTTTTGAGAAGAAGTCGAAAATATAAATTGTTTACGAACACACCACGTCGCACGACAATGGACAAAAGGCGATTAGAATAGGTCACTTGAGACTTCTTTTCAGGTGACCTAATAAATTTAACTTTTTAATCTATGAAGAGCATTTACTTCCATCAAACATGTGAACTCAGAAGATTTTTTTTAAAGTCAATTTGACCCTGCTTGGGGGGGTCAGCGAGGACTGATATGGATGTTAAAATACTATATCTCAGGCTAATTATTCTAATCAAGTTTGACTTATTTCCAATTATAATTCAGCAAATAATGTTCATACATGTGTTTTTCATAAATAAACTTAAGTAAACTTGACTCCCTCCCCAAGGGGAAACGTGAGACCCCAGGGTCATATAATTCACAATTTTCATAAAACACCTTAAGACCTTTCCATCTATAAAGAGTATTTAATTTGTTTCTACCATTTCACAGAAGAAGATTTTTGTAGTTTCAGCCTATTTGCCCCTTTTGGGCCAGCCCCTCTGCCCCCAGGGGGTCAGCCAGGACTAATATGGATATGATATTACAAGGCTATCTCAGGCTAATAATTCTAACCAAGTTTGACTCATTACCTATGAAAATTGAGCAAAAAATACCCATAAATGTGTTTTCCCTGTATAAACTATAATAAACTTGACCCCCACCCTAGGGGGAAATGTGAGACCCCATTGAGGGTCATATAATTCACAATTTTTGTAAGAGTATAAAATTCTACCATTTCCAGAATTTCAGAAGAAGATTTTAGAAGTTTTAGCCTATTTGAAGCCTTTTGACCCCGCCCCTAAGGCCCCTTGGGGTTAGTTATGGAAAATTTGTTAATATGCATTCAAAGGCAATTTTATACTGATAATTCTGGCAATATTTGACTCATTTCCTATTAGAAATGACCAAATAATGCTCAAAATGTGTTTTCCCTACATAAACTATAGTAAAATTACCCCCCTCCCCACATTCACAATTTTTATAAAAGGCCTGAAGACCTTTCTATCTATTAAGAGTATTTGATTCCACCACATCTGTGAGTGGAGAAGAAGATTTTTGAAACTTTATTCAATTTTACCCCTTTTGCCCTCCCACATATAATTAACAATTTTGGTTGGTCTTATGCCTTAAATTAGAAGCCTTGTGCAAAATTTCAGTGAAATTGCTTAAGCAGTTATGGAGAAGAAGTCGAAAATGTGAATTGTTTACGGACACATGCATATGACGCACAGCGATGTAGCTGCAATATTGGAGCTCAATTAAGACTTTTAGGCAGAAAATGGTGTCGTCTTTAGAACTACAATTGGTGCCTATTACTGCTAATGGAGCAAAGTAATGGTTTTGCAAACCATTATTAAAACGTTTGCATGCATTTTCTCTTACTTGTTTTATATCGCTTACCTATTGGCAATAAAACTTAACCATATAAAATATCAAATTCTAAGCGAGACATTATTTTTTCACATATACATATGAAGGTCTTTCTGAAGAGAATTTATACCGCAAGTCAAAAAATTATGAATTTGACGTCTTGTGAGTGGTACGGTAGATATTAAGAATGGTAGTTATGTTTGTTTTGGACAAAAATATTATGTAAATGCTTGTATACGCAAAAAATAATTGGAAACCTACAAAAAAGTATAGAAAATTGTGAATGAGAGATTTTCGGAGGCACTGCTCCACTAGGACACATAGGGACCAATTCGTACCCGGCCGAAAGGTATAGTAGGCTGGGTACTTACATATTCGTTCTAACGGCGATGGACAAAAGGTAATTAGAATAGGTCACTTTAGACTTTGTCTCAATAAAAAGGCTATAAAATATGTTGAAAACAATCCAATTTTTAATGGTCAATTGTCTGTCTGTCACTAGGGTGTCATTTAATAGGATATAACATTGTCTGTCAGTTACAGGGGTGTCAGTGTATAGGATATAACATTGTCCGTCAGTAGCTGGGGTGTCAGTGTATAGGATATAACATTGTCTGTCAGGAACTGGGGTGTCAGTGTATAAGATATAACACTGTCCGTCAGTAGCTGGGGTGTCAGTGTATAGGATATAACATTGTCTGTCAGTTACCGGGGTGATCAGTATATAGGAAACAACAATGTGTCTGTCAGTAACTGGGGTGTCATTTAATAGGATATAACATTGTCTGTCAGTTACAGGGGTGTCAGTGTATAGGATATAACATTGTCCGTCAGTAGCTGGGGTGTCAGTGTATAGGATATAACATTGTGTTGTCAGTAGCTGGGGTGTCAGGGTATAGGATATAACATTGTCCGTCAGTAGCTGGGGTGTCAGTGTATAGGATATAACATTGTCCGTCAGTAACTGGGGTGTCACGGTATAGGATATAACATTGTGTTGTCAGTAGCTGGGGTGTCAGTGTATAGGATATAACATTGTCCGTCAGTAACTGGGGTGTCAGGTATAGGATATAACATTGTCCGTCAGTAGCTGGGGTGTCAGTGTATAGGATATAACATTGTCTGTCAGTAACTGGGGTGACAGTGTATAGGTATAAACATGTGTGTCAGTAACTGGGGTGTCAGTGTATGGATATAACATTGTCATCAGTAACTGGGGTGTCAGTGTATAGTGATATGATATAACATTGTCTGTCAGTAACTGGGGTGTCATTATAGGATATAACATTGTTTGTCAGTTACGGGGTGTCAGTGTATAGGATATAACATTGTGTAGCTGGGTGTCAGTGTATAGGATATAACATTGTTGTCAGTAGCTGGGGTGTCAGTGTATAGGATATAACATTGTCGTCAGTAGCTGGGGTGTCAGTGTATAGGATATAACATTGTCCGTCAGTACTGGGTGCAGTGTATAGGATATAACATGTGTGTCAGTAACTGGGTGCAGTGTATAGGATATAACATTGTTTCAGTAACTGGGGTGTCAGTGTATAGGATATAACATTGTCTGTCAGTAACTGGGGTGTCAGTGTATAGGATATAACATTGTCTGTCAGTAGCTGGGTGTCAGTGTATAGATATAACATTGTCTTGTCAGTAACTGGGGTCAGTGTATAGGATATAACATTGTCGTCAGTAACTGGGGTGTCAGTGTATAGGATATAACATTGTCTTGTCAGTAACTGGGGTGTCAGTGTATAGGATATAACATTGTCCGTCAGTAACTGGGGTGTCAGTGTATAGGATATAACATTGTCCGTCAGTAACTGGGGTGTCAGTGTATAGGATATAACATTGTCCGTCAATAACTGGGGTGTCAGTGTATAGGATATAACATTGTCTGTCAGTAACTGGGGTGTCAGTGTATAGGATATAACATTGTCCGTCAGTAACTGGGGTGTCAGTGTATAGGATATAACATTGTCTGTCAGTAACTGGGGTGTCAGTGTATAGGATATAACATTGTCTGTCAGTAACTGGGGTGTCAGTGTATAGGATATAACATTGTCCGTCAGTAGCTGGGGTGTCAGTGTATAGGATATAACATTGTCTGTCAGTAACTGGGGTGTCAGTGTATAGGATATAACATTGTCTGTCAGTAACTGGGGTGTCAGTGTATAGGATATAACATTGTCTGTCAGTAACTGGGGTGTCAGTGTATAGGATATAACATTGTCTGTCAGTAACTGGGGTGTCAGTGTATAGGATATAACATTGTCTGTCAGTAACTGGGGTGTCAGTGTATAGGATATAACATTGTCTGTCAGTAACTGGGGTGTCAGTGTATAGGATATAACATTGTCTGTCAGTAACTGGGGTGTCAGTGTATAGGATATAACATTGTCTGTCAGTAACTGGGTGTAGTTATGGATATAACATTGTCTGTCAGTAACTGGGGTGTCAGTGTATATAGGATATAACATTGTCTGTCAGTAACTGGGGTGTCAGTGTATAGGATATAACATTGTCTGTCAATAACTGGGGTGTCAGTGTATAGGATATAACATTGTCTGTCAGTAACTGGGGTGTCAGTGTATAGGATATAACATTGTCTGTCAGTAACTGGGGTGTCAGTGTATAGGATATAACATTGTCTGTCAGTAACTGGGGTGTCAGTGTATAGGATATAACATTGTCTGTCAGTAACTGGGGTGTCAGTGTATAGGATATAACATTGTCTGTCAGTAACTGGGGTGTCAGTGTATAGGATATAACATTGTCTGTCAGTAACTGGGGTGTCAGTGTATAGGATATAACATTGTCTGTATGATATAACATTGTCTGTCAGTAACTTGGGTGTCAGTGTATAGGATATAACATTGTCTGTCAGTAACTGGGGTGTCAGTGTATAGGATATAACATTGTCTGTCAGTAACTGGGGTGTCAGTGTATAGGATATAACATTGTCTGTCAGTAACTGGGGTGTCAGTGTATAGGATATAACATTGTCTGTCAGTAACTGGGGTGTCAGTGTATAGGATATAACATTGTCTGTATGATATAACATTGTCTGTCAGTAACTGGGGTGTCAGTGTATAGGATATAACATTGTCTGTCAGTAACTGGGGTGTCAGTGTATAGGATATAACATTGTCTGTCAGTAACTTGAGTGTCAGTGTATAGGATATAACATTGTCTGTATGATATAACATTGTCTGTCAGTAACTGGGGTGTCAGTGTATAGGATATAACATTGTCTGTCAGTAACTGGGGTGTCAGTGTATAGGATATAACATTGTCTGTCAGTAGCTGGGGTGTCAGTGTATAGGATATAACATTGTCTGTCAGTAACTGGGGTGTCAGTGTATAGGATATAACATTGTCTGTCAGTAACTGGGGTGTCAGTGTATAGGATATAACATTGTCTGTCAGTAACTTGAGTGTCAGTGTATAGGATATAACATTGTCTGTATGATATAACATTGTCTGTCAGTAACTGGGGTGTCAGTGTATAGGATATAACATTGTCAGTAACTCAGTCAGTAACTGGGTGTCAGTGTATAGGATATAACATTGTCTGTCAGTAACTGGGGTGTCAGTGTATAGGATATAACATTGTCTGTCAGTAACTTGGGTGTCAGTGTATAGGATATAACATTGTCTGTATAGGATATAACATTGTCTGTATGATATAACATTGTCTGTCAGTAACTGGGGTGTCAGTGTATAGGATATAACATTGTCAGTAACTGGGGGTCAGTGTATAGGATATAACATTGTCTGTCAGTAACTGGGGTGTCAGTGTATAGGATATAA
Organism: Argopecten irradians; assembly: GCF_041381155.1. Taxonomy (NCBI): domain Eukaryota; kingdom Metazoa; phylum Mollusca; class Bivalvia; order Pectinida; family Pectinidae; genus Argopecten; species Argopecten irradians. The sequence continues at coordinate 32,008,131 of NC_091138.1, read as the reverse complement.
AATTGTATGTCAGTAGCTATATTGTCATTTAATTGCAATTATAGCTTTATGAAAATGATGCCTAAATATAGATTTTAATCAATACGCACCGCTTCAACAGAAGTACAGTAGACAAGAGCTATTTGGTAAGCAAGTACATGTGTATTACAAACACGTGTACATAATTATACGTTGTACAAAAATGTATAAAACGTCATTAATTAAACAAATAATCAATTAAGCCTACTACATATAAGTAACTTACTCGATGTTTTTGAGGATTTCCTTTTTCACCATAGATCCACAGCATGGCCGGGACGGAATATCAACACTATAGCAGATATTGTGGGCCGTAATGGTTGACCCAGCCCTGGCCACGGTAGGCGATTTGACATCCACAATGTGCTGGCCATTGTCCGTTCCATAAGACTTCGTGCCATTCCCGGCCACCAGGTGTTCCTGAATATGAACCTTATTGTCAGTCATGTTTTCATTCAGTGCATAAGTTTCTCTCAGACTGCCGTTTTCTCCCGGCATGCCTAAGTATTGTAGTTACTGATATTCCTCAGTACAGAGATATGGTCAGTCCACCCGCATTCCCATTCACGTGTGTATATTTTGTTATGAAACCTCCTAGATCGATCCACGCACGACTATGGCCAAGGGAGGAAAGGTTGCTGGGGCGTGTTAACTGATGTATTTATCCTCTGCGTATTTCTCACTTTCTTGAATACTTTACACGTCTATTAAATAATTATCGACAAGAGCGCGGTAAATATGTCATGTCTAGGTACAAATAAACAATTCCAATTTAATTCCATTGCTTATGTTAGTATTTAGGTATGGTCTGCTCTATTTCACTTTAAGAAGCTTTACATGTAGCTAGACTATTGTATATAACTGGCATTTTTTATTACCACGTGCATCCACCCGTATCAAAGTACAACATGGAATCGTCCAAAATACTATCCCTAAGGCGGGTAATAACCAGACTGAACAACAAAACACGTTTAAAAACGTGTAGAGTTTATATATCTGAGGAAAATATACATAAGCACATTTAATTAGACGCTCGTCAGATCAGGAAGCATACATATACATTGTATAATACATGTAGCACACTCATGTTGGTTGCAATGTTGGGGTTGTTTAAAGTCAAAATATAGGTACAACCTAATTAAGTACACATGCACTAAACCATCAAAGCACCAATCAACGTCCGGTATAATAGTTACATATACATGGTCCACATATCATTTTAGGCGTTTTAAAGGTATAGATATACAATCGGTAAAATCGTATTCTACATAGTACTTATATCTTAACAATTAAAGGATTGTTTGATTGCAATAATTGGAGATATCAAAGCAATCTGGATGACGTTTGTAATGGGAGATCGTAAGTGATCGGAACCCCTGGTCTGCCAATTTGTATATTTATTTCACATTTTCAATAGCGCGAAAATTTGTATCACTATTTTGCTACATGCATATCGTTCTGGCGTTGCAAAAAAAAAAAAAAAAAAAAAACAATGCTTATCCAGTTGAAATCTGGAATTTTACGCATGACATTTAAGTCGTTAACAAATAACAATAATTTACAACGTGATTATAAATAAGATAATCACATTTTTATGTCAATAACTCAATAGCGACAATATGGATTATGAAAGATGAATATGAATTAGAGGATATAACCTTGGCTACACCATGTTCAACGTCAACTTCCCGAAATATTAGCCTTTTAGATTCCATCTCGTTTCACTCCGCCAGTACTGACGGAGTAAATGAAGGGAAGTAACTTTGGATCAGAATGACTTCAAGCTCATATTCCAGAATTCATTAAAATTTACAAAACTGGTAAATAACAATAATTTCAAGATTTTTTTTTCTTGTAAGTTCATTGTTTCTATTTCACTCTCCTTCTTTTTCATTGCTTTAAATTTTATTTATTAAGTGTATACATGTACATATATATTCCTTGTATAACCTTAGGGTCAATGTCCTACCAACATGTCATCATCTTGTAAGTCATTTAGAACTATAGTACATTATTAACAATATGTATTGTAGGACATTACCTATTATTTTGTATAAAATATCTATTTCATTTTAAGTATTGTAAAATAAAGAGCTCTTTCGCTCTTGTCAACAACTTCAAAATTTAACGCTCTGACTACGAAGCATACACATATATATCCATATCCGTTTCACATGTACATCTATATGTGACACATGTATTATATCATCATTGAACAAGAACTGGGAACGGCTAAAAGCATTGAATCCATACCAAACAAACTGATCTAAAATGCAACTCACCTTGGAAGAAGATTTTTTCATTTAGATTATTTTGGGCCGTATAACCAGTGTAGCATCCCTGATTAATCTATCCCTACCTTCTATCTACACGAGAGTTTTATCGTTTATATAGCGTTATCATATCACGGCAGATCTATCTAATACACGGGTAATCGAAAACCACTGATTGTAGTAATTCTAATCACAGGGTTCGCAAACCAGGAAAAAATAACACAGGGTTTATTTCCTTTAATTAAATAATTATAGTAGATTACATGTATATGACTTTACATAAATGCGTGTACATTGTAGCAGAATGACTTAGATTGTGTAACCATTGCTATATTTAACCTCTGATAATAATATATAGGTTATTTCACTAAAACGATTTGCGGTATATTTTTATATACATGTACATGTAGCTAAATTCGGTCATGAGAGAATAAATAGGGTTATTTAAACCTAACGCGATCCGATATGTTTTTGGTCTGAACAATGATTTTGGTCGATGATTTTCAGCGGTTTACTAATTACGTAGTTCTTAAGAGATTTAAACTGATTTTCTCTTTGGACATTTTGTCGTTCACTTTAAAGGACTACTACTTTTCATGAAACGGCCTATAATTTTAAAATAGGAATGTAAACCGAGATCGATGATTTTGAAGAGTCACAAAAGTTATCTTAGTCGTCTTATGTATATTATATCAGCAAAAGACCATGAATTTTAATTAGGCGACTCTCAAGAATCTAGAATAATGTTTGTGCAAATGGGGCTTCAATCGTCTTAGTGACGGCCTTTGTATAGATGTGTAGGATGATTTTAAAAAGAAAATTATCGCTCTTTCCAACGGTTGTAACGGCTTTCGTGAAGATGTGCTGGAAATTTTTTTTTTGTAGACGCTATAAAGCTAGGCGGGTTAGGAATTTTGAGTCTGGGAACTTAAAATGCCCACCCTTCTAGCATATACATTGTAGTACTATGCAGAGATGATTTTTACCGTTTTATGATATAGACCTCTAAAACGTCTAACAATGGTCTTAGGGCACTCTAGTGGATTCATGATTATAAAATCTGTAACTAATCCTCAGATCCCTCTGAGTTTATCTTCGGAACATTTTTATCCATGACCTATAGATGAAGTAACAACATCAAACATGCGGTATTTACCCGTGTGAAATATATTAGGCCTATTTCACTGTGTTGTAGTGAAATACACTTCAAGGTATCTGTCGAATGACGGGACGTTTGGAGGTATATTTTCACGCACATCAATGTTTCCGGGTCATTTTTTTTCCAAGCAATGGAATGCATTAAATTCAAAAATGCATATCTTACAAACCATTTTAAAACTGTTTGCCTTGATGTTTTTATTTTTTTTAAATGTCGGGAAAACAGTAAAAACAAACTTATATTAAAGGCCCACTACCTTTCCGAAGCAAAATTTAAAGGTTTCTTAAAAACATTAATAACAAAAGAAAATGCCTATTCATGGCCTAAGATGATGTAACAACACCAAACATATGGAAGATTTTCTCCGTAATATATGATAACAGGGGAGAGTTATTTCGCTGTTTTGTCGTCTGGCATAGTAATATTCAACTACTGCGCGGTATTTAGGACGACGGCGGGTAACATAAGACGACCCGCGTTATGAAATTTAAAATTTATTTATTTTAATCAAAATTTTCTGAAGATGATGATGAGTGTAGTATTAAAGATGAGTTAATAACTTTTGCGACTCTACAAAATTATCGCTCTCGTTTTACATTCCCATTTTAAAAATTAAAAGCCGTTTTGGAAAGGTAATGGGCCTTGAACACAATCCCCGTATCCCAGGTCATTTTCCCTGCCTTGTTTAAGGATCAGAATTAATCTATTTTTGATGGACAATACCGACAGAATAAAACAATATGTTTATGTGACATAAATTATTTGTGTATAGACTACCGTAGAAATGTGTCAGGTGCGCGAAAAATTATGTCGTCGACAACCGGAAGGTATGTTTGAAGTATCGTTTTCGTCGTCATGAATATAGGAAAAGAAAGGAATCATCAGCATTTGATAAATGTATGTGAATATAAAATCATTATTACGGCCTTGACATATAGGCATAATGCCATTAACGTTTGCTTTTGAGAAAACCATGGCTAGTTTAAACTGATTGGTGCAACAACTAAAATCAGTTTCCGGCAATCTTCGGATATATTTCCGAAGATTTCCGGAAATTCCTCCGAGATCAAAGGATATACGACATTTTCTAAAGACTTAAGTTTAGCGATTGAGAGGTCTTTTATATGTCACATAAAAGTAATTTATAGCTAGAATGCTACTGTTTGTAATGAACCACAAGCATTGCAATTTGAATTACTCTGCCATTGTCGGTCTATTGAGAACGGGGTAATTTATAAAAAGACTGGAGCTACTTTCGCTTTGACTGTGTGGCGGAAAAAGGAGGTCGAAAAGGTATCTCAACTGGAACGGTTTGTCGAAGTTAATATTACTTTATCATTGTTGGTACATATGAATATATATATAACGAGAGAACTATAAATCATTATCACAATTTGTGATTATTTGTTCTTATTTATGCTTAGACCTACATATATGCAATCCACGGTATATAACACAAGAAGGTCGCCCCAGTTTGTAACGCTTTAATTATAGGTCACATATCTTACAATAAGTCAAACCGTCTCTTCGAATATATTCTTAATAGGCAGTAGACTGACTATATAATGTACATTGATTGTACATTAATTCAGGTCCATTCATGCAGAGTGTTAACAGTGTATGTATGTCGCAGAATTCATATACATACTTTGTATTACTATTGTGCATTATATTTACACTTACCTGTATGTGTATAGGTACATTAGTAGGAGTGGGAATACACTGCCAGACCAGGATTCGAACCTCAGACCCTCCAAATTCACAATTAAGTGTTAACCTGGTCACCGACCAGTGACCCGATCCAGAATATTCACATTTGGCTACAAAAAATAGTTACGTTGTAGCTCACTATGAACCTTTTGACAGAGCAGTTATGTGACATCAAAAGTTAATGAGACCAGAGACACATACATAGTCAATGATGTCATGTAAATATTGATACATGTGCATTCGACGAACTATGATCATGGCATGATGAGATTAAATCTCATCAATTTCTTGCTTTTTTATGTAGGAAAAAAATGATATCTCCTGCTCTATTGGTGCAGCAATGAAATCACAGCCCTTGGGAAATTCATGAATGTCCATGCAACATCGCCGTGCCTCAGGCTGGAATTCATGAATTACTCCTCGGATTGTGATATCATTTGTGCACACCTCAAGGTTGGGAAAGATTCTATTATTTTAAACCACTCTCTCATTCTTAGACTGTTTCCATTTAAAATATATTTTCTTACAGGTAACCTACAGGTAAGTCTGGCTGAAGTAAATAGTCTTATAACTGTCACCTTATTGCTGCATGTTAATATCTGTTTTTTATTTATAAACAGACTGTTCAAAGACCCTAAGGTTGCAGGTTTATGCCCCCATGACTGAAAATGAGGCTGGTAACCTTGCCACCATCAATACGGCCACGTTTGAGGTCACTGTTATTCCCGCGCAGTACTGTGGTCCAAGGGAAGACTGACCGGCAAAGGTCATTGGTTGATGGTCAAGGATTTAGGAAATATGGAACTGCAGTTGACGCATTCAAACCATTTGAAGATTATGAAGAACACAGGAAGTGGATGGAAGCGGAGTCCAGGAAAGAAAATCTTCCAAAATACTACAATTTTGCTCGAGACGCGATTGACAAATGGGCATACCGAGAAAAGGTGAGGAAGTGGAATTGTCGATGGATCATGATTCCAGCTTTGCATATTACAGAGTTACCTTCCTTGTTGGCACATTGAAGGTATCCATTGTGACGTCATACTCACATTGTTTTCTAAGAAAAGCATCACATGACAATGGCAGATAACTCTGTAATATGCAAATAGAGAATTGATGTAACTTGGTGTAACTCTGATAGTATAGAGCCATTTTCACTCCAGTTTGAAAGGTTCTTTTCATACAATTTGGTTTTCATTTTCACATACGTAAAGGCTTACCAACTCATGATCATTATATATATATAAATTGTATAACACACTGTCTTATATTTTTGTGATTTTATGATTTTAAGACAGGAGAACGAGAGTTGTCTAACCCTGCCTTATGGATTACAAATGATAATGGGGAGGATCGTACTTGGAGTTTCCAGGACCTGTCTTCTCTATCAAAGAAGTAAGCTTCTCTGTTGGTAGGGAACCAGTTACCGTGGTTACTGAGGAAAGATCAGATGTATATATGCATTTCTTGAAGTTCTTAAATTTTTAAATGCGTAGTTAGCTGACATTGTAATGTTGTTGCCAAGAACACCCTATGACTACATGATGTCTTTCCAAACACTCACAAAAACTGATAACGAACTTTCCAACTTCCGTTTAGTAATTTTCCAGTGAACAGCACATTCAGATAGAATTCTTAAGTGAGGTAGGTATGTGTATGAACAATTAACAATTTTATGTTAATGTCGTTTTAGGACAGCCAATGTACTTACCCAGAAATGTGGCCTTGACCCTGGCGACAAGCTCATCCTCATCCTACCGCGAGTCCCGGAATGGTGGTTTGTTAATATCGCAGCAATTAGAGCAGGTAATAATATGTTGTCATGGCAACATCAGGGATTTGTTTGTTTGTTTGTTTGATTAATTAACGTCCTATTAACCTTTATGGCCATGTAAGGCAGCCTCCCATGCATGCGATGTGTTGCGTGTATGTTGTGCTAGGTGCGTGTTCCGGGAGACTGCGGCATATTCATGTTTTATCTTGTATAGTGGCCCTTGTACGATCATGCAATAGGGGCAGCAAGTACAATTCTAACTCCCTACCTGCAGGGCTGAACATCAGGGATCATTATTTCTGAAAGTCTGCATAAGGTTGTATGAAATATACATGTACAGATTGTACCCTACCCCATGCATTTATGGCCTCGGTGGCACTGTGATATGAAGGCTTATTTACCCGAAGGTGTAATATTTGCCCGAAGTACAAGTACAATTTTACTTTGATTATCACAGGTGTGATATTGAGTTCAGGTACAATTTTACTTTGATCTTCACAGGTGTGATATTGAGTACAGGTACAATTTTACTTTGATCTTCACAGGTGTGTTATTGGGTACAGGTACAATTTTACTTTGATCTTCACAGGTGTGTTATTGAGTTCAGGTACAATTTTACTTTGATCTTCACAGGTGTGATATTGAGTACATTTACAATTTTACTTTGATCTTCACAGGTGTGATATTGAGTACAGGTACAACTTTACTGCGACCAAATGACATCAAACACCGTATCCAGGTGTCAGGGGCCAAGTGTATCGTCGCAGATAGTCATTCTGTGGACAACATCGATGAGGTCAGATATCCTAGTTATCTCTCTTTAATATCCATACATATTTCTATATGTAATTCTGTCGAAAATTGATGTATACTTATCCAAATAATATTTTCTGCAGCAAAGTTTCCTGGTTTCAATGCAATCAAAATTCTACAGTTACAATAACTATTATATATAATGCATTAAGCTTGATCATGCATATATCTTACTTGAAAATTTCTGGCATAAAAAAAAGCTATGTTGGTATAAAACTTTAAAAATGTATATTTTAACAGTATTTATCTCCCCTTATATAAAGAAGAGGTTGATTTCTTTATGCTTTTGTTTGTTTTTCTCCAGATTGCTGATCAGTGTCCATCCTTGAAATCCAAATTGTTTGTTGGCAGTAAATCAGAAACAAGGTATATCATAATGTACTGTACCTATTGTCATGTTGGTTTATGTCATATTTCTGTTAATATCATATTTGTTATTCTTATATTTCTGTTGATATCATGCAAAGCATTTGCTGGCTGTAAATCAGAAATTAAGTAAATAATTATGTACTTTACTATAAGGCATGTTTCTGTTAATATCACATTTGATTATCTAATATTGATATTTTTAATATATGAATATAATTATGAACAAAAAGGGGTCTAAAGATTTCTACAAATGCTTAATTTCACCACTTCCTACTCCAAATGGTATCAAGAAATGGAATGAACATTTTGATTTTGAATTTGATAATGAAAAATGGCAAAAAATACTTAAAATACCCTTTTCTGTCACAAAAAGTTCCAAACTACAATGGTTTCAGGTTAGAATTATACACCATATTTTAGTAACGAATACTTTTCTTTACAAAACAAAGTTGTATCCTAGCCCATTATGTTCACTCTGTAATAAGGAAAGAGAAACTATTATTCACTGTATATGGGAATGTTGTGAAGTACAAAAGCTATTACAGCAATTTGAAAATCTGTATGACATTTTATTTATTCCTGTCGTTTTAAATAAAGAATCATTTCTTTTCGGAATATTGTCTCCTGTAGCTAACATTGTTGATAACAAAATTATAATAGTCGGGCAAGTGACTGTAAAATCGGTAAAAATGGTATAAATATATCCGGTATAATTTCTTATGAGTTAGAAAGATAAAACTTTCCGTCAAAATCGCTGTACATGCGAAGAAAATAATAATATCTATGGGAATCCTAAAAGTCCTCCCGACCGGCTATGAGTGCAGTTCAACCTTAACGCATGCGCAACACCCACCACTCTCCGTAGTAAACAAAACATGGCTAACGTTAGGCTACCGTAGTTTTGAACCAAAATGTTTCCGCAAAAACAACCAACTGACTCACCTAAAATGCGAAAGGAAAGGCAATGGAGCAGCGACAATCCCAACAACTGACTCGGTAAACATTACAACGCATGGACAGTGTTAATACAACTTGTTATAGTGAAGAGAACAGTTCAAACGAGCACGCGGCTCCGGACCGCTACTGTACGTACCTAGGCCTACTACCCGGTACTCCCTGCTCAGCTGATAGTGAGTGAGTCTTCGTATTTTGATCATTATGTAAATAGTCCCTAGCAGTATTTTTTCATAAATGAGTGGTAACATATGGTCACATGTTTCATACCTGTTCCCCAATCGCGTAAAACGTAACCCTGGGGTAAATAGCGGTTCTTTAGTGGGGCCTCTTTAGGGGTAATGAATGCCCTGTATATTTATAAAATGTACCGTTGTAATGCATGTACAGTTAGAATGTAACCGCTAGTGCATTATCAAGCTAAGATTTGTTTCAATTAATCTATAATATTATGCTACCGGTCAATTCATACAGTTCTGATGTATATATTTATAGATTTTTAATTTGTAAATTTTTTGTTCTGTACATGTTCTGGTAGTGTTATACACATACATTGTATATAGGATTTACATTGTAGGTTAATTGGTAAAATTTTATTGTATATGTTCTGATATACACATATACATATGTACATGTAGGTTTTAGCTTGTTCTTTAGATATATTTGGAGGACACATACAGTATTATTTCTGGTCATACTAATAATAAATAGTGTTTGTACATGTGTATATGACAAACTTTACAGAGTTGAAATGTACTGCAACCATGTATCATTTATAATTATTCTGAATTTTTGTTGGAACTATTGATAATGAATTTTGTATCTTTTTTGAAACAATATTTGATTCTATCAAATGCATCAGTGAAACATTCACAACTTATAAAATGTTTTCTCTAAAATAAAAAAAAAAACCTGTAGAATGAACCTACATTTATTCATTTATATATATTTGAAATTGATCATTTCAATTTTAGTCACATTCAACAGATATAAAAAAATTGTTGGTTCTTTTTTTATATAATGGTATGGTCTGAAGATAAAATGTGAATAATGCCTGTAATAATGTTTATTCACTTATAAAAGGGTCTTTAAACATCAGAAAAAAATATAAAAGAAATATCAAATATTAATAATGAATCTCCATACCAGTTAATGTTCATTGGTGTTTTCCAGACAACGATGTAGATAATAATTGTAACTCTACATATTGTCATTGTTTCGTTAATGATCATACTTTCCTGTTATTTATCATAATGGTATGGACTTATAATATTTATTTATGGTTGATATCATACAAATTATTTCTATGGCCTATTTAAAAGGCGGAAAACAATGTAGAACCATAATTGTTACTCTACATATTGAATATTGTCCATGGATGATCTAAATGTTCATATTTCAGTTAATATCTATATTTTTTGTGTTATATCATTATTATGTTATTCTACCCGTAATATAGATATATCTGATATCATACGAATTAATTTCTTAAGTGTTAAATTGTCATGACACAATGTAAAAACCAGAAATGTTCACTACCTATTTGTCATGATGGCTAATGCCAAATCGTCTTAGTTTAGTAACAAAACATTAAATCAGAAGAAAAGTAGATAAAAATATACTCCCCCTACAGAAGAGTCATATTGGTTGTATGTCAATATTTCCTGATAACAATGTATCAAGTTTTGTTTATGGTGACATTCCTCCTTTACCCGTAAATCAACATCAATATATACAGTCTTGTTTAATTCTTTTCTATTATGATACACTAATGGAGCTGAATGTAGGGCAACAAATATATAGATAAAACATATACTTTTTCTAAGTTCATTATTAAGTCAATGGTCATTAAAGTTTTTTAATTAAACTCTAGACAAATTTTAACAACTAAATGTTTTCTGACAGGCCAGGGGTTGGCTGAACTTGAAGATCAGTGCTAGTCAAAAGCTAGTGACGAATTCCGCAGTACATTCCAATAATTAATTGTCCAAACTTGCCCAAACAAAAAAAAGAACAAGAAACAACAGAAAAGGAAAGTAACATACATGTAGGCCTATATGTTTTCTGGAAATATATATGATGTGTTAATTCTCACAGCATAGGCCTACATGAATGTAAAGAATTAAATTATTATCAATGTTTGAGAGAATTTCCTAGTTGTAATTCTATAGCAGCTACATGGAATGTACGTTTACATATATACATTGTACGATACATATACATCATAAAAGTTTCTTTCCTTCCAGCTGGACATTCATGTCATCTTTCTCCAGAACTCAAATATTGTTTACAAAAAAAAACAACCAGAGACATAGATAATTTAATTAAATCTCTGCAAAAAACTACACGAATAATTGAACACATATATTGTACTTGTAAAATATCTATGTATGAGCTAATTTATTTTCACATCTTTGACAGCTACATGCATGGACGTTCTATGGAACGTTTTCGTGTGGTTTTAAATGGGAAATTATGTTACGATTATTTGTATTTAACCTTCATGATTCGGTTGATGTAAAATACGACGAATGCGATGCTGCAATAATTGCCCCTTGCCGGGGCCCCATCTCTGCATCGGCCGAATATTTGTGTCGATTTCCATGTACAAGATGCTTTTATCGAAAAATGATTACAAAGCATTGTCATTAATGTAAGAATACTTCATTTGCATCAAATGTATCATCTCAAAACAACAATTTGCATACCGCATTAGTGGTTTATCACACGAAACGAAACGGACACGACTGAGAAACACATGTCGATGTTGACATTTCCACGCAGCCTCGTTTTCAAAGAGTTTGGCGAATTTATATTTAGAACTGTGCTAAATTTACACGGGGCTTCCCCAAAATTTCAATGGTCAAAACTGGACACCGTAAGCAGAACTTGACCACCATTATGGTATACAATGACTTTTGGAAGGCCAAAGAACGCATTTAGACTGGTTTCCTTTGCCCGACTATTCACTTTAATCAAACACTATATATATAAAAATAGATGTCTACATAAATCCTTAAGTCTTGACGCCCTCGTCAATACTGTTAAAGATCATTTCAATACTGTGAAATTTACCACATATTATAAAAATGAAAACATAAAAAGGAAATTTGACAATAATTGGAGAAAATGGAAACATTTTATTGAAATGTAGCTATAATGATAAGGATTAACATTTAACATGCATGTGTGAAACCAAAACTTTAATTTTAATTCCTTACTTTGCCTTTTTAGAAATTTTTTTTTTTTTTTTTTTTTTAATGTTTTTTTTTTCATCTTATAGCAGTTGTAGGATCTCTCTCTCTCTCTCTCTTTTCTCTTTCTTCCCTCTTTTGCTCATCCCCTCTCCAAATTTAATTGTTTGATGCATACTTGATAATGAAAAATGATGATTTTCTTTCTTTTGTGTATGAGCTAAGAGTGTGTGAGGGTATACAAGGGTGTGTAAGTGTGTGCATAAGCCTTGAAACAGTCATTATTTAGGTTACTCGTTCAACAAAAAATAATTTTTAGTAAACAGAAATCAAAATTTGTACGAGGTGCTGAATTTGTGTTGTAAACCATCTATATTTTACATGTGAATATGTTTTTCAGATGGTTATTAATCGCAAAAAAATCTAAAAAAATCAATTGTCGAGAAAAATTAATGTTTCAAACAATGATACAATAGAGTTTGTATGATATGATATAAATCTTGACACCATTGCTGTGGAAAAAGTGGTTAGGAGCATAAGACTTCTCATTACGTTTGGTTCCTTTGAACAATCTTAGATAAAAATTGTACCACATCAATACTGATATTGCACATTTCCCAAAAACACACCTATAATATTACCACTATAGAGAAAACTGTCCTTTATTAAGTTTAGCTGTTAAATAAAAGAATTTTAAACTATATGTATGTGTGAATTGGTTTTATTAGTTTAACATCCTATTAACAGCCAGGGTCACATAAGGACGTGCCAATTTTTGTTGGTGGAGGAATGCCAGAGTAGATTAAGAAAAAACCACCGACCAGCGGTGTACCCATGGCAACTGCCTCACATGGGATTCAAACTCATGACCCCAGAGGTGGAGGGCTTGTAGTAATATGTCAAGACATATTAACACTCCCACTGCGGACCCTTATATGTATGTGATATTCCCAGTAACTTTATAAATCTAACAGGTTTACTTGATACTTGTTATTTTAGATCTTGGAGGCTAAGCCAGCCATCAGTGTATTTTGTGCTGCTCCGACCGCGGTACGATTCTTGGTGCAGCAGACATTGACGCCATACAGACACGGGAAGTTACACTGTATCAGTGCTGGGGAATTATGTCTGGTGAGTAAACAGCAGTCCTAAAACTTAATGTTACATTTATCTGGTCATATTTTTTAATTGTTTTGACCATTCCTTAAATTTGTTTGAAATGCTTATTTTGTAATTTTACCACCATTGCAAAAACGTTCATGTTATTGTTCAATTGTTTGTAATCAATCTATTTCTCTCGTGTGAATTTCTAAAGCTCCATCCACAACTATACAATGGTTGACACTGACGAAGTTAGGATTTGATGACCAAAATAATGTTCAGGTATATCACTTAAAATCCTTGATTTAAATTCCAATAACACTGATGTGAAATAGAATTGAAAGAAACCTGTTATTGGACTGGTAATTTGGAGTATTATTCAGCAGAGAGATTTTCATTTGGAACATATGTCTGTATCTTAGACTCGATTATAACCAGAACAAGGATGTTTTTTAGTCCCAGCACAGGTTAATAATTTGTTTTATTATCATATTGTAGACAATCAACTCTAAGTTTACTGACCCCATGATGCTGTTCTTCACTAGTGGTACAACAGGCTTTCCTAAAATGGCCCAGCACAGCCATGGCAGCTACGGGTATGGCAATATCATCACAGGGAGGTAAGTTTGGAAATATCCATGAATTGGTTACATACTTCAATGAATAACCCAAGAAATACCCATGAAATAGCTGTGAGATTTCAATGAAATATCCATGAATCGGTTGCATACATCAATGGATAATCCATGAAATGGTCATGAAATAGCTGTGAAACTTCAATGAAATATCCATTAAATAGCTATGAAACTTAAGGAACTATATATCTATGAAATGGCTATTTATGCATCAATGCGAAGGTGTAATCTAATGTATATACTTGTAGGTATTTTCTGCAGTGCTCAGAACATGATGTGGTATGGAATACGTCGGACACAGGTTGGGCCAAGTCAGCCTGGAGTAGTCTATTTTCCCCCTGGTTACTCGGCGCTTGTGTTTTCGCTCACCACACCGACAAATTTGACCCAAGGTTAACACTCAAGGTATGTAAGCCTTGAAACGATCATTATTTAGGTTACTCGTTCAGCAAAAAATAATTTTTAGTAAACAGAAATCAAAATTTGTACGAGGTGCTGAATTTGTGTTGTAAACCATCTTATTTTACATGTGAATATGTTTTTCAGATGGTTATTAATCGCAAAAATCAATTGTCGAGAAAAATTAATGTTTCAAACAATGATACAATAGAGTTTGTATGACTATAAATCTTGACACCATTGCTGTGGAAAAAGTGGTTAGGAGCATAAGACTTCTCATTACGTTTGGTTCCTTTGAACAATCTTAGATAAAAATTGTACCACATCAATACTGATATTGCACATTTCCCAAAAACACACCTATAATATTACCACTATAGAGAAAACTGTCCTTTATTAAGTTTAGCTGTTAAATAAAAGAATTTTAAACTATATGTATGTGTGAATTGGTTTTATTAGTTTAACATACTATTAACAGCCAGGGTCACATAAGGACGTGCCAATTTTGTTGGTGGAGGAATGCCAGAGTACCCAGAGAAAAACCACCGACCAGCGGTCAGTACCTGGCAACTGCCTCACATGGGATTCAAACTCATGACCCAGAGGTGGAGGGCTTGTAGTAATATGTCAAGACATATTAACACTCAGCCACTGCGGACCCTTATATGTATGTGATATTCCCAGTAACTTTATAAATCTAACAGGTTTACTTGATACTTGTTATTTTAGATCTTGGAGGCTAAGCCAGCCATCAGTGTATTTTGTGCTGCTCCGACCGCAGTACGATTCTTGGTGCAGCAGACATTGACGCCATACAGACACGGGAAGTTACACTGTATCAGTGCTGGGGAACCTCTGGTGAGTCTAACAGCAGTCCTAACTTAATGTTACATTTATCTGGTCATAAATTTTTAATTGTTTTGACCATTCCTTAAATTTGTTTGAAATGCTTATTTTGTAATTTTACCACCATTGCAAAAACGTTCATGTTATTGTTCAATTGTTTGTAATCAATTGCTACTGTTTCAATTCCTGCAAATGTCTTATTCAATTGTGACAAAATAGGCAAAACAAAGTAAAACCCTCACCTCACCCCTGGTGACAGATTTAGGCTCTTCTAAGTCAATGACTAAACCAGTCCATTATGAAATTTCAGGGGTGAGTGAGTTAACGTAAAAATCAACATTCTAAAGACAATCTAGTTTCCATGTTGTAGCATACTTATTTTTTATATTTAGATAAAGTGTATTGATACCATAGAATAAATCTGTATCCATGTAATGGACAACACATACATTTTTTGTGTATGTATATTTGTATGGTGTAGAACCCAGAGCTGCTAGAGGAGTGGAAGTCTGGGACTGGACTGGACCTCTACGAGGGCTATGGTCAGACAGAAACGGTATGTCAAAGCTAAATTAGCTCACTTAGACCCATGCACTTAGACTGTCCACTACATGTGTTTGTTATTACCAGGGACCCTGAGGCCTAAGCTATATCTCTGAGCTAGCCTTGTCTGTCCCTGAACTGACTAGCCACTATGGATACCAAAGGGGAGATCACTCACAAAGGAACTGTTCAAAGTGGGAGATTTTGCAAAATTACTTCCACACCATTGAATATGCAGTGTTGAATTATGTTGAAATTGGTTATTTGGTACCCTAGAAAAGTGGTCTTATTAAGCAGGTGGTCTTTATACTCCGTATGCATGGCCGCTACGACAGGTTTGACTGTACATGAATTTCAAAAGTGCTTTTTGGTGCATTTGTAATCTATCGCAAAATGTATATATTTTATTAGGTTTAAGGAATGTTCTTGTCACATTTGTAAATTATCTAAATGATGCATTTTTAGAACCATCATATATTGCTTCGTTACATATTTTATATACTTTGGTATTAGGGAAAGGATATTTGCTAATATCTTAAGATTCAGACTCATGTTGAATGTGAAACATCTTCATGGAACACATGCACTGAAAATTGTGGGTCTCCCACAAAAAATGTGAGAGTTAATTGGTTACCAGAGAAGTTCTTATTGAAGTTGTTTCCAAAATATTTCACCTTACTTCATATTCATCAGTAACACATACAAATACAGTTAAACTTGTAGATATATACTACACCAAGGGGTTCTTTATAGACAGGTGTCCTTTATACAGAGGTTAATTATATTGTAAATTGTACCAAATGGGGTTGATGAGTCTGTCCTTTATAGACAGGTGTCTTTCATACAAAGGTCAATTATATTGTAAATTGCACTAACTGGGGTTGATGAATCTGTCCTCTGTAGACATGTGTCCTTTATACAGAGGTCTGTTATATTGTAAATTGCACCAAATGGTGTTGATGAGTCTGTCCTTTATAGACAGGTGTCCTTTATATAGAAGTCTGTTATGAAGAAAATTTCACCAAATACAGTTGATGAGTTTTCCTTTTTAGACAGGTGTCCTTTATACAGAGGTGCCCTTGATAGTAGGTTTGACTGTCACTATGATACAGATAAGATTTGAAATATTTTGATTACAGACATTTTTATGTGGGACCTACCCTATAATGGAGAACAGACCTGGATCAATGGGGAAGGCTGCTCCAGGAATTGACCTCAGGGTAATACAATGTAGATGAAATACATTTGAATTCTTTTTTGTTCAGATTCTTTTTTGTTCAGACGTTCAGGCAATATGTTTCAGAATAAAAAAGAACATCTAAAACTTACAAATGAATTTAGAAAATAATTTCATACATTGTCGTTTTTGGCTGTGTACTTAGATTCACCCATTTTTATGTTGCATGGTTAGTTGAAGTATTAAACTGGTGGCTACATAAAGATAGATATTTATTGGCAAAATTATTTAATATGAACAGAGTTCACAAACTTTTTTGAGTTAATTCAGTAAAAATTGGTTGTGTATGTAAAGTTTGACTTTTGAAGAAGGTCTGTTCAAAGTAGGTGCTTATGCATGAAAATATGTCTTAAAATGTTAGAGATCAAAAGAGTTGGATAATTAACTGATTCACCCCTGGAGACACATTTGATCTCTTCTAATTGTAATGCTGGAATAGTTCAATATGAATTTTAGGGGTGGATGGATAAAGGTCTTTGAAATATGTCCCATCACCATAGTAACATAGACATTCCATTGTCATACAGATTGTTGATGATGATGGAGTAGAAGTTCCACCCAACACCGAAGGGAACATCGGAATTAATACCAACAAATACCGTCCAATTGGGCTTTTCTCTGGCTATATGGTAAGTGTGTAAAAGAAATTAAAGTTCACTTTTCAAAAAAATATTTCGGTGACACTTAATATCATGGTTATAGTTTTGAAGAGGAAATCCTTTATGTTTCTTGTCATTTTCTACAACTTAAGGTCAACTTATGGAACCTTTTTAATTTCTGAAAGGTAGCTATCAGTTTATTAGTTTGTCAGAACACCTTAACCAATCAGTCATTTAGTTCCTAAAGAAATTTAAGTTTTCCCAAATTAGTTGATTATTATAATATATAGGTAATTGGTGATGAATAATCATTGTGTGTGCCATATTTAGTTAAATGAGTTTTATATCCTGGTTTTGTTTCCAGGGTGACCCTGATCGGACAGCATCTGTTTACCAAGGAGGATACTATTTAACTGGAGATCGTGCTAAGATAGACGACGATGGATACGTGTGGTTCATTGGACGAGCCGACGATGTCATCCTTACCTCAGGGTGGGTAACATTAAGTCATTCTCCCCTGAAATTCCAAAATGGATTATTTTAGCCTTTGCACTAGATGAGACTAAATGCATGTTCAAGGGTAAAGGGGTTAATGTAAAAACACACATTAAGTAATTTTCGTAAAGTTTGATAGGTACAATAATCACGACAAAATGTAACTTTTTATGTTTTAAATTTTTAATCTAATTGAGTAGATTTGTCATTTAATATCTTTCACCAGTTATGAGAAACTATAAGATTTAAAGCTGTCATTGTGTCATTTGCTGTTGATGCTAAGCATTCCAGTTTATTCGTCTCTATTTCTCTCTTCTTCTCGCTAATTGATTCTCTCTGATTGTCACTGCTTGTCACTAACAGTCTCTGATTGTCTCTATTTCTCTCTTCTTCTCGCTAATTGATTCTCTCTGATTGTCACTGCTTGTCACTGACAGTCTCTGATTGTCTCTATTTCTCTCTTCTTCTCGCTAATTGATTCTCTCTGATTGTCTCTGTTTGTCTCTTTTTGTCTCTATTGATTTGTCTCTATTTCTCTTGACATTTTATATTTTATATACACATACTGCAGATATAAGATAGGGCCGTCTCTGCTTGTCTCTATTTCTCTTTGTTTGTCTCTATTTATACTACAGATATAGGATTGGGCCATTTGAGGTGGAGAGTGCCCTTATAGAACACCCGTCTGTGTTAGAGTCCGCTGTCGTGAGCAGTCCCGACCCTGTCCGTGGTGAGGTGGGTATAAACGATGGAGGGGTATTTGCCCTTTAATATCAAAGATTTTAAAATAGTCTTAGACATAAGGCAAAATAAAGGCCAAAAAATATATGACTGTTTAGGGTTATATTGGTAAAAATAATAGGGTCGGTAGGTCGGGAGGATTTTTTTTAGTGTCTTTCACTCTAAAATAATGGCCAGAACCGGAGTTTAAGATTGAAATACCAACTTTAAAATAGGGTCGGGGGTAAAAAATTAGGGTCTGTCAGGTAACCCTATACAGACATTTTTTTTTTTGGCCTTAAGCAAAATAGCATGATTTTGTCTGATTTCTGGCCAATTATTTTTAAAGATGGAGATCAATTAATTTGTGTGTGTGTGTGGCCTGTACTGAATATTATCAACTGATACTACTGGTGAAAATATCAGTGATATACTTGTAAAGATATGATTCTGCCTACAAGATTTTAATAACTGTATAACATGTACCTTTGGGATCTGATTTCTGCTACAATGTAACCATGAACGTAACATTATCGCTACAGGTAGTGAAAGCTTTTGTCACTTTAACCGGTGAATACCAAACAGCTGACAGAGACAAGCTGACCAAAGAACTCCAGGACCATGTCAAAACAGTGACGGCTCCATACAAGTACCCAAGGAAGGTAAGGCGTTAGATATCCAAGGGAGATAAGTCTAATTGCCAAAGGGAGATGTTTGACTTTGTTTAACATTCTTTTAATAGGTAGGGTCATTTAAGGATGTGTCAGGCCTTTGAGGCGAAAGAAAGCTAGAGTACCAGGAGAAAAGCAATTGCCCTGCTTTCAGTACCTGACACCACTCAAATTTACAACCCATAAGTTGAAGCTAGTGGTGGAATTATTGAGACGCCTTAATTTAATACTGACTGCAAATCTTAAAGGGAGATAATTCCGATCTTGAAATATTGAATACAAAATATGATGCTAGCTTTAACACGAGATATTCACTTGTTTTAATTTTACATCCTATTAACAGCCAGAGTCATTTAACTCATTCACCCCTGAAGACCCATTTAGGCCCTTCTAAATCAAAGACTGGACCAGTTCATTATGAAATTTCAGGTGTGAATGAATGAAGGAGGTACCAGGTTTGGAAGTAGAGTATCTGTAGGAAAACAACAAAACAAAGAACACCTGAGATCTGTACCTATGGCAACTGCCAAAATGAGCTTTAAGACTTTCAATCCATATTTAGAATGTTGAGATACCTTGTAAATTAGATAATTCTCAATTTTGAAATGACATTGATTATAAAATATATGGGATCTAACAGAGTTAAGCCCCCTCCTTGTTGCCAATGTACCATGTATAGCAAACACTATACCGGTAATAAAAACAGTTTTAATACCAATAATATTTCGTTCCAGCAAATACCCTTGAAGTATGCCTTACTATAAAGTCCTGATGATATATAAATTACTTTACACCTACAGATTGAGTTTGTGGACCAGCTTCCCAAAACTGTTAGTGGAAAAATACGACGAGTTGAACTCCGTCACAAGGAGTGGGAGCGTGGGTCTGAGAAGTAACTGATGACAAAATGGAATACTTTACTTTTGTAGTGTGGCATAGAAAGGATTGCAGTGGGTTGTTAGATATTATTTGATATCTATTAATAATTTTCAATATTCACAATAAATAGGATACTAATAAGACAATTAACTAGATTTAATGAAAATTGAATTAATGTTAAAATATACAGCACTTCAGATAAAGTAAAATATTCCAGATCCGAATACCTTTAATATAAAGAACTTAAAGGAATTATGTTTTATAAAATTGGTTTGCTCACAGGTTTACGACGGGCGCAAAAAAAAGTATTTTTAGTATTCTTTTTTTTTTATTTGCAAGTCGTAAACCTGTGGTTTGCTTTTCAAGTCAGGCTCTCTAAATGTTGTTTTACAAATTACACCACCTTTGAAACATTATTAATCTGTGTAGGAAACATTGTGTGTGTTTTGAATTTTTTTTTTTATTTTGAAAATGTTTACATAAAATGCAATATAAATGCATAATTAAATGAAGTTGTTTCTTTTAAAAAAATTTTAAACTAAACGAAAATACGTGTGTGAGATATTGTACGTACCATAAGTAAATGAAGAATTTTGGTATACATAATTATTATAAAGTGAATGAGGGATTTGTTACTCAAGGGTTTGTTGATGAAATTTTTAATGAATTTATTGAAATAATTCATATTTTTGTGTCTTGTTGGACTTTTTGTACAGATCTATCTTTTGTTATCCAGAGGCATTCATATATAACTTCGTATATACGGTAAGACAGATTACCGGTATTCACAAGGCAATGTTATGTGTTTTGATCTTTGGTGGCTATATTTTGTAATAAGTATACATATTCTATATATCAGTGCATTGTATGTTAAAAATTGTGATATGTATATACACTCACACGTACTATGCAAAGATTATACCTGATACTATACTTTACTTCATTAGAAACTTACATACTCTATTCACCATAATTAGCGCCCTTCCCCCTATAAGCACCTCTCCTCTTTTCTTTCCATGGGTTTAGAAATGTTTTACAACATGTGATGCCTCTAACATCAACATTGAATCCCATATTACATGAACTTGCAGGTCTATTACCAGTGAATCACGACATAATAATGTGTCTCAGAGGCTATAAGGCATATGCATGTAAACTGTAACATATTAGTGTACCATTGAGTACAGAAAGATTTAAAATATTGCTGACTGTTTTTGTCCATAACTTACATTTTGGTTCATTGATAAGTGCTTGTTTGTTACAAATATTTAAACGCCCTGGGCGCTAATTACGGCGAATATGGTAAGAGAAATTAGCAAAACTAGGGTTTTGAGTATATACCGGTACCATATATGTACTCCTAACAGTTTACAATATAGAAGGATAACTTTGATATAAAGTTATAAAGGTTAAGACATTTTTCAGATGGTTTTGGCACATTTTTTAAAAGAAAAATTAATGTTTTGATTGATAGGTTTAAAATAGAAATGAAATTTGGCTTTAAATTTATGTTTGATTTACAAAAAGTCATTGAAAATAACTTATTCTTGTGCTTGCAAAAATATTTAAACATCTTATCAAATCATGATATAAATATTTATATAAGAAATAAACTAAACTAAAATGCCTTTAAACTATAGATCCCTCTGCCTTCAGCAAAAACAAAGAAGGAGTTTCTAATCTTTATATATATCTCTATATATATATGTTTCTGCTTTTACATACATTTTTGTATTAAGGAATTTACATTTTTTGTAAGGAATTTGGATGGATTTTACATAAAAGTTGTGATATATCATTCTGTGTACACAAAATTGGATTAATAACATATGTTTGCATTTAATACAAATGTACCTCTCATCTCTGGTTATATCATAAACCAATTTTCTGTTGTGTGCGATTTACTTTCGCAAATTTTGAAATCCAAGTACTGGTAAATTCATGAAATTTTATCTCTGCAAATATATATCTCAATATGTTATTAGGCATTTCCATTGGTTTTTTTGTTTTTTGATATTTCTTTTTTAATCTGCAATACGAATGGGAATATAGCAAGAAGTAAATCTTGGCAAATTTGTTGGGAAAGAGAAACTGCGGCATTTGATAGCAGCTAGCTAAAAAAAGTTGGTTTCCATTATGTTATAAGTTTATTTCAAGGTAATAAATTATATCTTCAGATGTAAAATTTAGTTCAGGTGTGTTTCAAGTTTTCCACTTCAAAATTAGTACATTAAGTACCTACAATTTTATCCCACTCAGGTAATTCCAGAATGATACCCAGAAATACCTACAATAATATCAGCAATACTTGCCATTTCTGATCACTCACTTTCTGGATCCATTTGTGTTCTACATCCAATAGCATGTATGTTAAAGGTAAGATCATTTACTATTGGTTTTGAATGTGAAAGAAAATCTGAGTACACTGACAAAAACCCCAACCGATGGCCAGTACTAGACATCCACCACATTTAATATTTTATTGGTAGATGAAGGAGTGACTAATATTTGTTTAGAAGGCTAATAAAGGAATTCAGTATCCTTGATTACTGTGAAACTGCTACCCAGAGGTAAATGTCAGCCACTTGGCCAGCCCAGCCCAGAGGCTGAGGGCTAGTGGTAGAATATTAGCCAATTGACCGTTTCAGCACATAGGTTGAGGGCTAGTAGTAGAATGTCATCCACTGGCCATGGGTCAGTACAGTCCACAGGTGGAGAGTTAATAGTAGAATGTCAGCCACTCATCCAGTGCAGCCCACAGGTTGAGAGAAACCTAACATAGCTCAAAGATCAGAGGTTATTTGGTTGAAAATTGGTCACTGATGCCTTGTCAATAGCATTACACTGTCAGATATGTATACCTCAAGATCAATGACTTGGTCACTGCTGCAAAAAAGTAAAGTGATTTTGTTGGTATAACCAGACTACTAAACTATGCAGTTACCATAGCAACAGAAACTACAAGACACTTGGGTACAAGTCTTTGGACTAGTCTATACTGCATAGAACTGTATTTTTTCCACCAAATTTTGTGTTGATTTTTTTTCTCAAATGTTACCAAGGACTTGAAATTGCTCTTTTGGATTTGTTAGTGCCATGAGATCCCTGCATTGTTCTTCGTGCTGTACCTTTTTGGATCTATGTACATTAAATTTTATGATCATATATTTTTATGCTTACATTAATACATACATTTTGAAAGTTCTAATTTATGAACAACAAATGTAATAGTCGTATTCAGACTATATTTTTATTCACTTTATATTACTCTGAATACATTTTATGTATATTATTTGGAGGTCATTTTTACAAAATAAAAGTATATATATCTACACATTGTTTGTTATATGCCTCTCCATGAAAAGGTGGTTGGGGGCACAGGGACCTGGCATGATTTTCCAACCAACGGTTTATATATGTGTTACATACTAAAGGGTCAAGGATGGATTATTCAGACAATACACATGGATATTGTCCCTTTAGTTTATCTGTATGTTCTATATTTCTTTAATGTTTATGTTTTTGTGTACGTCCGTGACCGTCCTTAACATGTAATTTTATTTGTTCTTATTGTGTCTTGACAAAGGGGCAGATCGCCTCGAAAATTCGACAATCTTTTGTCCACACTGTTAGAATTACTTCTATGACCTATATTACATATTAAATGTATAGATGCATGTACCTTTGTACATGTATATATTCCGGAGAAGACTTTTATAGGCTTGCCTGTTGTCTGATCCCTTTGTTATTAATAAGATATGTTGAAATGTTAAATGTATATATACTGTTGGTTGGACAATCGTGCCATGTCCCTATGGTCCCAGCTTTTTTTCTGTCGCCGTCTTCTACACACGCACAAAGTCGCCAAGGCGCATTATGCATGTATATAGTGAGAAGTTTTGGGTGGTGGAGAGACATCAATGTGAAGATTAGCTCTGTCAAAAATCAAACCACGTTGCACCTCCCTGGTTGATCCACGGCATTTTTTATTTAATTGTAATTCATATTCTATTCCGAGAGGTAAATTCATATATTCTACTATCTGTAAATTTAGTATTTAAGAAAATGAATCAGTCTTAACTTTATACTCGTAGATTGTACCTTCTCTCTCTTTCCTCTGACACTGTCTAGAGCTCTTTCTCATTCACACTGTAAGCTTAATTCCTACATCCCCATCTTTCTCCCAAAATTCTAAATCACATTCTGTCTATACATGTAGCTCTCTCTCTATCACACTCTCATTCAAATATGTCGGAAGGCCTTTAATATAAGGGAGCTATAAATTTGAGATTAATGCACTCAATGCAAAACATTCGGAATATACATTTGTATGATAAATTATATCGATCTTGCAACAGATTCATATTTTTTATATATAACCATGTGTTTTATCGTAATATAACCTCTAACAATGTTAGTGAAAAGTAGTCAAGAAGATTTAGCAAATTAAGAAATTAATGTGATGTTTTATTGATACCGTACAACATCGAAGTTTAAATTAATTTCATTTTATTTTCTGCAAACTTACATAGGAGGTTATTCTGATTTCTTTATATATGTTATGAGTATGTTCACCTGGCAGATAGACCAATTATCTTATATACAGTTAATCGCTTATAATTACCGGTACTTATCGTCACCGACAGACACAGTTGACTGTACACATGTACATTATATAATATAATATGTAGGATAAAAGTAAACGAATGGTCTTGTGTAACATGGTGACAAAAGACAATTGTAGCTTTTATTAAATTGTTTTTCCTTATAAATAATATATATATATATATATATCAGTCTCAAGGAAGTATACGAGAAATCCTTGATTAATCACAAGAATTGATTTTTTTTTTGTATTCTCCTCTATGAAGCATATTTATCACATGGAATTGTGAAATCACTGAGACACGTGATGTGTGTTTGTCTTCACTACTAGTATATAAAACATACCTACCACAGGGGACTAAGACATGTTTTTTCTCTTCAACATATTCCCGTGGGATCTGCTATTTTCTTGATTGTCTTAACTATGATACATACATGTAGCAAACACAGGAAATAGTGGCAATATCAATCTTCCAGTCTGGCTATTCTACAATACATCGAATCACAGGCATTTGCAGACTAAACAAATAATCTGACAGAATGTCTTGATAACATATATTACTCAGAGAATACTATATTTGTGGCATCTACATTGTATAGTAAAACTTTATTAAAACAAAAAATGCGTCCGCCTGTGATCAAATGATTGAATTTGTTATAATTTAGACCGACTTGTCGTGTTTTCTGTAGAATTTTCAAAGCATTCGATCGTGTGTATCACAATTAAAAGAGACTGAGTGTTGCTGGATTTTCCGTTAAAGTATAAATGCAGGCGTTCCGCAAGGATCATTTTTAGGTCCATTGCTAATTATTTTGTATATTAGTGACACATTTGATAATCTCTAAAGTCTTTCAAAACAATTTACAGCTGATACTTCATTATTATGTTCTGGTCGCTCATTTCTAGATAGTGAAACCAAAATTAACAATGACAAAATGGATGGTAAAATGCATTCTCCTAAAAAACGGAAGCTACATTTTGACAAACTTTAATTAAAATACGTAAGACATAGATGTTGCCATTATATCAATACTGTTGTGAAGTTTGGAACAGGTGTACTATCTGTGACGCAGATAATTTAGAGATATTTCTGAGCTCTAGAAACTGCAAGAATAATAACAGGTTTATCATACATGTATTTTGCCTGTAGATTATCATTATACTCTTACAGCAGATAAGAACCACTTGCTAATCCTTGCTGGAGTAAGGTAATTACATTTTTTTTTTGTATCTGACATCCAAGTATTTGTCTAAATCATTACTACCTTTAATTTAGTATGAAAAAAACTTCGAATGTGACTTCTGCAATTCTAACTTTTTCTAACTACTCTCTGCCCAACCAATGAAAAGATAGCCAACCAAAATTAGCCTAACCTTTTTGATGAATTTTAGAATTGTTGATCAATCACACCATGCCATTAACAATACAATACAAATACTTTTTTTTTTTTGCATTTTTAAATCCACATATACAAAGATCGATAGCAAATTAGTAAAGATAGTAATTTCCTTTAAATACTTATTATTCTATTTATAATTACGTGATCTATATCACTAACTGCCTCGTCGGTTCCTCGTCGACTCCCATATAAAACAAGTCGAGATGTTTCTACTTATTAGACATATTATTATATAGTGTGATACCATAGATATACGAGTTACGTCCCTTGAAGGATTAAGTAAGGGAGCTCACTCTAATGTGATAATTCTGTGTGGATTTCACAACAAACGTGTCAAACTTTTACTTTGGTGCTTTCTTGTAATCTATGGATTTAATGTTATCGACACCAGTCTTTTCTGTGTGTTGAGGTGTTTTGGCGTTCCGTGAACGAAGAAAAATATGTAAACACAGTCCGATTGATGAAAAAGATGAAATGAAAGTTGACATCACATACAGAATGTACGTGTACAGGTAAATATGTAGGACAGTCAGGTGCTATGGCGAACGAGGACCAGATCGAAGAACTTGAGGCTCTGAGAGCTATTTACGATACTGATTTTATAGGTAAGTTATCTTGAACCTATATAAGTATAAATAAGAATGGAGTGTAACCTGATGTTCAGATAAGTCTTACATGTATGCACATACAAAAGATGTATGTCAGCTGTATGAAGAGTGCAGCGTTACATGTACATGTATGTATACTTACAAACAGTTCTTGTATGTAAAGTCAGAGTATCACCCATATTACAGTAACCACAAAACTTGACGACATTATCAAATTAGCATTGACTTATAATATTATAATATTTTTACAACTTCATTCTCAATGAAAATCATTAAAATTGAATTAACTCACAATTAATTTCATAGACAGAAAACTAATTATAGTTAATATTTGTCATCGTGTTTCTGATATGTTTCAGAGCTGACATCACAACCACCATGCTTTATGATAAAGCTAACGGACTTAACAGTACAACTCGCAGGTAATTTAAGTCTACCCACTTCTTGTTAATCTAAATTTATGAATTTCATACTTGTCACATACATGTACCCAGAAAAAAGTGCACTCTGTCCTCAAAAACAAATCGCATTAAAATTATATGTTTGTTGGTACTGAATGTAATGGCTATGCATGCCCCAAAGTCTAAATAGTAGTCATTGTAAAGCGATGACATTTATTACATTAGTGTTGCATATGTAACTGCATTATGGATATAATGTCTTGTGATGTTTTAGGTTTATTTCGGTGAATAAAGTAAATATTCAAGAAGTAATGCTTCACGAGGAAGATTTATGTAGAGTTATTTCCATATTTGAAATATGTATGCGCTGTTATTTCCATATTTGAAATACGTGTGCGCTGTTACGTACGTGCGCGTTGTGATTAAAAAATTGGCAAACCAGTCATCAGACATACGTGACTACAGCACACCATGCCCGATAAAACTATACCGACAACGGGCCAACCAGTCGTCCCATTCCCATTATGAGGATCAAGGATTTGAAACTAAGGGAATGGGACGACTGGTTATCAGTATTATGTAACTTGGTTGGATGTGCTGCTCGTTGTCATTGGTATTATGTTTAAACACTATAATATTGAAAAGAGGTCCTCTATGATAAGGAGACAAAACACGATGATATCACAGTCTCCCAAAACACAACAAATTATTTATATTTATGAGAGGCTATTCTTAAGAGGATCTTTATATGCAGTATAGAACTTTCTGGTAAAATAAACCATTCAATGATGTGGTCATTCTATCAGCAATGCGCCCCGTAGCAAACATTTATGATGACCACAAGTTTAATTTGCCAACAAGATAACCTCAAACCAAACACATATATTATTTCTTCCCAAAGAATGTTGCTCATAAAATTGACACGTGTTTGAAAAGTTAACTTTTACTTATGGTTATGTACATATCCCTTAAATGAAATTGTATTTGTAACTTACATATCTTTCAGCCAACCAAACCATTATTTTCTGCGGAAAATATAAGAGAATGTTAATTTGACGTATCAAATACTAACACTAAAGATATTTTACTAATTCATACACATGTTAATCCGCCAGGTCCGGTGAATATCAAGTTCACAATGCCACATAATTACCCTACCGAAATACCGATATTTGAATTACCTATGAGGTCTAGGGTGCTGTCGGCTGAACAAGTGGCTTGTATACTGGAACAGCTGAACGTTTGTGTAAGTTAATTATTCATATTGCGTGATCAAACAAACTCTTTATGATGATTTATTAAAAAAAATTACTCCGCTTGTACAGTTCGGCCCAAACTCCAAGATTTCTAAATAAATATGCAAAATTCTAAGAAAATTATTATGAATTATGAACATTGTACAAATGTACTTCAATTTCGTCTTAATATTTTATTTCGCGACCTTACTTTCCAGAACTATTTGAAAGGACATACACGTACTTTCGCGTACGACTAGATCTTCTAGAAGTAACCATGTTGACGGAATTAATGTAGAGGTCATGGAGAGTTTCTTATTTTTAGTAAAAAATAATTTAAGAATGCATCTTAATTTTGACTGCGTATACCGTAGTGTGAACGCACTTTACAAAAACAAATCCAACATACTCTATGGACTGAGATGGCAACGAACTTATACATGTATGGAGCGTGTTAGCTCCATAAATAAATATATTCGTTGCTGACTGCGTTCAAACTGCCGTATACACAGTCAAAATGGTGATCAATCCTTATATTTACATCATGTTTTGGTCGTAGACAGAGTAAAGCTGGTAACTACGGTCGCCGTGGTTGATAGGCTAAGTAAGCTGAGAATACGCTAATGTAATCAGACTTTAAAAAAAAGAGAGAAAATGTAAATATTATAGTGATAGACTTTAATTGTAATTGAACATCATGACAATAAATAATCTCTGATACAGGCGGAAGAAAACCTAAGTATGCCTATGATATACAGTCTCGTGGATACAGCCCAGCAATGGATCAACCAAAACGTCACAGAAGTCAGCGACAGCGCCAAGGTCAGTAACGTCTTATGTCTATAGCATTGTCATACTGAAATATCCCCTCGTAATCCAAATATTTAAAATTCGATATACCTTTGTGCATGCCCTCTTTACACGTTATCGAAATGGTTCATGTATAGGATGAAGAGGAAGAGGTCGAGGAAGTTACCATACACAAGGTCAAATTAGAGGAACCCAAGGTCAGCGGCGGCAGATGGGAGTACGTCATTGGACTTGTGGTAAATATCAGTATTCTAATCCAAATATTTAAAATTCGATATACCTTTGTGCATGCCCTCTTTACACGTTATCGAAATGGTTCATGTATAGGATGAAGAGGAAGAGGTCGAGGAAGTTACCATACACAAGGTCAAATTAGAAGAACCCAAGGTCAGCGGCGGCAGATGGGAGTACGTCATTGGACTTGTGGTAATATCAGTATTCATTTAGATGATTTTATCAAGATAATTCAGAATTTACTTTCTCTTTTAAAGCATTTTGGAATAATCTCTCATGTTGTCTATCACCGTTTAATGTAATATTAGGGTTAAACAGTAACTCCAACTTTGCTACTCAAGGGTGTTCAATACGTTTCTCGCCAGGGAGATGATCAGGGAGAGTATGGTACTGAATACCCTTGGCTAGCGAAGTTACCATAACCCGTTATTTCTATGAAATATTTGCATATTATAGGGAAAACCTTCAGCAGGAAAGTCCACATTTTTCAATGCAGCCACCACCGTGGACTTAGCCAAGACCGGAGCTCACCCCTTCACCACTATAGAACCTAATATAGGCAAGGCGTTCTACTCCATAGTCTGTCCGTGTGAACGACTGGACAAGCGGTGTGACGCAGGTTTGTTTGTTTACTTGTTTGCTCTGTTTGGTATTATGCAAACCAGTGTTAACCTCTGTACAATGAAATCTGGTATTACCTCATTCACCCCTGAAATTTCACAATGGAATGATCTTGTCTTTGATTTAGAAGAGCCTAAATGTGTCTTCAGGGGTGACTGAGTTAATGACTTGTTATGTATGATGTGGAACAGCTTAATGACAACTCGATATCATTAAAGGATGGCTTCCCCAGAACGTATTTTAGGCATTGTGAACACGTGCCTATTTTGGGAGACTATAGTATGTTTATATTGTGCCTTCTTGTAATATATGAAATCTTGGCATATTGTCATGTATGAAGCATGCCTCCAAAGATACCACAGAGCACACTTGATCACATAATAATTACAATGGGTAAACCAATCGCACACGCCTTCCATGGTGAATACAATAAAGTCGGTGGTCGGCAATGTACGGTTTTGTTGTGTATCATACTTGTTTAGCTTTTTAAAAAAAACGATAGCAAGAAGCGATGTAACATTTTATTGACCCTCATCCTCTACGGAGATCATATGTGATCGGAATCCCTGGGGTATCGAGGATGGTTGACCCTTTGATTACTAAATAACACAAATAATTGGAAATTTCACTGTATCTGTGCTATATGCATTTCTAGCGCATGGCCACAACTTTAGTGGAAAGCGTTATGTGCCAGTACTGCTAAAAGACGTGGCGGGACTAGTTCCGGGGGCGTGGGAGGGCAAAGGACGAGGGAACAGGTTCCTCAACGATCTATTGGACGCTGATGTCTTGATCCATGTGATTGACGCCTCCGGCACGACCAATGAGAAAGGAGAAGAGACCCAGGGATATGATCCGGCCAATGACATTCGCTGGCTTCACCAGGAAATTCAGTAAGGCCAAGGCCAAACATTTCAACGTTTTATGTTTAGTTTTTATCATAAAAAAACCGTTGTTTACATGTTTTGTTTTTGGCAAAGCTTCTTAAATGAGTAACTTTCAGTAAAAACGTAAGTACATACTGTTGTAAGTAGAACATTTTATCTTTTGTAGTCAATGGATTTTCCAAAATGTTTGGAGTAGATGGGACTCGATCAGCAAGCGTCCCTCCAAACTGATCGACATGTTTACTGGTTACCATGCCAACCGCGCAACGATACACTCAGCCTTACACAACGCTGGCATTGGGGAAAGGTATGAGCGGATGATGATATTGTACTTAGATTGTTGTTTTATTATTGTACCAAAGTGACACTTTTGGCTACTGTGTTTAATACTCTGTCATTTATGGTTGCTTGGAACACTATGAAGTCTCTCATCTCATTAAATGAATAATCGGTAGTAATATACAAGGTACACTTTATATTAATTATCATTGTCAGCATAAAGGAAATGTCAAGGAAAAAATATTTGGGAAAGAAGACGAGTTTGCAAAAGGTTGTCTAAGATTTTCTTTCTGTATTTTGAAGCATAATCTAATTTAATCATATTCCAAAAGAGTACAATGAAGTCTCTTCTCGCTCACAGAGTAAGGAAGTTATACTAATTATGTTGGTGTTATTTTTAAGGGAACTTGGTGCTATAGCTGGTTGGAAGGAATCTGTTCTACATCAGATAGTGGACCAGTTCCTGAGACTTCGGTTTCCGATGTTACTGGTCCTCAATAAAGCTGACAAACCGGAGGCCACCACTATCATTGAGAGGTAAGTGCATTGTTTAATTGTACACAGTGTGTCTAGTCTACCAAAGATAACTGTATTCTTGCAGTGTAGAATATGAAGTAAGCTTTATTGTATAACACAAGAGGCGAAAAACATTTGATTTTCAGTTTGGACACCATCCTTTCATTCTCGATACTCCAGGGGTTACTTTCACTAACGTTATATCCATCCATGGACTATCTTAAAGTAAAACTGGAGGCAGCTCAGAAAGAATTCTGAAATGCAAATATTTCCTTTGAAGACCACAGAGAGAGCGACGCCCAACTTCAAAGACACACAGCCAACCACAGTGTACCGTTATACGGCTCGTTTGATGTACGTCAAAGAACTAAATTACATGCTCTGTTCTGTTGCATCCAGTTTTACTATGAGATAATCCAGGGTGGATATAACGTCAGTAATAGCAACCCCTGGAGTATCGTCCCTACAACACCTTAAGTTGTTAAACAGGATCGTCTCTTCAGTTGGCTGTGTCGTGTGTGCATTCGGGGTGTGTTCTAGAAACAGGATCGTCTCTTCAGTTGGGTGTGTCGTGTGTGCATTCGGGGTGTGTTCTAGAAACAGGATCGTCTCTTCAGTTGGCTGTGTCGTGTGTGCATTCGGGGTGTGTTCTAGAAACAGGATCGTCTCTTCAGTTGGCTGTGTCGTGTGTGCATTCGGGGTGTGTTCTAGAAACAGGATCGTCTCTTCAGTTGGCTGTGTCGTGTGTGCATTCGGGGTGTGTTCTAGAAAACTGCCTTCAGTTGGCTGTGTCGTGTGTGCATTCGGGTGTGTGTTCTAGAAAACTGCATTGCTTTACTTTTGTTGTTTTATTATGAAGACGTTTGCGTTTATATAGAGCGATCATACTGAAACATACAACTGAATAGACAAGCAGAACAGTTAACTCTGTCACACTAAAATGTCATAACCCATACCATAACTGTTAACTAATAACTACATGACTGCCGAGTGTTAAGAAGGACAAGAAAAGACCACTGTTTTAACAATAAGCCTTCAATCACAGGATTGTGCTTTATTTTTTTCCTCATAGGAGTAGCTTAAATCGGGCGATTAAATACTTCTAAATGCAATGAACAAATTAAACAAAGACTGATCGAAAGTTAAAGAAACGGATTATTTTCTGCACTTAAAAAGAGTCGCAAACCGTTAGAATAGTGTACAGTGCGTTCTTCTGAAATTGCTACTCATCGATGCAATATGCAAGGCATAATGTACCTTTCTCTAAAATGAATGCATTTGTCAAATCACGAACGTTTTCAAAGTATTACGATCAACGAATAGAAATTGCTTTAAGTAAAGGGAATCTAAATTTAATTTTTATCTGGTACATAATTACAATAAGATGACCTTGACCTTTGTAGACTTCAGACAGACTTGGAGGATTGGAAAACTATCGCAGTCAGTGCAAGAACGGAATGTTTACTCCAGAAACTGTCGAAAGAGGGCTCTGTGCAATACGATTACGGAAGTGATACGTTTCAGGTGATCAGCGATACACCTGACACCCAGCGGACAATAACAGAACTACAACGTGTCTCAAAGGACATATTCAAAAGGTATGATTTTAATGTCATGTTGTAAACTTTTTGTTCTGTTTTTGTGCCTTACGATAGTTGTTTTATCTGTGTATTTTTAAGTTCGTATTGGTCGACCCCTATTGTAATTTGACTTTGACACATATAACGTCAAATAGAGTCCTAGACTGACGGTTACAGATTTTGAGCTTAAGATCATTCATGATGTTTCGTAAATTATGGTCAAAACTTCAGCCTTAGGAAGTGTCCTGATATGGTGTTCAAAGATTTGGCACAAAACACCATGGAAGAGTTCTAAAATGACGGTAAAGATTTTGTCCAAGTGACCGTCAAAAATTTAGTCTCAGCAAGTGCCCTGGCATGATGGTTAAAATTTGAGACTTTACATCACGGCTGAGTTTATGAATGATGGTCAAAACTTCGGCCTTAGGACGATTCCAGGTATGGCGGTCAAAACTTTGACTCATACCGTCATGGAAGGGTCTTAGAATGATGGAATGATGGTTCGTGAATGGCAACATCACCGTGAATCCCCGAATAATGCTCGAAATTATGTCCTCATCCGATTCTGGTTTGTCCACTTATTTCTTGAAGGGAACAATCCTTTCTCTAAAGATTTCTTAAAACAATATTTAGCGAATGTTGCATTACAGCCCGTTGTATTTTAACCGCAGATATGGATCTACGAATGTCCACGAAGCCCTTTGTGAAGCGGTCAAACTTCGTCCGCCAACTTACGCCTTTCCGGTCCACTGTCTGGACACATTACGATCCGTGGGTCGGCCTCCCCGTGAGGCAGTTTTACGTGACTGTGTGTCCCTGCGGCCCGGGACTCGGGTGGAAGAACTACACACAGTCCTGTGTCATTATCCAGTCAATCTGCTGTCTGGAGACTTCGTTAGGGCAGAGGTGAGTTGCTACATCTCAGCACCCAGTTTTACTTCTACAAACCAAGTGAATTTTGCGAGCGATTAAATGGCTTACAGGTTCACGTGTAACAGGTGTTGTCGGGAGTTTTTTAAAGTTTAAATACTAAATAGCCAAGGCACTGAAGCATTAACATTACCTCTGTAATATGTAGAGTTCGTTTTAGATCCATTTATGGATTACTGTGTCTAATCTAGGGTAAAGTCTGACTTTGATCAGTGGCCGTCAACGATAGAGAGCAATCTAGAGCGGTTATTCTTCTAAAATGGTCCCTAATTAGATAAAATTCTTGAAGCAATCTCCTTCTTCTTTGACCAAGTTTGATTTTTGGTAATGTTCTTCTTGTTATCTTTCTGGAAACACACCGACAGAACACCGTCTTTAGTCGATGAGACATAGCCCAGTAATAGGTGGAGTCATTTAGACGAGAAACCAGTAACTAACAAACTATTGTCGGAAATCCCCACGACATGTTGTGGTTATTTGCCGTCCTTTTATAAAGTCCGATTTTTCCTCTTTATTTTCAGTACAATTTGTTTTATTCTCTTTGTTTCAGACGATGACAGAAGACAAAAAGCTGAAACCATTGCGAAAGGACGAGATGATAACTACTTTAAATAATATAATAAAAATAATGACAACAAAACGCACCTCCTAACAAATACCTGTATTTTAATAAAATTTTATTTAACATTACCATCTTTTAAAATCTTGTCAATGATAATGGCATCCTGTTTTAAGAGATGAAATCAAGTATAACTGAATTCTGCAGAAAAGTAGTTTAACCGATGAAGACGGAGAAGAAAATATCCAACTCTACCACATAATGTTGTCTATGGTAGTACATGTATATAAATACTGTAGGAGTATACCCGGTAGTATTGTTATCTCAAAATCTTGGCACTGTTGTACAACTACAGTAAGGTGACTAATCTCTCGTAGCCTCTAGTACACATATCACAGACATCTAGTTTCTCTTCGCCTTTCTCCTCAGATGTTTACATTTGTCCACAATTTCACCTATAAAATAAAGGAAACATTAAAGTATGAAGTACCGTATTGGACCCAATAAGCGCTATATCCCTATAAGCGCTCTCACTCTTTTTGATGCCTCGATTTCAATTGCCAAGGCATAAAGAAAGACGCAAACTACACAAGACTGTATAGATTTGCAATAATTTTGTCTTATTAGCACCTTTTCATTTTTTCAATTTTTTTAAACGCCCTGTGCGTTTATTGGGTCAAATACGGTAGTAGCTACGTCAACATTTTGATTTTTAAACGAAGAAGTTTTTTATAGAAAAGTCCATTGCATCCTCTGGAGAAAAACATTGGAGAGTTCATTATATCTATACAGCTAGGATAGGTGAACAACGTGATATCGAAAACAATTAAAAACCTTTTAATTTTTTCTCGGCTTCATCCTGTATATTATGATCTATCAGAGTCTTCGAGGTCAGCATTCCGTAACCAATCTTGACATCAGTTATGCTTTATAATTAGCGCTATGGGATCAGTTTCCAATCGTTTACGGCATCCCAAATCCACAGCACAGACTGGTTACTTTCAGAACTAACAATTTTGTCTTTTTTTTTTTACAGTATTTGCGTTTGTCTTACCTTCGTCTGATCTTTATCTTTTTTATTAATACTTCATCATTTCGACCAACCTTGATATTCTCTGATAATTTTGCGTAGTTTCATGACCCAGAATTGACCGTGTGATACTTACTGTTTTCCAAGCCCAGACAAGAGCCCCACTCCCTCAGGGTGATTTTACGGTCGGCGTTAGCGTCACACTTATTGAGGAAAGGTACCAGGCAGGGTTCCATAGGACGCAAGGAGGCGATGATCATCTGGAGCTCTTTACGGCTGACACGTCTGTAGCAGAAAACAAAATGGCGTTAGCTATCGGATGTTTCATTTGTAACATTTGTAGAAACAAAATGGTGTTACCTATTGGGTGCTTCATTTGTAACACTGGTGGAAACAAAATGGTGTTACCTATCGGATGTTTCATTTGTAACACTTGAAGAAACAGAATGACGTTATCTATTGGGTGCTTAATTCACCATCATGTCCAGCATGATATTCACAATATACAGTATTTGTAACACTGGCACCCACATAAGATAAATAGCGGAACAGAAGGGCTCCACTTCCACCTAACAAGATATCTTTAAGAAGCCTTCGTGAGTGTAGTTTTGCAAAGATGATTGATCCTAGTGCTTGCTAACTAAGACAGTTACAAAATGTACCACTCTTATGCCCAATATGGACGATTAGGTTTTCACATTTGTCTGAAGTTTGAAAACACTGACGTGTCCACCATAAACCATTAAACTTGGTGCTGCTTTCTTACCTGTCCTGGGGATGGACATCCAGGTCACAGAATTTCCAGATGACAGCATTCATACGTTCGTGCAAACTATCCGTCATCAAATCCTCGTACTCTCCGAGTTCATGGCGGGAAGCCTGGAACGAGGGAATACAGTATGGTGAAGCGCATGACTGTCATCACACGTGACCGACTATATCACATGGCCGCCTCTTTATAAGACTAAATCACATGGTTTTTTTTAATTTAATACACATGTCCGACTATATCATGTGACACTTATAGCACAGATGACAGACTACATTATTTTATCACTACATGTATTTTAAAAGTCCTTACCACAACATTCATGATGACAGTAAGCCAACTCTCCATCCTAATGGGAAACTGAGCCATCCCATTATTGTCACATCGGGGGAGGTCTGGAAGAGTCCATTATAAATAAACAATTTAGTAATCTATCGAAATGTCTATTCAGAGAAAAGTATCCTCAATTTATAACGGATGATTAAAAGATGGCTAGCGAACGCCATTAAAATGGTGTCCATTATCATCTACATTCTTTGATAAGTGTTTATTGTAAACTTACTTTGACATCCTCCGAAGTAATTCAGCTTCAGTTTCTTGAAGGCAGGATTGGAACATTCCGATGATTTTGTCTTGCACAGGCAGATTTCACGGTCTAGGTGACATTCACTGTCAAATGTGGTGTTTCTGGAGCCACACACCTGTTAGTCATATATCGGAAATAAGATACCATGTAAGCAATCATTACCAAGAGTTTGTTTGTTTGTATGATTTATTAACGTCCTATTAACAGGCAGGGTTATGGAAGGACGGCCTCCCGTGTGTGCGGTTTGGAGCGTGTGTGCAGTGCGAGATGCGTGTTTTGGGAGACTGCGGTATGTTCGTGTTATGTCTTCTTGTATAGTTGTAATGTTACTCTTTTTATAGTGCTATATCACTGAAACATGCTGCCGAAGATTACCAAGAGTAACTTAGAAGTTATTTTTCCGGAACTTGGAAGGAGGGACATACTCATTAAATTAACACAACTGTGAGATATAATTCTTCATATAACTAGTTAACTAAAGATACAAGTAATAAATCTTCAGAGGTTGTCGAGAAAAATGCTTGCGTGTTTGGTGAACTGTTTCTTGATGTTTTTGTTGTGACTATTGTTAGTCGGTATACAAACGTTGTGTCGTTGTGACTATTGTGAGTCGGTATACAAACCTTATGTCGTTGTGACTATTTTAGATAGATATACAAACCTTGTGTCGTGGATTACTGGTGGAAGGACATCTTTCTATACACACACATTTGGCCTTGTCGTTACGAAGCACACATTCTTCACCTCGGTGACAAAGTTTTTTGTTGCAAGGGTCTGGAACAGGAGGAAGACAAACATGTTCATTTTTTTAGAAAGATTATTTCAAAATTAGTGCTCTACCACGACATGTTGGCCTAACTTTGGTTAATACGGTAGGTTTGATGACGCGGAACGTTGGTTACTATAGTGACATGACACTTTGGTTACTAAGGTAGATTTGATGACGTGGAACGTTGGTTTCTACGATAGGTTTGATGACATGAAACTTTGGTTACTACGATAGGTTTGATGACTTAGAATGTCTAGATGAATAAAGAACTACGTGGTTCTGGAGAGCTATATATGTAGTGCACGTGCATACGTGGTCACTTTGGTGCTTGGCGCGCGTAAGACCGAAGAAATGGTGGACAAAAAGGGGGCAACAATTTTAGTGTGGCTTACATCATTAATTTTTTATTCTTTCAGCACGAGACCCCTGTAGCAACAATTTTGAGATTTTTTTCCGAATATTGCTGGAACTTTTTCCGAGACGTTGCAATTGAACGATATTTTCCACGTCTGTATCATGAAAATGACTCGTTCTGGAGTCAATGACTCGTTCTGGGGTAATTTCTTTACGCAATTATAAATCCTATTGGGAACAGCAAGGACGAACAGACGGACAGAAGGCCATCTTTGGTCTACTCACTTTCTCGTGTGACTGGATCGATCGTATCGTCCGTGTCATCGTCGATGTCATCATCATCATCTTCATCCTCCTCGGCGGCCAGGCCCTAATGGGTATAATAGTATATTGTTCCATGAGATGTTTTATATGTTTTGTTTACTCAAGTGACTTTGATCACATATAATGATGCAATTTGCGTTTTATGCAATTTATTCTCATCTTTAACGCATGACTGAAAATTACGTTCCGCCATAAAACAAAGGTATCGACGATACCATCGGTGGACTTAGGGTACAAAGAAAGTAGTCAAATTGCTGTCACTGTATGGTTTCTGAGTAGTACAAATAAATTATAGATGCGTTTTTGTAATGAAATTGTTTCGTCTTTTGTTCGCATGCAGTCAGAGACATTGTAGCCTATATTATTACTTGTTTTAAATATTAGTATTGCATATGTAACATGTATAACGTGATCTATTATTATTGTACACGCCATTAACTCAGAGCTCCGGAAGCAACACTTCAAAAAAATTATTTCTCACGGGCAGGTTTTGGTGAAGTTAAAGATGACCAACACGGAGAGAATGTTGTAACTTCAGTATTACGTAACATTGGAAACAGTCCCTTAAATAAATAACTGTTTATCTTTTGGTCTTATGTTGGAATGAGTTAGACCCTTGACCTTTCCAGGCACGTGCTTTATAGACCAGACAATGCAAGCCTCCTGATGATGACGTAGCGTCTGATGCGTGGGCGTTGGTTTACTAGACATGTTATTATGTAAGATAGGATATGTTTGTTTATTAGCTGTATTATTTTGTAAACATAGGATGTTTGTTTTCCTACCTGTTCAGGGATATCCTCGATCGAGGAGTCTGTCTGTGCCTGTTCGCTCGCCTGTAAAACATGAGTTACCAATAGTTACCATCGTTTATCGAGAATTGCATCTAGTTACAGGTAGTGATAAAGTCCGTATTACTAGCAACCAGAAGTTACCAATTCTTGCATTGAATTGAATCATAAATTATTTTTTTAACAATAAAAGAATTGATTACTCATTCAGTCCTTTACTTAATGAACTATTATCATACATCTTCACAAGCCAATAGGCTTTTTATTGATGGACTGGTGAGATACAAAATACAATATACAAACATCACGTGATGACAACAAAGTACAACAAAATAAAATGCATTATTTTTAAGAATGTAAGAAAGAGGGTAAGTGAGGGATAGATAGGGAGGGGTTGTGAAAAGAGAGATGGAGGGAAAGATAGTGTTTGATTTATTTGTAACAGGCCAATTATTGGTATTGACCAATCTTATTAGTATATGATTATAAATCAAAATCACATGGTAGTTACTAATGGTAACTTATATATAGTTACTGATGGTAATCAATAGTTATAAATGGTAATTACTCTTATTACCGGCGGTTACCAAACGATACCAGTCATATGGAATAGTAAGCAATCGTACCCAAAATACTGAAAAGCCGGATATTTTCGAGGGTAAAGATTTTCGCGATTTGTTATAAAAACCAGGAAATCTGATTTTGCCCAGTTGAAATGACACTAATGGCTTTTTATCGGTAAACATGAGTTACTAATATCTCATTCAGCTGTGAAATCGCGAAAATTCTATCCCCGCGCCCTAAGTAATCGGTTTTTATGATAATTACTTAAGTTTATATTTTGTTACTAATATTAGTGACTTTTGTTTACTGGCACGCATTATAATAGTAACTAGTTTAATAAAAAATATTTATATAAACGTTATAGTTATCATTGATGACTTAAACGTTGTTTCAATTAGATGCTAGTAAGTGAGTTGTGAGTGGTCATGTATTTCAGCAGTTACCAATATCGTAGTAGTGCTCATCATTCATGATAGTCACAAATAGTATTCTATACAGTGAACGATTCCTACTAGTGGTAACCAATATTTGCCAAAAATACGTACACATATAATGAAACAAGAATGTTTCTATTACAGTTACATGTACTTGTTACCAAAAGTTACTTCTAACTTCCACTGATAAACACACGTTTCATTATATTAATTAATAATTGAGCTATTCATGCCATCAAAGACGAAGGAAACGTCTGTAAAATACTAATTACATTGCACGTACTTTAATTGTAAATAATTATGAATTTTTCCCATGTGGTGTCATTACGAAGTTACATAAGACATAGTGACAATTACATGGGTCATTCTTGTCATATCAGTAAAACAGTGGTTTAATGAGAGACTGTGTCCATTTTTTGATGACATGAATCATGAGCTTGCGAGCTGGTACACACACGTTTGAATATTGCTGACCAAGCAGAAACACCACCGGCCACCAGACTTTCAGATGTCCAGGACCTTGGCTAATTTGTTTACTATGCACCATTTGCATTTTGGCTTTCTTCCACGTTTTAGGGCGTTGCCAAGGTGATGCGCGCTCTGGGTATATTACGCTGATTGACGGACATGTTTGCGTTTTTCATTAGCAGCTCAGTTTTGACATTGTCCGTCTAACCTTTATCGTTAAACAAGAAATATTTGCAAAGAACAGCTGGTTGATTTTGTTTACTCGGTGTTGATAATATCGAATGTACGCGGCAAATTATTTACATATGTATGATTTCCATGTACGCTAGGGATTACATTCCATGCGCGGAAACGTTTCCACGTGAGTTGCAGTGTGTCAATTTTTTATGTTGTTCGGTCAGTCAACACAAGACGTCTCAAATTAAGGAACATACCAATTGTACAAAACCGAACTTTCTACGTTCTGTAGCCAGCAGTATATAATGCAGGCACATATCCCGCAAAATATTCCCACCGACTTCCCCATTAGAATCTAGAGTGGTGGATCCATACCACTTGAATAAAGTTTAAAATTGTGACATTACATTTCCAACTCTACTTGAGTGAATTATTACGGCATTAGCGCCTGATGTCATTGACATAGGCCGGTGTATGATTAATGTAACGTACAGAAACACAGACAAGACAGCACTTCCGTTTTAATTTATGTCTGTGT
Source organism: Argopecten irradians (assembly GCF_041381155.1). Taxonomy (NCBI): domain Eukaryota; kingdom Metazoa; phylum Mollusca; class Bivalvia; order Pectinida; family Pectinidae; genus Argopecten; species Argopecten irradians. Next base: position 31,966,272 of record NC_091138.1, on the reverse strand, counting down.
TGTTTCAGAAAGTCTTTCACACCGGAAGTGAAATAAAACACGTAATCGGTAGGAGGCTATATTAAATCTAGACTACCAACACACAAAAATCCGGTCCTACGATCGTAAATTTCACAAACAGTTACCCTCTTGTCAAAGTAAGGCCACTATTGTTCCCAGACGCTAAAACCGCTATTCATTTGGCGTAGAATTACAAAAAGATACAGTATTTTCATGACTAAACTTCCGCGGAACTACTTCTCACAGGAAATAGGCCTATTATGCCGACAAGATTCCTTATGTATGATATATACCATACGCATTGGCTCGTTCACGGTAATCCAGCATTAAAAGTTAATTTCTTCGACCGAAGTGTGCACAATTAGAAAAAGAATTTCAATCGTCTTTGGAAAGCTAAAATATTTATTTTGGATCCGATTTTACCCACACGGTGGAAGGTGTTGGATAAATATTTATAAAACTATCCAGGAATGTTCGTGAGGTCGCCCGACATCAAACATAAGCCAGACAAATGTCGAAAAGCAAAGTTCAGAAATCTGTCCGACTCCTGCTGTTAAATGTAACCTTACGATGATTTAGTAACTATGGTAACATCAGATACCATTATGTATCTACATTGCTCTAGAAAAATGATTATTACTGTAAAACAAGTCATTTTTGTGGGCGATATAATTCGTATATTTTTGCGGGTGATTATCGCGAAAATTGATCACCGTGAACTGATACTGAATCATACATGTGCTGGTCTAAATCTCGAAATGAAATAAACGTGAAAAACTCATTCAGATTTATGATGACGTTCTGAAGCGCGGTTTTGCACTGGTACCAGAACAAGTCTATTGACTTTAAGAGGCCCTGTTTGTTTTTGTTTTTGTTTTTGTTGTTTTTTTTTTTTTGTGATAGCTTTGTCAGATTTCTGAAGACATTCTAAAGCACGGTATTGCATTGGTACAAGAACAAGTCTATTGACTTGAAGAAGTCTTGTTTTGTCGTATTATGTTTAATCCATGAGTGTTTTAAATTTAACCTACAATTAGTATTAAATAAAGTCTGGAGCATTATCAATCCTGTTCGTTTTTCGTATACTACTAGTAAATGTTACATGTTTATGCATATACTAGTTCCATGGCAATTGTTTACCATAATATCATTGCAAAGGATTGAATCGGTTCATTCAGTATCCGTTATTTTTCAATTTATTGATTCCCACTACATGATCGTGTGAATAAACTTAACAATTTTCTGCCTTTATTATTATTAAGTAGGATTTCTTTTTATACAATGTACAACGTATATCCTCATTTCTAGACTTACCTTGATTAGAACACATGCTGCCAGAAGAAGCAGAATAAGCGTCGACAGAGACTTCATGGCTTATTATCTACAACGAAACAAACAAAAGCTAGTTGAAATCAGCACTCTCACTAGCAGGTGCCGCTTAATCAGGCACTTACGGTCCACTGGGCCTCTTGAATTTCTCAAAATCCTGCGTTTTCACCCTCTGGCCATACTCAACTGAACTTTTAAAATAATAGCATATTAGGAGGTGAAATTATCGCTTTGAGGAGCATACTGGTTATAAAATAGCTCTCTCCCTTCCCTCTCTCTCTCTCTCCCTCTCTCTGTGTCTCACATACATTTTTATATATTATGTATCGCTTTATTTTGCTTATATTGTAAATGCCCTCTTGTCTATGTAATATGAACGTTTTAATTTTTGGGGAACGGGCTTTATATAAGTGTACTTGTACCGAATCCCATTGCACATTTAGCAATTAAAATAAATATGTTTGAATCAAATTAAAAAAACTCAACTCAACATTTTAACCCTTTATCAATGTAGAAATGAATGTGTTTCTACGCTGGAACGACACCTTGAACGAAGAAAATTGGCCAGTTGGGCCCCTTGAATGTCTCAAAACATTGAGTGTTCTCCCTTTATTTCCCATTGATTATTCCTATATCAATGTATGATTCAATGTCAGTTGTAAAGAAAACTTCGTGGATGTCAACACTGACGCTAGAGTGAGTTCATAAACTCCTCTCTTTGAGAGACAAGCTGAAACAACTTGTAGCTATGAAAATGATGTCAGAGTTACACAATTACGAGATAACATCAAGCTCAACGCTGCCTCTAGGGTGACCTTTGTCTAATTATTTAGTAATTAAATTCTTAGTAGGGAGAAATATGAGAACAAAACGATCTTTAGGTCAGGATGAAAAAGAGGAAAGAAAGAAAACAGGAATAGCAGTAAGTAGCAATACATATAAAATGTCAAGCTGTATCTTGTCGAATGTTATTTTCTGGATAAGTTCCATGTGTGTTTTGTGTGGTCTCAGTGCAGTATGAATCAGCGATAGAGAAAGTAAACAAAGAGGTTGTCGTTAATTGATAGCGACGCGAGACAATCCGCTAGTCCAGTACATACTATTACTATTGACTCATATTATAGCTTTAAGTTACTGTAAATCGATGTATTTTTGCGCGCGATAAAATTTCGCGTATTGAGGAGCGATAAGAAATCGTGAAAATAAATCACCGCGATTTTTGAAGTAGAACTACATGTATGTGATTCTAAACTGCGAAATCAATTCGCCGTGGAAGGGTCGTTATGCATGCAAAAAGCGAAATATTAGTTTACTATGTAATCATTAGTGCCTTTTTGGTCTCCGTGCCTACTACCTATGTAAGCATTGCTGTTAACAATGTATAAAATACCGTTAGAAAATTGATGTTGTCTACCAAAGTCTATGAGGCCGGTCGTTTTGTTTGGCGAGATTCCGTGTTGTGTTTGCCAGAAGTAGTGAGTGTAGAGTTGGTATTTAATTGCTGAAGGTGTTTTCTCTGACGAGGTCTGACAGCTGTCCGCCTCTATATTGTCTATCTCAGACTTCATCCGCTCTTTCCTTCATCAAAGGTATACATCACATCTTTGCCATCGTGACGTTTTACATCCGTGGGTCGCGTTCTCGCGAGCTCATGTACGCCAAGCATGTATGGACGTGCTCAGGACAGAGGTGCCTGTTGCGATTTATCACAGGGGCCTGAGGATTCTTCACAGTTTACGTATATTTGTATCGATCCTACAGCCCGTAGATTCAATTTATAAAATTATATGTAGTTAATACATGTATGAACTTTGCCGATTATCAAAGTCTTGATCCTTGGTCTGAAGTCTCAAAATAGTATATGGGCACTACATGTACAATAGGTCCAAATACAATTAATGTATTCATAAACTATAATCACTTCTCATGCCCCTGTGCTATTTACAGCAGATGGGCAAAAGTCTATGTACACATTTTAGTACATGTATACGTTATAATGTCTTATCAAATCCCTGTAATTTTATGATCACGAATGAAACAAAAATTCGTATTTTTGAATACAAAAGGAGTTCAAATCAAAATGCAATTTAGATAAATTAAAAATTTACAACACAAAATTATTATTTTGAAATTGTAAAATTTATATTTTCTGTAATTGAAAGGCAAGGCAATCATGTATTACCATAACGACTGAAAAATCATATGAAGCAATGACAACAAAATATCCTTAAAATATGCTCAAATGCGATTCTCAAACACAATGTTGATACATAGTGATTTTGTGATTGGAAGCTAAACGTAATTTGTGTAGTAGTTTTGAATTGGATTTATTGCGTCCGACTATAGTGTCTATGAATAATGTCAATCTCTGTGAAACAGTGTTTAATTTGCTATAAAATAGCTTGTATTTTCGTAATTTATCCTGTTCACTATATATTTCGGTTTGACTCATTTAATTCCACATCCTAAATGATAGTTAGAAACTGAGAAACGAACGCTTTAGGGGAAAAACAACAACCTACAGAAAATATTGAAAGTCATTGATAGAGAAAGTGGTTTGACCGATTTCCAAGTGTCGACACACGTTGAATAATTTTACCAAACACGTTACTGAAATTACCCTTATTGTTCATTTATAAAGTGTAAACTTCATCTCATAATTATCCAGACAACACAAAAACTAATTGTTGAATAGTCCGAAACATTACCGAACCGGAAGCGGCACTCCAAAATCGTTTAAGAAAGCATTACATAATATATACAAGCATTGCTCTAATATTTTTATGTTTTTTTTCTTCTGGTTTCTCCTTCGGAAACAAATTTAGAAATCCTACATATCGGATCACCAAGACTACGTATGGCAGTTGAACAACATTTGCCCGATCCTTTTATCTTTTGTTTGGCAATAAAAAATGTCTAATTAGCGTAGATGATATCGAGGATTGCATTTTCGTCTTAAGGGGCAACATTCAATATTTGATTTTGGCTATCAGTGATTTTAGGAGGGGATAGTTTATTAATTGAATGTAAATCAAATTTGCGAAGTATACTGACAATAGGCCTTATTTTTCTCTGGGAAATCGGGCTTCCATGGACGACTAATACACGTCTTAAAATTACCTGGACGTGAACCAATAAATCAATAAATGAAATAAACGATGAGAAATATACTTGTGCGTTCCTGATTGTCAGTATGCCTGATTCTGTTTATAAAATCTTACCAAGGTGCATGTGGTAGTCCTGGATTGATTGCTCAAACGTTCGTGTTTATATTTGAAATCGTCCTGTTTATACCTTAAACTTGATACCGATGCCGCGGTAAACGAAGTATCGAAGTGGTTTGCTCCGATGAAACTCTCTTTAATTACAACATAAGTGGTTAGGCTACCTTTCCATGTAACGATCATATTGGCCGGTATTTAGACTGATTACAAGATCCAGTTGTAGATTGGAATATTGCCACGGCGAAAGAAAACGTCCTTGTAGTCAACAGTCGGGTCCATATCAATGAGTACATGTTCCAGACGATTCAAATACAATTTTTCTGAGATAAGCGACTTGACCAGCTCGTGGCCAGCAAACCTTTTAGTCCGCCTCAGATTTGGTGTGTGTTGTCGGATGTTTGTGATCTATGCATGTGTATCTGTTTGCAAATGTTAAAATGCCTGACATTGCATTGAAGCTCACCTGTCTATAATTCGTTAGGCTAAATTCTAATGAATTAGCAAAATCCAGTTATTCCAGGGGTTACTTTCACTGTCGTTATATCCACACCTTGACTATATCACATGTTAGAGATAATGACATCGACGTTAATTCCTAGAATATTGAGGATGTTATCACGTTAACTTGTCGAAATAATTATTAAGAAGCTCTAATTACCATTTTGGAAATTACACACACACACACCCTCACACAATAGGGCAGATGAAATATTGCAATAAAATATATAATGATGCAATTGTGATAAACATGTAGCTACCTTGGCTATTCTGCGAACAATTCATAAAAAGGACAAATGTGTTGAGATTGAATTATATATCAGTTACTTTTAAGTTGTCTATTTTCAAAAAATTAATTTCCTTGTGAAAATTAACATAACCAAGGGTCTTTTCACATATCGAATTATTGATGTAACATTTGAATGAATTAAAAAGTTATTATTTTTTAAATTAAATCAATTCATCAATTATTTACGGATGGGAAACTTACCTCTAATGAATTCCCAGTAAAATCACAGCTGAAAGAATCACTACTCTCCTGACAAGTTGACCGCACAACACAATACGGAAATGCTTCCGCTCAAACATATAAACCCCCTAGACCTGACTCACTACTGCCCTGATCCTCCACTTTTGCCACAAGCACGCGCTACGAAGTGCATTCGTAATACGAAACCAACGTACATCAGATGTACGCGCTCCAGCCCGGTATGTTATCGTCATGGCTATGTTCACATACAAACCGTTCTCTTAATTATAATTTAATACCTCTCCCGATATTTTGATGGTTCGTAATTTATTTCGACCCAACAACACCCGTTGCCAAATGCTTCAAGTCAGACATGGATGTGTACGAGAAGTTTTGGAATCTTTGGACGAAAAATTAGCTATCTCATCTACATACATTTGTACCTAGAGAACCAGGAAACAGTTGGTCATTGTCATAAGCACGATAAAGAGGCATGTAAAAATTCAACTTTGTGGAAAATTATGACCTTGACCTTTGTGCACTGTCACGGGGACAGAAGAGGCTAAAGACCAACATACTTAGTGACCTATCACGAGGATGGCAGGGGCGTAGGAAGCGGGGGGGGGGGGGGGGGGTGTTTTCAGGGGGGGGGGGGGGCAACTGCATCCCCGTTCCCCAGGACGGGGGGGGGGGGCAAACTTGCCCCCCCCCCATTTTCGCCGACTGAAATTTTCTAAAATGGTTATTTGAAAGAAAAAAGGGTCCTCCTGCACATTTTTCGAAATTCATTATAGAAAATTTTTCAGCTGCGCGGCGCATTTCCTAAAACGTTCAAGCACACAATGTCAAACCTCAAATAGTACGAATTCAATACACACGAACTAGACTAAAAATATATACTATTTTAAAAAATGTCTCTTAAAATATCAATTTGTTTATGTCTTAGCGAGACAATTAATTCATTTCGTTATGTTACACAACCATGTGCCGATGGTGTGAAGCATTCTGATCGAGTAGGGTTTCATAATGTTATGACGACACAATTATCTTTTCTAAATGCAGGTAGCTTTAAATCGAAAACTTACCATGCTTTATAACCATTAAAATATATCGTAAAACTCATCTCAGCCATTCTAAATCGTAGTATTTTTCCCGGAGGAGACCCCCGGACCCCCTAACACCAAATTCTCGCGCCTTTGGGCGCTCGCAAATTCATCAAAATGCATCGTTAAACTCATCTAAGCCATTCTAAATCGTATTTTTTTCCGGGGGATACCCCCGGACCCCCCCCCCCCCCCCCCCCCCCCCCAATCACCAAAATCTCGAGCTTTCGTGCGCTCGCAAATTCATCAAAACTCATTTAAGCTATTGTAAATCGTAATATTTTTCCGGGGAAGGCCCCGGACCCCTAAACCAAAAACTCGCGCCTTCGGCGCTCAAACGCTATTTGGCCAATTTGCGTATTCGTTAATTTCCTTTTAGCGACCCCACTGTCTATAAATGTGTACAAGGATTAAATTTAATGATATATGAAAAATGTACATCCTGTAGGTGCGGCGGGGGGGGGGGGGGTGGGGGGGGGGGGGTACAAAATATTGATGACCTTTGCCCCCCCCCCCCCCCCCCCCCCCGCATTACGTTTCATCTTCCTACGCCACTGGATTGGTAGGTGACACAGCTCTTCATTTCGGCATTATCGTGAAACATATTACAATGTTAGTAGAGCACTTTCATTGTGTTATTGATTTGTTTGTGTAACATCCTTTAACAGCTAGTGTGTGGATATCTGTATGTATTGGGAATTTAGGAGGCTGTAGTATATTCGTGCTGTGTCTCTTTGCGATAGTGTAATCTTCTGATATTTTGTAGTGCTATCTCATAGAAGCATGACGCCAAAAACACCAAGCATCCCACTCGGTAAGAAATCAATCAATTACACATTCAATGAATAAATCAATCAAAATAAACAAGCCAATAAATCAACTCGTTTGTTAATCAACCAATTAACCAATACATTAGTTAATTAATCAACCAATGAGCCAATCGGCCGTTCAATAAGTCAATCAACCAATTAATCAACTAAAGTCGACAAGTGCTTCATATAGAGTCCCACATGGTAGTGTAGAACCTTGGCAACGAAAATATTCAGCGCCAGTTAATACAAAGAAATGACACCTACATCGCAATATACCTAAATCAACACGCGCTATCATCTCAAGTACCAAATAGGCCTGTATCGCCCTTCTGCTCGCAGGGATCTGATAATTCCCGCCAGAGTGCCCTTAGACCAGTTGACACTTCAGGGTCTTGATCAAAAATCGGTAAAATCCTATTTTGCTTTGGAAAATACGTTACAACAAAAAATACTTACTCTGATGAATGCTTTCATTTCAAATGAAATTATTTTTCTTCTATTAAGCATTTTTTTTCTTCATTGAGAAAACAATTATTGATCCTGCTCATTAAGACTAGTGTTGTAATTATAGTGTAGTCATATTGGTTAGGCATGGCTTCATACAAATATAATAACTACAACCGACATATAAAGTGATTTGATCTAGATTACATTTTGCATAAAGTTTATCTGAACTCTCGATTACTGAGAAGAAGTTGTTAAAATGGAGGTCAATGTAATTCAATTAGACAATGTTCCAAGTTGGTAGCCCTTAGTCCATCATTAAACAAGTCCACCAGCTTAAAAAATATGAAATTTAGTTTAAACATAAACAATACGAAAGGACCAGGCAAAAGTCATTGAAATATATAAAAGCCTTCTCATAACATACATGTACAATATGAGGTATATGGACCTAATTTTGCTCAAATAACATTAATTTACAATCAATTCATGTTTTCGTTTTTTAAGATGCGTTTATTATTTTTCTGGTTCACAAAAACGTTTTTACTAATTAATATAATAAGGGATATATAAGTGATGTTATGCAGCTACAGGTAAAGTTTTATATTGAAATGCTATGACAAATTTTGATTTCGAACACTTTACATTTTTACTTAATTACTAAGCATCTATCCTATTGCAGAAATTGATGCTTGTCATAATTTAGAAGTACAAATGTAAACAATATGATGCCTCCCATAACCAAAGTCAACGATTAAGTTAGAAGTCATTTGACTTTTGTTGATTGTTAATTTTACGAACTCTGTTGATATTTTTGCACACACAAATGGCACTAACTATGGCGAGTGTTTCGATAGTAATAATAGCTACTCCGATTCCAATGAAAATATCACTATATGTCAAAAGAATGTTTTTCATAGCGTTATAACAGCCAGTGGAGTAGTAACCGGAAGTGACGGTATCTGTGCATGCGCTGTTGGAGAATGTTGTATAATCACTAAGGGTGGCGCCACAGCAGCTCTTTGGAATGTGCGCAGATGGCGCTGTCCCCTGCCACACAGAATTGTCGAAGTCATTTGTCGTTCCTGTGACGTCATTGACGCCACAACACGATAATTGTATAAAAAGATAGTTCCATGACGTTGAAAACTGATGTGACGTCAAATCATCAGCGTGATAATTATTTATCAACTGTGATAACAATTCCTCTTTCACTTTTGTTTCTAAATCGTTCTTCAATACAATCCAGAAAATGGCGATGGTCAGTTGCCCAGTTAGAATCACTGCTACGATACCGGCGTACACAGACAGAAGCAGACGACTGCCGCAACACACACCACATACTCCGAGAAAGGAAAGAATCAAGATGGCCGCCCCGAGGGCGATGAGGGCAACAGAGAGGCTAGTCGTGGCCTGACCTAGGGATACACCTCCGAAGGACAGTTGATTCAGGAGAGGCAATATATTGTCGTTAAAGAAACTGTTGTTCAGTTGTACAAGTATCCCCGGTACCATTAAACCTATGCTTAGGATAATAAACACTACGTTGACGGTTATTAAAATAAATTTGGCAAGTTGACCTCCACATCCTAGCGCGGTCATTTTGTTTATGTCATGTATAACGGTTCACGTATTTTTCGGACCTCTGACAATTAGTGGGCACCTGTTGCCACTCGTACCTAATCACAATGTGTCCGGACCTGTCAGCAGGACAATGTCCAAGCTACAATTTAATTACAGCGACCAATGACGTAAAATACAAAGGCGATTCTAATTTGTTGTTACAAGTGGTTGGTGTTGTAAACAAACTTAGTGTGAAACTTATACCAGCCGTACACTGTGAGCTTGGTGACAATATGCCGTCATTAACAGTTGTACTTCTTAACGAAATTTTTAATTAGATATTTTCTATTTGTATATAATCTTTTAAGTGTCTCGTAAGTCAAATCTGGCTAGACATTTGTATTCTAGTTGGTATTTCGTTTATCCTGAGTGTGCTTTTATTATATTGTAAAAATGTGTGACACTATAATAAATAAAATATTGCACTGTACATGTAAATGAGTTGTATGATGTATTTATTTGTGGCGTAAAAGGGTAATTAAACGTTGATAATTTATGCCATGGACATTCACCAGTTTTTCTTCGTTCTTTTATCTCTTAAAGATGCTCCACCGCCGACAGAGCATAAACAATACTCATTATTTGAACAGTAACTAATGTGTATGTCTAATTAACACAAAAAATGATATAAAGTAATTTATTTTGCTTTTGGTGCATGCGCAATCAGTACGTCATTCCATATAGGTCATAGTACCACGTTTTTTTTTCGGGATCCAATTAATAATTTTTAAAATTTTTATCTTCAATTAAAATTAGAAGCTCAAACTTTTCAATGGTGGTAATGGTGTAAAGTAGCTAACTTTTGTAATTGGGGAAAAATACTAAATCGTCTAGATCTGCTCCTGCTTTTGATAGAGAGCGATGGAGCATTTTTAAGTTATGTTCCCTTATAACAATTTGATAATGAGAATGTTCTAACAAACCACACGTTTACGACGCGCGCGCAAAAAAAAAAAAAAAATAAATAAATAAAAAAAAAAAAAAAAAAAAATTACTAAAAATATCAGTATTTTTAGTATTTTTTTTTTTTTTTTTTTTTTTTTGCGCTCGTCGTAAACCTGTGACCAAACTTAAGAGTTTTCATTAGTTTTACAGTATATATGCCTCCAACAGTCGATTTATTATCACCCAATTGTACTTGTACATTTTCGACAGATGTGCAAATGCGTCCATAGATCCATTGACCTTTTTTGAAGTATTAATCTTTTATTGGTTTAAAATTAATATAAAGACACATTTCATGATGTGTACACGTTCCCTGTTACCTGTCAAAATAGACAATATACATGTACAGGTATTGTGTACATCGTTTTCTCGCACCTCGGACAGGGAAATCTCACATGATACCCGGTGCTAGATTTTTCTATCTCGTCCGATCTGTCTGGTACCTTTACGCGAATTTTGGCGGAATTTTACGCCATTCATGTAACAGTCCGCGCATGTGACGTCAAACTCTTGAACCGGTGACGTCACAAGCGTCAGCTAGTCAATATTATTAGAAATATGTGCATTCAGTGATTTACCATGCATTGTTTGGTTGTGTTTTTAATTATGAAACAGTATGTACCGATTGATCATCGTTTTTTGTCTTTGATATAACCGAACTATAGTTTTATGCGGAATGACTGAAATCGAAGCGCAGATGTAACGGTTAATCGGCTTTGAACCAGGAGGCCCATGACGGGATAGTTTTACATTCGGAACGCGTATATAGATGGGTTTTGTTATATCTTAGAGGCACGAGAAAAAAAATCTATTACCTTTAAGTGATCGAGATCGGGTTATCTCAGTCTCGGGCTAAGATTTTGTAACATCCCAACCTCGGCTAACGCCTCGGTTGGGATTATGTTACAAAATCTTAGCCCTCGACTGAGATAACCCGATCTCGTTCACTTACAGGTAACAGATTTTATTAGTCTTGACAAGGTATCATAGAAGATCAGCTGATTTCAATATTCATCCGAGACTGTGTCAATATGTTCTATACTGTTTCAGTATCAATCGACTTTTGTGTCATAATTTCAAAACCCACGTATGGCAGAACTTGTCAAGAGTTCAAGATTTGTTGATTCAGAAAAACAGATAAATAAAGAAAAAAAAACACTGGACAGAGATGAATAATGGCATTATTCGAATATATTTATATTGAATTATAATGATATCTGTATATATGGCATACAAGTTACATTTAATTGAGTGTTTTAATTTGTCCACAAAGATACATGTATATGGTTATTTTAGTTATTCTTCGTTGTTATCCATTATTACACATAAAGAGAACATCCTTTCATTTTTATAAAATTTGGATGTCATACTAATATTTTGGTATTCGCAAAGCTGGTACTGTCTTATTTCTAATAATGGTGGAACTCCAACATAACCAAATACAGATATAAGATGACCGTAGGCCGGTGTTTTTCTTCGAGTATTCCATTTCAACATCACCATAGCAAAGCCAAGACCATACAAAGGGGAATAACTCCCACTTTAATTTTATAATACTTGCCATAATCCACGTTTCATGTTAGGGGACGTAACTCTTCTGGCGTTAGGTGTTGGTGAAAGTCTTAGTTTTATGTAAGTAAGTCAGTGATTTCAGGAAATACAATTATCTTTATTGCATCCTATGTTTTTCGTATTTTAGAGAAATGCATTTTGGACGTTACTATAGTATACTATTTCTACCGGAAATTTGCTGGGTTTTTTCACATTACCGGAAATTTGCTGGGTTTTTTCACATTTTGGAATACAAAACCGTCGGAATTTATGATATTTTGTTTTTAATGTTGTCGTTATTATAATGACCATATGTTTTCAAAATCATCAATCAGGTTTTAGATATATAGGCTATAGTATACAACTAACCAATAGGAATTATATAACAGAAAATGGCAATATTCTGCCGAAGGGATATTTTCTATATTTTAGAATTTGTCCTATTTTCAAGTGCATACGCTAACACTGACTGCTATGCCATGTATACGTATTATGCTACACATGAATTAAATATTTGCTTTCAACACCAAACGGTATCTTCCTGCAAAGAAACATTCTGAAATCGCCAGCGTCGTTCAAAGAAACAGAAAGAAGATGCCTGCTTTAAAATTCATTTTCAGTTGATTGTTTGACTATGCTTATATAATTCAATTTTGCTTGTTTCGAGCATTTTCATTGGCTTAGAAGTATACTTTATCAGCCCATAAAGGAAAAAATGGCGTCGCCGTTTGTAACGTTGCTTCTGATTGGCTGAGATGACGGCGTAATGATTTCATAGACAAAAGAGTCCCACAATGCAATTTGAATATTGAAATTATATTTAGTAAATTGAATTATAAGGATTAATTTTAATAGATTTTTTATGTTATGGAGATATAACACAAAAATCTGAGTGTACTCTCATCATAAAGCGCTTCGCGGTTTATTTAGAGTACACTCAGATTTTTGTGTTATATCTCCATAACATAAAAAAATCTATTCAAGTTGATCCTTAAATCATGTTGGCAACTAAGTTGTGTGTGTAGTTTGTTTTGAGAGGGTAGCTGCAATATATCCGTGCCGTGTCTCCTTCTAATAGAGGACACTTTTGCCCGTTTTATATATAGTGTTTGCTTACTAATTCATACTAACCAAGGCACTAAACAACACTACCCACTCGGCCACAATACTGACAACGGGCAAACCAGTCGTCCCACTCCCTTTATGCAGAGCGTTCACCATCAGCAGAAACTACCACTTTTATGAAAGGATTATGGTGTGTCTCTCGACTAGGGAACCGATTCCAAACACTTTCTCACAGGGACAAGCGCTTTTACTTAAAGACACAGCGGTGACTGCCAAGAAGACGGTAGGACTTTATGCAGAAGATCCCAAAGTGGACATTTACCATCATGCAATGGGTTTTGTCAGTTTTGTCACAATACCTGCAAGAAAATTAAGGTTCAAAAGCGCAGGACAAATGACATCGTCTTTGAAATAACTAATGCACACCTGAAAATTCATAATGGACTTTTCCAACATTTGGCTTAGAAGAGGTCAATTGTGTCTTCAAGGGTGAATGGGTCAGCGCCAAAATGAAAAGTTGTCCATCTGATAAGTGTTATTGGAGAGAACATGGCAGAGTTTTGTTTGGATATAGAGGTATCAAAGTTATAACAAGAGAGAGGATGCACATTCATCATGTAAATCAAAATAGTGTTATCAGCATGACATGTACAACACTAAAATACCTGCAAGGCAGTTACTTCTTCAAGCGACTTCTTCCTCAATGTCGTATTTACGTGTAAAACGGATGGGTGTTATAGGAAGTAACAATAAACAGATGGATGCGATCAATAATAATGTATTGTTCTACTCCATAAATCGTAAATTCCATTTCCAACTGCAGAAGGTGTCTGATTTTGGAATCATTGTCGCATTGGCAGGGGGCGAAATTGATACAGTGGGGCCGCGGTGACCGAGTGGTTAAGATGTCCCGACATATTACCACAAGCCCTCTACCTCTGGGATGCGGGTTCGAATCCCATGTGGGGCAGTTGCCAGGTACTGACCACTGATTGGTGGATTTTCTTCGGGTGCTCCGGCTTTCCTCCACCACTAGACCTGGGACGTCCTTACATGACCATGGCTGTTAATAGGACGTTAAACTAATAAAACCAAACCGCAATAATGTACTTTGTCGTAATAACGTTGGCGATGATATGTCAATGTGAATAGCGACAAACGAGAAAAGACAGTACGCGAAGTGACAAAAGCACCCCGTCAATGCGACAGTGCGACATCTTCGCGGGATATTTGTGTCATATCGGTGCATTATCGCTCCACACATTGTCGCTCTGATCTGAAAACTGTCGCTTTTGGCATTTTTGGTGTCCCTCAACCACCATACGTAAGTCAATAAGCAAATTGACTCGTCTCTATCCACGTGCTGTTTGCAGTAAACAAACGTCATTTTGCTGGCCCTATCATACTCCCAGTTGTCAATGATGGCGGTGCCCGATAGGGAGGGACGGGGCTATGGTAAACAAACGTTTCCCCCAGACGACTGAGGATAATACGCGGTTCCTTGATTGTTATGTCGCGGACAATATGCTTAGGTAAGGCTTTTAGCTGGATTTCTCCAGGCGAACTATATTTGCTCGATTTAGAACCAATGATTCCATTTATGATATGATTTAAAAAAAAGAATCACTCTTATCAATTGTGATTATTTTCCGCTTGGAGGACAGAAATAATATAATTGTGACGACATTATCAGACGAAGGTTGTGGAGAGTCCCTTGTGTGCTCGTCTAGGAATAGCGAACAGCCGGACACGAGCGATGGGCTCCGGGAAATATTTGACAGATCGTAAGGAGTTTCCGAAGTGGCCAATAATAAATGGGTTGTCAACCTCGCGGTGTGTGACGTCATTGTGAAGATAAATACAGAGAGGAGAGTATCTTTCTACAGCGTAAGGGCCAACACCTCTTTTAATGGTAACGTTTCATTTTGCATTCGAGTCTCGGTTTCTTTTGACACTCCTTACATAGGAGACTCCGACCGGCCTACTGCGGATCGATAAAAATGGTCACTATCTTCATCATATCTGATGTGTATTATAAGGATTCTTCGTGTGGTTGTTATTAAAAACTATTACTGTTGGGTAGGCGCGTTGAGGTCAACGTGGTCACTTAATTAGTAATAATATCACTGTCATGCGCCCATTATCGACAATTCAACAGCAAGGGTGCGAAGAAAGCATTAAATGACAATTGCAAAGAGCGAAAGAAGAGAAAAGAAGATGGCGACATGGAATTAACACTTGTGCGTCGATGTGCTGGTGATTTTGTGTTGCATATTAAGATACTTTTACACGTTTTACGTATCTAGGTGACGAATTATCGCCATGATCTAATCATCGACATGGTGGTCGCGTGGCCGAATTGTTAACGTGTTCTACCATATATATACTAGCTCTCCACCTTGGGGTTATGAGTTTGAAACCCGCGAGATGCAGTTGCCGTGTCCTGGCTGTAGGTTGGTGGTTACTTTTTTCCGTGTACTCCGCCTTTCTCCACCCTGTCACCTGACACTCGATATTAATATCCTACTCCGTTTTCACTCTCGACACTCAAAACTGTCGCGATATTCTTGAATTTTCGACTTTATTGGACCACAGAACTTTGATAATAAAAGCATTTCAGACACAAATAGCGCCTCGGCGTGTTTGTTTTGACCCCATTGGTTACTCCCGCTTCTGTATATCAATTGTAATTCGATAATTTTATTATCATTATCATTGTCGTCTGGGCTATAATAAACCAATTAACCAGTGACCCAACTAATTAACTACTTATCTCGCTAAGGTCCGTGTTGTGAAGTTCCTTGGGTCTACATGTCTCGTAGATATGTCCACTGTGGAAGCCCTAATAAGAAATTACTCCGACATCATGTATAATTCAGGATTGGCCGGGCTCGGTAATTGAATTGCACGATTTGTCTATTTATGCAATCGTAACATATGGTGTAACTTGCGTGACGTCATTCGGGGATCATGTAATGGCGGGAAACTGCACGAGCATGACAAGTTGCCTGTATGTTCAATTACTCTTCTTATGCATATGCATTAAATCAAATCCACAATTTAGCCGAACATGTAAAACCATGTATGTCGAATGGCTTAATTGACTTTTAATTGCTGAAAGAACGTGAACATGGTTGATAACTAGCTAAAATTTGAGTGTTATGAATTAAATGTTTATATACTACTTTAACCCCTAAAACTACTTGAGCGGCAAACCTAGTAAACATAAGTTTTCTCCTGTATCTACATGGATATCTACATTTAACCTCCTGTATCTACATGGATATCTACATTTAACCTCCTGTATCTACATGGATATCTACATTTAACCCCCTGTATCCACAGGGATATCTACATTAGCCTCCTGTACCTATACAGATATATCTACATTAGCCTCCTGCACCTATACAGAGATATCTACATTAGCCTACTGTACCTATACCGAGATATCTACATTAACCTCCTGTACCTATACAGAGATATCTACATTAGCCTCCTGTACCTATACAGAGATATCTACATTAGCCTCCTGTACCTATACAGAGATATCTACATTAGCCTCCTGTACCTATACAGAGATATCTACATTAACCTCCTGTACCTATACAGAGATATCTACATTAACCTCCTGTACCTATACAGAGATATCTACATTAACCTCCCGTACCTATACAGATATATCTACATCAGCCTCCTGTACCTATAGAGAGATATCTACATTAGCCTCCTGTACCTATACAGAGATATCTACATTAGTTTACGGTATCTACAGATATATCTACATTTACCCTCCTGTATCTACATGGATATCTACATTTAACCTCCTGTATCTACAGGGATATCTACATTAGTCTCCTCCTGTATCTACAGAGATATCTACATAAGTCTCCTGTATCTACAGGGATATCTACATTAGTCTCCTTCTGTATCTGCAGAGAAATCTACATTAGTCTCCTCCTGTATCTACAGAGATATTTACATTTAACCTCCTGTATCTACATGGATATCTACATTTATCCTCCTGTATCTACAGAGATATCTACATAAGTCTCCTGTATCTACAGGGATATCTACAGAAGTCTCCTGTATCTACAGGGATATCTACATTAGTCTCCTTCTGTATCTGCAGAGATATCTACATTAGTCTCCTCCTGTATCTACAGAGATATTTACATTTAACCTCCTGTATCTACATGGATATCTACATTTATCCTCCTGTATCTACAGAGATATTTACATAAGTCTCCTGTATCTACAGGGATATCTACATAAGTCTCCTGTATCTACAGGGATATCTACATTAGTCTCCTTCTGTATCTGCAGAGATATCTACATTAGTTTCCTCCTGTATCTACAGAGATATTTACATTTAACCTCCTGTATCTACATGGATATCTACATTTATCCTCCTGTATCTACAGGGATATCTACATTAGTCTCCTCCTGTATCTACAGGGATATCTACATTAGTCTCCTCCTGTATCTACTGAGATGTACTCATTAGCCTCCTCCTGTACCTAGTTTATCTACTGAGATATCTTCATTAGTGTCCTGTATCTACTGGAATATCTTCATTAGTCTCCTGTATCTACTGGGATGTACTCATTAACCTCCTCCTGTACCTAGTTTATCTACTGAGATATCTACATTAGTGTCCTCCTGTATCTACAGAGATATCTTCATTAGTCTCCTGTATCTGCAAGGATATCTACATAAGTCTCCTGTATCTACAGAGATATCTTCATTAGTCTCCTGTATCTACAGAGATATCTACATTAGTCTCCTGTATCTACTGAGATATCTACATTAGTCTCCTCCTGTATCT
This sequence comes from Argopecten irradians, assembly GCF_041381155.1. Lineage (NCBI taxonomy): Eukaryota > Metazoa > Mollusca > Bivalvia > Pectinida > Pectinidae > Argopecten > Argopecten irradians. The sequence continues at coordinate 31,948,384 of NC_091138.1, read as the reverse complement.
ACAGAGATAGCTACATAATTCTCCTGTATCTACAGGGATATCTACATTAGTCTCCTCCTGTATCTACAGGGATGTCTACATTAGTCTCCTCCTGTATCTACAGAGATATCTTCATTAGTCCCCTGTATCTACAGGGATATCTACATAAGTCTCCTGTATCTACAGAGATATCTTCATTAGTCTCCTGTATCTACAGAGATATCTACATTAGTCTCCTGTATCTACTGAGATATCTACATTAGTCTCCTCCTGTATCTACAGAGATAGCTACATAATTCTCCTGTATCTACAGGGATATCTACATTAGTCTCCTCCTGTATCTACAGGGATGTCTACATTAGTCTCCTCCTGTATCTACAGAGATATCTACATAAGTCTCCTGTATCTACAGAGATATTTACACAAGTTTCCGGTATCTACATGGATATCTACATTTAATCTCCGGTATCTGCAGGGATATTTACATTAGCCTCCTCCTATATCTACAGGGATATCTACATTAGTCTCCTCCTGTATCTACAGGAGATATCTACATTAGTCTCCTCCTGTATCTACAGGAGATATCTACATTAGTCTCCTCCTGTATCTACAGGAGATATCTACATTAGCCTCCTCCTGTATCTACAGGGATATCTACATTAGTCTCCTCCTGTATCTACAGGAGATATCTACATTAGCCTCCTCCTGTATATACAGGAGATATCTACATTAGCCACCTCCTGTATATACAGGAGATATCTACATTAGCCTCCTCCTGTATATACAGGGATATCTACATCATATACCTCATCGTATTAATTTACTGTAACAATGATGTATCGGGCAATGTTATTTTGAGTTTGTAAGCGGATCGTTACCTTAAAGCTTTATACACACAACTAATGAGCTTTTTGAAAGAGGTTTAACAACATCAACATAAAATAACTTTGGTTTTAGGCTCAAACATGGTAATCCGAGCTGCCCTATGCAATATTATGCCAAGATGGCGGTTTTCTTGTTCTATGCTGTATAACGAATTCAATTGTCTTGTTTCATAATCGATTACTTTATATCCAATTATCTTTTAAAACATATCTTATAAATCGTTATTAAACTGTAAAACCTGCCTTCATTTAAAATTGCCGTTCTGTGCCCGGTTTTTAAAAGGTGATGAGCTTAATGTTAATTTCTATTTTTGCTGCAAAACCTAAGATTATATATTTTCTCTTAAATGAACAAGTAGGTATGGTGGACTTAATCCAGTCCATTAACTATACCCTGGATACATTATTGGGGAAGGGTTATATATTCTGATACTATTTCGCTATGGATGTTGTTTGCGTAGTAGAGCGGAATTACAAGTTTTACTTTAATTAGATAAACATATGACATGTTTGTATTCTCTACAATACAATTTTTTCACGAGAATAAAAGCATTGTCATTGCAATTGTCATTTTCAAAATTAAAAGAAAAAATCTTGTTTTGAATATCGCCAATAACTGGTATTAAGCGTGGTCAGTAAACACATGTGTAATTAGCAAAACGAGTTTTAGTATTGCAATGGTGCGGATAGTTTTCAATTATTGAATTATAAAGCAAAAAGCAATTTTGATATAAAGTTTCGCCCCGATCGACTGTGGTTCATGCTTTGTTGTGTTGTAGGTACTATCCCAGTACTTATCAACATGATTTCCCAATTGAATTCTCAGTACACGAGCACTCATATAATATGATATAATACCTAAGACGTTACATAACGTTAGTAGCCACAAAATACACCTAAGGTAATCTTATATAAAGTAATTGAAAAGCTTTCACCGAGTATTTTGGCACGACATGAAAAACAAACGAGACTTGCTACATGTATATGACATCAGACACTTAAATGTGTTCTGGAAATGAAGCATTCCGTCCGGATGGACTTGCGGAAATCGACACAATATAAATATACACCGAATAAGATTACATCAACTATACATTAAGTACACTGTCTGTATATATATTGTATGTATTCAGTATGCCATGCCGAGATTGTCACCGTTCACGTTGTAGCGTCTGTCATAATTATATGCAGTGCATATCTAGTCGGTTCTTTATAGCACATATGTACAGTAGGCCACGCGGCCACGTGCTTCTGTTGACGTATGCACATGTCGTGATTATGGAAATCAGCCGGTTGTGCAGTAAAATCAGACAAACGCTTCTTTAAAGTTAATAATACGGATTTAACTATCCTCAACAGTTATATCGGCTTTCGTGGGCCAGTTTATCTACTTCAGTTAACTGTATAGTACATCGTGCAGATATTGTAGAGATTCAACTCGGCCAGAAGAATTTGTGGAGAAACACTGAAGTATTTTGATCTCCCACGAAGTGACCTTTGAACCCTATGACGATAGTAGACTTGCAAACCAATCACATGACCCAATACAGAAAATAGAAGGCCTCAGGTACGCCTATTGAACGGCTGAGGGGGCAATATATGGTTAACTTTTGTGAATCGGTTTACGTTAGTGTGTGTACGCGATATTTTCTGTGGCTTGCAATGATTAACAGAAGGAGGGTAAGATGGGCACAACTGTGCGTGTTAGTGTATTCAGACGTCTAAGGACCGTAGTACTTTAGTGTGGTACCACCGTCCCCGGGAAACCCGGACTATGTTGTAAACATAGCCATGTGATTAGCGCCATAGTACGTGAGGAGAGCGGTCAATACGTAGCGTGGAAATATCGGAAAGTCCCGGTGTTCTGTCAGATAGCAATACATCCCTTTAACCAGCGTACCGTAGTGTTGTGTCGCTGGGTCAAATATTTACCTAGTGGCTTATGGATCTATAAGTATATACATTCATGCCCGGACTGGGAAGTTTGTCAGCTGTCAGCTGAACGCTCCTGTGTTCTGTAGTAACACTTCTTACTCGAGCTTTCCAATCGGAAACAGCAAACTGGATTCGCTCCGCCAAAGTTTCTCCTCCAAACTGTTCCCATGTTCTTCCTCATCAACATGTAGAACAAGGCGGGCTAAGGGAAAGACCAAGGGTGCTTTTAGGAAGATGTCGGTCGACCCGGTCTACGGAGACCGACAGTCCCCACCGGAACAGTCGGAGGAGTTTGCCCGGATGGAGCGATGGATGGATGAACATCCAGAGTTTGTTCACGACTACTTTGCTCGGAAAGCCAAAAAGAGCATGGTGGATGGTTGGCTTCTGGCCCATGCCTTCAATCACAGCCCCGGACTTCATGTCCAGTCGGATAACAATTCCAGTGATTCAAACTCCAGAAACAACTCCGGGACAAACACGCCGGTCCGGAAAATATCCGCTCAAGAATTTGACAAAGGTGATACCCTTGACCCTATTGTTTCCACAGTGGATGGACTGCCAACGTTTTTGGGTCCCTCCTCCGCCCCGTCCAGTCAAAGTAGCGCCAATAACAAGTGTCAACGCCGTTCTCGTAGCGAACTGAAGGCGCTGGACGAAAAGGAGCTGATGTACGAACTTGTGATAGATATATGTAACGACTTGGATGTCACCAGTCTTTGTCATAAAATACTCCAAAATGTGTGCATACTCTTAGACGCAGACAGGTGTTCTCTCTTCCTGGTGCACGGAAGCTGTACCGAAGAGAAACACCTCGTGTCCAAACTCTTTGACGTTAACGCCGAAACGCCATTAGAAGAGGTTTCCGAAAATCGAGAGAGTATCCGAATACCATGGGGGACGGGAATAATTGGATATGTGGCGAAAACGGGAGAACCGCAAAACATTCCGGATGCATACAAGGTAAGGGAATATATGGGTTAGTGTAACACATTCCGTGCGTCAGCCGGAGGCTCGGGGCCATCCGGACAGGAATTAATGGTAATCACTTGAACGTGTAAACACAAGTTTTATAGTAAAGTCTCATATACCTCGTTTGTTTACATGTAAGATAGGATAGTTAAGACAGAGTGCTTGCGGTTATTGGGATATACTTGATGAACATACAACACTATCCCTCTAACGTAACACACTCTACAGGTAAACCATATGCATCAAAACACAGACTTCGCTTCTGTCAGATTTCCTACAGCGACTCCAGGGGCTATTACTACACAAAATATTGGACAGATGATTTGTCAGCGTATGATATCTACACTAGACGGGGAAGTCAATCTAATTCTGCATCTATGTAAAGGATGTTATTGAAAATCTGTAGTAAAAACTATGTCAGTACTATATATACCGTGTATAACGATGTCAGTACTATGTATACCGTGTATAACGATGTCAGTATTATGTATACCGTGTATAACGATGTCGGTACTATATACACCGTGTATAACGATGTCAGTACTATATATACCGTGTATAACGATGTCAGTACTATATATACCGTGTATAACGATGTCAGTACTATATATACCGTGTATAACGATGTCAGTATTATATATACCGTGTATAACAATGTCAGTACTATATATACCGTGTATAACGATGTCAGTACTATATATACCGTGTAAAACGATGTCAGTACTATGTATACCGTGTATAACGATGTCAGTACTATGTATACCGTGTATAACGATGTCAGTATTATGTATACCGTGTATAACAGTGTCTGTATATGTATACCGTGTATAACGATGTCAGTTCTATATACACCGTGTATAACGATGCCAGTACTATATATACCGTGTATAACGATGTCAGTACTATGTATACCGTGTATAACGATGTCAGTACTATATATACCGTGTATAACGATGTCAGTACTATGTATACCGTGTATAATGATGTCAGTACTATATATACCGTGTATAACGATGTCAGTACTATATATACCGTGTATAATGATGTCAGTACTATATATACCGTGTATAACGATGTCAGTACTATATATACCGTGTATAACGATGTCAGTACTATATATACTGTGTATAACGATGTCAGTACTATATATACCGTGTATAACGATGTCAGTACTATATATACCGTGTATAACGATGTCAGTACTATATATACCGTGTATAACGATGTCGGTACTATATATACCGTGTATAACGATGTCAGTACTATATATAAATACACCGTGTATAATGATCTTAGTAATATATACATGTACCATGTATTAAATGTTCAGTATTTATCTTTATCAATGTGTAGCACTAAATTGGTGACATATTTTGTCACTTTTATAAGCTATTCCACAATTTTCACCTGTGACGGATGATATAAACACCTTTTTTATATGAAAATCAATATTATGAAATTGTTTCATGCATACATATGTGAGATTAAAATCTATCTACAAAAGCTGGATACATGTAGATCTCGAATAACATCAGGTATCGATTTTGTGTTCACGGTATAAACCTGTTCAGACTGTTAAAATGGCGTGAAGATGTGTCAAAATAAGATATTATTAATCCGAACGCTTAATAATTTAGTCAAAATACTGACTTACAACTGAGTAAGCTTGTGATGATCTTATTTCTTCTAAGTTTGTGTTTTTAATGACACTGAAAACTGCAAATGCCGTGCTGAAACTGAGTAAAACTGTCAAATATATCGTCTATAAACTCGGTAATAATTTCTGATGTGCTAAACAATTCTGCTGATATATCGTCTTATCATAGTAAGAAAATCTGCTAACATGTACAATTTGAATACATCTGTCATCGTTTAAAATAAGACCTTTCACAACACTATTTTGCGAGGTTAGCTATTTACCCAAATAATTCAATATTGTTTGTAAGGCGTATTACATTGGTTTAAAAATTACTTTATCATCACATGAATGAAAAAAATGACGTTGTCTTTTGTAACGGCGTCTCTGATTGGCTGATACAACGGCGTATTGATTTCATAGGGAAAAATCCCTCGATATTTGTTATTTTGAAGACATCGTCTATAGTATATTGAACTATAAGGTTTAACTTGATAATAAATGTTACGGAGATATATCACAACAAATCTGACTGTACTCTCATAATAAATGTTACGGAGATATATCACAACAAATCTGGCTGTACTCTCATAATAAATGTTACGGAGATATATCACAACAAATCTGACTGTACTCTCATAATAAATGTTACGGAGATATATCACAACAAATCTGACTGTACTCTCATAATAAATGTTACGGAGATATATCACAACAAATCTGACTGTACTCTCATAATAAATGTTACGGAGATATATCACAACAAATCTGGCTGTACTCTCATAATAAATGTTACGGAGATATATCACAACAAATTTGACTGTACTCTCATAATAAATGTTTCGGAGATATATCACAACAAATCTGACTGTACACTCATAATAAATGTTACGGAGATCACAACAAATCTGGCTGTACTCTCATAATAAATGTTACGGAGATATATCACAACAAATCTGACTGTACTCTCATAATAAATGTTATGGAGATATATCACAACAAATCTGACTGTACTCTCATAATAAATGTTACGGAGATATATCATCCAACAAATCTGACTGTACTCTCATAATAAATGTTACGGAGATATATATCACAACAAATCTGACTGTACTCTCATAATAAATGTTACGGAGATATATCACAACAAATCTGACTGTACTCTCATAATAAATGTTACGGAGATATATCACAACAAATCTGACTGTACTCTCATAATAAATGTTACGGAGATATATCACAACAAATCTGACTACTCTCATAATAAATGTTACGGAGATATATCACAACAAATCTGACTGTACTCTCATAATAAATGTTACGGAGATATATCACAACAAATCTGACTACTCTCATAATAAATGTTACGGAGATATATCACAACAAATCTGACTGTACTCTCATAATAAATGTTACGGAGATATATCACAACAAATCTGACTACTCTCATAATAAATGTTACGGAGATATATCACAACAAATCTGACTGTACTCTCATAATAAATGTTACGGAGATATATCACAACAAATCTGATGTACTCTCATAATAAATGTTACGGAGATATATCACAACAAATCTGACTGTACTCTCATAATAAATGTTACGGAGATATATCACAACAAATCTGACTGTACTCTCATAATAAATGTTACGGAGATATATCACAACAAATCTGACTACTCTCATAATAAATGTTACGGAGATATATCACAACAAATCTGACTGTACTCTCATAATAAATGTTACGGAGATATATCACAACAAATCTGACTGTACTCTCATAATAATATGTTACGGAGATATATCACAACAAATCTGACTGTACTCTCATAATAAATGTTACGGAGATATATCACAACAAATCTGACTACTCTCATAATAAATGTTACGGAGATATATCACAACAAATCTGACTGTACTCTCATAATAAATGTTACGGAGATATATCACAACAAATCTGACTGTACTCTCATAATAAATGTTACGGAGATATATCACAACAAATCTGACTACTCTCATAATAAATGTTACGGAGATATATATCACAACAAATCTGACTACTCTCATAATAAATGTTACGGAGATATATCACAACAAATCTGACTACTCTCATAATAAATGTTACGGAGATATATCACAACAAATCTGACTGTACTCTCATAATAAATGTTACGGAGATATATCACAACAAATCTGACTGTACTCTCATAATAAATGTTACGGAGATATATCACAACAAATCTGACTACTCTCATAATAAATGTTACGGAGATATATCACAACAAATCTGACTGTACTCTCATAATAAATGTTACGGAGATATATCACAACAAATCTGACTACTCTCATAATAAATGTTATGGAGATATATCACAACAAATCTGACTGTACTCTCATAATAAATGTTACAACAAATCTGACTGTACTCTCATAATAAATGTTACGGAGATATATCACAACAAATCTGAGTGTACTCTCATAATAAATGTTACGGAGATATATCACAACAAATCTGACTGTACTCTCATAATAAATGTTACGGAGATATATCGCAACAAATCTGACTGTACTCTCATAATAAATGTTACGGAGATATATCACAACAAATCTGACTGTACTCTCATAATAAATGTTACGGAGATATATCACAACAAATCTGACTGTACTCTCATAATAAATGTTACGGAGATATATCACAACAAATCTGACTGTACTCTCATAATAAATGTTACGGAGATATATCACAACAAATCTGACTGTACTCTCATAATAAATGTTACGGAGATATATCACAACAAATCTGACTGTACTCTCATAATAAATGTTACGGAGATATATCACAACAAATCTGAGTGTACTCTCATAATAAATGTTACGGAGATATATCACAACAAATCTGACTGTACCCTCATAATAAATGTTACGGAGATATATCACAACAAATCTGACTACTCTCATAATAAATGTTACGGAGATATATCACAACAAATCTGAGTGTACTCTCATAATAAATGTTACGGAGATATATCACAACAAATCTGACTGTACTCTCATAATAAATGTTACGGAGATATATCACAACAAATCTGACTGTACTCTCATAATAAATGTTACGGAGATATATCACAACAAATCTGACTGCACTCTCATAATAAATCGACAATTTAGAATACGCTCTTTGTGTTATATCTCTCAATAACATGAACTAATACTAATTCATCTTAACACACAGTAAGGAAGTATATAAGAGTTTTGAAAACCTCCAAAACATTGCAACAACAAAACAAAAGTTTTTTAGAGTCGTTAGAATATATGTTAATAAACTTTTGTGTATAAAGTCGTCCAAAATCGGCCCTTCGGAAAGTGTGTGTTTTCGACATTTAAAAGTAAACCATCATTCATTATCGTCCCAGAATTGCAACTGAATGTGCCACAAAACTTAGAGTCCTTCTGAATCACTACGCCCCTCTAGATCTATGCACATGCATAATTTTATTACCATGTCTAAAGTTACATTTTTATAAGTAGATGATAATATCTTAAATGAATCGTTTTTAAAACACGACTCCACGGTAATAAAACGACTTCGTATCATTTTTGGTGATAATATTTTGGGCTGATGCGTTTTATAACAAAGCGTAATCAGAGTAGTTACACGGTCTGTTGAAAAAGTGGCGCGTGCACTTGTTCCATATGACGTAGGAGAGTAAACAGGGAGTGAATGGGACTACTCGTTTCTACATCGGAAAACTAAGCTTCCTGAAATTCGGTCACGCGTCTGATGTGTATATTTACTTAATGCAATGTATGAATTATTTTTGGGAAATGACAAAAAAGACCAAAGATTACTACTTTAGAATAACAAATTTTAGCAATTCAGTGAAAATAATCATTCTTAATTGATATCATTTGATTAAAACAGACACAAACTTAATATACTTATTGAAACTACATTATTCTCGTTTTGAATAGACAGATAAATAGACAAATTTAAAGGAAAATTTACTGGTTTCAGTTAAAATTAAATTATTGTAATATTTATATTATTTGCATTTGCTAATATTTCATAAAACATTAACGCCCCTCAGACTCTATTTCTGAGGTACATTTATATGTTACAAATTAGTCTTTAACTCTTAAATCATGTGCTCTACACTGACTGTCTCGATTTACTCTATCCGGAACCTACCGACTGTACTAGTGGAATGGTCAAAGGAGCGACTAATGCAAACTTGCACAATCGACAAACGAGAAAGCGAAACGAGCAAACCCATTGACACACCACTTCGAGACTGGTTATTTATCACCCACAAACAAAAAATAAAATGTCTTTGATGTAATCTTAATGATCTGACGATTTCTTCTTTTACACTTAAACAAGACTGGATGTAGTGATGTTTTAAGGAAACCAATGAAATATCTTGATCGAGGCTGTGGGTTCTATCTATGTACTATGACAGAATTTCATCTCAGATTCTGTGTAAGACAATAGTATTATTCTGGTATTGTTACCTCTATTCGATACACAACAAGATGACCTTCACTGTCTACCATGTACGTCACAGTGGTCAGCTCTCAGAAACGCGTGCCTTTGACAAGGTCGAAAACTCGTTCGAGACTAGAAGGTAGATAGATTTCAGACCTAACAATATGGATTTTGGTTTTGTAAGGACCATTTGAGATTTTCAGTTCAGTCGAATGCCTCAATGTGATGATTGATATGAATTATAAATTGTACGAAACTAATACTAGCATTTGAGTGCTGTCTCCCTGAATCTTACATAGGGCTTACATAATGTTGCTGAAAACCCAGAAAATAATACTGGGTCCTAGGGAGTCTAAATTTCTAGTTGTACTGTTAATTTCATTAATACCGTTAAACTATTATGACAACGTACTCCACGAAATAATATGCACAGAAGTTGTGAACAGCAGCTGAAGCCGTTGCGTAGCTTGTGTAAATTAAAAAAACCTCTAAAAAGTTATATTGTAACTGTTTACAATATGATTACAACTGATAGTTTATCTATCTACAAAAAGTTGCTGTCTTGAGCTTACTATAATATTTTGATACTGCAAAACCCTTATGATCTTCGTTGAAATCTTTCTAGGGTATGCGTGTCAGATGAACAACCCATGCTGTAGAAATGCACCAAACATCAAAGCGACGCGATAACACCGCGTGTTCATTTCCAGTCTTTTGTTGACGTCAGAAAAACACATTTCTAATTGAGCATGAAAGTGAAGAGATTTTTGTACGAAGTAGTTAAACCCATTTATAGTCCCAGTGATGGGGCCGTAAGGTCCTCAGTGGAAATTTATCAATGATCAAAGCTCGTGCACTGCGTTCCCGATTGATCGCATGTCCGATCGCCATTTTTGTCATGCAGGATGTGTTTTACATGGTTGCGTACTACTGACGTCATCGAAAGACAATGGACAATGGCGACAATAGATGTCTGTTCTATGTATTGTCACACCTGCCCAAGGTCGTTATAGACAGAGGCCTGTACAGTAATACAAAAACCATGCATACAAGCGCTGTTACGTGCCGATTCATGACAAAGTCTCCATTTGTAACAAGATTATTTTATGTTAAAAAAGGACCTACCTGCAAGTACTGAGCCTCATTATTGCTAATTCAACGATTTTACATTTCAATTCAATATTCAGAAAAATAATGTCCATCAGCCGTTTTAATGCTATGGGTTGTTTTTTCTAGAAGTCTTATCAATTTTGGTTTATTTTTTGTATATGACGTCCTAAATATAGCTAGGTTCATTTGAAAACGTGCACAAAAATATGGAAGACGGTTCAAAGATCTATATATAAATGGTATTCCGCTTTAATATTTACAAATTCACGAATCACCAACAATACTATATTACTGTGGTGACCGATTACGGCATCTCGTAATAGTTCACTACGACTCAGTACTTTTAAAAATCACGGTAAGTTCGACATTTAATGTCCAAAATCTGGTTGATCTAATATATTGCTAGAATGCCAACAATTTGTTACGCGTTTTACGATGAACTCTTGAACTGAATCGCGTTGGTGCCTGTCACAGCCAGCACGTGGCCTAAAGTGATGAAGAGGCTTCACGGTTCACTGTAGGGTGCCGCTCTATTTTCTGCTACAGATCACCGTGTGTGTGCCGCGGAAGCTCCGACATCATCGCGGAGTAATACATCATACATGGTATAGCCCCGACCAAGGCTCATCCGTCATGGCTGCCTCTCCGTGATAATCGAAACTAACTTAATCAATAGTCATCGACAAAATCTTACAGATACTGACAAAGTGTGATCGTGTATTCAGGTCTTTATCTACTGTAGAGTCACAGAAGAATAGTGAGGCAGTCTCAGAGAGAGCGCCATTATGGTCTGTTACCAACACGCAGAACCATTCATATGCCAAACGAGATAGGGTATACCTACCGTGTCAAACCTACTATATCCATTACATTCACCAATTTTTTTAACTGAAGTTGGACTCGATGAAACTACTTAATAATTCCTTTTTCATTTGTGCATGAACTTCGGTAGGTTTGCAGTTCACACATTTTGTTCCAAGAGGAGCTTATTTCATCACCCCATGAAATCGACCAAAGCAAGATTCAATCCTTAAATGAACTACACTTATTATGTCATGAACCACATATAATATGTATATATCATAAATACATGAACAAAATCTAAAATGCCATGGACAATGTCTAACATGTATTAAGGGAGTGGGACGACTGGTTTGCCCGTTGTCACAATTGGACCATGTGGGGTACGCTCGTGAGATGTCTTCGGTGGCATGCTTAAGTGAGATAGCAATATAAACAGGGCAAAGAGTTCCACTTACCGCAGTCTCCCAAAACAGGCAATCACACACATAAAACATTGTAAACGTAACAACTACTTCCTTGGTCCGACCAACCAACCAACAAATAACTAACATATAATGAGCAACATTTACAATGTTATGATCAACACTTAATATGTCATGAACAACATATGTACCATATCATGAGCAATACATGTATGTACTATGCCAAGAATATCATTCACAACATCATGGATAACATCTATGTCATGAACAACATGTATCGCGTTATGAACTACATCTACCGTGTAATGCTAGGTTTACACTATGTTCCCGGCGGCCACGGCAGCCCCGTTTCGGGCCACCGTGGACAAAACGTGGTGACCGCGAGACAACTTGAGACAACGCAGAAGGACGTGATAGACAAACGTGAGCGGTCGTGATTACCGTGGATGCCGTGCCAGATTTTTAAACTGTCAAAAAATTTGCCACGGCAGTCACGGTACAGATGGTAAACGCCACAGGACGTCATAAAACGGGATTGACGTAACAAAACGTAACAATGCGTGCGAGGCCGTAACAAAACTTCCAGATGGTCCGTGGTGGAACGGGCAGCAAGCACGTTTTCCGGAATCTAACGGTGATTTCAAGTTTTGTGACGTTCTGTTGCGTTTTTTCCACGTTTTATCACGGTTGATGCAGATTGGCTACACGTTTTGTGCCGTTTTGTCAAGGTTTGTCAAGGTTTTGACGGCAAGCCAAGGTGGATGATATCCGTTTCGATACGTTCTGTCAAGGCACATCACGGCTTGTAGCGGTTGGAAGCCCGACGTGATACGGCGTGTTACGTCTTATTACGGTCTTACGTTGCAACCAATATCTGATGAAGTATCATTGCCTGGCCTGGTACATATTTGCTACTTCATGGATTATTTGTATTATTAAATAGAAATAGTCATTATCAAACACATTAAAACCATCAAATTATACAAAAGCTATTATTGCAAAAGACAGATTAAGTGATTAACCATTACAGAAAAAAATGGCGTAAAAACACTTGGCTATAATAATTATATATTCATACCAAATATAATTTGTAATTAAAATGTGTTTGAAATGACATTTTCGGCAATAAATATTGTTTCATTTGCTTCAAAAAAATCCCGGCATCAGACTTTCATCCCTAGTAAGCCTTGGCGGACCGTGAAAAACGTATCGTAGCTTGATCAAAACGTGTAAAACGTGGCAGACCTCATCAGATCGTAACAGGCCTAGTGAGAACGTAGTGGTATTCTTGATAGACCGTGCTAAAGCCGTAGTGTACCTTTAACCTCCCGGAACAGCACTTTCCCGTATATCCACGGTCCATGACGTAATCCGTAAAAGACCGTGGCAAAACTTCACAAGACCTAGCTCAACTTGAATACAGAGACAAAAATAGCAAAAACTCCACGGCGCACCACGTTTCGGGCAAACGGGGCTACCGTGATCGCCGGGAACATAGTGTAAACCTAGCATAATGAACGACATCTTAAAGGTATTGAACAACAGTTACCGTGTCTTGAACCACATTATGATATTAATATATAAAGATTATCACACGAAACATTAACAGTTTACTGTTTTTATGTTGGTAGCAATGATTGACCTTTTTATACTTTCACTTACATTTCATTATTCCGTATGCCTCCTACTAATGTCAGCACAATGATTACATGGGTCGTAACAATTAATTAAGCCAGATAATTGGCCTCATAAAACCGCCGAAAATGTCAAACAAGTGTTAAAAAAATAATGTCTGCTTGCTGGCTAATATTGACAGAGTAAACACTAACCCTGGTGCTTAGTATGGTAATCTAGATGTGATATATGATTAAGGATCCTCACGAAATGTCCGGCTATATTGACGGCGATATTGACAGGCTTTCGTGGAAGGAAAGCGCTGGATCTTATCGTACAAGTCCAGTCGTATAGGCGAAAAACATACCATTAGATCAACGCTGTATATAGCTACATGTAACTGTAGTAGGATAAAACCAGGACCAAGTTTCATCAATAGTCCTTAACTTTAAAGAAACTATGGGAAAAACCCATTACAGATGTTTAGGAAAAAGTCTTAAAAGCCTTCCGTGTTTTTAGGTACATTTGGGGCCGAATAAAGGTCCCTTCCCCTAGAGAAAATTTGCTGTATTTTATCCAATTTTATGTGTGTGTATATATATCCCTTATTCTCTTAAAACTTCTTGAAATATACATGCTTCAAGAAAGATGAAATGTAGTATTTTCCAAATAGCAAAGGTACAGACCCCTGAAATAATTGAGTAAGAAAATCACTGGATCCTAAGTATGTTCCTTAAATTCTTCTGAATTCTGTAATGCTTCTCTATTGAGAACATTGAAATTAAGAAATGTTTATGATATTGTATGCTGCCATATTATCATCTCCAAACTAATTGTTTTCGATAAACGTAATGTTTTATTGTAACGAACCAGTAATTCCATTGCGTTATTGAATATGAGCTTACTACAATGTACGATTGATCACTGGTGGGATATTTGTAACTGCATTACAGTAATGATTTTTTTGGGGTGATATATGGTATGCAATATTTACTATTGCGACCATTTTTTTCGCAAAGTGTTAAAATTTTAATTAGATTATGGTACTTCTTATGGTGATGAGTTTTATTGCACTCAATTGTAAATGATCATGATACTGCGCCTGTGATTGGCTAATTGTATTGGATTAAATTGGAGTAGTTTCATTGGATAAAAGAAAAAATCGCTATATTCCGATAATCAAACGAGTCTTTCTATTTGATTAGAATAATAACAATACGCTGGAATATGTATATAATACTTTTAATTCTATCCGGTAGTTGTACGATTTATAGCATTGGAGAAGAAAAAAATCATTTGTTTCAGTATTGGTACGTCGGTTATTTGCATACAGCATTATATCGATCAAATATTTGTTAGATATGGATTATTTTAGGATGATTTGAGTTAAAGATTATCAGATCAATTTTAGTACATTAAAATATGAAGATTTTTTTTTTTGGATTTTGAACTATCGATGATAATTCACAAACTGATTCGATTTAGATGCGTTTGAACTTTGCAACGCCAAAACACAAAAGAAACATCCGTTTCAATACCAGAATGTAATACATGAAAAGAATATTGGGAAAAGAATTGATATTACGAATGCAGCAAGTGAAACCACTTGTAACCGAGAGTACTGCGGGACTACCGGTTCACAGTACTGTGGGAAATTGCGCTGTGGATTTCCTTACACAAAGACCACTGTGCAAATACATCAAATTGGCTCATTACTTCGTATGTGTTTCCCTAGCACTGGTCGATATTTATTCATATTTAACTTAGGGGCATCATTATCGCAGTTTTCCGTGGAAAAACAACAGCTCAAGTGATCGAATTGAAACAGACGGGCAAATAATCACCTCTCGTTTCACTGAAGCTGCAGAGCATAGAAACTGTCGCAACTGTTCACTTTCGAGGTACAGTCCGTATTACAGAGGTTCTATAGTGTAACTATTAGGTGACAATCCTCTGTTGGATCGCGTGTAATATTGTGTATACTTGTGTCAGAGGCAGTATTCAAGCCTGATGTACTCCAATATAAATTGACCATGCTTGATTTCCCGGGGTTTTCATTTCTTCACAAGTACGCATGACTGGAGATGCGATTTCACAATACTTCCGGTTGAAAGTGCATTATAGTTTGGCGTGTAAGAGATCAAAATCAAATTTTTCTATTATGGTACAGATTTATTGTAAGCCGTCTCGGTAATAGGATTACGACTTACGGACCACAACACTCAGTGTTAAATGGCAATAGATATTGGATGGTGCAATATCATAAAAAAACACTGACAATAAAAACAAGACATGTCTATAAGTCAAAGGTCAACAACCTTTTGTGGGGCGACTCTTATAATGCCTTCAATGTACGACCATCCCTCAGAAATGACTATTCTGTCTTCTTGAACTGCATAAATGTAATTGCAGCAAGAGTAACAAAAAAAAGTTTGTTTTATCAGTTGGTTGGAGTCTCTTTTGCAAACTAAGACGAATATGTCGATTAATTATTGTTACCATTGGGTACCTCACTGGATGTGGTGGTACGAAAAAGGAAGAATAAATATATGTTGTACAGACCGGTGCGTTTCTCATTCCCCAATATATACTAACGGTTGCTGGTAGTGTTTTGAGCCATGAACTCACCCGCTGAGTTGTAGTGATTATGGGTAGGTTTAGGGGAACTCTCGAGAGAGACAAAGATAAATTCTCAACCGACAAAATGAATGACAGTACTTATATGTACACCAAGGACCATCCGTCATAAATAGTCTGCAGAAGACAGAGAAACGCATTCATGCATTTGGGTATTTGATTTACATGTCTTTAGAAGCCCATGGCAACACATCGCTCCTTAACTCCGACAAAACGAACGACAGCACTAATATGTAAACAAAGGACCATTACTCCTGAAATATATTATTTCTTATCTGGTTTTCTACTGTGAATTTATTGAAACAGACAAGTAATTACTGGGACTATAGAATGCAAATAATCATTGTCAAAACTGTTTCTGACTAACCGAGATGGCGCGATACTTTGTGGATTGCCTGTAATGAAATCGTTTACAATTGGCCCGGCCCCCGGGGACAGAGCCGTGGATTGTGAACTCTCCCCTGAGATAGGACACAATATTGCCAGCTGTGTACAACAGCTAGTTCGATTATAGCGATTCCCTGGAGCCAAATTCTCTCAACTAAACTCTAGCACATGATGGTCGGCTAAATATCGCCATCGCCGTTTAATATTTCCAACAACGCATTACCAACAGGACAATTCAGTAAACAGTTGATTGTAACTGGCAGAGCAGCCTGCCTCTATGGTCAATTGGATAGATGATTTAGTAATCATCTGAAGGACTTGATGAATTGGAGCCCAATGAAATAGGCATGGACACTAACGCCATCTTCCGATTGGTGAATAGGTTTCGATACCAGCGCCCTCTTCCGTCCTGTTCATTGGTCGTCTCTGCTCTCGGAAATCCGTATGCTTGCAATCGCAAAACCATCGAGATGTTATTAAGAGTTCACACACCATGTAAACTCGCTTTAGGAGAATAAACGAATTTACCAGATTCGTCCGACCATATGCCTCACAACATGCTGTTACTGGCGAGTAATAACGTATTGGTATAAATGGGAACCCTCTACGTTACTGGCGAGACCTAATCATTACTAACAACAGACGGAGCTCGTTCCAAACTTTCTGTGAATCAGTCACTCGGTACCTAACTGGCACTAATTGTAATTCCATATCACCACTTCATTATCTATAAGTGTATTTATGAATGGTGGCCATGCGGTATTCGTGTTGCCTGATCGCCATCCGTTCTCCGACGGAATCTATTCTCTTTATGCTTGCACCGAACTTCAAACGTCTAGGTCCCGCACAGCTGGCGAGGCTTTGACGTCAGGAAAAACGTATATCCTTGGTCACTTGGTGTTATTTATATACCAGAAGGCCACGCGTGACGGCATGTGTAAAAGAACGTGTGCATTTATTAATTCACGCGCATCTTCCCGTTCCGTTAATATAATCATGGTCGCTGAAACGTTTAGTTCATTTCACTTTAATGACAACGCAGTTAAGATGGTCTATTTACTAGAAGTACTGTATGGGAATATGCGATATCTTTGTGACGTAGTGACGATATTGTATGACGATTTCATGATCAGCTCTCGTGTGTATAACGGGCATTGTACAGTGTAGCACTCCATGTACACAGACCAAACCCTCAATACACACACTGTAGTCGCTATTTACCGCTGTCTATCGATCTATTGCCAATCACTAGCATAAATCACATCAATAAAAATACACCGCTTATTTAAAGTCGTAGTGACGCAAGCTATGTAAACAATCCGCACGATTTTATCAGAGAGGGCGACAACAAAAAACCCATTATAACTCGAATTACAATGACCGTGTGTTATTGAAACAACTGAAATGTGTGTATCTCTCCTGAACACCGCCCTTCCCCTTCCTAGTTCACAGGTTGGGACCTCTGTATACGAAACTATTTACAGATGCTCCACCGCCGACAGAGCATAAATGATATTCATTATTTGAACAATAGTTTGTGTTTTATCGTGTATATATATGTCTAATTAACACAAAAAAATAATATGAAATCATTTATTTTGCCTTTGGTGCATGCGCAATCAGTACTTCATTCCATGTAGGAAATAGTGCCACGGAATTTTATCGGGATGCAATCATTTATTTTTTTCATATTTTTAATTTGAAGTAAAATTAGAAGCTCAAAATTTTCAATGTTGGTAATGGTGTAAAAGTAAGTAGCGTTTGTAACTGAAATATACCATTTGTCGGCGTTGGAGCATCTTTATATCGTAAAGAGTTGATATTTATATTGGTACTGTTTAGCTCGTATTGGCTGTAATTAGTGTCTTTGAATTCTCCATTGATTGATGGGGTATAATGTATTTGTATTATGCTGTGATAAATAGTTATGTATTGATTCTACCATCAGTTATAACCGGTTTTGTTTGATCTCTTTGTAATGTTACTGTTGTGCTTTTCGGTCAGCAGTGATTGGTGTCTTTTAAATTTTTTTTTTTTTTTTTTTCTTCCTGTTATTGGTGCAATAGTGGTCTGCCGTTGGAATAGTTTGTCGTGATTGGTGATTTTGAAGGTCTTAGTGATTGGTGTCTTTAGACGTCTACGATGATTGGCGCATTTTTAGATATTCCACTGTGAATTCTTATGTAATGAATTCCACTTGTTGTGTCTTTGAATGTTGAAGTTATTGAACTTTTTGCTGTGTTCAGCATTGTGCGAGGTGAGACAAACCGTCGAGTAGCTGGAATATCTGTAGAAGATCACCAAAGTCTGGTTTATCTCGGCTGTATGGTACATATTCGAATATTTCGGGTCTATCTAGGATGTTATGTACGCTTCTGAAAATTACAGGTCAAACCCATGGGTTATGTAGCGTGAAAATCCGGATGTGTCGGTGGTTGATCTCCGGTGCAATGACGTCATAAAGGTCATTTCAGATCAATGAACATTTTAAATAGAGTTTTGTGACCTTTATCAGTTGTGATCTGTGTTTGATGGATTTGAGATAATGTGTAAGTGCATTGGAGTATACACGCGAGTAAATAAAGTAATGAAATAGTTTTAAATAACATATACGATAACAATTATTGATGTAGGTTTTATCACCGACGCTAAGAGCAATGCGTATTAAATGATATTTAGTAAAATATTGTATATGTAGCGTGTATAATGGAATTATAATGTAAATAATGTACATTTGATGGCAATATTTTGATCATTCTGTAAACCAGTTTGGATGATGAGCAATCGCTAAGGTGAACCAATTTTCTTATGACATTTGCACCTATCTAGACAACCGATTTGTTTGGCCCAAAGTCCCTATTTATAGACGCGGAATCTTATTTCAGAAACCCAATTTACAACTTTCCATCAATAATAAAAGTCGAGTTATGTAACGGAATCCTGCTAATCTAAGTTTACCGAAGGCGTATTCAAAAAGCCAAGCAGGGTTTGTACAAGCTAATAGAGTTTTATACGAGGATTGAGTAAGACAGCCTCGATATTAAATTCTTGTTTAGTCAATTTCAAGTTTCAGTCAAACTGTCTAGTAGAATTAAGGCGGTGTATCCCTCGGGTTCGATACGTTCATATTTCGTTGTGTTCGATAGAGTCTGGGATAGAGGTTTTTTCTGTACCGTCTCACGTGCTTGACATCAAACACATTTTAGGTAATGTCGTGCAGCGTGATGTAACCCGTATCTACATACAACGCAGGGTTGAATCTCTGAGCACTACAGTTCAAATTATGAAGACAGTTTCCTTGTAATGAATGATTTAAAAAAAAATCAGTAGAAATATTTGTGAGATTATTTCTACAACATAAATGAAATCACTCTTAGAAGTAAGAAAAAGTACATGCAGTGATACAATTCTGAAGCAGACGCGGTCAGGGACGCCGCCAAATCGGAATCAACGGCCAGTTGTTTATGGCAGGCCGAGGGTATACTAGTATCCGCTGGGGACTCAGACTTACCTCGGACAGCAACACATGACACGTTCATTGTTGGGATTTTGTCTAGGTGTCACGCCACTAACTTTAATCAAACGTTGACTGATCGTTCAGAATAATATACATTGACAAGAAATTTGTGATTTGATGTCAAGTTTTGTTTAGTAAATGTATGTTTTGAGTGATTTTTGACACATTTTTGTTTTTTAAATGTGTATAATTTTAGAAAATGTTTTCTTACCGGTATATCTCCTAGCTTAAAAAAAACCTTTTTATAGTGCTATCTCACTGAAACTGACCAATTACCAATACATTATATAAGACACCGAACAAGGGCACAGACATCATTTTCACGCCCTACCCAGAGGAGCATTTCCTTTTATTTATCTGGTAATAATCTAATTAAATCCAAGACAGGATTAGTATCATTTAACCGAGTTGTGAAACCCTTTGGGCTAGGTTTTTCTGCCTATTATCTAAGTGTGATGTAGACCTGTCCGGCCGCGGCACGTCTAAGCGCGTAGTTTTCTGCCCTCGCACGGACTAATTACCCACCTAAATAGATCCTGCCCCGAGGGAAGTACTTTTTTTGCAAGTTGAACCCAAATAATCAGCCATTGACCCCGTCAATTCACCTAAGTGGCAAATCTAATGATTTGTGCATCGTTTGGATGAACAATAGTACGAATTTCTCCCACTCGATTTCCCAAGAAATTGAATAATTGTGAATTTCCATACATCTAGACGAAACGTCCCGAATTGACTGGAAGTCAAGGGTCGGAATAAATTGACTACGCTTGCCAGCAAACACGGATGGCTGAGAATGAGATTCACGCTTATACTTAAAATCGCCTAATATTTTGTATATATGTCTAGCATGCATCCTTTAGTATTCAATAAGTTTGGAAGCTGTCTCCGGGGAAGGGATATGTATCCGCCCGGGGGAGGGAGAGAGATCGACCATTAATTCTAATATACGAATGCCATAGATATCACGCACTGTTGTGCATTCCTGTGTAAAGCTACTCGGCTGGGAGACGGATCAGACTTGATACAAAATGATAGGCGCACTTGTAGGCCAAATGATATAATATGTTATCGCATCCCGGCGCTCTTTGCTTATCATTACTTTCAGATTTACTTGATTTTTCTTCTATTGCGCCTGATATCAGCGATGTTCATGTCTTCTCTCTTTGACCTTGATAAGAAAGCTTCAGAAATAGACGAATTAAACGCCCTATAACGCTTTGAGGAATTAATCTGAAAGAAGGGTTCACGTGTATTTAGCCCCATCTGTCTCTCTCATCCGTCTCTTGGCACCCTCTCTCCCCCGAGTTATCTCCTCCTGGAGTTACAGACTCCCTTCCCTACGTCACACACACCATTTACTTTCCCCACCTCTTCCTGTATACAGAGTAAACCTTGTTAGTTTTTGTTTCTACCTCTAACCTTCGTTTACATGTCCTCACACTATATATATGTACATAGTTTGTAAATGTGTTAAACTGTTAATTGATTATGACAATACCATGCATCGATAACGTGATATATGAGCACACACTTGTAGCTCCGACTCCTACTTGAACATGTTTGATGTACATGTATGCTATAAAAATTCAGCAATCTTGCATATGAAAAAACTTTGGTAATATTTTCACCCAAATTAATCTACTTCTCACATTATTAACATGTATGAAAATTTCGTGTAAATTCATAAAAGGTCCAATACATGGCATTGGGCTGCATAAACATACACAAATATTGGTACATTGTAATATGAAACTAAAATACACATTTTAGGACGATAATTCAATTAGCTCTCATTGAGATCATTATTACCTATTCATCGACACCTTTACCTTGCGGATGATTGACAGCAGCGTGCGCTATATTAGGAGCTTACTATTTGTATATGACGCTATCAATCTCATTATACCTGTTGTTACCTGTATATTGTCGTCTTTAGTGACACGGAAATCATGAGAGTCGCGATCCATGAAAAAAACATGATATATATGTAGTACTACCACGGCCAACTCCTTGAATTTCTTTTTTGGTGCCGGACAATTAGTCCGGTCACGGTCCATCATTTACCTAGAGGGCCGAGTGACCCGCTCTATTTGTGACAAGAGTTATGGTGACTCTGATCATGAATTTTGAGCACTATTCTAACCTAATCTCTACTCGGGCTGTTTAAAACTAATAGAGTATGTTTTCGTGTAAGGTTGCTTATGACGTCATTGTGAATGGATGAGGGATGGTTGGGCCATATGTTTAATCCTACAATGTATGTGTAGATTGAAGGTGAGTAACTTAAATGTACTGGGAACCGAGCTCTCCCGATCGCGACATTTCATCGATATGGGACGGCAATTTATGGAACATGATAAATGTATTGAAGTAAAAGCTACAACTACCAATAAACAATACGGTTCCAGTAGAGGCAGCGTCGTTATTTTAAGGACGATCCATGACCGAGATAAAGATTAATGTCTCGTGTGAATGTATTGTAAAAGAAGATAATTTGGGATGCTGGGTAGAAACCATCTTATTGATTTGCCAGAGTTTTCTACCTCCAAGACACAGTCGTCCAAAAGCTTAAACGGGGCGATTATTAAGCGAATGTCGATCCTGTTTAATTTGAGGGAACGATTTTATTAACATATGACAGTAGAGTTAGCAGAACGGCGCACGTGATACAGTGTCACGTGATTACTAAGATGACAGAACGGCGCACGTGATATAATGTCACGTGACAGTTAAGGTGACAGAGCATTACAAGACATTTAGAATACTGAGTTCGTAATGCACATGTAATAAATTTAAAAAAAAAAGCCGGTGACAAGTGTGATTTAGTGACAGGGAAAGTAATACATTGTGTGATTGGCTGACAGGGCAAGTAACACATTGTGTGATTGGGTGACAGAGCAAGTAACACATTGTGTGATTGGGTGACAGGGCAAATAAAACACTGTGTGATTGGGTGACAGGTTATTGGGTGAAAGGGCAAATAACACGTGAATCGGGATGGTAAAGGCTGAGGCACGTATGGCGAAATTACAGAGCCAGATGCACTTGGGACGAAATGACAGTGGCATGCGGGCTGAGATGACTGCACTTGGGACGAAATGACGTGGCATGCGGGATGAGATGACAATAACATGCGGGGTGAGATGACAGAACTAGTTACGCGTGTTATGTCCATATCACCCCACATAAAGTTACGCCTGTAGTGGCGGTAATTTGGAAATGATGGATTGCCGCGATGACAGTTGATGTCAGACTGAATTGGGATGTTACCTTGCGGAGTGTATCCAGGTGATACGTCAGGCATGCTCACTAATGTACTGGTATGCAAGGCCCTACAGAAAAGTGTGGTTGGAGAAGAAACAGTCGGCTGTGTTTACAAACGCATACATATCTCCAAGTGCATGTGTAAACAAGTGTAATGACAAACATAAAACTGCAGGGACAGTTTAAGTCAGCTGATGAAACAGTCCATCAACAGGTCTGCAATGCCTCCTCTTAATAAGCTGTTGTACCGTTTTGGTCATGTGGCGGACCAGATCCAGTATACGCCGTAACCCAAAAGTGCAAAGTTGTATAAACTTCCTGTAGAAATGTAAACACAGTTCTATCAATCGGGAGCTTTTGGCTCTGTCGACTGATAGGGCGATTACAACTATCAAGGATAATGTGATAGCTTCCCTGCTTTTATTGTCTTGAATTCTCCCAACGGGATTGCAATTCTTGTATGTAAAATACAGATCCTACTTACCAACAGTGAAATATAACTTTGTTTCCATGGTTACACATTTGTATTAACAAAATTGCCAATCGATTCTACCGTAAACTCGGGCTCTGACAGTTGTAAACTCTGAGCTTTTGCCCGACAGTGTTTATAAACTCTGATAAACTGACAATGACCACGCCAGATCAATTCTTTATCAACAGTATAACGGTACTTCAGATACCCTCCTGAATCACGGTTTGTGATGCTTAAGGTCAAGGTCATTGTAGGCAAGGATGTCTATTTATAGACTATTTAAATGCTATGGTTGATAAAAAACGAAGCCAGTACCTTAGTTATACTGTCATTGGTGTATTTGCGAGGTCAAAGGTCGAATTTTGCATGGTTGTTATTGGTTAAGGAAAGTAATGTTAGCTTTGATATAATGCTATGTTGAGTTGAGTTAAATTCTCATTAAGATCCTCCTGCCGGTGGTCACCGTGGCTATTTGTAAACATATTTGCATTAAAAAGATATCTACACAATAATTTTATTTCTCTTTCCATTCTTGTGCAATAATGAAGCTTTGCGAATGGTCATCTGTTTGTTTTGCCGGATAGAAATGTGTGTTAGGTCTTAGAAAATCAGAAAAATAGCTGCGAACTTAAGTAATGCAATCCTCAACATAATAGTCTAAATACGAAATAGTCTAAATACGAAATAGTCTAAATACGAGCTAGAGTTGTACCTTGAACGTCTACTCAGTTAGCTATTGATAGTTCTATCATGCTTCCCGTCCAAATTCTAAACGCCTATGAGTTATACGACTCTTTTCTGACGTCATATCCGTCACTCTATTGCTCTCTACTTCCCTTGTAAGATCATCTTAAGAATTGTCAGTCATTTTCTCGACCCGTTTGACAAAGGGATGTCACCTAAATATAGACTGTCACTGGAAGTCGTTTCATACGTCTAAAAGTCACTTTTGCTTTGACGTCAGCAAAACCATGTGAAAAGCCCCGAATCAGCAAATCATAGTCGATAAACTGTACAAGAGGAGCACGTTGGTCTCCACGACCTGTCGCTAACGAAGCCAATAAATATATGATGAGTACGATACGATTTTGCTATGGCGTACCTGTCAGCGGAACTACTAACGAGACATCATTGTTCTATATTGAAGTCGGAAAGACCGAGAACTTTAATGCCGGTCCTGGCACATATCTGTTACTTCTCTCTCTCCTATCTCGCCTAGGACTCTTGTCCAGTTTTCAAATTCAATATCGCCGATTTAAATGGCCCAGTAATGGACGGGATCTAATGGATGATTACCTGCGTCTTAAATATTTAATAACACTGTATTTATCGATGACATACGGTACCGCCAGTTTAGATATAACAAGAGTCCACTGCGGTCTCATAATGGCCTTACAAAGCCAATACACACACGGGCAAGCACCGACCTTCGGCCGTGTCATGGCGATGACACGGTGCAAGATGGGAAAATCGCCACTACGGGACCATCCGTGTTTGCTTAACTACTATATATGTTTGCTGAAAAACTTTTCTTTACTAAATACCCTGAGTTTAGTGACCCTTTGTGGCTAATGCAAATCAGCCTTTCAAATCACTGTGTATTGAACAATATAGAGGAAAGCAATTAAATGATTATCTTAATTGCGACATCAAACATTGACCATAGGGATAATGCATATGTTTTATGTATTTAAGTAGCATGTTGAAGTAAACTTGACAGTGTATGTTGTTGTAAGTAGTACAATTTTGTCCCCTTTCGTATTAATGATTTAAGTCTCTTTCAGATCCGGGCACCCAAGGAAGCTGTACTTGATTTAGAAAGGATACTTGATATTTTTGGATACGAAACTCAATTTGTCCGGCGATAATCGGCACATTACGGAAAATGTCGACATTAACCCAGAAACGATTAAGCAGTCAGAACGCTGACATGTTTTATACATGTAAAAAGATTAACTTTTGACAGGGCAGACGATCTAGCTGCCATTGTCCTTGTATCTGCGTCATTCGAATGTTTTAGGGTGTCATGTCATTGTGACAAACGTCAGAGTGATCCTGATGAACGATGGCTATTGTTAATGTCGATAAGCAGCTTTTCGCTAGATGGCGTTATTACCATCAGACAAAATGTTGTTAAACGTCTGAGAGACTTTGATGGCTTGTGAGCGATTTAATAGCAACATGAAAAATGTTGTTGAGAATGTCTCGTGATTCCTCGGATCACTTGTTACTCATAAACACACAGAAAACGTCATATTTTATGCCGCTGATTTCCTCCATAAACTTTTAACATACCTTTACAATATTTACTTATATCCTTATGATAAAATCACATCAAAGAAATGCGACAATTTTCATGTTTGTCAAACATTGGGGTTTTGTTGCAGCATTCTTGGTTAGGCATTTTAGACTATTAACCTTGTTTTGATAGTATATCGACGTCCTCACATTTCCCGTTGTATAAATTACTTGCAGTGGGTACGGCGGTTTAGCTCGGTTGCATTAATATTAACGTTTAATACACTTAATATCTTAATAGCCAAGGTAACTTATGTTTAATGACTGACATTTTATTTTGGGGGCCAGTCTTATGTAGCATATCGTGTCTCTTCCACTGAAGAGCATTGATGGGGGCACGAGCTGTTATTGGCTCGGATATATCATGTTCAGCATTGATGAGGGCACGAGCTGGTATTGGCTCGGATATATCATGTTCAGCTTGCAAAATCGAAAGAATTTCCTTACAGGGACGAACATCTAACAGGTAACTAAATATGCTGCGGTATCATTGGATCCGTATAAGTAAAAGGTTAATATCGTGCTTTGAGAGCAACGTGCAAGGGTTGAGGTGCTTATCCTGATTCGAAAGGACTACACTGAGAGAAAAAAAGCGCCGGCAATTGATTTTGATAAAATATGAACTGACAGTTGCGTAATATTACATTTATGATGAAAATGCGTTTATGAAGGTACTAGGAAATGTTCTTGTTCCGAGTGCGACTGGTCTAAAACGACGCTGCAGTTCAGGTAAACGCTATACACAATCCCCGTGGTATCTTTGTTGATTCGACACTGAGAAGCAGATAAAATGAGCCAGAAAAAATATTGCACTTTGATGGGAAGTCGTGTGGACTTCTAAGATAACGTTTAAGGATCGCTGAGTCATCCTTGGTTGTTCGGGGCTGAAGATCCAGATTATCGCTCGTTAAAAATGAGAATAGTCTTCGCGAAAACCAGAGCAACGCCATATACACTCATGTTAAGGTGTACAGAGTTGTGTTTGATTGGTCAACGGACATCTTTTCATAGAAACAGTGTACTTTAACACTATTTCCCCCTATTTCCATAGCGATGAAAATGCATCAAGCCCTTTTCATGTGTTGTTCTTGAATTCAAATTTTCGTAAAAAGCAGACGATAGCATTCTAGTTGATGTTGCAATTTCGAATCTGAGATCAAGTATAGTCAATGATAGACCCATTTGTATAATTTGATTGTTTCAGTTTATTGTATCCGTATAAGGTTGACAAGTATATCTAGCAAAAATGTAATGAAGAGTGTGCCATGAAGATGTCAGTTAATCAACGTTTGGCGGTAAGCCGTTGTGTCAATCCTCGTGATTGTCTTGTCTTAGCTGCCAAAGTGTTGCTTTATACCGCCTAATGCCGGGCCGTCAGTCACAATAATCTACCTAAGGCCATAGCACTCAGAAGGTGATTATATGCCTAACAATTTATTATAGCCCGATCTCTTGTCTTCCTGCTCACTCCTACAGATAATACTATCTAATCAGGAACCGACATCTTCCACTTTCGTATAACCTTCGCACTCCAAAGCATGTCGGAAGTTCGGGCAGCCTGGCGGGTAATTTGGGGACAATGGATAACCATGACATCAATCCTCAGCCCCCGTCGTTAGCTGTGGTGCGCTTATCGTTGTACGGCTTACGGAGTAAAACTAAGGGAAGTAACCCTGATATATCAGACTCGGTGACAATAAGATCGCTCAGCAACGGACATAGTTATTAGTAGAGCATCAATGAATTGGTGTGTTTGATGGGGATGGGTCGATCATTTGTTTCGTTCAGCCATTTGGGAAAGTTGATAAGTACATTGGTCTAAAAACAATCCGTTAGGTTACCTTGTTAGTAAAAACCATTGAACCGTGCCTAAGTGTTATACTTTCTATCCCCATGCTGTGTTCAGATGACTTTCGGAACAGCTTTGAGTAAGTCTTGATGTCACAAACTTATCTTTAATATTAATTATCTTTTAAGTGGTTGGTCCAGTTCATTTTCACTGTTAAAGGACAACGTTGCCCGTTTGATCTCCTGGAGCAGAGTATATTCTCCTTATCTTTCCGTATATCCATCTCCAGCTAAAATTCAATTATGTGCGACTTTATTACATGGCGGCATACGAGAATTCAATAACCTAATGCATGTAGTAAGGAACACGGAGAAAGTGGTGTCCGAATTTGAAAGGGAATGTCGATGTCGTACGTCTTGAGTACTTGTAAATAGGAAAGTTTACCTATATATTGGTTCTGAGGTGACCGGGGTTAATCCCCTATGTTTGGACCCCACAGGGACAGTGTGAGCTAGGTAATGGAGTTGTGTAGTCGTTGAAGTACCTCTCGATTTGTTCTCACGCCAACCCGACATTAGCAGCGTCAATGTTATCTGAAAACTTCTAAAATAATTTCATAGATACTGCAAGTCAGCATAACTATGAAATGTAAACTGTTCGAAATGATTACCCTGCAAAGGCAATTAGGCACGGGACCATCAACATTTCTTAACTTTTTCAGGAATAACTTAACCTAAACTACTTCATACATTTAAGTTTAAGAGCGTTCCTTATAACTTCGCCAATGCTTTCCTTAAGTTAAGAAATACCTTAAAGGTAAGAAATGTTGATGAAAATACCTTAGAGGTAAATACTATACATTTTATATGTTCGACCACATGTGAGAAGAGTCTTTGACTCAATGTACAATCGAATGAAAATAAAGTCAATTATTATTATTATTATATTATTATCAAATGTTGATGAAAATACCTTAGAGGTAAGAAATGTTGAGGAAAATACCTTAGAGGTAAGAAATGTTGATCAAAATACCTTAGAGGTAAGAAATGTTGATGAAAATACCTTAGAGGTAAGAAAGAAAATACCTTAGAGGTAAGAATTTTTTATAAAACTGAGCCCTGCTCCTTTCTCAAAACAAAATGCATCATAAGTACATTTATATAAGCAATTCATAAGAATAGTGGCGTCAAACGAAAACACAATTTTGTCAATGTTTCCTACAAGGACAAATACCAAACATCGATGTTTTGAGACGAAGCGCCATCTGAAAATCTTGGAATTAGAAATGTTATTTGAAGACTTTTCATAGACACGATGTTACCCCTTTTTAGAATACTAAAATGTTAAGCGTTCCATAAGCAAGCCCTCTGAAGGAACTGCTATAGGACAACATTGTTTGTGTGACACCTGATCAGAGTATTTTACCTTATCTTCCCACAAATCTCCCGCTAAAATTCAAAAAGACGTAATGCTACTACTTTGAGAGGTTGCTTGAAATTAATTTGCAAAAAGATAGATATTACTAAAAAAAACCAATATTTTGCGACATTCTACATGTCATTCATTGTTTAGCTTGACATTGGATGAAGGTCACAGCACCTGGGACAATATTGGCGAATCTCTTCCTTCATGCGACATTGACCTAGGAAATCGGTATGATGGGATTGCGTTCAAGTGTTGGTCAAATATTTGACCATATTGGTTGTGTGTTTTGACCTAAACGGACAAACATTGAAAAGCAATGGCTCAATTTTATATACTGTATAGGTAATTAAATAGGTTAGGGCCAGGTAAAACTTCGCTTAGTACTTTTAGTGACGCTTTTTCCGTATTGGATGTCCTTATTTGTTCTCTATGGTACTATAATGGGCATTAAAACTTATGAAGACGTCATACTATTTGTAACAAAAAATCATTAATGTGGATTTCAATTAATAAAATAAATATTTTATATGTCATCCGTGTACTATTTGCACTCTTAAAAGTAGTGCGTGGTTAGCGCTACACTACTTAGTCTAAAACGAGTGTTCACTACGCTTAAAATACACCAACACAATAGGCCTGCGAACAAAGGCTGTGTATTGAGGTAGCATGGAAAGGTTTTTTCGTACTTAGGAATTCAATTACTCAGTATCATATAAGGGTTTTGTAAATATATCGATAATTGCTTTTTTTATTCGTAAGCGCCTATAGTCACACGATTTAAAATAAAAAGTGTATATAGAATCTTGTTTTAACAAACGGGTATTCTGTGGCCCGGTTTATTGCCATTCAGCTCGCTGGGCCTATTTACGTTGCGTCATGTGGGAAATAGATATTTTGACATGTCATCATTTCCATTAGATTAAAACAGAGCGAAACAAAAGATCGATTTGTTGTAAAACTGTTATATAAAGAGCATTCAGCTCCATTTGAAGCAATATGCTAACGCATGTATCGTTTGTTTGGGATTATGTAGGTCACTTAGAAAAGTCTAGAAATCTTCGTAGTTCGATAATATCATATTCAAATATGCATTATAAGCCTAAAATAGTTTTATTTCAATAAGATAAGTATACTTCGTGCCGATTTGACGCAATAAAACATCTTTGAATGTTTGTTTAAGTAATGTGAATTTTTAAGTTCGATACTGAAGCCCACTTGCTGGTCTGAATAAAGAGAGGGAAGGCTACACACTGTTACGCTCTCGTAAAACATTATTGCTTAAAGTTAATGTTTCCAAAGAGCCCATAAATCCTGTCCAATCACTAAGTCGGCTGTATATAGTTTAAGAGGACTTGTTGAGTTTCAAAAAGACACTTTCATTGTAACGACCAACACTCAATCTTGTTGCGTTCTTTACTGCACCCATTACTCGTATGCTAAACGCGAATTATTGTATTTTCTAGATTAATCGTTGCAAAGGTAAACCTTTTTCGTGACATTTAATGACAGATAAAGCGATATACGAGTGAAATTTTGTCATCAAATTCAGTGACAAAACTGACTGATACATGTCGATAAAACGATAGACTAGTAAAAATTCTGTCATCAAAGTCAGTGACAAAAATGATACATAAATGAAACTGTTTACAATATAGTAGCAAAAGAAACAATAAATTTTGTACCTTTGTCACAGATAAAATGATACACGAATAAAAATGTGTTGTACATTGTTAAGATTAATAATATGATGCACGAATAAAGCTTTGGCGTACGTTGCAGAGATTAATAAAACGATACACGAATAAAACTTTGCTTTATAATGTAGTGACAGATAAAATGATACACGAATAGAACTTTGTTGTGCATTGTAGAGATTAATGAAATGATACACGAATAAATCTTCGTTGTACATTGTTGAGATTAATAAATTGATACACGAATAAAACTTTGTTGTACATTGTAGAGATTAATAATGATACACGAATAAAACTTTGTTGTACATTCTAGAGATTAATAAAACGATACACGAATAAAACTTTGTTGTACATTGTAGAGATTAATAAAGCGATACACGAATAAAACTTTGTTGTATAATGTAGTGACAGATAAAAAGATACACCAATAAAACTTTGTTGTACATTGTAGAGATTAATAAATTGATACACGAATAAAACTTTGTTGTACATTGTAGAGATTAATAAAATGATACACGAATAAAACTTTGTTGTATAATGTAGTGACAGATAAAAAGATACACCAATAAAACTTTGTTGTACATTGTAGAGATTAATAAAATGATACACGAATAATTCTTTGTTGTACATTGTAGAGATTAATAAAGCGATACACGAAGAAAACTTTGTTGTAAAATGTAGTGACAGATAAAATGATACACGAATAAAACTTTGTACAATTAAGTAAGTAAAAGATGAAAACGATACCTTTTGGGCATGCCTTTTCATGCATTCAGATCTGATTGCCATAATTATGCGATAGCTCAATAAGCTAGATAACACTAACAATTTAGGATCAAATGAGCAGATGCATGAAAAACTAATATTTACGTTCGAATGTAGATGATCATTCTATACAACAAGCTATGAACATTGCCTTATTATTCGTTATTTTATTGATAGACGTGAAATATCGCTATAAATATTGTTTTGCAAAAAAATGGTGCAAAAAAAAATTGCAAAAACTATTTTTGTAAACCGAACACCTTTCATTATGTTATGAAGAAACTTCTGTTGTCAGGGTTACCGTTTAAATTTATGCGAAATAATCACCGTAATGTAAATCCTATATTCAGAATGTTATTAAGATAGTTACTTGGTTCGCACTTCGTCTACCTGTACATATTTATAGAAATCAGATCTGAATGCATGAAAAGGCAGGTTCAATTAACTATCACAACAAGCATACATAACTACGGCTATCCGTAATATCTAATGTTACACTGTATTTATTATTCTAGCATATACGAAACAAGGCATGGTTATTGAACTGTATTCTGATACCTTCAAAGATAATTATATGGAAAGGGAGCATTATTTGTCTTGGGATTTCGTATTAACGCCGAGAATGGTGTCATTCTGTAACACCCTAGGAAAATACTTGGAAGATTTATTATACCCAGAATGTATTTAGTATTGCGTGTACCTGTGAAGAATATCGCACAAGAAATATTTTTAATACATATCTCTCTGTCCATGAAATATATTCTGTGTTAGTTAAACAGTCTGTATGGATTACACACTCTGCTTAACGCTACAGAGATAGTAATTCAGCACTGAATGCAATATCATCCGATTCTTTTTCCCCACATTATAGATTTATACAAAAATCACCTTACTTTTTATAGTAACTTTTAAGACTCTTTTATATGTAGATAGGAGGGATATAGAGATATTCAAATTTTGAGATCACAAAATAATCTTACGTCGAGATCACAAAATAATGTAAAACCTTCAGCTTATATGAAAGGATATTTTTCTCTCATTCCTCATCGTTATTGTTAGAGGTATTTCGCCATTACTTGTAGTAAGACTACGATTGCAAATCAATTCTCCAAACAAAAGAAAAAAATGCACGACATTTTTTACGTAAATCCTGCTATTTGCGTCCTAAAAAATAATAACAACCTTGTTTCTGAAATTGGCCGTAAAATTTTACCGATAAATAAGCTTCTTTTGTCTTAAACGCCGTAGCGTCTCGAAATAGTTCTGCATGGGTAGTAGTCCACTTAACTTGCCTATATTATTAGAATATACATTGAGCAAAAAAAAAAAAAAAAAAAAAAAAAAAAAAAAACGAAAAAAATAAAATGAAAAAGCCTAATAATATAGGCATATTTAGCGGACTACATGGGTGGCCAGGTAATACAGCCTCAGATGACATGAGTGTATTGCATTGGATTGACCAGTATAAAATCCATAGGTGCGAGAGAGAAAAATACATAGTACATGTATGTCACGAATGTGTTATAGAATTTGTAGAGTTTCTGTTTGTATAATAAGTATGTATATAGGTTTACCTGACGCTTGTACGTACCTGTATTATGATAAGGTAATGTAGCTGTAGAGCATTACCTTGGCTGTGAGACTATCCACAGATCTTGTTTGTGTATTTTGATAACTGGAAAATATTGGAATCTTTAAATATCATTTGATTCACCCAACATGAAAATGCTTGCAACTTGTGCATGATATCCGAAAAAAAGGAATAAAAATCAATGCATCAAAAGTTCAATATATTCTGTTTTGATTATAAACGGTAAGTTAGATTTTGTTTACTAGTGTATGTACAGTGTATACTGCATGTGTTCTGGTTTTATTGGAATTTATCTCTCGGACTATGCAGGTTCCGTTTTAATTGTACAATGCAATTAATTTACCTTTTGGACAAAACAGATTCCGTTTTAATTAATTTTTTTCTCCTGGACAATACATGTTCCACTTTAAGCGCGATTTATCTCTTGCATGCCCAATACCTCACCTGCTATGTCTTAATTCAGATTTTGATGAAGGTGAAAACACCAACAAGAACTCGTCACTACTCTGGTATCGTTTAATCTGCTCTGCTTACACCTGCCATGGCCTGTACTTGAGAGATATCCAGTATTAATTTGTAATGAGAAATCGACGAATGCTTACAGTAATCGTGTCCAACATTAAAAAGGTACAATTGATTTGCCTCCGCGATTTGTGTTATCCCGGATTACTAATTACTCGATATTTGAGAGATTGGCCGTTTGATTGGCCGTCGGAGGCAAACGATGAGCTGCAGTTGCTTTGAAAACCAAGGTATTGGTTCATTTTCCGTTTTTACCTTTGGCTTTATTGTCTTATTCTAAAGGCTAACAGTCGCCCGGCGATATATACTGTGTGATTATTAAAATTAAAGAAACGTAATTAGCAAATATTGATTGTTCAAAGGCCAAAAATGCTCAAAGGCTCCGATGGGACAAGTCATTTCAAATGCGTTGTCATCGTCTGCTGGTGGTTGTGGAGTCAGCACAACAGTTATTGGAATTCAACCAAACCTAAAATCGCAATTTTAAAAACAGCAATCTGAGATGAAATATATAAGGAAATAAATGCAAGAGGTAGTTCAAAATTTTTAGCTTCTTTCAAAATTTAACATTGTAAAGCACAAGAAAAGACACACTGGTAAAACCAAAGCACAAAAGTTGATTATTGTAAAGCAAAAGAAGACACACTATTAAAACTTGAGTACAAAAATTAAACATTGTTAAGCAAAAGAAAAGACACACAGCACAATACAGATGTTTTGGTGTTTGTTAAATCGTTATTGACAATAGAACAACGCACAACTACATTATATATACAGGTAGTAGATATAGGGTACCGTCCATCACCACACAGCTTAGTATCAAACATCACCCCGAAAATATAGTAGTCAAATCGTAACATCTTGGCATATCAAGCGTGTTTAGTACTACTAGAACATCTATAGGAAATGCTTCAAAAGCGTGATGGTTCGTAGTTATTCAAACCTGACAGTATACATGAAAGTAAGATGGTTGTTCCGCTCACTTGTACAAAGTCGAACTGAACATTAAAGTCAGTAACATTATCCCCTCGGCTAGATATACAACCAGTGACCGGAGCGTTAATAGTCCCTTTGAGAGAAAGTGTCCATTAGCCGATGTAGACATTACAGAATGTTTCACCTTAATTGAAATGTCTGTAATCTTCATGTTCAATTAAAACTCAATAATCTTGGCTCAATAAGCGGAAATAGGATTTGTCGTATCGAAGTATTTAAACGTTTGACGATACGGGGGTCAAACTTGTCAAACTTTGAAACAGATGGGCTGGCTAGTTAGATAAGGGCTGTCGAATGCTTTTCATCAGTGGTCTACTATCAATTTAAAAGGTGGAGCGTTAGTTCATACTTATCGAACCATTGAAATGTAATTTCAAGTCTAAAGGTGTTAGATCTTATCCAGCAAGATGTCGAAGTCGAACAACATATTGATAGTTTATCGGTTGTATTAGCAGTAAGAATGCTATAGCAATGCAATGCTGGCGTAAATGCGGTTATATTTTATCCAGATAACTGGTAGGCAGCGTATTTATCGATTTTATTTGTTGGTGTTATATCATATCCATGCAGCTAAATGTGCATTAAGATATTTTTACCAGCGTTACGGATTGTATATCTTATCTAGCTAGATGCCGAACTTCTATCGGCTGTATATAGTCAAAAGGTAACCCGAGAGGCTCTGGCCAGACATCTATCTGCCATTATGTCTAAGTCTGGTGTCATGGGCCAGAATCTTTCGGGCTAGTTAAAAGGGTGGTCTGTCGATCGTGCGAATGTTTCACCCTATCCAGCTAAATACCACTTAGCGTATTATGTCATATCAGCAAAATGCTTAATAAAGTGTTTTATCCTATCCAGCTTAATGTCGGACGGCATATCGACATGTTTTATATCCTTTCGTGTTGCAAGCATAATGCTGCCCATGTTCGTGCTTACGGCACATAACAGTCCATTTATCCTTCGATGAAATGATATTTGAAACGTTTGTTTATGGAGTAAAAATGTAGCAAATTATTTTCACGCAATTGCACAAATATTTTTTTTAATCCTGGAGTATTCGGTATACCTACTGCTGTTTATACATAACCCATACGATTAGGACGTTACTGTATATTATTACACTCTGTCAATATTCGATTAGATGGTGTGACAGCTGGCGCGACACCGGATATAACTACACTAGGTAACGACTGTTTGATGTCGAGCACATCTGCAACTGTACAAATATAGTGTTTATTCACACTCTAAATTGGCTTGAGTTATGTTTTTTCTTGTGTGCTGACATTTCTTAGACAACTAACCCTCGTCAAATTGCAATCTTTAACGTCAATCATCTTTTTTTCTTAATCTTTGTTTATTATTTTCAGCTTAATGAATGCTTCTTCGCTTTAAATCCGAAGTAAATGCTCGTTCGCAATGTTCAACTACTGTGCATTTAAAGAATGCATCACCAGATCACTTGCTTTTGATTCCATGTGTACAAACTTTGACTAGATCGAGATTACAGAGAGTTTGGATACTGTATTTTATGAGGCTAGAAGCCTCAAATTTATAAAAGGGACAAACATCCCATCTTAAATGTTTATAATTTAACAAAAGCTGGCTTTTCATTCGCAAAATTCATTCTCTCCCATTTGTAATTTCGCATCACTGGAAGACATGTACAGTACACATGTAACACTTTGGTCACGTCTGCGAAGTTTCGTAGAAAATGACGAGGTGGCTCGATTGGGTATTACTGCATAAACAAAAACGGCGGTAGCAGACGAGAGGAAGGTGCCCAGATATAAGTCATATGAGCGTGTTATAGTATTGTCAAATGAACAATAAGGAACAATTGTAATCCTTAACATGTTTCCTGCTGTAATTTCATAATAAACGGTTCAAGTTTCTGAATTAGATGAATTTAAATGTATCATCAGGTGTAAGTTAATTAAAAAGAGAATTTTGTGCAGACAGTGAGAATATTTCGTTTGTTCCCACCTGTCTATTTGAATTTATAAATAGATTGTCACTATGACGCGTGAAAGCAGACAAATATTTGTCTAGGTTAACAATTAAAGGGTATGCTTTAACACGTAACTGTATCGTTAACAAACTAATGGTTTCTGGGGAAAAATATTTACGTGACGGAGCTGTTTTACGTTAGCTTGTGTAGTTATTAGCATCTTGCAATGGATTTTTGAATTCTTTTTCGCCTTCCATTTATGACTCTGAGTAGATAAAATCAAGATCATTAAGCATAAAGTTATAAATAAATTTCGCAGAGCGATACTACTAGCCTTCAACTGATGCAGGACTGTTTGAAACCAATTCTTACGTAGCAGAACTTGAGTAGAAGGGCAAAACTTCCAAGACATCGTTTGACGAAATAAGCTACCATGATTTGGTATTCAGCACCATATTATTGATCGTTCAGAGCTAAACGTCTTGTAGAAGTACAGTTGTCTCTAAAGTATTCGCCGATTAAAATAATGAAATATGCATTAGTCCAAGATGTCTGGAAATTATCTGTAGAATGAACCATTTGGACAGATTATGAAACTATTTTATTTAACATGACTTCTTGTTTCCAACAAATGTCATTTTAAAACGGCATATGTCCGCATGATGAATAAGTGTGTTTTACAAGATTGGGGTGTGTTACCGTGTCTCCTTGTGATAGGAGATCACTGTATACACTGAAATATACCGTTAAGAATACTCAGCTGTTTGGTCAATGGCCGTGAACTTTATTTGAATACTAACGACAGGCGCATCAACACTTCAGCATGAAGATACTTACTATTTCATAACGAAGGATTAAGACGGTCATGAGACAGAATCCAGAGCGCTTATCATGGACGCAAATGCATTACTCAAACGCCCAAAGCAAAACAGAGTAAGAAAGAAGAGAGAAGCAATAAGGTCAGATCCAGTCTCATCAACATAGTTTAGCTAAAAGAAAGTCCTTAACTTGTAGTTCTCCAAAGGAACGTTTTACAGAAGTCAAGAATTTCATTTTGTAAGCTAAGGAACCTTCTTCCTGAACTTCAATAATACTTTCTTA
Organism: Argopecten irradians; assembly: GCF_041381155.1. Taxonomy (NCBI): domain Eukaryota; kingdom Metazoa; phylum Mollusca; class Bivalvia; order Pectinida; family Pectinidae; genus Argopecten; species Argopecten irradians. The sequence continues at coordinate 31,910,135 of NC_091138.1, read as the reverse complement.
TGAAGAACTTTATGTTCAGGAATGTTCTTTAGTTAACGAATATTGATGAAAAAGGCCCAAAATTCCAACATTTATTGCCTCATACGTTTATATCCTGGAGAAGGCAGGTCTTTACGATTTACCTGTCTTGACAATTAGTTCTATATACCGAAAAGAAGAAGATACTTATTCCACTCATATTTATTCATATATATGCGTTTGTTCTGAAATAACTTGCGCATTACAAGTGATGAGCCCCAAATGACGACACATCTGTTCAATGTCTTTCTGGCGAGTGTGGGTATGGCTTGAATCGGTTTGATATCCATTTCGGCTCGTCATGTGTTGGTGATATAAACCATATACTCACCAGTTTGCTGGTAATACCAAATCGTATTATTACTTCTTATATCTAATTAAGGCTGTAGCCGTCTTATCCTCGCTTACTCCATGTTTCGCCCGTACGTGGTAATGAATTTATACTTGTGTCAAACAAAATAGGTTTTTCGTAATTAATTACTTTTATTAATGATAACATGTGTTTCATCTAGAATATGTTCGACTTATTTTACTATTCTTTTAGAAGCACGATACCAGGCATTGTGTGGCATTATTTTCTGCTGACCACATCCCGCTCGCCAGAACTTAAAATCTATGGAATCCATTAGCCCCTTACTGTTCGCAGCTATTACTATACGAGGACGCTAGTGTTGAGGAAACATTCATTAACCTTTTGATGAGGCTTCTAGGTGTGATCGAAATACACAAGGACGGCCATTTGCCAGTGCGACAATCATAAATAGATTACTGGCAAACGAGGACATTGTTCATATGTAAAACATGGCGGAGACGTCTGCGGGTTGTTGGGAGCTTCACATCGAGGCTGGTTTACGTCATTCACGTCATTTCCGCCATACTTGCTTCCTGTTCCAATTTTCACTGGTCATTTCTGATGCAGATTTTATGTCCCTGTTTAATAATTGTATTAGTTGTGAACGTCAATACAAAGACCAAGTTGTTTCAGTATAATGGCCACTGCAATTGCTAAGTCGGTTTCAATGGCAATATCGATATACGAATTTTCAATTTTAAAATATAGGACATGTAGTTACTATGTCAAGGTCATTGCAAAGGTCAAAGGATTAAATGTCAAGGACGTTACTATAACCGGTAAGTTGAGTATTTCCAAACAACCTACAAACCAACAATGCGCTTTAATTTCTTGTAACATTGTAACTAACATTTCCTTTAAACTTTATATTTAGAAATGCATCATACGATATGCATTTCAAGGTCATAGTTCCTTTAAATGGAACCAGGGACAGATGTATTGAGCAATTCAGATAGATATTGTGCCCCATTGTAGTGGTGATATAATAGGTCTTTACAGAATACGTAATCCTTACTCACAGGACAGCGGAGGAATCGCATCAACTTTTAAATGCAGTAACAAGTGTAATCGAGTGCATTCAGATTATTTCTCACAAAATGCAATATCAACCTTAAGAAATGCTTAGCAGATTAATAACTATGTAACCCGATCACAAGATTCTCCTATCAACAAGGCTGTACAATGCACAGGGCTTTGGCACGAATTTCCAGTCAATAGTCAATATATATGTGTTAAAGATACTAGTATATATTGAACGTTGGTTGGAAATTCGTGCCAAGTCCCTGTGGTTCAATTGGGTTTCCAACTTTCCATAACACACATTGTTGTATATCTATATTTCAAGCAAACCTTTATAACGGGTTCTCTATTAATTTCTTACCGTAGATTCGTTTGAAGTCAATCATTCGCGATTATATGTACTTCATTTAGCAAAGAAAGTTCCACGAATATCGCGCAATGGATCGCTTTATATGCTTCGATAAGATTCCAAATGACATCGGCAGATTCATTTGACAAACATTGTTAAAGGGTGTGTCACGTGATTAACAGTCTATGGTCGATCGTGTAACACTCTCATACCATATATGGTAATACATAATTGAATGTACACAGAGATGTTGTTGTCTAGTGTTTGTCTTGTCTGGAATGCATTATGTGCATACAATGCTCCATTTACGAGTCCTCTACTGCCCGTTTTAGGCTTCAGTAAATCTACTGCACTAGATCCAGGCACGTCCCGTTCACTTTACAAGCCGTGCATCATCGAACTGCTAAAACAACCCATTAAAGCCCATTATACTCGGTCATAAAGAGAGTTCAGTAGATAGACATGCATTGTATATCCTCGTAAGGGCTAAGCAGTGCATGTTGACCGATTTTTAGAGATAGTAAGGCACACAGAGGGCCCACTGATTTTTTTATTAATTTGAAATATTGGAATATAACTTCCTATTATCAAGTACAAAAATGAAACGTACAATCACTTTTACCAAGTTTCTGAAAGTCGCTTCGCGTGCCAAATGATTTCCCAATTCTGTGTTGTCAAAAAAGATATTGCAATTATTACATTCTAGTTCCATTTTGCCCCGATATAGTATATCTTTTAGCTTCTATGGTCTGCAGAACACTTAAATAAAGACATTTTTGGGTGTCGATGCTCACTTCGTGATCAGACGTGAGTCTTTTGTAGAGAATATATTAAAACAAAGCGTAGACTATCATATTGCTTGCTGTGTATAAGTTGTGTGACCATCAGTACTGTATAGTGGACTATAGAAGGTCTGTCAGGGACAGATGTGTCTGCCTTTGGACGACTGGTAATCACTCCGGACACATGGACTGGTCAGCCCGACGTATATGTCCATCATACCTTACGAGGTCATCCCAATCAGCATTCAGAGCGTAGTAAGAGGGCCAGGAAATATGGCCACTCTCCGCTAATTCTGTAATTGAAAGAAGGCCGTCAAGTTGAGCATTTCATTTCCCTTAGCATTGATTTTCTTACCACATTTCCGAGAGAAATAGCAGAACAATGTGGCTCCTGTCGTGTAATGGTTAAATAATGATGTTTCTGATAAAAATTCGAATTATCTATCGAGTTGACGAGACTTTGCCGTAATGGACCTACCCGATCTCTCATCCCTCCCTACCTACCTAAGTTTTCCACATTGTATTGTTAACTAACGACCGATATTACTGCATGCTGATGTGCTACATTACTATTTCCCTTCACAGTTCGGGAGATCACATGGAGATTCACTTCCCAACATCGGCAGATTGATATCCATGCTGTCTGTGTTCTAACAGTTCGTCTGTGAACGCCATAAGTGTTCACTAAAGATATCCGAATACATTTTTTTTGTAAATCGATAGAACACGTGACTGGTTGTTTTTCCTTTGGCAAGTTAAAATTGATAACAATAGTGGTAAAATGAAAAGTAAAAAATATGTGATAGTTTTTCAAATGTAGTCCTAATATATATCAAACATCGACACAATAACACCCTTTCTCCGTCATTTATTTACAACCACATTAAGGTTACAATCAAGATCAAATATTACATACCATGGACGTCAATGTTCCAATCAAAGTCCCAATACTAATAACAAGGGCAATGCCAATGCTAAATCAGATCCAAGTCACATTCTTTACGGTCACAATATCGGGTCAAGGCTAAAGTCACATCATTAGGTCGAGGTCACAGTCAGAACATAGGTCAAGGTCACACATTCCGAAAACAAATATACAAAATTTGTATCAATAATTATACGTAATGATTTCCCCCCTCTATCAGTAGTTATTCTATTGCATAATTTTGCAACAATGCACAATACTGACCTCATTTTCTGTTGTTTCAGGACCCTCGGTTCAGTGATGAGGTGGATATCAGGATGGGCTACAAGACCAGGAGTATGCTCAGTATGCCGGTCAAGGACTGCACGGGCAAAGTTATTGGGGTCGCTCAGGCCGTCAACAAAAGTACCGTGGAAAACGAACCCTTCAACGAACACGATGAAAAGGTTTTCAAATTAAAGCTTGATGGAAATTAGTCGAAAAACGGACTGAACTTCGTGCTTTTGGTTCCTCTACCGACCGATATACCAAATTTGCTAAGACCTTTTCAGTGTGCAGTATTACCGATTGCAGTGACCTGTTGGGCTTCATCCAGTTGTAGTATGGTTTTGTAATGCAAGCTAGCATAACAATGTCGTTTATCTTTGGTATTTGTTATTACGAAGACGTCTAAGTCATATTTAGGATATCAATAACACGAGTCCTTAACTCACCACCTCTGATTTTTCATAATATTCCTTCTTTAGAACGGGAAAAGTTCAAGTTCGAATGTTTCTTCATGGGTAAATGGGTTTGTATGATCATGCAAAATCAAACCTTTTATCCCTCAAAGTGACACTTCGTGCAAAACAAATCCTTATCTTTTGTTAAGTCTGCACCTATAGACCACAGGCTTTTGGCTCTATAAATATACGTATGCGGACATCCTTATATGTGTAATTATACGCGTAGATATAGATAGTGGTGTCCGTATATCTATAGAGCCAAAAACCTGTGCTAAAAAACATCATTTTTCAGGAGTCTGTTGCAGTCTATCTGATAGACCCCGCACGGTCAGACAAATTCATCTGTAGGTGTTGAGGCCAATCATTACCCCCGCTTACTCACGTGGCCATCCGCTTCAAAACGTGCGTTTAATGAAGGTTCAGTGTGCCTCAATCCTACCACAGTTCATTTGCCTCCCAGACTAATAATTCCTTCAAACTCGTTGGGTAATTGATATGAAATTTGTCTTGACGTCATAGCAAGCCTCATTTTTCAACACTAATGGGATTATGGGTCTCAGATTTCTCTCAGTAGCGCCGCTGTCCTGACTGTACTTGTCTTATACCCATCTTCTATGTAGGGTAGACAAGCGTTTAGAAGGCTCTCATCACTGTATCAGACATGGATCTGCAGTACATAAAACTGGGGTATAATTACGATTTTCGTATCCCTGATTTGCCAATACAGATTAAACATTACATGGTAATCTCAAACTTAATTGACGCCCAATGTATGTTAAAATTCAGAGAGGAGAGTTTCTTGGTACCAGTAGAATATTTTTAACAATATCTTTCATTAAAGGGGTGATAATGAAAGCAGTCATCTGTCAGGGAGCATGCTTAGTGGTGAAGGTGTCTGACATTCTGTTGCTTAAACTCTGGGCTTAGTAGTTAGGTGTCTTAACAATTTTATTCAATGGCCCTCCATCTCTGGGTTACTATGACCAGATAGTTAAAGTGTCCCTTAATTATTACCACTAGCCCTCTATATCAGGTTTTTGGTGGCATAAGTGGTCAAGGTGTCCAACATTCTACCACTAGCCCTATATATCTGGGTTTTGGTGGTTTAGTGGTCAAGGTGTCCAACATTCTACCACTAGCCCTATATATCTGGGTTTTGGTGGTTTAGTGGTCAAGGTGTCCAACATTCTACCACTTGCCCTATATATCTGGGTTTTGGTGGCTTAGTGGTCAAGGTGTCCAACATTCCACCACTTGCCCTATATATCTGGGTTTTGGTGGCTTAGTGGTCAAGGTGTCCAACATTCTACCACTACTCCCCCCCAAAAAAAAATATGTCTGGTTTTTGGTGGCTTAGTGGTCAAGGTGTCCAACATTCTACCACTAGCCCTACTATATATCTATGTTTTGGTGGCTTAGTGGTCAAGGTGTCCAACATTCTACCACTAGCCCTATATATCTGGTTTTTGTTGGCTTAGTGGTCAAACATTCTACCACTAGCCCTCAATAGACAGGTTTTTGTCGTTTAGTGGTCAAGATGCCCAACATTCTACCACTAGCCCTATAATTATATCTGTTTTTTGGTGGCTTAGTGGTTAAGGTGTCCAACATTCTACCACTAGCCCTATATATCTGGTTTTTGTTGGCTTAGTGGTCAAACATTCTACCACTTGCCCTCAATAGATAAGTTTATGTCGTTTAGTGGTCAAGGTGTCCAACATTCTACCACTAGCCCTACATATCTATGTTTTGCTGGCTTAGTGATCAAGGTGTCCAACATTCTACCACTAGCCCTACATATCTATGTTTTGCTGGCTTAGTGGTCAAGGTGTCCAACATTCTACCACTAGCCCTACATATCTATGTTTTGCTGGCTTAGTGGTCAAGGTGTCCTACATTCTACCACTAGCCCTACATATCTATGTTTTGCTGGCTTAGTGGTCAAGGTGTCCAACATTCTACCACTAGCCCTACATATCTATGTTTTGCTGGCTTTGTGGTCAAGGTGTCCAACATTCTACCACTAGCCTTACATATCTATGTTTTGCTGGCTTAGTGGTGGTCAAGGTGTCCAACATTCTACCACTAGCCCTACATATCTATGTTTTGCTGGCTTAGTGGTCAAGGTGTCCAACATTCTACCACTAGCCCTACATATCTATGTTTTGCTGGCTTAGTGGTCAAGGTGTCCAACATTCTACCACTACCCCCCCCCCCCCCAAAATATATCTGGTTTTTGGTGGCTTAGTGGTCAAGATGCCCAACATTCCACTACTAGCCCTTCTATATATCTATGTTTTGGTGGCTTAGTGGTCAAGGTGTCCAACATTCTACCACTAGCCCTACTATATATCTATGTTTTGCTGGCTTAGTGGTCAAGGTGTCCAACATTCTACCACTAGCCCTACTATATATCTATGTTTTGCTGGCTTAGTGGTCAAGGTGTCCAACATTCTACCACTAGCCTTACATATCTATGTTTTGCTGGCTTAGTGGTCAAGGTGTCCAACATTCTACCACTAGCCCTATATATCTATGTTTTGCTGGCTTAGTGGTCAAGGTGTCCAACATTCTACCACTACCCCCCCCCCCCCCCCCAAATATATCTGGTTTTTGGTGGCTTAGTGGTCAAGATGCCCAACATTCTACCACTAGCCCTACTATATATCTATGTTTTGGTGGCTTAGTGGTCAAGGTGTCCAACATTCTACCACTAGCCCTACTATATATCTATGTTTTGCTGGCTTAGTGGTCAAGGTGTCCAACATTCTACCACTAGCCCTACTATATATCTATGTTTTGCTGGCTTAGTGGTCAAGGTGTCCAACATTCTACCACTAGCCCTACTATATATCTATGTTTTGCTGGCTTAGTGGTCAAGGTGTCCAACATTCTACCACTAGCCCTACTATATATCTATGTTTTGCTGGCTTAGTGGTCAAGGTGTCCAACATTCTACCACTAGCCCTACATATCTATGTTTTGCTGGCTTAGTGGTCAAGGTGTCCAACATTCTACCACTAGCCTTCCACCTTTAGGTCATTGTTGTCAGATGGTTAATATGTCTGACATTTTACTACTCACCCTCTAACCCAAAGTTTAATCCTTTGAGCATGCTGGCTTAATGGATAATGTGCCAAACATTTTCTTTCAAGCCCTTCCACCTCTCCCACATCTAAAATTTGCAAATATCAACCAATGTATATTGTTTTTTCTTGGGGTGAGCTCATCTTTACCAACAAATTACACTATCATGTTTACAAATATTAGTGCAACAGAAAAGAAATGCAGAAAGTAAAGATGGAATCTATCTAGCACAAGAAGATATTATGTGGCTAATTAACTGCAGCATGTTCAATTCTAGTCGGTCTTGGAGGCAGCTGTGTTTCTTAATTGGATATGAAATGTCAATATCCTGACTTATATCCATTAATAACGGTTGATTTATTTCGTAACAATACAAACTATTATAGCTATCAATATCAAAAAAAACTTCACCACTTCAATCAGCTTTCCTGGTGAGGTAATCGCTAGCAGCACGCGCTAAGGTGGAAAACATTGACGTCACAGTCTTTACTCTAGATAATTTGGTTGCATTTTGGACTTAAATTAATGATGCTGTGAACTTTTAAAATGTAGTCTTTACAGTTTTCTAGTTTCAGATTATTACATACAGTGGTAATATAACGTAACATATACATTACCTATCTACTTTTGTCAAAGCTACTAAATTAATTTTTTTTAACTTTGTAGATTTGTACATATCTAGTTAATACAGAAACACATATAGTTGAAATATTCTTTATATTTCTGTCTTTGTTATGACATTAATGGGAGGTGATTGGGTAAGGTGGTGCTGGGTGGGGTGGGGTGGTGCGTGGGGTGGTGAGCGGGGTGGGGTGGTGCATGGGATGGGGTTGGGTGGTGAGCAGGGTGGGGTGGTAATGGATGGGGAAGGGTAAGGTGGTGCTGGGTGGGGTGGGGTGGTGCGTGGGGTGGGATGGTGCGTGGGGTGGGGTGGTGCTGGGTGGGATGGTAATGGATGGGAAAGGGTAAGGTGGTGCTGGGTTGGGTGGTGTGGTGTTGGGTGGGGTAGTGCTGGGTGGGTTGGGGTGAGTGGGGTGGGATGGGGTGGTGTTGGATGGAGTGGGGTAAGGTGGTGCTGGGTGGGGTGGGGTGGGGTTGGGTAGTGCTGGATGGGATGGGATGGGGTGGTGGTGGGTGATATTGGGATGGGTTTTGGTAGGTCATATACTGACACTCTGCCCCGTCCCATCCTGTCCTGCTTTGATATAAATATACTTGTTAGACATTATATGGTAACACTATAAAATGGTCTGGAGTTTCACTATTGCAAAGAGACACAACACAAATATATCACAGCCTCCCAGTACACACAGACATCCTCTATGTCTGTATTTTAAGTATGATAATTGTCCGCTACCAGCTTATTTGTGTCATTTCCTTCTACCATTATGATAGACCAATGAGGATGGTGCCACGGTGGCCAGGTGATTAACATGTCCCAACATATTACCACAAGTCCTATACTTCTGGGATGGAAGTTTGAATCCCATGTTGTGGCATTTGACTGACCGATGGTTGGTGGGTTTTCTCTGGATACTCTGGCTTTCCTCCACCTTCAAAACTTTACAAATCCTTATATGACCAGTAAATAGTGTTAATCTATACCAGTGAAGAAGTATCGTCTGCCAAAAGGTTTGATATACCAGATATCATATGAAGGAGGTTTATTTGATAAACTTAATTGGCATATGAAATTATATTGATTGCATTATCTATGCTACTAAAACTATTTTGATAATATTATTTCACAAACAACTAGAAATTCAAAATCATATTGAAGGAAGATGTATTCTTTGAATTATTCCCATGATGCACTGGGGGTTGTCTCCAGCAGAGGTCTAAAGCAGAGAGAAATGGTATTGGCGCTGCCATTATTTAAGCGTTGCGTGTATAATTATTATATTTTTTCTGTTTTAAATTCATTAGTGTTTAAAACAGATGTGGAAAAGATATTTTTATCTCTTTGTTTTAAAATTGTGTGGCAATTGTATTCGGACTGAGTTTAAAAGACGAAATTTCACTAGCCAGAGAGTTTTTGTCAAAGAATTGATTTTAAAACGAGCTAAAACAATTTTAAGATGACTTCCAGCACAAACAGATGAACAATAAACTTATTTCATTGATTTGAATCCTTTCATTTTCTTTTGGGCAGCATTATTCAAGCCAATTCTTCTATGAAATCTTCTCATCAAAGGAATTATCTAAAAATTCTGAATAACATCATCTTCAGATGTATTGTGGAAAAAGAAATACTGTTTATGCTGCCTGAAAATAGAAAGTTACTCTAAAAGAAGTTCTTTTTATTTTGTTTTATCTCGATTAAAGATATCGGTTGGAAATGGAAAAATCTTCAAGGTCATAGATCTAAAAACACCTCGTCTGCAGAGAACTCCATAACTAAGATCATCAATTTAAGAATGTCTCAGGGTCATCAGCCTTTAAAAAGTTCAAGGTTTTTTTGGTCTAAAAGAATTAAATATAGTGTAACAATATCCTTAAAGATTTCACTGCATCAAACACTTGTAAATTATTCTTCTTCATTGATACCATAGCTATGGCACCTTACGGTTGTTTTGTCCTTTTTGAAGTGGCGGTGTCATTGATCTAGAAATTCAAGTGAAGCGACATAACAGACGATTTAAATTGTAAATTCTTATTCTTAACGTCATCCTTGATACTCCAGGGGTTACTATCACTGACGTTATATCCACCCCTGGACTATCTTATAGTAAAACTGGAGGCAACAAAAGACACAAGTAATTTGATCCTTTGATGTGCATCAAAGTAATTATATAATGTATGACTGTGTTGTTTTGAAGTTGAGCATCAATCTCTCTGTAATCTTCAAAGTAGGTCTCTGCAGGCCTATGACTGGTCAGGTTTTTTTTCCTGAACTGCCTCCAGGTTTACTATGAGATAGTCCAGTGGATATAACGTCCATGATAGTAACCCCTGGAGTATAGAGGATATTAAGCAAAGCTGGTTGGGTAACAGTTTGTATGTCTAGCTTTACTTATTTATATACCCCAACTTACAAAAGAAATATAAAAAGAACATAAAACAAAAATTAATTGGTTTTATATATTCAACATCTTTTATTTATCTTGCAGGTTTTTGGATATTACCTAGCCTTTTGTGGAATAGGATTGAAAAATGCTCAGCTTTATGAAAAATCTTTATTAGAAAACAGAAGAAATCAGGTAAGAAAGTCAAATTTAGTATTTCATTTCAAAATTTTAGATTTTTTGACCTCATGATGAAATTAAATCTGAATAGAAATCAATATAAGTAGGTTTGTTTAAATAGATTTGATGTTTCTTATGTAAAATAAAAATTGAAGATGTTTTGAAGGTTTAATAAAGTATTGATGTCACTGTTTTTTAATTTCATAGGGATGTGAAAGAATTTTGTTTGCAAATTGTGTGAATCCTTGTAGTGAAATCCGAAAGTCGGACTTAGTATGAAAAAAAATTAAATAAATAACTATTGAAATATGATATAAATTATTTTACACACAAATTAGATATGAAAGACATGTTTTCCAGGTGCTGTTAGATCTAGCACGTGTGATATTTGAGGAACAGAGCAATGTAGCAAACCTTATCTACAAGATCATGATGCACACACAGTCCCTCCTGCAGTGTCAGCGTTGTCAAGTGATGCTGATCGAGGACCTATCCAAGGTGAGGTGTCAGGCCAATTTCACCCCCTGATATTGTGTTCCGCTTGTAGTCATCAGCGTTCACACTCAAAAAATACCACTTGGTAACTTGGTAGATAGGATATTCACAGCTTAGATAGATAAAAATTCACTGCTTTTGTTAATGTTGTTATTAACATCAAGAGAGAATGATTATTTTCATTGTTGAATTTAATTAAAATGTTCAAAATCTAGCTGTAGAATAACATCTGGTGTACTTTTTGAAAGTCATGGATTTTTTGTATAATTAATCTTAATAGCTGATATCATTGCGCTTCCATTGCTTAGTAGTATAAAGGTTTTGCTAAGATAGGAATTTTCTTGATCTTTGAAGCCTAGAAAGTTGTATATATAGACACCAAAGGTCAATCTATTCAAATCGCTTTTTGTCCTTGGTCCATTGTCCGTTCTTCCATCTGTCCATCCGTCCGTCTGTCCGTTAACATTTCTTGTTACCGCTATTTCTCAGAAAGCGCTGAAGGGATCTTTCTCAAATTTCACATGTAGGCTCCCCTAGGGCCCTAGTTGTGCATATTGCACTTTTGGACCGATCAGTCAACAAGATGGCCGCCAGGCAGCCATCTTGGATTTTGACAATTGAAGTTTGTTACCGCTATTTCTCAGAAAGTTTTGAAGGGATTGTTCTCAAATTTCATGTGCAGGTTCCCTTAGGTCCTTACTTATACATAGGTAATTTTGGGACTGATCGGTCAACAAGATGGCTGACAGGCCACCATCTTGATTTTGATAATTGAAGTTTGTTACCGCTATTTCTCAGAAAGTACTGAAGCAATCTGTCTCAAATTTTATGTGTAGGTTTCCCTAGGACCTTAGTTGTGCATATTGCATTTTTGGACCAATCGGTCAAAAAAAAAAAAGGCCGACAGGTGGCAATTTTGGATTTTGATAAGAGAAGTTTGTTATATATCTCAGAAAGTACTGAAAGGATTTTTCTCAAATGTCATAATGAGTAATATGTAGTAAAAGTTTGAAAAGCAGAGAAAAGATCCCTCTTTCCATTGTCAGACGTAGATCATTCTTAGGTGGGCGCCAAGATCCCTCTGGGATCTCTTGTTTATTTTATCTATTTACTATTTTCTTCTTTTTTTTTGCAAACTGTTCTGCTACCTAGCTTATCATGATGTAAAATTTATTAAGACTTGAAAAAAAAAAATAAATAGCATGCAAGAAAAATACCCCGGCCTGCCTGTAAAAGAAAACAGACAATGCTTTATCATATCTTAAAACTTACTTTAAAAATTCCCCAGTATTGCTATAACTTAAAAGGAAAAGGAAACTGTGGGAGTTTCCTGTGTCATATGGCTGGCCACCACACAAAGCAGGCATTATCCATTGTGGGAGGGGACAGAATCTATCAAGTCTGTGACACCCTCAAATTAGCTGTCCATCACCTTAACCATTATTAGTTTTTTGAGTCTCTACGTTGTCATGTGGTCTCTTGATAGCCATCTTAACAGACAATCAGTCCTGAAGTGGTGGTTTTACCTCCCCCGCCTCACGATCACAATTAGCCTGCGTGTTTGATGGTTTAATTACGACACAAATCCTGTTCATTCAGACTCTGAAGTGTACATGAGCCCTGTCATTCCTCTGCTGAAGTAGACACATTTATCAGGTGTTTATGTAATTATTGGGTCCTAATTAGCAGACTAATTACAGGGCGTGGAGAGGTAGGCCGTGGAGCATGTAATGTCTCAATTTATGATCACTTGTCACACAATATTACGCAGTTTTCTCCCCTTCTTCAAGATTATACAATGCCATCTTCTTTAATACCATACACATTTCTCACCCCTTCTTCAAATATCTATTTTTTGAGATGTTTTTGTCAACTTGTAAATAGACAAAAACATTATTAACATTTCCTTCTTCAAGACTATACAGTTCTCTCCCCTTCTTCAAGACTATACAGTTCTCTCCCCTTCTTCAAGACTATACAGTTCTCTCTCTTTCTTCAGAGATTCATCTTTTGAGATATTTTGTCACTTTGGAATTTGACAAAAATATAACATTTATCTTTCCTTCTTCAAGCCTATACAGTTATCTCCCCTTCTTCAGGAATATACAGTTCTTTCCCCATATACAAGACTATGTACAGTGCTCTCCCCATCTTCAAAGACTTTAAAAGACAATGATGTGATAGAAGTGTCATCTTTTGAGATGTTTCTGTCACTATGTAATTTGACAAAATCATTTTACCTTTGAGATGTTTTCGTCTTTGTAATCAAAGAAACCCTTCTAAGATATTATTGTCACTATGTATACTGCAATGGAAAACAGGCCTTTGAAATCTTTTTGTCACGATGTAATGCGATAAAAAAACTGGGGAAAAGGTGGATTTTTTGTCACTACATATACTAAAAAATATAAAAAATGTCTTTGAGAAGGATGACATTGTGTCTTTTTTTTTTTATTTTATCAATTTAAAAAAAAAATTGTTATTGTACAGTAAAAACCATTTTGAAGCATAGCCATTAAAAAGCTTTTATGTAATGTAATTTAAAGAAAATCTGGCCATTTGGAAATATTTTGATTGTATTATTTACAAGTTATGAGAGAAAATGTTGTGATTGTGTCCCCTAATGTGATTATTCTCTGTGTGCACACTGCAGACACATTCTTTCTACGCTTCCATTGTGAAAACGACCGTCCATGTAAATATGTAAACCTGTTTGGACCCTTTGTTACACAGCTCAATGATCCACAAGTTTAGGTACTGAAAAACAACATTTGAATTTGTGTCAACACATTTTGCCAATTTTTTTAAATATTTTTTTTAGAGATACAGTGAACATATTGTAAAATATTTTTATAAAAAGTTTGTTTACAACCAACTCATGAAAATAATGTTGCATTTATGTTTCTCAACAAATAGCCATAATGTGTGTAACACAAAGGGTATGAATATTAATTAAATGAACTTATTTGGTCTCAAAAGATTATTTATCATGATTTCTTTTTCAATATGTCATAGCATATTCCCTCTTTGCGTAATACAGAGTTATCTACCATTGTGATGTCATTAGTTATGAACAGAATTCATGTAAATTTCTCTGAAATATGACGCTATGCTCAAAAACACATGACGTCACAATCAATATCTACCTGCAAGGGTAGATAACTCTGTAGTATGCAAATATGAAATATTTCTTTGAATATTTTTTCTTTTCTTTAAAGCATATTACACTTGAGGATATAGGTATTAATTAATATATAATATACAATTCTTTTCAATGAAAATAAGATGTTACACTTACAAACACCTGATGTCACAATCAAGACTGTCCCCAAAGAGGAGATAAATCTAATATGTAATTACCGAACAAGTTTGGTCTAGTTCTTACGCAGATGCAGTACCTAGTTTGTGAAAGTTGTTATTGGGCTGTGTAGCAAGTCAGGGCTCTAGCTTATTCTAGTTTTGTTACACCCTTAATATAATCTATCCCGCATGTATATGATGGTTGAATATTTATGTTGCTTCTTTTCAATTTCAGGACAAAAACAAAAAGCTTACTATCAAAAAAAGCATGGTGAATATTACACTCAGTTTTTATTGGTGCTTCTCCGATTTTTTATACCTTACCTCATTCACCCCTGAAATTCCGAAATGGACTACTCTAGCCTTTGAACTAGAAGATTCTAAATGCATCTTCAGGAGTGAATGGGTCAATCCTATATAACTTGCACTCTAATCATGGTGTGACATGCACTGAAGCTTGTGGACAGGAAATGATTTTCAGGAAGATGATCTAAGTATATTAACACCAACCCAAATTTAACTTGTGAATCAGACCTCTTTTCTAATAAAAGCCTGTAAAAGTACAATTTATTAAGTAAATTGCAGCATGAAAATTTTAGCTTATTTTGCTGTTATAAAATCTCTGCGAATATATCCATGTGTGAACATATCGACCATATTTACATTAACAGAAGACCGTAAGAAAATTGCTATTAAAAATAATTTACAGCAATACAGTTAATTCAGAAGATTTAACTTTTGCTATGATCATTCAAATCACCAAATCAATGAAATAAATTACAAATGTACTGTGACACAGGCATTTTAATTCTTTACATCTGTTTCATGATAAAAAAGTGAATTACAAAAAATTATTAAATGTGGATCAAAGTCTACCTGAAAATCAGAAATGTTGAAATAAAGTACAAGCACTGATTGGAGATTGCTTGTACAACTAGTATATGACTTTAACTTTACTTACATAGTAAAGTGAATCTGGTAGATTTTCTTTAGACACACAATAATGATATTTTTTAGAAGTCGTATGTATGCATTGTCGCACACAGATCGTCTTGGCATGCTGTGTACTTTAGGAAGCTGTACTCTTGATTTAGTGGTATATGAACTAGTTCTAATAGTTCTATATTCTACAATGAAGTAAATCTTAAGTGTAGATAGCAAAGAAAGGAATGAATTTAGTAGTTAGCTAGTAAGGTCATTATGATCAGTCAACTTTTTACTGTCAATCACTGAAATTACTCCGTAATTGTCAGTAAAGCAATCAGAAATTAAATTCACATTTTAAAATCAAATTATAAAATCATTGAACTTAAATGTATCATACAATGGGATTAATTCACGTACCACGTGATACCCAATAATGTTTGTGTGAGACTAGTATCTCCAATGGTGATTGAACCAAATTATTTTAGATCTTCCCGCAGAAATTATCGTGAGATATCATCCCTTGGTATCATTCCATGCCCAATAGCAACAACAGTTCCGCACAAACGTTATGGGGTATCACGTGGTATGTGAATTATTTCCATTGTATTCTAGTTATTAGACTTTTCTATTCAATTATTTCAGTTTTTTTTAATGATCAACTTAATAACAGTTGTGGTATATACATGTAATACATAAGGTGTGTGTCATTTAAGGATTTAAGGATTAAATAAAGTTCAAATGTTGTTTTGCAAAAAAATAAAATCAACTGGAAATATCAACTAAAATTTCTATAGTATGATCATTAGAATATATTTTCAATCGTAGATTAAATTACATTTGATTATAAATGATACCCCCCGTAATAATTTTATCACTAACGAAGCCTGATGCCACTAACACTGTTTGGTTTAATTACTCATTTCACTTTAACCAGAATAAACAAACTTCGGTAACCCATTCACCCCTGAAATTTTAAAATGGACTGGTCTATTCTTTGATTAAGAAGGGCCTAAATGTGTCTTCAGGGGTGAAAGTGTCAATAAAATCTTACACAGGTCACACCAAGTACATAAAGATATCTCAACTTAAGTGAAAGATTTTGGGTGATCAGCGTGGGGCATGCTGAGTGCTTACCAGCCAATTTTTTCGGTTGAGATTTCCTTTCTTCTGACACAAACGTTTGATGATTCCACACTGAAAAGATATATGGGATAAAATTCCAATTATTAAAAACCATATTTATGACGTCATGTGCATTAAAATTGTTGATTTTATTGACAACAGTGTTATGCCGTATTGATGAGTTGAGCCGTCTTTTCATAACCAAACATACAGATTGTTAAACCAGTGAAGTAAGAGAAATCTTTTTATCAATTTTGGAGCAAATTAATGAAGCATGTGGGTGGTGTGATGAAAAGATTTTATCAAAAAAATTCAATTTTGTTAAAAGTTCAGCGTATAAAAAAAAATGATTCGGCATGGCTAGGTTAGTGAACAAAGACATCCTAACCCTCATATAAAATGATGCTGTAGGCTACTAACATGAGAACAATGGCTTTGCTGCCCATATTTATACTAAATTGGTGAGGGAATTTGATAGTTACCGTAATTTTTTCGTGGTATGATGATAGTGTGGTGTTTTCCTGGATTACTAAGCAATTATTTTGCAATACGTTTAATAATAAATATTGGTCATTTTGGGAACTCTTCAATTACCAATCAAATTCACACAGATATATATATTGGTGATGAAAAGGAATTTGTTGACTAATGGATTCAGCCAATCATTTACCTTGTTACATTTTGGTGATGGAAACAATGTTATATATATCCTACCCTATGATTGGTGGTTGGTTTCATATGTTAACTTGTATATGTACAGACTTTGATATGTGTATTATGGAATTTGAAAAAAAAAAGTTCCTGCATCAATTTAGAAATTGTTTATGAGAAATCATTGAAAAAAAGTGTTAGGGGGTATATCACAGGGACCTGGCACGTTTTGTTTAACTAACAGTATATATATATATATATATATATGATAAATTTAAAGAAAAATCCTTACGGACGAAATCTATTTATTTAATTTGAAACAGTCTGAAGAGCTCCCTTGAATGGGGCGAAAGCGCTCACTAGTCAGTTGTTATTGTTTTTATTTCTTATATATATATATATATATAATAGTATATTATAATATATATATATATACTGTTAGTTGTAAATTAATAATGCACAAGTATACTATAATATATATATGTATAACAGTTATTGTTGGTTAAAAATTTTCGTGCCAGGTCCCTGTGGGGTATATTATGCATTGATGGCAAATCTTAAGAGTAAATAAATCTATCCAAACATCCTGACTGTAGTTATTGTAAACCTATTTTCTGTTTATTTTTCATTATTTGAAAGGCTATTATGTGCTAAAACATATTAATAATGCACAAGCTTACAACACACATTCATTGTTATAATGTAGAACTTTTTCTATCTCCTTAAGGTTTCGGTAAGATGTTTGTAACATATGTATAACAAACTGTGCTTATAATAAATGAATTCTTTTGGTCCCTAGACGTTTGTTATAACCATGTTTTACTGTTAATTTCTGAAGATAAATTTCAATAAGATAAGTTGTTAGTTCACTTATGTCAAAGGTACAGCTGAACTTTATAAGCATATCGGTTCTAAAAACCAGTTTTTGCTCATCTGCAAAAAGTGCAAGTGACCTCACAGGCTATGGCATTGTGAATTGAATATCTGTTTTATCATGTAGAAAGCTTCCAAACAATTAATTAACTAGTAATTTTTAGAATATAATATAACTAATATTACCCTGATCAGGTTAGAAATTGGATGCTGGTGTATATTTAAGATGTAATTTGATAATAGATAATAAAACACAATTTATCTTGTATTTCTAAAATCAAATATAATTTAGGGACTAATTGCCAAAATCATCTTAAAATAGGATCTACCAACAGAGATATGAATCCTGGTCCATTTCCGTCTATTTCTGTCATTAGCTTACTAATGGCCGACAGACTTCCTGCACTAAATATCAAGATCCTGAATCCTGAAACTCCAATGGATTAGTGTTAGTTTAAAACTTTACTTGAGGAATACATACGCCTTTGTTCATTGAATTGATCATAATTAATTGAGAAATTTTTATCACAATATTGATTTGAAGTTTTGATCACAACTAAGTGAGAAATTTCGATCATAATTAATTAAGAATTTTTTATCATTACTAATTGAACATTGATTTTCATGGAGCAATGATGAACAATGGAGGGGGGCATTATATTTTGTTTTACAGTTTCCCATTTCTGTTCTGTTATGTCTCAGTTTAATACCGAGACAAGGATATTAATTTGTCTGAAAAAATTCCTTAATCTTTCAAAGTCTCATAAGTAATAAAATATTTCAATCAGAAAAATCTATCATAAATATATTGCGGAAGCTTATGACAGTAGCAAGAACTCTGGGCCTTTGACTTATTTCTTGCATCACAAATAACTATTGTAAAGGCTTATATTTTTTGAAATTTTGAAATTATTCTGATTAATACACCTGCTTATTGGCTTGTATTCACATTTTTGTTGCAGGGAATATTTTCTCAGGTGTTTGATCTGGAGAATACAGATTTTGACAATAGTGATACATTCAACAGAGAGTGGTAAGATATCTGTCTGATAAACACTGAAAATTATAAATAGATATAGACGCGTCTAGTTATCTCAATGTTAAATTCACTCACAATCAGTGAAAATTCATATGAGAATCAGAGAAAATCATTTGGGGGACTAATAGGAACTAAATTAAGATCACTTACAAAAATATTGCAATGAGTAAACCACAAATTGATTTGCAAAAGATATAAGAAGATGCAAAGTATTTGATATAGATTCAAAAATCAAGGTAAGTGAGGCATTAAAGGGTGGAGAGGGTATTTATAGGAACAGGAGCACTTATTGGATCAAATATGGTAGTAGCTAATAGAAATGAAGCTTTCATAAGATTTCGAAATGTTTTTGAAACACAGATTGATGTATGAAGAGTAAATAAAAAATGGCAAAAAAAACCTATTTATGGACACGTGTTGTGAAAGGTTAGATATAATTGGCTGAGAAACAACCATGTGATCTGTTCCAATAATGATGGCCATACAACCAATATTGTTCTGTTGTTCAGGGTTGTGACCGTAATTTGTTCAGTAACAAGAAATGTTTCAAGAGACAGTTGGCACTAATGAGTTCTGTTTTAAAATATCTAACGGTTTGCTTGATGATTCTCTTGATTGATTTTGCAAATGTCAGAAACTCAATTATTTTTTAAGTTTGTAAATGGCCCAATAGCAGGTGGAAAAGTGCTGTAAATTATGAGATAAGTTCGGTCATCAATATCCTGTGTAAAGCCTCAGGCTCCAGCATGGAATCTGACACCTGCAATTCTTTCATCATTTTATTAAGCCATACAAATGTAGTCCAATCAGAAATGGGTCAATTCTTCTCATACAAACCAAATAGGTGCTGAATTATCTCCCCCTTGTTTAGAGAAAATTACTGATATTATCTCCCCTGATCTCAACTGATATGTCATCTCCCCTGATATAAGGCAAATAATCGAGAGAGAAAAAGGACAAATATTGAAATGTTGATATCCCCCATAAAGAACCATTGATAAATGACTTCCCCTCATTAAAGAAAATAAATCAAAAACGTTTTCACCCCTTATAAAAACAATATTTTATCACATATCTCTCCATATAAAGAATAAAATGATTACTTACCAGGGTATTATATTTTCTTATAAAAGTAAATTTAATATTGAGTTATCTCCCCTTATACACAATAACAAGTAACAAGTTATCTCCCTTTCTACAAGCAAAATTAGTATTTTTTAATGTAGTATTTTAAATTGAGGTTGTTTTTTATCAGGCCTGCTGAGCCCCGATTTCCTATACATATCGGAATCTCTGGTCATGTAGCTACAACAGGGGAGGTATGTACAACACTTACTAGCCAGCCTAACTCATGATATTTATTTAAAATCCATTAGATATTCATTGTGCATGTATAATAATTAACATTTTTAACTTCTGTAAAATCAAGTACAGTCAAATCTGTCTATAATGACCACTCAAGGAACAAGTGAAAAGTGGTCTCTATAGTCAAATAATCATTATACACAGGTCACATTGTGTTATTAGAGACCCTTTGAGACCCTAGACAAGTGGTCTTAATAAGCAGGTGGTCTTTATACAGAGGTGGCTCAAGCAGGTTTCACTGTACCTTGAGTCAATGGATTCAAGCAAGATATAAATTTTTAACCTGAATCATCAACTTTAACTGGTATTTTATATTATGACATCATCATAGATTCTATCTCTTTCCGTAACACCAGGCTATGTGGTCATGAAACAATCTTAGATCTGTTTGCTTAGCCAATCATTAAGGGCGAAACACTTTGTAATGTCATATGCTACAAGTATATATTCTTGAGACTGTTTTAGATTTGAGATTATTTCATCTTGGGACCTGTTAAGAAAAATAAGATCAGAAACAAAGACTCCAGAACAAAATTTCAGCAACTGTCATTTATACATGCTTATTTTCTGTATTTCCAGACACTCAATATCCCTGATGCCTACAAGGACAAACGTTTCTACCCCAAGGTCAGTATTATAAGACTATAAATAACTTTTTTATATGTTGTTGATTTCAGATGTTTTTCATGACTTTTATCTCCATTTTTATATTTAGTTATGAATATAAGATGAAGTAATTCGTTTAACCTGCTTCCAACACCAGTTATATATTATCTAATCCTACTCCCTATAAATAGACTACTGTTTTGATCTTTCTGGCGGCTGGCTCATTTCAATAACACAGCAGTTCTTAATGTAAACCATTTGCTCTTTGCCGAGTGGTAGTAAAAATCTAATGTATATATTTACAGGCAGATGAAGAGACTGGCTTTGTAACGAAATCCATTTTATGCATGCCAATCAAGAATTCCAATAACCGCGTGATTGGTGTAGCACAGTTGACCAATAAACTGGACGGCACAGTTTTCAACAAAAACGACGAAAACCTCTTTGAAGTGAGTTCTTTATGGAAAGGGAAATCGTTGTTGATTGTTTATTTGTCATTGTTTTTTCAAAATTTATTTGTTTTGTTTTGCAAAGTTGTTGTTGTTTTTTCTTGACAATAGGTTCTGATTAATTACCCTAAATGATGTGGTCACTAAGGCAGGTTTCACTGCGTGTGTATTTGTAATTTTTCTTCTTTTTTTTTTCAATTCTGAGAAACAACATACCGTCTTGAACCCAATAAACACCCCTTTACCTATAAGTGACTCCTCCCCTTTTCTAGGCCTCAGACTCACTTAATTGAATTTACTTCTTTATCAATACACATGTTTCAATATTCCAAAATGATGTGGGTTAAGTACAATTTACTGTGGATTAATCCCACCTTCCAGTAATTGTAACGTCACAAAAATCACGTTTAAACGTGATGTCTCAATCACCGGAAAGATGGGACTAATCGATTTGTACCTAAGTTTTGGTATTTCAAAACCGACTATTAAATGTCAACTGAAAATATTAATACAACATAGTTTGTTTGTTTTGTTTCTATTGCAAATTGATCTGTGAATTACTATACATTGACATACAATGACATACAATCATTACCGTTAGTTGAATACCATTATTTCTCTCACAAACTACTGATGTCAAATCTGTAGAAATATAAATTCTCTCAAGGGTAGATAACTCTTCTAGATATTAGAAAAAAAATCATAACATATGAAGAATTTTACTTACATGGTATCAGGCCTTACATTGATGTCAGAGCTAGGTTTTACTACTTTGTCAATCCATTGACATTTTGTATCTCTGTTGTATAATTAGAATCTGGGAGATTCCTGTAACGATAGTGTTTACTTTGAATCGATCCAAATTCTTTTGGGGTGAGAGATTCATTGTACTGAATGTTTTCGTTCCAACACACGTGTGAAAACACAGAAAAATCGGATGATTACTCTATTTTTACATTCCATACATCTGTCAGTAATCTCTGGCTGTTGACTTGTAGGCCTTTGCCATTTTCTGTGGAATGGGAATCAACAATACTCAGATGTACGAGACGGCCGTCAGGGCGATGGCCAAGCGGAGAATCGCCCTGGAATGTCTCTCATACCACGCAACAGTCCCAGCCGACGAGGCCAACAAACTCAAGGTAAGTGTTTCTTTGGCAACACATAAACAAAACAAGGGATCTGCTATCCACCCATCAAGGCTTGTGACTCTCTGAAAACTGAGAAACATGCCTGTCTTGAGTTGTTGCGGCTGTGTCATGCAATTGCAATAATGTTATGTATTTAACCTGTGTATAGGGACAATGGTATCTCAATAATATAACAATGTATGTAAAGCATGACTCATTATTTTTATATTTGAGGTTCCATAACGACCACAAAAAGAACAAAGAATTCTACACCACAAAAAATTTGTGTTATACAGTATAAGATGGTGTTCCTTGGGAATTGTATTAAGGTTAGAAAACATCTTTCCTTGGGAATTGTATTAAGGTTAGAAAACATCTTTCCTTATGAATTGTATTAAGGTTTGAAAACATCTTTCCTTGGGAATTGTATTAAGGTTAGAAAACATCTTTCCTTGGGAATTGTGTTAAGGTTAGAAAACATCTTTCCTTGGGAATTGTGTTAAGGTTAGAAAACATCTTTCCTTGGGAATTGTGTTAAGGTTAGAAAACATCTTTCCTTGGGAATTGTATTAAGGTTAGAAAACATCTTTCTTTGGGAATTGTGTTACGGTTAGAAAACATCTTTCCTTGGGAATTATATTAAGGTTAGAAAACATCTTTCCTTGGGAATTATATTAAGGTTAGAAAACATCTTTCCTTGGGAATTGTATAAAGGTTAGAAAACATTTTTCTTGTGAATTATATTAAGGTTAGAAAACATCTTTCCTTGGGAATTGTGTTAAGGTTAGAAAACATCTTTCCTTGGGAATTGTATTAAGGTTAGAAAACATCTTTCCTTGGGAATTGTATTAAGGTTAGAAAAACATCTTTCCTTGGGAATTGTATTAAGGTTAGAAAACATCTTTCCTTGGGAATTGTATTAAGGTTAGAAAACATCTTTCCTTGGGAATTGTGTTAAGGTTAGAAAACATCTTTCCTTGGGAATTGTATTAAGGTTAGAAAACATCTTTCCTTGGGAATTGTGTTAAGGTTAGAAAACATCTTTCCTTGGGAATTGTGTTAAGGTTAGAAAACATCTTTCCTTGGGAATTGTGTTAAGGTTAGAAAACATCTTTCCTTGGGAATTGTATTAAGGTTAGAAAACATCTTTCCTTATGAATTGTATTAAGGTTTGAAAACATCTTTCCTTGGGAATTGTATTAAGGTTAGAAAACATCTTTCCTTGGGAATTGTGTTAAGGTTAGAAAACATCTTTCCTTGGGAATTATATTAAGGTTAGAAAACATCTTTTCTTGGGAATTGTATTAAGGTTAGAAAACATCTTTTCTTGGGAATTGTATTAAGGTTAGAAAACATCTTTCCTTGGGAATTGTATTAAGGTTAGAAAACATCTTTCCTTGGGAATTGTATTAAGGTTAGAAAACATCTTTCCTTGGGAATTGTATTAAGGTTAGAAAACATCTTTCCTTGGGAATTGTATTAAGGTTAGAAAACATCTTTCCTTGGGAATTGTGTTAAGGTTAGAAAACATCTTTCCTTGGGAATTGTGTTAAGGTTAGAAAACATCTTTCTTTGGGAATTGTGTTACGGTTAGCAAACATCTTTTCTTGGGAATTGTGTTAAGGTTAGAAAACATCTTTCTTTGGGAATTCAAAAACCTGTCGACAACATACAAATGTATGTATTATTTGTAAAAATTCCAGAGAAATATGTCAGCTTTTTCACTTTTTTATTGGTAATGTTATTGATATAGGCCCTCTGGGCTTTTTTCAAGTAAATTCAAATTTCAAAATCAATTAATCATGACGTGAGCTATTTCTGTTTTCACCTCTGTGCCAATCCACTTAACGCTATGGTGGCACAGTGCACATGTAAGCTAATCCAATTTCAATGAAACCCATCAGAGCCACATGGCTGTCTTCACACAGCCAAAGGACATTCACTTCAGTAAAAAGCATTCCATTATTCAATTCTCTTTTTTTTCTTAAAAAGTGAAATGGTTTTAGGGGAGAAATATATTCAAGGCAATTTATCTTAGTAGCTTTTTTTTTCTAAAATATTCTTCGTCTATTTCATGTCTGCTGCAGCTACTTGTAATTCTATCAGACATTGATATAAAATTGGCAGGAATTTTATCTTAACATTAGAATTTGATTACTAAAGAATTGGCTGAGGTGTGACTTAGGTGCAGTTGTGGGCCAACACAGACTGAGGGGGTACCTAGGTAAAACTGGGCCGACACAGACTGAAGGGGGTACCTAGGTACAACTGTGGGTAGAAACAGACTGAGGGGTACCTAGGTACTACGGTGGGTAGACACAGACTGAGGGGTACGTAGGTACAACTGTGGGTAGACACAGACTGAGGGGTTACCTAGGTACAACTGTGGGTAGACACAGACTGAGGGGGTACCTAGGTACAACTGTGGGTCAACACAGACTGAGGGGGTACCTAGGTACAACTGCGGGTCGACACAGAATGAGGGGGTACCTAGGTACGACTGTGGGTAGACACAGACTGAGGGGTACCTAGGTACAACGGTGGGTTAACACAGACTGAGGGGGTACCTAGGTACAACTGTGGGTCGACACAGACTGAGGGGGTACCTAGGTACAACTGTGGGTCAACACAGACTGAGGGGGTACCTAGGTACAACTGCGGGTCGACACAGACTGAGGGGGTACCTAGGTACGACTGTGGGTAGACACAGACTGAGGGGTATCTAGGTACAACGGTGGGTAGACACAGACTGAGGGGGTACCTAGGTACAACTGTGGGTAGACACAGACTGAGGGGTACGTAGGTACAACGGTGGGTTAACACAGACTGAGGGGGTACCTAGGTACAACTGTGGGTAGACACAGACTGAGGGGGTACCTAGGTACAACTGTGGGTAGACACAGACTGAGGGGTACGTAGGTACAATGGTGGGTTAACACAGACTGAGGGGATACCTAGGTACAACTGTGGGTAGACACAGACTGAGGGAGTACCTTGGTACAACTGTGGGTAGACACAGACCGAGGGGTACCTAGGTACAACTGTGGGTAGACACAGACTGAGGGGTACGTAGGTACAATGGTGGGTTAACACAGACTGAGGGGATACCTAGGTACAACTGTGGGTAGACACAGACTGAGGGAGTACCTTGGTACAACTGTGGGTAGACACAGGCTGAGGGGGTACCTAGGTACAACTGTGGGTAGACACAGACTGAGGGGGTACCTAGGTACGACTGTGGGTCAACACAGACTGAGGGGTACGTAGGTACAACTGTGGGTTAACAGAGACTGAGGGGGTACCTAGGTACAACTGTGGGGTACGTAGGTACAACTGTGGGTTAACAGAGACTGAGGGGGTACCTAGGTACAACTGTGGGTCGACACAGACTGAGGGGGTACCTAGGTACAACTGTGGGTCGACACAGACTGAGGGGGTACCTAGGTACAACTGTGGGTCAACACAGACTGAGGGGGTACCTAGGTACAACTGTGGGTAGACACAGACTGAGGGGTACGTAGGTACAATGGTGGGTTAACACAGACTGAGGAGATACCTAGGTACAACTGTGGGTAGACACAGACTGAGGGGGTACCTAGGTACAACTGTGGGTAGACACAGACTGAGGGGTTACCTAGGTACGACTATGGGTCAACACAGACTGAGGGGATACCTAGGTACAACTGTGGGTAGACACAGACTGAGGGGGTACCTAGGTACAACTGTGGGTAGACACAGACTGAGGGGTTACCTAGGTACGACTGTGGGTCAACACAGACTGAGGGGGTACCTAGGTACAACTGTGGGTAGACACAGACTGAGGGGATACCTAGGTACAACTGTGGGTAGACACAGACTGAGGGGGTACCTAGGTACAACTGTGGGTAGACACAGACTGAGGGGGTACCTAGGTACAACTGTGGGTAGACACAGACACAGACCGAGGGGGTACCTAGGTACAACTGTGGGTAGACACAGACTGAGGGGGTACCTAGGTACAACTGTGGGTAGACACAGACTGAGGGGGTACCTAGGTACAACTGTGGGTAGACACAGACTGAGGGGGTACCTAGGTACAACTGTGGGTAGACACAGACTGAGGGGGTACCTAGGTACAACTGTGGGTAGACACAGACTGAGGGGGGTACCTAGGTACAACTGTGGGTAGACACAGACTGAGGGGGTACCTAGGTACAACTGTGGGTAGACACAGACTGAGGGGGTACCTAGGTACAACTGTGGGTAGACACAGACTGAGGGGGTACCTAGGTACAACTGTGGGTAGACACAGACTGAGGGGGTACCTAGGTACAACTGTGGGTAGACACAGACTGAGGGGTACGTAGGTACAATGGTGGGTTAACACAGACTGAGGGGGTACCTAGGTACAACTGTGGGTAGACACAGACTGAGGGGGTACCTAGGTACAACTGTGGGTAGACACAGACTGAGGGGGTACCTAGGTACAACTGTGGGTAGACACAGACTGAGGGGGTACCTAGGTACAACTGTGGGTAGACACAGACTGAGGGGTACGTAGGTACAACTGTGGGTAGACACAGACTGAGGGGGTACCTAGGTACAACTGTGGGTAGACACAGACTGAGGGGGTACCTAGGTACAACTGTGGGTTGACACAGACTGAGGGGGTACCTAGGTACAACTGTGGGTAGACACAGACTGAGGGGGTACCTAGGTACAACTGTGGGTAGACACAGACTGAGGGGGTACCTAGGTACAACTGTGGGTAGACACAGACTGAGGGGGTACCTAGGTACAACTGTGGGTAGACACAGACTGAGGGGGTACCTAGGTACAACTGTGGGTAGACACAGACTGAGAGGGTACCTAGGTACAATGGTGGGTTAACACAGACTGAGGGGGTACCTAGGTACAACTGTGGGTAGACACAGACTGAGGGGTACGTAGGTACAATGGTCGGTTAACACAGACTGAGGGGGTACCTAGGTACAACTGTGGGTAGACACAGACTGAGGGGGTACCTAGGTACAACTGTGGGTAGACACAGACTGAGGGGGTACCTAGGTACAACTGTGGGTCAACACAGACTGAGGGGTACGTAGGTACAACTGTGGGTAGACACAGACTGAGGGGGTACCTAGGTACAACTGTGGGTAGACACAGACTGAGGGGGTACCTAGGTACAACTGTGGGTCAACACAGACTGAGGGGTATGTAGGTACAATGGTGGGTAGACACAGACTGAGGGGGTACCTAGGTACAACTGTGGGTAGACACAGACTGAGGGGGTACCTAGGTACAACTGTGGGCCGACACAGACTGAGGGGGTACCTAGGTACAACTGTTGGTCGACACAGACTGAGGGGGTACGTAGGTACAACGGTGGGTTAACACAGACTGAGGGGGTACCTAGGTACAACTGTGGGTAGACACAGACTGAGGGGTACGTAGGTACAACTGTGGGTAGACACAGACTGAGGGGTTACCTAGGTACAACTGTGGGTCGACACAGACTGAGGGGGTACCTAGGTACAACTGTGGGTCGACACAGACTGAGGGGTTACCTAGGTACAACTGTGGGTAGACACAGACTGAGGGGTTACCTAGGTACGACTGATTGACAAGCTCTTAACTATTATCAACAGAGGTCGGAGAGTTGACTTTGTCTTCAGCTGATTTCTCTTTGAAGGAGAAAGTTCTTGTTCTTAATGAGATGATGCTATGAAGTTTTAACAGTTCATATTCATGATAATTGGCTCAATCTTTCAAGTGATTCATGTTCTGGCATTCCGTAATCAATGGTTAATGGAGATACATGTGTCTGGAACATCTGTGATAATGTATAGCCAGTTATTTTGAGCTGGATGATATTTTAGGAAATAATAAAACATATTAAAAGAAAATTGTAAAATATTTGATTCTAGTATATAATGGCTACATCAAGAAAAACTGTACATTGTATTGCTGTTGATTTCTGAAGAACAAACATTCGGGGTGATCGATTGGTTACACCACTTTGTCATAGGCAGCCAGGGTTTGATCCAGCACGGACGTGAAAAGGTCAAGGGTCACCCACCTGATCACGTAGGTTGGGTTTTTGTGGGGCACTCTGGTTTCCTCCCATTCTAAGAACACTGGCACGCTTTCATCTGGGCCGTCAAAAGTGATTTGTATAAGCTGTATAACTTGTTTTGCAATCGATGTAAATAAATGAAGTTCATCGACATTTGCAACTAGATTGAAATACAAAAAAAACTTAATTAAAAAATAAAAATAGCCATAATATTATTCCTGCAAAAATTACAGACTACATGCATACAGTATTCCCTTGATATTCCCACTATTTTGCCTGTCTGTGCCTGCAGGATGTGGTTGGTGTTATGGAAGCTGGTATGACAAACAGTGGTGAGATATAAGGATGCTATTAATCTGTGACAGTACCCTTGGGTTTCTCTCATCTTGTCTGGCTAGAGAATTTATATGTCCATATATGATGATTAAATTGTTTTTTAAAGTACTTATATCAAGCCTCGCTTCACATAACTTGTGAATCAGTTCTTAAGTGTGACACTCTGTCATATTTGATTTGTTACCATGCACAAAATTACACATTTATAATAATTTGATCCAGACAAATATCTACAGAGGTTTGACCAATACTGAGAGGACCTTTGGCTTCTCATGTCTGAAGATAGGGATTAATATGTCTCTGTGTCAACCAAAACCTATATCCATTGACTGCACACATGAAAAATTGATGTTTTTGGACCTGAACATATACCTTATATGGAACCTGATGTCTTTTATCTACTTGATTGATTCAACATCATCCAGTACTGGTACTGTCTAGTCACACCCAGTACTGGTACTGTCAGGTTTCACCCAGTACTGGTACTGTCTGGTCACACCCAGTACTGGTACTGTCTGGTCACACCCAGTACTGGTACTGTCTGGTCACACCCAGTACTGGTACTGTCTGGTCACACCCAGTACTGGTACTGTCTGGTCACACCCAGTACTGGTACTGTCTGGTCACACCCAGTACTGGTACTGTCTGGTCACACCCAGTACTGGTACTGTCTGGTCACACCCAGTACTGGTACTGTCAGGTCACACCCAGTACTGGTACTGTCTGGTCACACCCAGTACTGGTACTGTCTGGTCACACCCAGTGCTGGTACTGTCTGGTCACACCCAGTGCTGGTACTGTCTGGTCACACTTAGTACTGGTACTGTCTGGTCACACCCAGTACTGGTACTGTCAGGCCACTACCAGTACTGGTACTGTTTGGTCACACCCAGTACTGGTACTGTCTGGTCAAACCCAGTACTGGTACTGTCAGGCCACACCCAGTACTGGTACTGTCTTGTCACACCCAGTACTGGTACTGCCAGGTACACCCAGTACTGGTACTGTCTGGTCACACCCAGTACTGGTACTGTCTGGTCACACCCAGTACTGGTACTGCCAGGTCACACCCAGTACTGGTACTGTCAGGTCACACCAAGTACTGGTACTGTCTGGTCACACCCAGTACTGGTTCTGTCTGGTCGCACCCAGTACTGGTACTGTCTGGTCACATCCAGTACTGGTACTGTCAGGTCACACTCAGTACTGGTACTGTCAGGTCACACCCAGTACTGGTACTGCCAGGTCACACCCAGTACTGGTACTGTCAGGTCACACCCAGTACTGGTACTGTCTGGTCACACCCAGTACTGGTACTGCCAGGTCACACCCAGTACTGGTACTGTCAGGCCACACCCAGTACTGGTACTGTCAGGTCACACCCAGTACTGGTACTGTCAGGCCACATCCAGTACTGGTACTGTCAGGTCACACCCAGTACTGGTACTGTCAGGCCACATCCAGTACTGGTACTGTCAGGTCACACCCAGTACTGGTACTGTCAGGCCACACCCAGTACTGGTACTGCCAGGTCACACCCAGTACTGGTACTGTCAGGTCACACCCAGAACTTGTACTGCCATGTCAAACCCAGTACTGGTACTGTCTGGTCACACCCAGTACTGGTACTGTCTGGTCACACCCAGCACTGGTACTGTCTGGTCACACCCAGTACTGGTACTGTCTGGTCACACCAAGTACTGGTACTGTCTGGTCACACCCAGTACTGGTACTGTCAGGTCACACCCAGTACTGGTACTGTCAGGCCACACCCAGTACTGGTACTGTCAGGTCACACCCAGTACTGGTACTGTCAGGCCACATCCAGTACTGGTACTGTCAGGTCACACCCAGTACTGGTACTGTCAGGCCACATCCAGTACTGGTACTGTCAGGTCACACCCAGTACTGGTACTGTCAGGCCACACCCAGTACTGGTACTGTCTGGTCACACCCAGTGCTGGTACTGTCTGACCACACCCAGTGCTGGTACTGTCAGGTCACACCCAGTGCTGGTACTGCCAGGTCACACCCAGTGCTGGTACTGTCAGGTCACACCCAGTACTGGTACTGTCAGGTCACACCCAGTACTGGTACTGTCAGGTCACACCCAGTACTGGTACTGTCAGGTCACACCCAGTACTGGTACTGTCAGGTCACACCCAGTACTAGTACTGTCAGGTCACTCCCAGTACTGGTACAGTCAGGCCACACCCAGTACTTACACCCAGTAATGGTACCGTCGGACCCAACTTAATCTTGTCACATCTATTACTACAAGTGCTACTGTCATTCAGTGTTACAGACCTCATTATATAAATATCAATATTTATTTATGCTTTATAAAGCTTTCCCTGATATGGAAATATTATATACTAACAAACTTAAAGGCGATGGGGATCGCTTAGCGGTCAATATTGTAACAAAGCACAGTTCCTGCTGTCATGGCCATTAACTTTAGCCTGGATTTGATTCACTGTAGAGCTGATTATTTTCCTTAGATGTGTTTTTTCTCTGCCCCAGTATGTATATCCAGTTAATGAGTTCAATATAACTGTTGTTCTTTAGTATGGATCAGCACCCTGCCTGTCACCAGGCTTTCCTTTGTAGAAGATGGACTATAATAGAATATGGAGACTTTGATCCTCACGCAAAACTCAATCATGCAGAGGTTTATGTAGATGTGCTTAATGTAATGGAATTTGCCAATGAATCGTGTCTGCGATTATACAATGCGCTTGTAACTCTTTTCTTGCCTTTTTTATTTTTCTTAGAAGAATTGTAACGGAAACTGTTAAAAGAAAACAAATTATTCAAACTGATTTATTCACACTTCTTGTGCATTTATTTCTTGTAATGCCCCTTGCATGATGGAGGGAGGTATTATCAGTGTTTCCCATTTCTTTCGTATCTTACAGGTGTCAGATGGACCGGAAAAATTGTCCAAAATGTTTTCAATACAGTTTTTCAAACATTTGTCCGAAATATGAAACAAAATGCAAATTGAGTTAAGATACTGGATAATTCCATTGACTGAATAGGTTCATTGATACTGTTCATGTACATGTATATTTTTGCTAAAAAAGAAATGGTGGAGGAAGACTGGCATCCCTCATAACCTCCTCCCCTGTATTTGTTCCATATATTTTTTATATTTTTTCCATTTCAGTATAAAATTACCCGTACAAGGAAGGAAAAATTAAAACCTACTGTAGCATTGATATTTCTAGCATTTTGGCTATTTTCATTTCATCATACTGATGCTGTGAATTCTTATGTGAGTTTTTTTTCCATTGCAGACCATATCCATCCCTCTGGCCACAGAGTTTAACCTCCTCGACTACACGTTCAGTGACTTCGGCCTGGACGATGACGATACTCTCAGGGCTAGTATTAGGATGTTTCTGGACCTAAATCTGGTGGAGCGTTTCCGAATCAACTACGAGGTCAGTATCCAAAATCTCTGTTGATGTATCATTTCTTTATCTCTAAATGCTAAGACCAGTATCCAAAATCTCTGTTGATGTATCATTTCTTTATCTCTAAACTCTGAGATCAGTATTCAAAATCTCTGTTGATGTATCATTTCTTTATCTCTAAATTCTGAGATCAGTATCCAAAATCTCTGTCGATGTATCATTATTTATCTCTTAACTATGAGATCAGTTTTCAAAACCTCTGTTGATGTATCATTTCTACACCTCTAAACTATGAAATCAGTATCTAAAATCTCTGTAGATGTATTATTTCTTTACCTCTAAATTATGAGGTCAGTATTTAAAATCTCCATCGGTGTATTATTTCAATACCTATTCGAGGCCAAAATCTAAAATTGCATGTACTGGTATTTGTGTATCATTGACACTGTGTATTCCTCTCTTGACACTTTTAGCTAATCCTACAGCTAAATTGAACACTATCATTACAGTGAATATTTTATATCATACTATTGTCTGTTAGTTGTAGGTATTTTATGGCTCATATTGGAAAGCAATATTCTGTTACCAAAATAAACGTTCAATGAGACAAAGCTTTCACTTCATTGACATGTCAAATTATGTCAGCATTAAGTTTTCTATCATAGTCCGTGAATGTTGCCATGGATATAACGCTTGTTTGGGATTACAAACATGTTGACATGAATGAAAAAACAAATAAGGTAATATAATACGTCAATAATTATATGAAATTGATTAGTTCTCGCTATTCTTTGTTCATGCGTCTATTTTGGTATATTTTGTATAGAACTCTTTCATCGAAAAAGATATTTTACTCATATGACAATGATTTTGTCATTCGGTTGATAGTTGTTTTTAAAGGGTGCAGCAATTAGAACACAAATTGATGACATGAAGCCAATTAAATTTTTATGACTGCTCATGTACAGTACATGTTGATAAATGTTTTATATCTAATTGATTTGGTCTCAGTGTGTTTATGTCATGCGTATTTGTTTTGCAGGTTTTATGTCGATGGCTGATGAGCGTGAAGAAAAACTATCGAAATGTTACATATCACAACTGGAGGCATGCGTTCAATGTATCGCAAACAATGTTTTGTATGCTTAAGGTAGGTAGAGTTATTCCTCTTTTTGGGCTTTGAATTATAATTAATTGTTAACCCACCACCCCTGCAAAATCGCAATGAACTGTTCCAGTTTTTTAATAAGAAGAGTTCAAATATGTCTCCATGGGTGAATGAGTTAATTGTAGTTAATTAACTGGTTTGTGGAATCCAAAATTGTTATTGATTATTGTAATATTTTTACATTTCGTTTTTTAAAACTAAAACTAGGTGAATAAAGCTTTTGTCTGGTTAATTGAAACATACTTTACCTTCATTATATTGAAAACATACTTATTTTAGCAGTTGTTATACTTTAGCGGTTTTAATGCTGTCTTTGAAGTGCGAACTCATGCACATGTACAGTGCTAAACTTTGTAAAAGGTTATTTCTAGTATTGAACCACTAAATTGTGCTAATTTAAATTACAGGGACCTGGCATGATTCTTTTTAACTAACAGTATACATATATATATATCATAGTATAACATGTATATGTATACTGTTGGTTAAAAATTTTCTTGCCAGGTCCCTGTGATTCATATCCATGCTAATAAATCATAATTGATATTTTTTCACTTTTGTGCTAAAATTTGACTCACTAAAATAAGTACATTTATAGTAATTTTCGCTCCATGTAAATACAGATACTGTTTAGCCAATAAAATTTGCAGGGATGATATTTTTGCAATTTTGCGAGATTGTGTTCTTATGCTGCAAAAACTCATTTCGCAAAATGATAATTAAAGTGTAATGGTAAATAATATATATTTCTTATAGTTAGATGAGAAAAATTTTAAATGATGAAAATATAGTTATCTTGTTTTATATTTAACCAGCTGTATACTGCTTCAAAAAATTACTATTTCAAGAAGAAAACAATCTTTTTTATTTCTATTTAGAAGGGACAGATGGACAATGTTTTCACAGATAAGGAGAGATTAGCTTTAATGGTGGGCTGTCTCTGCCATGACCTAGATCATCGAGGAACAAACAACCAGTTTCAGAAAGAGTAAGTTCTGATTTATAATACTGTATACATGGAAATTCACGCGAAGGAGAAATGTGCGCTAATTACGCAATGGATGTTTTAGCACGAAAATGTTCTCCCACACATATTCTTTTTGTATGGCGTGTGAAATTAGAACCATACTATTATTGCCTTCTATCCATTCTTTCTAAGACTTTTGTTTCATCCCTATATATCTGTATTCCAGGTCTATGTCTCCACTGGCAGACCTGTACTCGACTTCGACTCTAGAACATCACCATTTTGACCAGTGTATAATGATACTCAGTACCAAGGTGAGTAGAACTATCGTATTTTGCTGCAGTAAAAGTCACAGCTTTTTTCCTTGAAAATCGGGAGTGTGACCTGTACTGTATGGTACATACATAACACCTAGTACTAGTGATGAACTATGTTTGTTGCACAAAGAAGGAATTCAAAAACTAAAAACATAATATACCTTATTTGCCATAATTAGCACTCAGGATACTTAAAAATTGTAAAACAATGTCTAATCTATTGGATGAGGCATTTATAGAACTCAACAATTTCTCCAGAAATGGGAGGGCGCTTATAGGAGTAGGGGTGCTAATTAAGGCAAATACAGTAAAGATGTAGTAGTTGTTTTATCACCTGATCTGAAAAGTGGACAAGCATATATAATTATAAGTTGCTAGTTGCCTTAAATTTGTGAATGATATTTGATTTGGCCAAAAATATACTTTAGGGAAGGGAAACAAAGCTCTTGGCTCTGACTTCCTTTGGGCATCAGAGGTGGGGCCCAATAGGGGCATATATATAGATATAGTTTTCAGCATGGATTGTAATAAAATTTGGCCAGAAATATCCTTGGGAGAATTTGGGAACAGGGTTTGCATAAATCTTGGCTCTGACGCCCATGTGGCAGAATGAATGGGTTCCAAAAGGGAAATTAGAGGTAAATCTTTATTGATGATACACTGAACCTGTATGCAGAACATTACAGGGCATAATAAACAATGTGATTGAAACATGTTGAGATTAATTA
This sequence comes from Argopecten irradians, assembly GCF_041381155.1. Classification (NCBI taxonomy): domain Eukaryota; kingdom Metazoa; phylum Mollusca; class Bivalvia; order Pectinida; family Pectinidae; genus Argopecten; species Argopecten irradians. The sequence continues at coordinate 31,874,745 of NC_091138.1, read as the reverse complement.
CACACACTTACCACATGCATTCACTTCCAGGGAAATGATATTTTATCCAATCTGAAACAAAACGAATATGAAGAAGTGATCAACTTACTGGAGGCAGCAATATTATCAACAGACTTGGCCCTCTACTTCAAGTAAGTATTTTGTATTTGCATATTACAGAGTTATCTGCCCTTGTGGGTAAGTATTGATTGTGATGTCATGTATTTCCAAGCATTACGTCATACTTTTCAGAAAAAATGATGTGAATTTTGCGTACAAAATAATGACGTCATAAAGCATACCTACTTGCAAGGGAGGTAACTCTGTAATATACAAGGACGGAATACCATGTTAGATACAAACTTTTAAAACCAATACAGGGGTTTTAAGATCCCAAAATGACGTTGGTAAAGTACAATTTACCATTGATTAGTCCCACCTTCTTGTTGTCATAAAAGCTATGTCAAAATATGACATATTAAAATCTTTCTGTAAAATGCTGAGGACTATATGGGAATAATGATTTCGCAGGACAAATAAGATCTGTAAAATATTTAGAAATTATAGAATCATGTATACCCTGAAAGCCAAATTGAGGAAATTTTTACCCACATCAATAGCCGGCTATACAGTATAGCTTTATTTTCTCTGAAACATTTTGTCCTTATTTTATAAACATCTTTATCTTTTATCAGATTCAGAGGGACTTTTTTTGACCTGGTTGATAGTGGCAAGGCAGATTGGAGTTCTAGAGATGACAGAGATCTCCTAAGGTAGAGTATCTCCATGGTTACGATCACATGACACTATGGAAACTCAGTGACTGAAAAGGAATTTACATGAAAGCAAAACTTTAGGTTTAGCAAAGTTATACATCAGAATAATCTCAGTAAAAGTGTGTGAAATAAATAATATGTATTGAAAATATACTAAAGACGAAAATAATTACATACAAGATGTATGTTCAATCACAAAAGTGTTTAATTCATGGAAAATTGGCTGAATGAAGCGTGGTTGTTTACAATTGTAACTCAATGGCGGACTGATTTATATATCGATTTTCGGCCAAATTATTATCAAGAAATTAATAATAAAAACGTCAAAAATTGTAAAATATCAAACAAGAAATTATATTATAGAAATATCATGAATGTGCAAGAAATATCAGCATATCATTTATTGTTAAACTTTCGTATAGCATGAGACAATCCTTTCTAAAAGGTCATATATTCAACTCATTTCATGCACAGTACGACTACTGAATAAAGAATTGATGCTCTGATACCTTTTCCTTGAAGAAAACTAATATGGCATATTATCAACCTGGTTAAAACTGCATTGATAATGAAAATATCATCATCTGAAACAATTCTTCAGACTTTTCTAGAGTAATAATGCTATCTAGACATATTAATGATTTAATTAGTCATTTGTTAGGAGCAATACGTAAAATAGTCCTACGTACATTTATTCATGACCTTGTATGATAGTTATAGACTTTGAATAATATTTGATATAGCATTGAATGACCTTGGATGATTTTAAATGACCTTGGCCGACCTTGAGTGTCCTTGGAAGATTGTAAATAACAAAAACAATCCTGGCTGCATGACCTTGAGTGACCTTGGATAATTTCAAATGACAGTAAATGACTTTGGATGATGGTAAATGACCTTGATTGACCTTGAATGGCTTTAGATGATTGTAAGTGACCTTGGTTGACCTTGAATGACCTTGGGTGATTGTAAGTGATGATAAAGAACTTTGTTGACTCATTGGATGATCTTGAATTCCAGGTCTATGATGATGACAGCCTCAGATGTGTCGGCCATCACCAAACCTTGGGAGGTCCAGTTAGCGGTCAGTAATAAAATCATTAATCATGATGGATGCCATCGGTATACTAATCAAGCATGATAGCACTTCATGTTTAATTAGCATTTGTCCAGTTGGCATATATATCAAACATAACTAATTTCAAATAGAAGCAGAAGCTTTTATTTACATTTGCTCATGGCTTTTTAAGGCCATTCAAAGGTATTTTACTCCTATAATAAATGAACATGCCATTATTATCAGAATCACAGCTGCCCTTTCAGCAGCCATCTTCTATAATTGTCGCTATGATAATTATGACATCACAGTTATAATGATGTCATAAGTCATTAGAGCATTACTGTCTATTGTCTTTGACAAGGTTAAATAAGCGAGTTGCAGTATAAATATGAAGTGTATGATTACAATTATATCTATAGAGAAGTTTCTATGGTGTATTAAAGAACAATTAAAATTGCCAATTTATCATTAAAGTATTATAACAATAGCTAATGTTTTGTTTCAGGTTGCTGATCTCATAGCCAATGAATTCTTTGAACAAGGGGATATGGAGAAAGCCCAGTTCAAGATCAAACCTATGGTAAAATGTCTATCTTATATAGGGTTAATTTTTAGCTTGCCTTTCAAAGAAAGAGGATGGTTATGAAATCAATGTTTAACAGGAGTGTTGCCATGGTAAATAGATAAATGTTTTCTGTATTGTTTGGTTAAAAAATATGCTATTATGTCTCTGCATGTTACAGAGTTAGCTCCCTTTTGGTTAGGTATCCATTGTGACGTCATTATTTTGGTAGTGAAATTCACATAATATTTTCCGAAAATAATAGACATCAATTGTTAGCTGAAATCAGCTTATTCTGGCGCGTTTTTATGACATTTTGCTCGCAAACGTATGACTTCACAATCAATACCTACCGGCAAGGGAAGATAACTCTGTAATATGCAAACGCATAATTGTTAGAATAGCATACGCAATATAAAATCCCTTGCGGTATTCGGATGATTTGATTGACAGCTGATGACCCGTCAATTCTTTGTAAGATATAAACAATAGAGGATATTACATAAATTTATTGAATATCATTCTGGTTATTACTCATTGGAAATAAATATAGCATGGTATGTATTGGTCTATAAAAATAATCATAATTTATAAAAATAAAAAACGGTTCAAACATTTTGTTTTCCAGGATATGATGGATAGGGACAAAAAAGACCGTCTGCCAGACATGCAAGTCAACTTTATTGATGTGATTTGTATGCCAATCTACAAGGTAAATACAACCTTTAGGTACAATTTACCTATAATATTCAACATTTGCATACACACTGGAAGCACCAAAGACCATACAAGGAACTAATACAATTTAAACCTGTCTGTAAAGACCATACCAGGGACTAATACAGTCAAACCTGTCTATAAAGACCACCAAAGGGACTAATACAGTCAAACCTGTCTATAAAGATCATACAAGGGATTAATACAGTCAAGCCTGTCTATAACGACCACCCAAGGGACAGAGGGGGGAATGGTCTTTATACACAGGTCGCAAGAAAAGTGGTCCTATTAGACAGGTAGTCTTATTACGAAGGTGGTTAATAAAGCAGGTTTGACTGTAATTCTATCCCTACTATATTCAGGCTAATTTGTCACATGTGGCTCCTCATTTAAAGCCCTTGTTATTTTAAGCAATGTCGGATGTGTCTTCTCATTTAAAGCCCTTGTTATTTTAGGCAATGTTGGATGTGTCCTCTCATTTAAAGCCCTTGTTATTTTAGGCTATGTTGGATGTGTCTTCTCATTTAAAGTCCTTGTTATTTTAGGCAATGTCGGAGGTGTCTTCTCGTTTAAAGCTTTTGTTATTTTAGGCAATGTCGGATGTTTCTTCTCATTTTAAGCCCTTGTTATCTTAAGCAATGTCGGATGTGTGTTCTCATTTAAAGCCCTTGTTGTTTTAGGCAATATCGGATGTGTCTTCTCATTTAAAGCCCTTGTTGTTTTTAGGCTATGTTGGATGTGTCCTCTCATTTAAAGTCCTTATTATTTTAACCTATGTTGGATGTGTCTTCTCATTTAAAGCCCTTGTTAATTTAGGCAATGTCGGATGTGTCTTCTCATTTAAAGCCCTTGCCCTATGTTGGATGTGTTATCTCCTCTCATTTAAAGTCCTTGTTATTTTAGGCAATGTCAGATGTGTCTTCTCATTTAAAGTCCTTGTTATTTTAGGCAATGTCGGATGTGTCTTCTCATTTAAAGCCCTTGTTGTTTTAGGCCTTGTTGGATGTGTCCTCTCATTTAAAGTCCTTGCTATTTTAGGTTATGTTGGATGTGTCTGAATTTTCATTTAAAGCCCTTGTTGTTTTTAGGCTATGTTGGATGTGTCCTCTCATTTAAAGTCCTTGTTATTTTAGGCTATGTTGGATGTGTCTGAATTTTCATTTAAAGCCCTTGTTGTTTTTAGGCAATGTCAGATGTGTCTTCTCATTTAAAGTCCTTGTTATTTTAGGCAATGTCGGATGTGTCTTCTCATTTTAAGCCCTTGTTGTTTTAGGCAATATCGGATGTGTCTTCTCATTTAAAGCCCTTGTTGTTTTTAGGCTATGTTGGATGTGTCCTCTCATTTAAAGTCCTTGTTATTTTAGGCTATGTTGGATGTGTCTTCTCATTTAAAGCCCTTGTTAATTTAGGCAATGTCGGATGTGTCTTCTCATTTAAAGCCCTTGCCCTATGTTGGATGTGTTATCTCCTCTCATTTAAAGTCCTTGTTATTTTAGGCAATGTCAGATGTGTCTTCTCATTTAAAGTCCTTGTTATTTTAGGCAATGTCGGATGTGTCTTCTCATTTAAAGCCCTTGTTGTTTTTAGGCTATGTTGGATGTGTCCTCTCATTTAAAGTCCTTGTTATTTTAGGCAATGTTGGATGTGTCTGAATTTTCATTTAAAGCCCTTGTTGTTTTTAGGCTATGTTGGATGTGTCCTCTCATTTAAAGTCCTTGTTATTTTAGGCTATGTTGGATGTGTCTGAATTTTCATTTAAAGCCCTTGTTGTTTTTAGGCAATGTCAGATGTGTCTTCTCATTTAAAGTCCTTGTTATTTTAGGCAATGTCGGATGTGTCTTCTCATTTTAAGCCCTTGTTGTTTTAGGCAATATCGGATGTGTCTTCTCATTTAAAGCCCTTGTTGTTTTAAGGCTATGTTGGATGTGTCCTCTCATTTAAAGTCCTTGTTATTTTAGGCTATGTTGGATGTGTCTGAATTTTCATTTAAAGCCCTTGTTGTTTTTAGGCAATGTCAGATGTGTCTCCTCATATGAAGCCATTGTTGGAAGGATGCAAGAAAAACAGACACAACTGGGAAAGCATGTCAATTGAGACTAGCAAACACTCTGAGGACGAAAAAGAAAATGAGAAAAATGATGGTGAAGAGAAACTCATGGAGGACAAGGCAGAGATCTCATCGTCATGACAACGGTGGACCAATCCTCCATGTACTCGTACAGTCCCATGTTATTGGCTGCAGATTTGTGCACCATTTTTGTCCAGAAATCTTTCTCTGTGCATTTTATTTATTCAAGAACATCAGTGTTTCAATGTTTGTAGTGTTCTGTGGCAACTTTACCATAGGTATAGGTATAGGTCCAAAAGCCTCCAATCTGTCGTCAGGAAGACTGGATCTGTTACACCAAGCTTGTTACCTCATGGTCCATGTCTGTATTTAAGATTGGGCTGTTGCACCAATCTCTTTGCCCTCTGACAATACTTAGTGTTGTCTTTTGATATTTAAGGTAAGGTTTTTACATCAAGTTGTTCTAATTCTTTATTTATTTTGAGGAGAGCATTTAATGGTCCTAGGACTGATTGCAATCCTTGTAAAATAAATAATTAGAATAACATAAAGTTGATAACAGTTCTGATAGATTGGAATGCTTTCTGAGGGAGGAAGCTCTTACACAAGACGTGTTACTGCCGGACATGATAGCCATTAGAAAACTAATCGTCATGTAGAGATCTCAGGATATTATTTATGAAAGTGTTATTTATTTCTGTTGCTATGTTTAGCTATATATTATTTATTATTTTAAAGAACACAAATGTTTAGAGGTGTGTGAGAGTTGTGTTCACCGAGGGTCAGCTCTCCTCCTTTCACTGTCCCTGATACTATGAGCATACCTGTACAAATGTTTATTCAGCTATACATGTACATGTTAAAAATTTCTAGGAAGTTATATATTTTAACTTCAGTTGTGATTAAAAGCAATTTTGTGATGATACTGATTAATGTTGAACAAATAAGCTGTTGTAGGTATTGATATTAAACTGCATTTATTTAACTGTAACATAATCAAGATGTTTAGTTGTATGACTTGTTTTGTAAGCCTGTCCATAGATCACCTTGACCTAACACCAGAATGTTCTCTAAGTCAGGAGAAACCTGTGCTAATCTTCAGCTTCATTAAGAAGTCACAGTACTTAACAACTTCTTTTTATTTTAACTTTCTATTTATACAGATGTTTGTATTAATTCATTCACCCCTGAAAAGCAATTTGGACTGTTCTAGTTCAAGGCCTAGAACAATTCATAATGAATTATCAGGGAGGAATAGATTCAACTTTTGAAGGGAATACACATAGACCCAGATGATTATTACGTGGCCCAATGTTTAATGTGTAGTAATTTAATCTTATGCTTTCACTTTGTTCCTTCAAATGTGCTTCACAGTATCTAGAAGTCTTTTTTAAGGTACTTGTAGATTTTTATGTCAAAAACATCTGCTATGTTTCATTGGTAGATGTTACACCAAATAAGTTGTGAAGATCTGTAGATAATTTTACATCAAATAAGTCATGAAGATCTACTATATTTCACCTATTTCTTTCAGAAACCATCTGTATGAAACACAGTATATCAGAAAAATTGCCAGCAGTATATTTTCGGTATACATATATACATTTGAATTCTTAACACCCACAAAATACATTGTAATCAGAAGTTGGTAATGTTACCTACAACCTAAAATAGTATTGCATAGATTCACGAATTATTGGGATCAGTGAGCCACAAAATTTTACCTCCACGAATATGTCCCTTAAAGGATAATAAAAATATTGACCTCGTAAACTTAAAGCTCTATTCAGTATAATGATTCCCCCCACAAGGCAGCTTAGTATTTTCCTGTGTTATACTGATCCTAACATCATATATCCTATTCATTCTACAATCAAACACCTTTTTTATTCCTTAATAATACCTGTATATCAGTGTCTGCTCCTCTCAATTTCAGTGATGCAATAATGTATACTTGTCTATATATATCCACATACCTGTACCTTTGTAATGGTCAATATGGTGTTATACTAACCTTTTAGAACCATAGATTTACATTTTTTGCGGCGATGTTATAATTTCGCAATTTCTAATCACACTCGAAATTAAAATGCCCACAAAAAATAAGTTGGTTATTAGTATATTGTTTAAAGAAGGATGTGTAGATGTCCCACATCAGTAGCCCAAAGGAATTCAATGTTTGGATGTCCAACATCAGTAGCCCAAAGGAATTCAATGTTTGGATGTCCAACATCAGTAGCCCAAAGGAATTCAATGTTTGGATGTCCAACAACAGTAGCCCAAAGGAATTCAATGTTTGGATGTCCAACATCAGTAGCCCAAAGGAATTCAATGTTTGGATGTCCAACATCAGTAGCCCAAAGGAATTCAATGTTTGGATGTCCAACATCAGTAGCCCAAAGGAATTCAATGTTTGGATGTCCAACATCAGTAGCCCAAAGGAATTCAATGTTTGGATATCCAACAACAGTAGCATTGCCTAAAGGAATTCAATGCTTGGATGTCCAACAACAGTAGCATTGCCCAAAGGAATTCAATGCTTGGATGTCCAACAACAGTAGCATTGCCCAAAGGAATTCAATGTTTGGATGATACAACACCACAAACACAGTTCAGTTTCTGAAAGTAGCCATGCATGGAAATTATAACCATGTGGTTCATGTTCTATAGGTGATCTTACATGCATAATTTAGCCCATTGGACTATAAGAGTTGAGGCACTGATTTTTTAAGGCCAAAAATGGTTGTTTTTTTTCCCCCCAAGGTACTCAGCTCTCTTCCAAATCTGAACCTGGTTGTGTAGAACTCAAACCAAATGTAACTACCAACTGAATGAATGAATCATTTACCTTAGTTAAAGTTATTAAAGGGAAATAACTCAATGATTGCATGTTTCCACTGGCTTTCTTGGAAGGAAATACAGTGTATAAATTCATGCTTACAAACACTTATGTCACATTCTATACTTATAAACAGAGTCTGATAACCCTGTGGTGATGCAAATATAGAATATGAAATTTACTTATTTATGAAGTTTGGATGACTGGAAATTCAAATAATGATATTTTCTTCACTTTATCAAACAAACATATCTACTTATCAACTCAAAAGTCATTAGAACTGAATGATGAATATTAAAGATATTGTATTTTCTGGTATTACTAATAATTACCAGTAACCATGGTTGTGCACAGTTGTACACTTAGCATAATCCTTCCTCAATGTACTGACTTTAGACCATAATTCTTTCTTCAGTTACAATGTAAAACTTACTGATATTCTTTTCCAATAAGTAATCTTTTTTTATTTATTTTTTTTTTTATTTCTCAAAACCATCAACTATAGCTGTTAACTTCTTAACACTTTTAAACCATGAAACAAACCAGTTTTTTTACTGATAACTAAACCCTTTCATATTGTAGTTGAACATTCTTCAACATGTTATTCTTAATTTTCTATGTGTTGGTAAATACCTCTGTAGTTTTAGTCACATTGTCAGATACACATGGTTGATTGTACTTATCAAATCACACAACTGTAGGACTCTGGCGATGAGGTTGTCATTTCCCACACAAACTGCCATATTTTAGTTCTTTCAATGCATTACAAATGCTTTTCATTATTTATTTCAGAGAATTTTATTTTCAAATTCTCACTAGTGTTATGTAATGCTGTAACTGTTTAATGATTATAAATCTCACCCTTTTATGTATAGTGTATTTCTGTTAATGATTTTGCAAGACTTCATCCTACATTGTGATGTATCTCTCTGTGATAAAATTACTATACATTTTTAATGCATCTTATTTTGTTATTATCCATACCATGTCTCACGAATAAATTGTCTCTACTTTCAGTTGTGCTTTATTTGTTTATTGGGGAAATGAAGCTTGAATTATCTCCCTTTACATTTTGAAAACAAATTTCTACTTCTATTTTCTTCCAAATTTATGTCATAGCATTCAACTCCATCTCCATTAGATTATTTTCTTCTTTGTCAGTTGACACAAAAATAATTCATATTACACAGGGGTCAAATTGACTGCGTGTTTGAGATGTCCTGACATTACAAGCCCTCCACCTCCAGGTCACAAGTTTGAATCCCATGTGGGGCAGTTGCCATTTATGGACAGACGGTTCTTTTCCTGGAACTTCTGATTTCCTTCACCTAGAAACCTGGCACATCCTTTGACGACTCTGGTTGTTAATAGGACGTTAATCAAATAGATCAAAATTACAGTACTCCAGTATTCCAGATTTCATCATCAAGGCTCTAGCAAACAACATCTTGTCAATAACTATAACAAAAACATTTTTAATTTTTTTATTTTTATTCATTTTTTTTCAAAACTTGTGCAGGCAGACAATACAAATTTGTAAACATACACCATCTTATTAAAACATGGAATTTGTTTAAATATTTCTTTGTATTTTGCCAATATTTAGTCAACTTTTCTTCTCTAGGTGGCCAAGACACCTGTAAGCATATGTAGCTGTCCTTCTTTTAAGATGAACATAGAACACATGTGCCACAGCTGTGTGGAAAAAAAAATCTGAACAATTTATCTACACCACATATACAATGACTTGCACACATTTAGTCACATTCATTTTTGCCCCTGCTACTAGTACGCCATGGGACAGGCAGTGTCAGGTCAGGCCGCGACTCTTATAAACTTTGGATTGCTCTGCCAACATACAAAATACACTGCAAAGCTGATGGTTGGCTTCAGTTGTACGTCACCTCATGCTATAGTATTGTGCTGAATATAGTAAAGAATGCTCGTTTAGGACCATACCTATTTATAATAGGACTGCTTTTTCTGTTTTAATGATGTATGCATTCTTTGGGGCAAATAAAGCAATCTATAATAAGTATTTGTTGAAATAATATAGAAAAACAAATAATGTGATATTTGGCACTTGTCTGGTGATATGTCTGACCCGAGTCTACGTGTCCCAGTAGCCTAGTCTGTCTCTCGCACACATAAACACACAGAGTGTACATAACTGTCACAATGGTAGGGCTTTAACTGTGGAAAGAATTCATTATACTTGTTCATGGCTTAGAAGTGGAGCAGTACTTTACTCAACAACAGTACCAGATAGCTTCCACAAACACTTTTTTTTATATATCTTAACCTTTTCTTTATCATTACTATTAAATAAGAGATTTCATCTTGAAAGACTATTGGTACCTAATAGCAATTTAGCAGACACCAGTTTCGTGCCAGTATCGGGAGGCTCACCACATCTCAAGTCTTGGTAAACACATCACAACATTATATCACTCCTGCTGCCATGAAGGTAGCAAGTTGCACCAACTGCTGCGGAGAATAAATATTCCAAGATTCCAAGATGTAAACAATTTTAGAGATCACTTTTTTCCTATTGTTCAAAAACTAAATGTTGTCCTGTCAGTACCCTCCGACTAGCAGATGAATCTTTCAAATAATGAAAACAGAATGAGGAAAGTACTGAACCGTAAAAAATAACATTTTACATGTTTTATTTGTTGTATCCTGCACTTTTGGGACTAGTAAAAATTGTAATATTCAGAAACCAGGAATGTAGACATATTAAACTTATAATAATAAATTAATAGTTAAATTTCCTAGTCTCTGTTGCACTATAATGGAAAATAATCTCTGGTGATATTTCTTTTCCACAAGATACGAGAATCAATTTAAACATCCCAAATTCAAGTGACGTTTTGCATAGTACTCTCTTATCTGAGGGAGGGACAAAATAAAAAAAAAAAAAATGGGGGAAATAAATTAAGAAATATATGCGACCAATATAAAAAATCACTTTCATATAACATTTGAAAATGGGAGATCTTTCGTATCTGCCTTGCGTCGTTTGATTTCTGACGATGAAAACATCAATGCCTTGATGGAACCACGACATAAGGCATATCCAATATGTTTCACATAAACATGAAGTAGTAGGAAAAATGCAAAAAGTACTCTTTTTACAGAAAATATGCAATTCCGTTATTCAAACTGTTGTATACAATGTATTAATTTTTTATATACATTACCATTGTTGACCGATTGAGACCCGTTCTGCACAAAGATGCTGCATTTTACATTTATTTACAACAAACACATAATGTCAGAAAATCGGCAACAATGAGACCATTCTTATGTAGGAATGATTCGACTTAATTCTTTGTTTCACATAAAAGAGTTTTGAGAGCGCGTAAAATTAAGGTCATGGGAACCCCAGCCCATTCAACATGGTCAGTGTCAGCTGGTCAATAGATGTTACATTCAGTGTACGTCCTCACACTCCTTTACATGAAATAAAAATTAAAATCCATCCAACGTTTTGATCAATCAGTTACTGTACATACAAAATGTTTGATGGCACTGTACAGATACTGGGATAGTTGTTTAATACTAAATCCCTACAAGGTTAGACCTGTTATAACTGATTTGATGCCAGAATTGCATACTTTCTAGAAGCACCAACTGGACAGACACTTGACTCAATGTCTTGACCCAGTCATCATGCCGCCACCTCCGCCTCCACGGCCACCACCAACGCTGCCTCTGTCTGGCCTGGTACCACCCATGCCGCCACCGCCTCCACCACGGGAACCACCTCTGCCACCCATGCCTACTCCCATTCCGCGTCCTTGGCCTGACATGCCACCACGCATTCCTCCTCGGCCTCCCTGTCGACCACCTTCACCACGAGCCTTCTTTTCCTCAACGTTCAGGCGATGGTTTTCGTACTTGATCGGCTGATAGAAACAACACAACATAATTCAAAGATGATGCACAAGAAAAGATGATTCAGTTTAACCAAAATAACACACATTTTTTTATACAGAACAAGAGAGCAAACATATAAAATTTAAAATCAAGTGACCATTTATTTTGCATGCCTATATAGGTTGATAAGACAATGTCTGGTCTGATCATATCAATAATGTATTTAAGTATCTATGGCCTGAATTATTATTCATTATCAATTATTTCCATATTTTCACATTTAATTAAGCTACAGATAGACACAATTATATGAATTTACAAAGCAAAACACCACCTTACCTTCTGATTGAGGATATCTTTAACAGGCTCTGCATTGTCAAACACAACAAAACCAAAATTCTGGAACAGAAGCAAAAATAATACTCACAAAACAGTTGTTAACATGTGTATGAAGACTTGTAAAATTTTGGTAGGAAAAAATATACCAGGTGGAAACTTAGATAAATTTGTACCAGAGTATTTGGTATCTGCGACCACAGTTCATATTGTCAGCCATAATAGTAAAAGTGAGGTCTTAATACAATCAAAATCTGAATGCTTACCGGCAATTTCCCGCCAGTGCTTTTAGTATTTATTCTGGATTCCACAACATTGCCATATTCTGAAAAATAAAAATATTATTAGATTAATCATTTTAAAAAACATTAAAAACTTAATATTTTTTCTCTTTCTGGTAAAAAATGGTTAATATTCAATGGCTATACATTTTCAGAGCAAATCATACATGAATCTGCTAATATCATAAATGTCATTTATGGAAGTACCAAGTTCTGAAACTTGTTTTGGTTTATTAAGTTGAATATCCTAGTGAGAATGGTACCTGCCCTACAATGGTCTCTAATCTGTGACCCAGAGACAGAGGGTATTTGTTAGCTACTAAGTTAAAGGGTAGTGTTGATACTTCCTTGTAAAATTTTGGTAGGAAAAAATATACCAGGTGGAAACTTAGATAAATTTGTACCAGAGTATTTGGTATCTGCGACCACAGTTCATATTGTCAGCCATAATAGTAAAAGTGAGGTCTTAATACAATCAAAATCTGAATGCTTACCGGCAATTTCCCGCCAGTGCTTTTAGTATTTATTCTGGATTCCACAACATTGCCATATTCTGAAAAATAAAAATATTATTAGATTAATCATTTTAAAAAACATTAAAAACTTAATATTTTCTCTTTCTGGTAAAAAATGGTTAATATTCAATGGCTATACATTTTCAGAGCAAATCATACATGAATCTGCTAATATCATAACTGTCATTTATGGAAGTACCAAGTTCTGAAACTTGTTTTGGTTTATTAAGTTGAATATCCTAGTGAGAATGGTACCTGCCCTACAATGGTCTCTAATCTGTGACCCAGAGACAGAGGGTATTTGTTAGCTACTAAGTTAAAGGGTAGAGTGTTGATACTTCAACCACCCCACTACTTCAGGAGTGACGATTCTGTGGTTCATGTAATTAATAAACAAATCAGAAACATTTTGTGGCTAAGAAGTTTGAACACAGTTGTTTTCTTTGTACAATTGAATATGAAAATTTCAAGCCGGTGCAACACAAGTGAAAAACTACAGAAATACTAACTTGTAAAGAATTCCATCAAAACCTTCTCTGTGACATTTTGAGGCAGATTTCCAACAAACAACTGATGACTGTCTGGGAATCGTGAAGCACCCATGGGTCCTCTTCGGCCACCCTGACTGTCAGCATCCCCTTCACCTTCACCACGCCCATAACCACCACGGTCTCGATCACGGAAACCACGTTGTTGCCTTTTTTTTTTGAAAGAATATAGCAATTAAATTATTCTGTATTTAACTTTTACAGCCTCATGAAAAAATCATTTTGGTGTGTAGAAATATGTTACTTTATCTGTATTGTAGAAATATGAGCTAAATGGAGACCAATTTACATTACTTTTCAGTATTAATGATGAACAGGTATTATTCATATTCTCATCATTTTTCAGATTCTAAAAATATATATTCGAGCAACATGATTGGCAGTTATATACTAGTATATGTAGTTTAGACAACATAAATAACACAGATATGCAGGCCTAAGGATCATAAAAAAGACTTAAATTCAAACTGTCTTAAATTTAGACTTTGTCAATCAAATATGACATTACAAAAACAATTACATCATTTATGATTGGCTAAGTCAAAGCTTCAGTCAAATTCTTTCATGATCCTGAACCCTGATCTTTCTCTTTCTAAAATTGTGAAGAAAGAAGCATATACGTTATTAGAATTGGTTTCCTTTCTTATTAGATATTGATAGAACACTATTCCAAACACAATCAACTGGATACCTTGGGGCTCTCTGTGGCTGTGGAGCACCGCTAGGAGCATTGTGGTCGGACTTGGCCTCAATCTTTGGGAATCCTTGGGTGGGTGGGGATTTAAATCCAACAGCAGGGGCTGGAGGCATGGATGGGGGGACTGCTGATGATGAACCTGTGCTGTTGTTAGCTTTCTTCCCAGCCATGGCTGCCCACGACAAACTCTTTGGTTCTGAAAGTAGGATTTTTTTCTTCAAAATTGGGTTATTATTGAAACCAATCTAATTTTTGATATCTGTTTACCGGTGTACAAAAAGAAATCTGCATTTTTATGTTTTTAAACAGCATTAAAAAGAATTCAAAGAATTGCTCAAAATAAATGCTTAAACGAAGACTCATTACTTGGTATTAATAGAGTTTGGAAAGCCAAAATTGATACAAGCAATCTATTGTGGGAAGTATATTTCTGTTACCTGGTATGTAAATAATTTACAGAAAAATATATCCAAACATTCGTTTTTTATATAAATCATACTAGTAACAGTAGGTTTGAATACAGAGGATTCCGCTTATTTGCATAGGTCATTTTCCAGAAGAAAATATGCAAATAACCGGAGTATTCGAATAGGCGGAGATGACATTTTGCACCTCCGTTTGACCCCACACATACACAATGTATGTATGTGAATAGGCAAATAGATATCGTTTCGTTTACTTGATAAATACGTAAATTATTTACACTTAAAACGAACCACTAGTAATTATTTTCGAAGTTGTAAATCGATTTTAATTGTTTAATAACAAAAAAATATTCCAATATTAGATTCTTTTTTTACGTTAGATCGACACATGAATATTTGAGAAACAGCTAAATGATCGATATCAAATGCAATTAGATTCTACTAAACAGGATTGGATTTGTGTCTACAATTCAAACCTAAATAATAAACAAATTTACGTACATTTGCCTGGCAAAATGAACTTACGATCGTGATTAAACTTCAAAGTGCCGATCAACTAGTAGTGTTGCTTTTACAGATGTGCATATGAATTCGAAAATGGCGGCAGGTGATGAAGCCATGCGTTCACTCGACCTAAATGTCTTTTGAGAATTCTCCCTGTATTGTTGATCTATACGGCGAATAGCTTGATAACATTTCAGAAATTAATGCATATTCAAGTAGCAATGAAACAATTAACGTAGCAAGTATCTTTTGTATCCTAAGCTTACATACTGTACGAAACTTGCGGTAGTCATTGCACGCCGACTTTGCATGCTTTTATGGGAGTACGGTTAAAACGGCCCCACTGCAATAACGGCCCCAGTTAAAACGGCCCCAGTCGAAACGGCCTCACTTTTATGTAGGCAGATATAAGACAAAGCTTATGACGGAACACATTGAGATTAATTAAAAGTAAATTTAAATGAATGAACATGTTTGTTGTCTATCTTACTAAAGATGGTTGGTTAGGTTAATACTGTATACCTACATATACAAGTAAATGATGTTTCAAATGATGATTTTTTTTTACGTTCACGATCTCTAGCGGCGTTTGATAGATCTAATATTCAAGTAAGAAATCAATTTGAAATGTCTTCAAAATACTTTTAGTATTGATTTCTCATCGATTCATGTATGGTTGAGACGAAGATATTGTTGAAAAGGGAAGTGCTAGCATTTAACTGGGAAATTTCTTGTACTTGTTTAGTAGGAGTTTTTGATATTTTGACAAACGGAAAATATTGAGAATGCAGTTAAAGTAATAAATATATTCAAATCTTTAATTATTGCAAATTTTTTTCAATATGTTCAGTGTGTTGATTATATACATTTGTCTTCTAAATGTTCACTGTAAAATATGTGGTAAGTTTTGCTTGTAACATTATCTTACAAAACGAATTACATGTAGCTCACATATCAGTATCTAAGAAATTACAAGAAATAGATTATCTTTCTCATTAATTAAATAGAAAACGTCCAAATGATAGTATGTGAGACATTTTGTTAAACTATTAGAAATCAAATGTACATGTGTCAAAAATTTAGTGAATTTGAGCAAATGTTTGTTCTTAGTTATGAAAGACGTTAAAATAAGTTTTAATTATGTGAATTATGATAACATGCACTGAAATTTCGAAGAGAACGGCTTGAGTTTTACATGAGACCAACAGAATGTATGAGGCAGAATTGAATTGTATCCTTCCTATATATAGACATGTATTGGTTTACTAATATTCATGATTTGATTTGTTCTTTCCCGTACAGTTTACCGTAATTTTGTGAGATATCAGCGCCTTTACAATTACACCGTATACACTATATAATTACCATATAATTAGGTATACACTGACCATGGCTAATTCATCTTGTGGTGACAACTGTCAATAATAACTTGTTATGGGTTCAGATTCTCTATTTGCTTTGGGTTTACAGTGACGATATACGCCACACTCACACAACTTTGATAAAAACATACATTCTTGATAAAATTGAAATGTATTGTAGTAGAGAAAGAGAGCACAAAACTTGGTCTTAATCTTAATTACAGTAATGTTCTTTTCTAGGGCTAATGAAATATAGTTACAAAGATTATTTTATTCTTTTATATTTTGTGCATTAAGTAATTGAGCATTAAGTAATTGAACCAACTTAAACATGTTGGAATATCGGACAAAAAAATTGTTTTCTAATATGAAATCTTCATACACTTTGCACTTTTAAGGAAATAAAATTCACCCTCACTATCGTTATTGCAAAATGCAATATTCTCCTTTCTCTTCTCCTTTCTATATATATTTACACCTTATGCAGATAACCGAGATGTATGCAATAATAAGATGTTTGTATGAAGTTAATTCGAAAGTATATTCCAGCAAAAGCCATCTGTATTAATGTTTTTGTTTTTTTTACCGAGGCTATGGAAAAATAAAATTAAAGCTTTCGAATGAAATATGATTGTGTCTATGACCCACAGTCCGTTCTTAGTCTCCGTGATAAACACTATATTTCATTGACTATATTAAAAGACTAAATGTACATCGCTAGAACCGTGACCAATTTCACGGCTATTTGCGTCCAATTTGATCATTCGTTGATCTAATAATAAAATATCAGAAACAAAAGTATCCATAATTTAACATTTATTCTGCCAAAGAAATGTTTTACAGAGGTGTATAATTTACAATGTAGTGTTGTTAGAATAAATAGTTTCCAATTTGAAAAAAAATACGTTGTACAAAAGAAAGAATAAAAACACAGCAAGAAAACCTATCAAAGATATTAAACAATTTCACTGTAACAAGCATTGTAGAATATCTAGGCATAAATTCTACATGTATAATGAAATGATTAGTTACAAATTAGTGCCGTCAAGGATTTATATGTCTCATATGTACGTCCTTGGTGCCGTGTTTCGTATTTTTCTATCATTATAATGTACAAGACAATATATAAATTCTTATAAATAAAATAAACAAAATCAACGCTGAATATAAGCTGAAATAAACATGTGTTCCTTTTTTAAACATTTTTTGTAACGGGGCCGTTTTGACTGGGGCCGTTATTGCAGTGGGGCCGTTCTGACTGGGGCCGTTTTAACAGTGGGGCCGTTTTAACTGGGATTCGCTTTTATGTCTCGTTCAACGAGACGCTTGATACGCACATGTCTGTCGTAGTCAACAAGACTCTGGTTGAACGAGACTACTCCATTGTAGGTATAGGGGGAAGCATGGTTTCTCCAACCGATCGCGAACTAAGGTACGTTACGTTAATAAATAAACATATTTCAAAGTGCAAATGCTTTAATTAGATGTTTGAGTCAGTGAATATACTAAAGTTATGATCAACCGCTGCTGATGTAAATCGTAACAGCGTCGAATACCTTTGCAGATTCATGCATAAAATAACAAGCCATACGATAACGTTAATCTGTTACCAGGATGATTTCTAGTAAAAGCGATGTATTTTGAAACATATATCGGCGAATTTCGCTAAAAATATATTGCAAAATTGAAAAATATTCGATTTTATTTTCAGAATTTCCCAAATATTTTATTCAAATAACCGGAGGTCATGTAAAAGTCTATGCAAATACACGGAGTTGAAAAACAAAGATAAAGAAGGAAAAAATCGGGACCGCAGAATTTTATGCAAATAACCGAAATATTCGAATAACCGTTATTCGATTATGTGGAGTCCTCTGTACTACCATGCAGTTCATCTCTTATGGGAGCCATATTCCTTTATACCAATAGAAATAGTACAAATATTTCACTTTTACAAACAAGAACATAACATGGATTATTGAAGAACAGACACTTGTCAAATTGAAGTATTTACCACTACAATCACTTGACAATGACAAACTATAAACTTAAAATCTCACCTTCTGTAAACTGTGTTTCCAGATGTGCTGGTTCTTCAGGTTCCTGGGGCTCGGGCTCCACTGGCGTTTGTTCCTCACCCTTCTCCTGATAGATATCCTCTGGCAGTTCAGCTTCCTGTTCTTGTTTGAGCTCTTCCTCCTCCTCTTCCGACTTCTGTGAGACAGAGTCCACACGCTCTTCCAGGTGTGCAGTGCCATTACTATCAAAAAGACAACGGCTGGTGTGTTAAATATCAAGAAATCTTTACCAAATATTCTAAACAAATATATAAGAACCAACCAAATATTCTAAACAAATAAGAACTAGCTAATAGGGATCTTATTTACACAACAAATTTAAATTACCTCAGAAAACGTGATCATTCAAAACGGAACGTTATCATAAACTGGGGTATAATCATAATAGATGGACTATACTTTTTACACTTCCTCAGGCACACAGCTTACCATTGAACTTAAAATGGAGATTTACCCTTAAAAACCCATTAGATTTTAATATAAGTGCCTCCCCTCCTTCCCAGTGGATAATCCTGGAATTATCCTTAAGGATAGGTAACTTTCAACTGAATTAAAGGGCCAAATAATGTTACAAGGCTCTCTAGGCCAATTTCAAAAGTAATCAGATTAATTTGGTTTAGTAAGACATTCTAAAGAAAACTAGAATAGCATGAATGTCCTGAATCAAGATAAAAAGGCCACATAATGCTCTTCTGACATAGTACTTAATTTGGCCAAATCATTCACTCATTCAATCATGAAATTTTAAAATGGACTATTCCAAACTTTGAACTACAAGAATCTGAATGTGTCTTCATTGGTGAATAGGTTAAAGCATAAGTTTGCAAACAAGTTTGAAATGGGTAAACCTTTGTTAATTACTGGATGGAAACAGAAATCAGCATCAATATAATATAACTGAACTATATGAGGAATGTACATATTAATTTGAAATCACTTCAATCAATTCAGAACACTTCAAACTACACACAGTATGACTCAATAATGCCCTCCTATCTATACGCAAGAAACAGCTGTAACAGACAAATATCTGTATTATCTTATTCATACAAGAACTAGCAATTAAAATGACTGCCCTGTTCCTGATCAAATTATCTATGTTGTTTGAATAAGTTTCCTATTGTTATTGGACACACAACATGGTTATATTAAGTTCATAAGATATATACATCAAGTATTATACAAAGTATGAATATATTTATCCCTACTCAATCTGTGAGTCCAGCTGGAATTCTGTAGTGGTAGACACCAACCTCAGAGCAGATGGAGGTTCACTGTAGTAGGTAGCAATGCCCTGGTCAGGGACCACTTCCTGCACAGAAGAAGGATTCGAGTCCACATTTTCTACATCAGAATCTGCAACAAAAATTACATACATTTTCATGAATAAGAATTAATATTATTTTTTTTGTAAAATTTCATATACAATGTATATTGTAAAAGGTTGTTTTAATGTCTGATTTGTAATAGGTTGTCATATCTAGTTTTCAGTTCTTTTTCTAGGGTCTCTCAGAGGCCGATATTCGGCCCCATTCCCAAGGAGATTTAGGCTAGAATTTTCCCATTTTCATAGATTTTTTCCCCAATCTGAAAATATTTCAGATTGGCCTACTAATTGTCCCACCACTTTTGGGATTTGCAATCGAACGCACCCAAAAAATGGCGACCATGACAGGTGAGTCGACTGGCTGAGAATGCAGGAAACTAACCAAGATACAGACGCAAAACAGCAACCAGGCATGAAAATTGGATTATGAATGGCATTCACCAATTAACACCTAAAGCACAATATCCGAAGACCTGTCTGTAGGTATTTTTGGCGCATGGCCAACTTTCAGTTTGGTATGGAGTGACAGCCTAGTGGTGAGGTTTCGTCTGCTATTTAACAAGTCAAACATCAGTTGCAAATTAAACATTTTGTTTGAATCTATACTTAGTGTAACATATTTCATTTTCAAACTTCTTTTATAATTTACAGTGTGTATTTGCCATAATTTCTGCGTTGATCAGTTACCTTTGTGTTTTATTTAGGGCAGAATACTTTTCTATTTAAAAACGTTTTATGTAACATCATGCAGTTTAAATTACACATAAAAGATAAATTTTGTATTCTCTCCTACTGAACATGGACTTAATGAATCTTTATTTCCCTCTATATATTTTGAATGGAAAGACAATAAAGAATTAATAAGACTGGCTATTTTCAGTGGGAGCACCTAGATAAATCTAGGTACTATTAGTATCTGTCATTGAAGACAAAATAAAGAGAGATAAAATGCATATTTGGTCATTTTATTGCCTTTTGACAAAACAATATTTATGTTAAGCCAATGAATTTTCCCAAATTCAGAAAGGGGCCTTTTCCCAATTTACTTAGAAAAAGTCCTGGTTATATACAATAAAATATGTTTAAACCAACAAAACGCAACTTTCACATAATTTCCACGCCATATGAATACATGGAAGCAGCATTTCAGAATCAAAAGGCTTAGATTATTTGATTTCTACATGTTTATATGACCTGTAATCGCAACACCGTAAATTAATATGTCCAGACCGTACCTTCATCTTGGTTTTCTGTGTCTGTGTCATTGTCATGGAAAACCTCGTCCTGATAACGAAAGATGTCGTTGTGGACATAATACTTCTTAGGTGATTGAGGAGCAAGAACGAAGGTCTGCATAAATCGACGCATCGGTTGTCCATTGTTAGATAGTTCTCCAGTCACCTGTGTCAAATGAAATAAGCATTGTACAAATATATTTTATCAAATGCCAAATGATCTTTCTGATACATGTTTTTAACAAACATGCTTACAACCAATTCATAATACAAAACTAAAGACTTAGGACCACTTTCAAATTTGTTTTCACAAATTCATAATCGATCGGTTTTAATTTATCATTTTTCTTCCGACTAACTTTCAATCATTAGGCCACCACTAACTGCAGCTTAATGTATTATGGTTACACTGTTCAATGGCAAAGATTGGAAAGAAATGAAATCAATCGAAAACTACCTGACCCAACACAAAATGTTGTTATGCCGGTCATCAGATATCTAGAAGCATTACATGATTTAAACCATACAATACCTTGCTACTATTAGGGCTGCCGAGGTTAACCGGTATATTGGGGTATTGCAATACACCACCAAAAAATATTGTACCGCGATACAGTTTACCTGTACCGGTTTTTTACGATATATTTTCTTAGTATCATAATTTCATTAATTTGATATAATTAAAACATCCTGTCATTAAAACAAAACCAGCAAGTTGTATCGGTTTTCCTTTCCGATAATATGAAGCCATGTGGGTTTCATTTTCATTCGATTCTGATGTCGGTCAAAAGTTTGTAACTAACGTGTATAATGTTCAAATGATTCAAACATTTGCATGACGTTGAATATAAACAATATGACATTAGGCTAGTTTCTGAAATATTATCAAGTTGATTCGCTACATCAATCAACAATACCGGAATATATAATTCTCTTAACACATTTAAGGTCCGGTGAATACATTGGCTGCAGGGATTTTGCCAGCTATTTCAGGCTTCATCGTCCGCCGCCATTTTCAAATTCCTACATGTGTCAAAACAACACTGCAAGCCGATCAGCCCTTTGAAGTTTAATCACGATCGTAAACGTATTTTGCCAGGACAATTGTACGTAAATTTGTTCCTTATTTAGGTTCAAAAGTGTAAATATTTGCAGACACTATCATGTTTAGATATTGCATAATTAGGTTACGATCGTCTGTAGCCTAGCTTTTTCACAGACTCGTAATTTTTACAAAAACCTCACATTTGAACATTTTTGTTACTCAACAACATGGTTGAAATCGATGTAAAACTACATAACATAGCACTGTATGTTTGTATAATGTAAAGGGTGTTTTTATTATGGAATATATACAAAATAAACACCACATATGTTAAGGTCAAAATATTGCAATATATATCGCAATACAGTTGTTGTGTATCACAATATATCGTGGTACGCTTCTGTCGTATCGCGGCAGCCCTAGCTACTATGGCAACAGGGATCAATCTAGCTGATTTATTACCGTTTATGGGTAAATTTCCCCCTAGGAATAAATTCCCCTCTGCCCTAAAACTTCCTTTAAAATTTAAAAAATTCCCATTTGAAGCTAAAAAATTACCGTTTTTGTAACACAATTTCCCCTATGACTTACTTTTCTGTATTTTTTTTGATTTTTCATACAGCTACTGCATATTTATGATAAACTCAAATTTTTCATTATTGAGCTTGAAATCTTGCTTTACTAAATCTAAAAATAAAATTAGTTGTTTTACAGTACTTTGTCGTCAAAATGAATATAATTTTGGACCAAAATAAGAAGATTCAAATTCCCCTGTGTTTCGCCAAATTTGTTCCCCTATTTTGAAAAAGGGTAGTTTCCCCCAAAACCTAGATTGATCCCTGGGCAATGAATAGTATTGATACAAAACCTTGTGTAATAATACCACTCTATACTGTAGAAAACTTTACGACTACCATGATGATTTATGCCAAATTGACTCCATATTTCACAAAGTTTGACTAGATACATTCAGGCGAATTGTTTCATCTTAATGAATCAAAATACACTGTTTACCTGTACAACAACTGCATTGCCAACTGTTGCCTGGCTGTCAACTTGTCGGATCTTAGCATGGCAATCTCGGAAATTAAGAGACATGATCTTCTTGTGAATATCCTGAAATTAGAGAAGTAAAGTTGATTATAAACAATTTCATTTTGGTAAAGGTAATGCTAGCATAGAGTTTTACTCATCACTTAATCAGTATCTGTAAAGCGAAGATCCTGGCATTATATCAAATTTTCTATAGAAAATAATCCTATATAACCTGTTATCTTGACTAGAAGCTTTTGAAGCGTATGTGTCTAATTCCTAATAAAATACTTAAATTTATTAAAAATGAAAGACTCCTCCAAATTTATTTACAATTCACTTTTTTGTTTGCAGTATAAACTTTCATATTTTTTTTTTTATCATAGGGAAGTCTTTTAGCCTATGTGTAACTAACCTTGATAATATATAAATATGTAGATAAAATAAGTTAATGGCAAAGGTTTCCATTTACGTGTAAAACTAACTTCATGGTGAATATGCTTTATCAGAACTCGGGGTGTATTTGACTGACAAAAGATTTATAAGCATTTTAAGTACATTGCCTGCAGAACACAAAGGCCTTGAATGTAGGTCAAGGTCACTAATTCAAAGATGCTAAAGGCTAAATATCAATAACTGGGCCTCTTAGTTAATGATTAAGTCTTCACTAACACTTTTGTACAATTTTGATCAAATAACCTTGAATGAAGGTCAAGGTAATCATTTGATTAAACTTAATAGTTCTTCAACTGAGGCTTTTGGTTTATATGTTGGTAAAATGTTGTTTAAGGAAAAGTTGACATTGGCATGTTAGATGGACGCCACAGTTGTCAATCTGATTAAAAAATTGATCCTGTATTATCACTATGTTGGATAAGAGGATCTGACAACATTCCATTAGTTCTGGTGACCTTTGGAAATGGCCAATCAAATTGCCGTTGCCAGAATTTTGACTGGGGACAAATAAGTTTGAAAAAGCTGTCAGAATTATTTTCGTGTATGTAGTCATCTCGCCAAAAAAGCACAATAAAATTAATTGTACATGTAAACAGGGACAAAATAGCATTTTCATATAGCAAGGTGTAAAAAATGCATTTGATCTGAAGTACATGCGGTATAAAGTTCATCCAAACATGACCCCTTATGGGAAATTGTCAGGTCCTCTATTCAATGGAGTGGTTATAAGGATCTGTATTTCAATCAGATTGCACAGTTGTATATGCTCATTTATTCTTTGAGCAGGAAAGCTTATAAAACCAATATTTCAACTATAAATCCATTACAGTTAACAATGATAGCTCAGACTCTCTTCAATTTTAAGAGTTTTCAATTTCACTTTTTTGATTCAATAATAACTAACCACTTGTCCCATGACTGGAGGTTGTTCTTCACCAGGTTTCTCAACGCCACCGTGTACAAAGCTGGAATTGTGGCTATAAAATCTGTAGGTCAAGAAAAGATTTGTGAACAGTGATTGCAAAATTAAATATCATATAAAACAGATAACATAAATGCTGGAAAGTACTATTCATTACTAATTAATAATACATAATCATATTTTGAAAATTCTATATTTTCTTTTATTCCTTTCATTCCTTGGAAATAGATATCTCCAGAAGTGATATTTTTAATTTTACCTGTGCAGATGCAGTGGGGCCTCATGAAGCAAGGTGTAGTACTGCCTCACAAATTCGCGGCCAACACACTGTGGGCTTGGGGTTTCCATGACCATGACTTTACTTTATCAAGTAATCTGTAATTAATAAGAAATGCACTGATTGGCTGAATAGCTCAATATGACGACCTATCAGAATTGTAGTTTGAATTTGTATGCAGCATAGACATACAAAATGACAGGGGAGTTGTGGGTCACAGCGGCCATTTCTAGTTGATGCATCTAGCGTAGCACTGGCAATTTATCGAGGAAACTATTAAAATGAAATGTAGCACTTAGACAATAATACATATCTTCATTTTCCTATATGTAAATGTGTGAAAGACGATCCCCGCTCAAACATCGTTACATATGGATTTTCCAGGAAGCAAAAGTGAAAGATTTTTGTTGAAAAATAAATAAAATGAAATCGATATTACCTCATTTATTTGGTAAAAAGAACCTTCAGTTCATAATCGATTGTTAGTCCATCATCAGTCATTTGCTTGAAAGTGATGATCACAAATATACAACCAATTCCCAACACTATCTGGTATTACAGTTTTGCGGAAAAGATAAATCTTTAAATTGCTTTAACTGGTCTAGTATCACTTTTTATGCAGCCTGAGTACAGTAATAATTTCTAGTCAATATTTTACTTAATTAAAATGGCACATAGACAAAATTTATGACATATTCATCTAAATATCGAGGAATTGATCAGCCACAGCAATGGAATCATTGCCTTAAGTTGGAACTACCAGAGATTTAGACACTAGACACAACCAAATTTTTAATATTTCTTGCCATGCTAACTTCTGACATGGTTGAGAGTAACTGCGTATTGACAATTCATGAATTTTAAACACAAAGTGTACATGAAGGTTCAAAGTTAAAAACATGTTTATATACAATATTGAATATACGTAGAGGAATGTTATTAAAATCCACAAAGTCAGTTATGAATGAAAATATTGGATTAATAATAAATCTATTTTCGATAACATAATCTGCTGATCATCAGCATATTACATCCTCTTCATATACCAAATTTGGAGAATAATGGATGCTGGCCATGAAAGCCTATATAAATGGAATTTTCGTCAAAACAAATCAGCACCATACAAAAAAGATCATATATGAACATTTCGTACGAGTTTAAAACTTGTATATTCATATTTGGAAAACAACATTGGTAAGTAAAGTCGTGTTTTCTCGGTCTTTCGGTTTCGGCCTGCATTATCAAATTACAGGGCCACGTGATAGAACATGCTTTGTACTTACAGAAATTTCCTCAATCTCATCACACAATGTCTAATATTATGCTATATTTTGAAGCCCTAGAAATGTGAATACATTCAATACCGACAGCAAACAACAAGAACTGTTTTTTAACAATGAAAATGAAAAACACACGGAAGACATATCACGGTACACGAGGTATCCCGGTATCAACATTCAATCAGATAAAATACGATTTCTTTGACAAATACTCACCTCAAAAATTATGAAATGCGATTTCTAGGTGTTCTATCCTCATAAATACATTAGAATGTTTTAATTAGGGCGTCTAAAATAGGTGAAGAATAGATGAATTCTCTGCAGAAAATTTGTTCTGGCACATGCAGTTGCGCAGAAGTGGTCTGAATTTACGCCAATTTTAGCGCATTTGACGGGGAACCCATGTATCACAGAAAAAAGACCCCAAATCCAAGTTGTGCCGCTTATGTCAAAATAAAAATGTTTATTTGTTAAAAACTGGAATGGTGATCACAAAACGACTTCAAATAACTATGGAATGTTAACATTTTCTAAAAAATAAACAATATATGCGATATTATTATTTTATCAATAAATATCATTGCTAAATTATATTTCCGGTTTTCTTTGCACATGCGCGTTACTCATAGTTACCGAAAACGCTTCTGAAGAAGGCAGTTGGAACACCAAGAAAACAAGTTCCAACTTATCAAGGTAGCCATGGCAGAGTGTGCTTATCATATGGAAGCACGAAGGCTTCAGGCAATTCATGATAGGAAACAGATGGCACTGAAAAGATGTATGGAACAACAATCACAGGTACGAATATTAAATCAAACACATACACAGTAGGCCTACGGCTGTGCAAGTGAACACCACAAGTGAGTGATGAACATTTGCTGCACATGTGTATTTCACGAGTTCAGAAGTGACAGTGTCCATAGGCCCGTTTGGAAATAATAAATGACCAGGGACGACCTCATGCCACACCTAACAGATGTTAAAAGAAATAATGTAAGATAATAATGAAGACAAGAGAAGGCGAAGGCTCGTGTTGGGGTCGGGGTAGAGGTGGGTGGGGGTAGGGTATGCATTCAGGAATGTTATTTTACTTTCCGATTCACTTGATAAATTTGACAGTTATGCAATAACTTTCACAACTCGAATGAAAATACAAAAAATGAAATATGACAATGAATGTTTGCGGAGAATGGCAATTGAGCGCAAATACGTGAGAACCTATATCTTTAAATGTTTGATCAGTGAATGGTCTAATGTTTGATCAGTGAATGGTCTAATGTTTGATCAGTGAATGGTCTGCAAAGCTACATTTAAAAAGCTTACTGAGTATACATTTTTGTCATAAGTTATTGTATTTAATGGTTGTTTTTATTCAGAATATGAGTGGTGAAGTTCAAGAGAAAATGGCCACAAAATCAGCTACAATGTTTTCAGGAGCTGATAATTTTGACACAAAAAGGTGTGTATAAGTATACATAGTATATGAATTAAATCAAATGAAATATATATACAGTTAATATAGTAATATTATAAAGGTATTGTATGCAGTCTATTTGTTATTCTAAAATATATATGATTAATTATTTGGAGAATAAAAATAATTAAAGCAATTTTGGATTTAAGCTACATGTACATTATTGTGCTTTTTAAGAATTTTTAATGCCTGAAATGGTATAATTTCATAATTGTTTGAATTTAATGACAATTTAATGTATTAATGTTTACATTAATTTGTTAATTATTTTAATTATGCATGCAAGCATGAAATTAGTAGAATAGTAGATTCATATTTTGTAGTTATAGTTGTTTTTTTGTTTGTGTTGATACTGAACGTTATGAAGGAAAAGATGAAAAAGCTAATTGTTGTTTGACCATCATCAAGTTCAACATTTCTCTAATTCTTGTGCTGTTCATATAGACTTTATGACTGGCATGGAAGTTTTTGTGGAGGAAGGGAAGGTTATACAGTTATTGACTTATTATGTAGGTTAATATGAAGAATTATTAACATAAGAAAGATGATATTCTTAAGATGTTTGCTGAGAGATATATCATCTTTAACTGTTAAAATTCCTTGTAATAATGTATAAAAAGCCAATAACCTGTTTTGTTATATGAAACGATAATGATCATACCAGTTTTGTCTTTATTGTCAATCTGAGGGTTATGACAACACAATAAGTAATTACTAATGACAGGAGAATTCCTTGTTACTATTTGTAGCACAGGTTACAAAATTGTGATGTTTTCACGTCTGAACAGGTATTTGTCATTATTTCAAATTAACATGGGTTTTTTCCGCTAAGAGCAAGACCTTTCCAAGAATTTTCTACCAATCAGAAAAAGGTGCTCAAAAATCACAGTCATATAACAAAATAAATTACCAAATGAAAATATGACTTTCCCCCTGAGTGTCGAGGTCATGAATCATTTGGCAATTACACTTATTTGTTTTAGGGGCAATCAGTCATGTTCTGGACCAGCTGCACTGTTCTTATCAAGATCAATGTTATATTGTATACCGTCTAGTACACACACATCTTCTTCAATACTTTTTAGTAAAGAGCTCTGCATGTACTCTTAAAGGCCAAGCTACGTTTCTGAAATCAAAATTAAAAATTTAACAAATGTAACAATTATAATTCCAAAACTCCTGTGCCAAAGGCTTAAGCAACAAACTAATTCCCTGCACAAATCTATATCAACAATGACATTGTTGATATATAAGAAGACTCATTTCGCCGTTTTACCGCGTACATTAGACAACCTGTATTATGGGAATCAATTTATTGTTGAGGGAGAGATGATATTATAAGTGTACATAGTATTAATGGTGTTTTTACTTTTGCGACTCTACAAAAATATCAAACTTGTTTTAGAATTAGTGAATTACATTTTAAAAAGTAAGTCATTTCGATTAAGACTTGTATCTTTTATAAATATTGGACTATGATTGTGATAACCTCACTGTACACATCCTCGATTTCCAGGGGTTACTTTCTCTTGTTACATCCATCCTTGGACCAAACTCTGCCTGTCTCATTTGTTGTCACACACAGAGCCTTCACTTTTACTGTGACTTATAGTCCAGGAGTGGATATGATAGTGTTGCACTGTACTGTGATTCCTGTTTATCTCACTGGGTAGTGGGTGCATTACATACATTGTCATTATACCCAATCCGCATCAATGTTTGGAGAGGAGGTTATTTAGTTATCTAGAAAAAAAAATGTTTGCGTCATTATGGTAACCACGTCTTTATGTAATTGTAATTACAGCTTTCAATGTTCTCAATTAAAACTTTGACAACCCTTTATACTATATTTGACTCATCATATCTTTCATTGAACATTTCAATGTAAGCAAAATGTAACTTAAGCTTCTAATCTTGAAGGATGACAACTGCATCGCCATGATTCACTTTCAAAAATTGCTAATTTTATTTGGTTGCCATAGGGTCTTAAATGATGAGTAGTCAAGTTAGTCATAAAATTGCCTTACAGTTCATACTTTTGTGCTGGGTATAGTTTACTGTGTGTATGGTTGTGATGTCTTCAGTAAATTATCGTTCTGTCCTCACTAAAACATTGCCCGCCTGGTGATTGTTCTGTCTTTGAGTGTACATCATACAATGTCAGCAAAGATACAATTTTCTTCTAGCTAGCCTACTGCTGTTTTTGTTGCCAGTAATCTGCAGTCACCTGCCAGTTTCCAATGTCTGTGAAGTTTTTGAGGTTTAAAACAAGATTTTTCTATTTTCTATTGTTGATGTGACATATTAGCACTTAATATTCTTATCACATGTTCATTGTTTTTACTCACTGAAAAGTAGACATAAACCAGAACTTGAACTACCAGAACTGCTTAGGTTTTCCATGCTTTTCCTCTTTTAAAAAAGAAAGAACAATACACTTCATAAGATCAAGTTGCACTAGTAAAAATGTCAAGTTATGTTTGAGGAAACGTGATTACAAGTATCTATCAGCTATAAGGCATATAGCAAATTAGTTTCCTCATTGGTAAGATAAAATTGAAAAGCAATGGTGCAAGCACCTCACATGAACTAGTACATTTCTGGATCTGCATACCCAATACTGTTATCTGCTCTTCCATAGACAATTAACATTTAAAGGCTTATTTAACACATAATATTTAATATTCAAAATGCTTTTGCTATTAAATTTTTTTTTACCACAGTTGAAACTTTTGACTTGCGAAGCTTTTCCTAATTTGTGACTCTATATAGAGTATAGACATAGTTAGTAAATGCAATGATAAGGTGATTAATTAAAGTTTTGATAATTTCATAATTTCATACCCAATGCCTTTAAATTGGTCCCTGCTCGGGGATGTTAAATAGATTAAGTAGCAAGCCTATGTATATTCTTTAATAGTACCTTCAATAAATGAACATGTTAAGAGCAGATTTTAATGTTCTAGTGAGAGCTCCAGAATCTCAATAAGTCTGTTAGTGGGTCACTGTGACCTACTTTTAGTGCATACATGAAATAATTCATGATCACAGTTTGAATTTCCATAGACCTAAATTGAAGGAAATAGACTTTATATAGATCTCTTTAAATAAATGAGGGAGTCATGTAAGAGAAATAGAACAGGATGACATGTTAATATAACAAAATAAAGAACATTTTACACAATATTTTAAATGACATTATGAGATGATCACAAATTTTATTTATTGAGAAGAATGACAATCAAGATAAGCAGACCCACAGTTATGGATATCCATATTAGGATGTCACATTGTATTTTAATAATTTAATTTTATATGTTACACTCATTTCTATTGGTTAGATCTTAGAGGTTATTTTTCAATAGGATTGTATGTCAAGTGTTATGACGTCATATATCCAAAATGGTTTCACAGGGAATTTTAAAAGTGGCACAGTCATTGGCCAAACTGAATTATTGGATAAGATATCACTGCGCCTCAACTCAATTTGTTTTATTGTAAAAGTAAGTTTAATCACGGAAATTTATACCTAATTAGTACCGGAGTCTATAAAGAAAGTCCTTCAGTTTTTTGTCTATGACTTCCAAAAGATATTGAAAATAATGCTTAATAATTTTGTAACAATTGTGTTATTTCTGTAACCAGTATTAATCTATAATCCAACGCATCATCCTCGATAGGTTCCATAATTCTTGGTAGGTTGAGTTCGGTCTCCCCTTCCTCCAATCTAACCCATAGCCAATATAATCACTTAGTAGTAAAATAGATAGTACTCATCGTCTAGTAATCATCTCTTGCTGACCCATCATAATCAACAACTAGAGAATTAACAACTATACACCAATAATATTTTTGTGAATTTTTACTAAAGTGATTTTTTTAATTGTGTTACTCTTTTAGATGCAGTAGGTTGGCACTGCACAAACTCGAACCAGAGGATGGTGTGGTTTTCAAGGAAGTGGTTCATGATCCTAATTTTGTGTATAGATCCTTGAAGGAAAGTGGGTGTGACCCCTTGCCCCTGCATGTCGATCCAATTTTTAAAATAATGTACCCTGGATACTAAACACGATGTACGTGCTTTCTACTATTACGCATTTAATAAGTACTCCTTAGTTTTCACTCCAATTTTAATGATGTAGTAGCTTAGTTGTGTTATTGATAACGCCTAAGTTTGCTTGATTCATATACATATATACATTAAGACTCACAATATATGTGATTATGGTTTTCACCCAGTTGTACAACTGCCCAACTGTTGGCCCGTCTTACTTCAAATATGTGTCATAGCCCAAAAAGTACTAATTGCCTAACAACTGATTACCTAATAAAATCAACATATAGTTCTTATTTGTAACATCAAATTACTTTGATGTTCTTGATCAACACAAACTTGCACTTCTATCATTTAAATATGGTTAAAGATAGAAATATATTCTTTTTACCTTTCCCAATTATTTTAATTGTTTAATCAAAGGATTATTTTGGGAAAAATTTAATTATCAAGGTTAATTCCAATAAAGCAAATGGAAGGCATTTGAATTTTGCTAACATTTCACATGCATCTCACCGCTTTTAATATTGTTAGATTAGCTTCTGATAAATTGCACTTTTTCCTTTCAAATAGCAATCTCTATAATGCTATAAAGTTCCATCACAATTTAAAATAATCACCTGTTACACATGTTTTCGCTTAATGAATTTGAATTCAATTCATTTCAGCCAAATAAAACAATTCTTCTGGCAGCTTAAAAAAAAACTTTGCTTTTATTTTAGAATCATCTTTTCGTCGTAAATTCTGTTTATGTCAGCTGCTATATCTGTGTTGTAGGCAAACAGAAGTAACACATGAACTCTATATTCTGAACTTGTCATCATTCTTGAAAACCTCAAATTACACATCCATTTCATATGTATACATAACACCAATTAACAGTACATATTTGGTGATTTTTACTTGATGTTTGTCGAAAACAAAAAGTGGTATCATTTTGTTTCAAACTTATAGATACATAATGATTGTTGATGGGGGCTGCGCTGCTCTGGAGGAGATAATGTATTGGAAACACAATACCTTCTCAAAATATTTCAAGAATGAACCTTTTTCGGATTAAAAACTAACGGTTAAGGAAAGTAATAACGTCGTTGATCTTTGTACTCTGTGCTTATATATTACAGAGTTATCTGCCCTTGTTAGTAGGTTTTGATTGCTTAGTCAAATTTTGTGAGTGTAACATTTATTTTTCATATATAAAATTATGTCATTTTGCTCAGAAACTGATTACATAACCATTACTGCATTCGCTCAACTCTATAACAATTCTTCAGCTGTTACTGGTTACAACATGTGTTCATCTTAACTCATCGTCGAATTATAATTTAATGTCCTTAATTAAAATAACACTTACTACTAATTAAATGTTAAGTCTCCATGTATCTAAAATTCTAACATGTGCCTTTGTGAGATAAGGACTAAGAAGTGTTTTATCCCTAGAATAACAAAGGTTTGGATTGATAGCCCCTAAAACAAATGCGTGCTTTGATGCGATGTATTGCTACAGTAACAATGTCTAAACCTAATATTGGTCAAGGTTAATGTCAAGCTTTAATTGTTTTATTTCTGTGTTTACAAATTGCAGGCCAGTTCTTGAAATGTTTCGGGTCAACAAAGAAGGTTTTAACAATCGTTATCGAAATCAAGAGAACATGGCACCTCATGTTGATAGGGCTTATCCTGTGATTTATCCAGGAAAAGATAACTCTGATTACACTAATGACAACAACCGGAAAAATAGAAAATTGAATGCCATGCAAGAAAGATACGATATTGTTCGCCGTGTAAATGGAGATTTTCATGTGAAAGTTTTGTCGGAAACTCCAGAGTGATAAAATTCTGTGTGGATCCGATCTCCTCCATGACAGTTCGCCGCCATCAACACTTACGTGTGACCATGTTTCTTCTGTGATTTTTCTGTAAACATAACCGTAAGCTTTGTTTGTGTGTTCAAGTGGATATGGTAAATAACAAGCAAGTTCAGATTTCTGTTATTCGTTGTCAAGGAAATTCCAAAGAAATTTCTACGATCTTCTTTCAGGGAAAAATCTGTTAACGACACAAATGCAGCTCCAAACAATGAATTTTCAACAAGGAAGCTCGCAAACGCTCGGGAACAGAAAACGGAATCTGTAAAGAAAAGGACACAACGCAAATTAAATATAGAGAGGGATCAAGTTTACAAAATCTTACATCCTTATGAATTTTAAACATGTTTCTTTTTTCTATTTATTTATTTTTGTTTTTGTTTTCACGTTTGTATAATCGTATATCCAATAAGGTTTTTGGTCCATTAAATGGTGATATCATACTGGGTGCTACATCTGTTTAGACTGGTTAGAGTATTGTTTCTACTTGTTTGTGTGCAATTGTGGGAATACACGTTACCATAGGCTTACTCCTAAACATCCATTTTTATCGTCTGCTCTAAGATTACCGTTTTTGTCATCTGCTCTAAGGTTATCAAAACATTCAGCTGTGAAATTTCATAGGGTTTGTCACCATTACAATTAAGACACAACATGCAAAACATCTTCATAAAATAAATTTGTACAGCTGCCGTAGACAGTAGCATTATAAAATGAATAGTTGGAAGCTGGTTGAGAAGAATGATTGCTTTGCCTCGTGTTCGTTTTCATGTTTAAATGTTGTACAATCATGATTGAACTGCTTGTATTTTTCAGCTTAATGTTATAGAGTAGAAATTTTCATGTCTTGTTTGAAACGTAGATTACCGGTATGTTTTTCAGTTTTGGTGATTTGTTGGGACCGCCAATGCACAGAATTTATCATAGGAAAGTCGACAACAATCCAGAGGATAAAGTGTATCCCTTACTGCATCCTCAGGGATATCTTAACAAAACACCTCAAACAGAACTTCCTCCTCGAAAACCACACTTCAAAGTCTAGCGATTGTTGATGTCTTACTAATGCTTTGAAATCATGGAAATTAGTAATCGACATATTGATATTTTTAGACAAGAAAACATTGATATTTTGAGATTTTTAGATTTACGGTTGCGTGTGTCTCCAAAATTTGAGTATGAAAGAAAGTCATCAAACCATACTATATTTTCTGTATTTCAAAGGCATCAGACTCATGTTGTTTGTACTAATACTTTTGTTCTGATTATAAACTAATACTCTAGTGTGTAGAAATCATTTTTTCAGTGTTCGAAACACTCCAGTATCCTGGATAATTTATCAGTGAACTGTTCTTGCCTTAGAATTAGAATAGTTCAGTTGTATCTTCGGGGTTGAATATTAGGTAGTTATATGAATAGAAAATAAAAAGCGTCAAATTGAATTGTAAACTTTACACAGGAATAAGAACAATTGGATGGGGACTGAAAGAGACAAAAGGCAGTATGACCACAGCCGTAACGGTCCTCTGTTGGACAGCACCTGGCACAACCTACGCCGTCAGCTGTTCCATATAGGACTGGTCACTCCCCTATCTACCACTGGCAAACCAACCAGCTTCCAAGACTTACAACAAGTTCGGGTCATCTCCCCAAAGAAATAGACTCTACAAGGCCATTTGTTAAATAAAGACACCACAAAGAAAAACCTTAACCTTATATGCAGCTGTCTATTTTTATGGCTTTAGAGCAGTCAAAATTTTAACTCGCTAAATGTTTAGATGATTTTGATAGAGCCAAAATGTACTGGAATATTTTTGGAATGATTTAAGAGACAATACTGCGTGTATTCCCATGTTTTATCAGTATTAATGCTGTCACTTGCTGTAGTGTTATTGTTTTTGTTCTAAAGTTTCACGGAAATATTTATTGGACGCTAAAGCTATTTATATATTTATATACATGCACACGTTTTTAGCATAACAGTTATCAATTATTTTGGTGTCATTCTTTATTATTCTTATTCATTGTTAACATTTTTTCATATTTATATATATATATATATACATACATGTTCAATTTGGCACTGGGAATGGGTGAATGTTGTTGTCATAGAAATAAAGAGGGCCTGCAGGATACACAACTGTATTTTATAAAATAAAATCAGTGAACTATCTTTAATTGTCATTTTACTTTTAACACAATACTGAGAGATATAACATTTTCTTGATATAGCTTGACAGTTTTTGTTTCAAATTCATTAGCTAAAAAGTTCTTTAAAAGTCCCTTAATTTCTTCTTGGTTGATTAAAGTGTGGTTCTAGTCTTTCAGAGTGAGTTTACAGAGTGTGTGAGTGGGGCTGTGGTACTAGAGAGAGATACCAAGTGTTGACAGCCCACGGAGGAGCAGTTTAAATTTTAAGAGTGGATATGAGAGAGGAAATATGTGGTGCTTGTCTTATATTCAGAATCTCAAATACTCCTAAATTATCAGTATTAATTATAATTGATGTTTATTTGATAATTTATTGATATAGAACATATTTATATAATTGATATATAAAAATGGTTAGTTGTCCGGTCCTAAGGTTCTTCAGACATTATTTATATACACTTTTTTCCATATCATAAGTACTCTATCAGTCGCCTCTAAGCTGAAATTATTTGCTCAAAAATTATTTAGATCATCAATATTTTATTACTATCTACTATATTTTGCACAGCTTTCTTGGTTTGAGGTGTATTGTGTCAAGGGAATATTAAAGATTTAAGAAAATAAAACATGTTTCTGTTATTTCTGTCCATTTACAATCTGATTAAAATACAGATCCTAATCATCACTACTTGATAAAGGATCTGAAAACATCCCATTAGAGGTCAGGTTCTGGTGACCTTTGGAAATTGCCAATCAAATTGATGCTGCCAGAATCTTGACTGGGGAGGACATAGTTTGAAAAAGCTGTCAGAATTACTTTCGTGTACATATAGTGATCTCGCTCAAAGAGCACAACAAAGCTAAATGTATACTGGGACGAAATGGAGTTATCAATGTGCAGAAAATGTATTTGATCTGAAGTACACCAGGGAAAAAGGTCATCCGAACATGACCCCTTATGGGATGTTGTCAGGTCCTCTATTGAACCTAATAGTGGTTATGAGGATCTGTATTTTAATCAGATTGGTCAATTTATCATTTCAGTTTTACTTGCTTCTGATTTCTCAATCAAAAGTGCACACTTAAGTCAAAACTGAAGTTTTTCTCCTTATGTAACTTATATATAAAAAAAAATTGACTTAGGATGTACACCTTATTGAAGGCTTGTTTCAATTTAGATCAAGTTTTGA
The DNA here is from genome assembly GCF_041381155.1 of Argopecten irradians. Classification (NCBI taxonomy): domain Eukaryota; kingdom Metazoa; phylum Mollusca; class Bivalvia; order Pectinida; family Pectinidae; genus Argopecten; species Argopecten irradians. The sequence goes on along the minus strand of NC_091138.1, from coordinate 31,837,809 downwards.
GATTTTCAGTAAAATTTATCAATATCTGCAGCAAGTTAATGTATGAAAATTTTGTGAAAATTTTATGTTCAATGTATACAATTACATTTTATTTTGTCAAATAAGATATCTTTTGAGTGGCAATAACTCAAGGAGAAACACAGATAAATGTTTTTCCTTTCATTTTCTTCTATTCTATTAACTCTCATTTCCAAAAAAACTATCTGGGGGGAAATTTTGTACAAGGAAATTTTGCCTTCTCAGAGATGTACATCTTTCAGTTTGTTTCCAGAAATCTGAGTCTGGTACAGCAGTAACCCCATGACCAGAGATTTAAATAAATTGTGATATAACTTATCATTATACTATATACACACAATCAATAATCCTGGTATAACTAACAGACAACTATGTTTATCAAATCAAATTTTGTTTTACTTTAAAATCATAATTTACAATTTCTTGGTTTTCCAGCATGTAAATATAAATTAATCCGCGGAAGTTCTATCATGACTGTCAATGTAAAACAGCAAACAATTTATAACAAATGCCAAAAATCTGATGTGCAGTATACAAGAAAAAACAATGGCTGTAGGACGCCACCCTGAAGAACTTAACTACATGTATATAATATTTTAGATATTGGTCATGGCTGTTTTCCTTACTAAGTAAAACGGTTTGACTGGTTGGACCTAGTTGTCGTTTGTTTTTAAATGTAATTATTTCAAGTATAAATCCTGACGGACCTGTAAATTTTGATAGGGCATATGTGGGCTTCGTCAAAACTAATGCGAAAACAATATAAAATCGCCAGATCTGTCATTAATGAAAAAAAAACCATGAACTATAGGTTCAACCAATCCAGCCGCATACCGGTAATGTAGAAGAAACGAAACGGCCTTGCTAACTATCATGACTGTCGACCGAAGCAGCAATTTTTTTTTTTTTATGTTTTCTTTAAAGGCCCACTGCCTTTCCGAAACGGCTTTTAATTTTTAAAATGGGAATGTAAAACAAGATCGATAATTTTGTAGAGTCCTAAAAATTATTAACTTACCGTTAATACTACATTTATCATCACCTTCTGAACGATTTGATTAAAATAAATAAAATGTTTATTTTCATAACGCGGGTCGTATTATGTTTCCCGCCGTCGTCCTAAATACCGCGCGGTAGTTGACTATCACTGCGCCAGACGGCAAAACAGCGAATTGACTCTCCGCTGTTTTCATATATTACGCAGGCAATCTTGCATATGTTTGGTGTCGTAACCTTATTTTAGGTCATCGGTATGCATTTTCTGGTGTTATTAATGTTTTTAAGAAACCTTTATATTTTGCTCCGGAAAGGTAATGGGCCTTTAAACTTTTCCTAGCATGAATATTTCTATGACAATGGCAAAATAAGTCAATTTTAATATGAGTCGTTCTCGCAGACTTAATTTTCAGTAAGTTTGCGTTGATCCTTGATATGCAAGCATACAGTTACAAGTCCGCAGCTCACTGAAAACCCTGAAACGTTCTGGAGCTAGGCATCAAAATTTAAAAAAAAAATGGCTACCAAAAATATTCCAACTCTTCGCAATCCATCCAATGACCTAACATATTCAGAGTCTAGAAGTAAAGCACATATTTTAATCAACAATTTCAATGCGGTATTTACTAAGTAGGATCCATCCACGGCGTTTGGCTCCATACATATAGATCTATGTTTATCTCTATATATATATACATGTAATACAGTATTACATATATAGAGAGAGAATAAAACATATCTAGGAGCGAAACGCCTGTGATCTTTCCAACCTACCTGACTTAGCACCCACCGGTTAAACAGGCGTTTTTAAAACTCCTTCAAAACATTGTCATCATTATATTTTAGTTGTCACTAGACTCGGGGGCCCTGTTCCACCATCCTCGATACTCAATGGGTTCGAATTCCGATCACATACGATCTCAACACCCTTGGACTATGTCATAGTAAAATTGAAGGCTGCCCAGGAGAACAAATCTGAACCAATCACAGGCCTGAAAAATCTTTTCTTTGAAGATTACAGAGAGAGAGACTACAGTCTCTGTTTTATAGTAAATATCCCGATTTTTTAAAGGCCCACTACCTTTCCGAAACGGTTTTTGATTTTTAAAATGGGAATGTAAAACGAGAATGGTAATTTTGTAGAGTTGCAAAAGTTATTAACTTAACGTTAATACAACACTTATTATCACCTCCTAAACAATTTAATTAAAATCAATAAAATGTTAATTTTCATAACGCGGGTCGTCTTAAGTTTTCCCCCGTCGTCCTAAATACCGCGCGGTAGTTGGCTATCACTGCGGCAGACGGTAAAACAGCGAAATGACTCTCCATCGTTATCATATATTACGCAGGAAATCTTGCATATGTTTGGTGTTGTAACCTCATATTAGGCCATCGTAATATATTTTTCTGAGGTTATTAACGTTTTTAAGAAATCTATATATTTTGCTCCGGAAAGGTAATGGGCATTTAAATAATTTTTCAAATCTCGTATTTAATAAAAAAAAAAACAAAAAAAAACACACACATGACTGTCATATATACTTATCAGTCCATCCACCATATACAAAAAAATGTATGACAATATCCATTTTCATTGAGTTGGCCCCCTGTGTGGTCGGCCCCTCCTTTTCCATCCCCAATACTCCAGGGGTCCCAATCTGATTAAAATCATATTTTGATTTCACGTCGGTCCGGTAAACCTCCCCTCTGTTGCATCAATCTTTTGAAGGTTTTTTTTTTTTTTTTCAACCAGTGGACAATGAGTTTGATGTTACAAGACACGGAGTTGCCAATATCATCGATGTAACAGAGAGGTGGTTTACCAGATCGACGTGAAATCAAGATATGATTTTAATCAGATTGCAGGGGTCCCGATCACTTACTAGAACGAATATACGTACCCGGCCTACTATACATATCTAAAGACGACACCATTATCTGTCAACGTCTTTTGAGCTACAATATTGCAGCTATACTATGTTTGACTGTGTGGCTTTGAAGTTGGCGTCGCTCTCTCTGTAGTCTACAAAGAACAAAATTTGAAGGCCTGTGATTGGTTCAGATTTGTTCCCTGAGCAGCCTTCAATTTTACTATGAGATAGTCCATGGGTGTAGCTCTTAGATCGTCTGTGATCGGAACCCCTGGAGTATCGAGGTTCCCTTTTCTTGATACACATCAATGGTATTGGAAACCCCGTGTCTTGTAACATCAAACTCATTGCTGATGACTGTCCACTGATTGCAAAAAAAAATAAAAATAAAATAAAAATTACCTTAATCAACACGAGTAAATTCGAATTCAATGCCAAAAATGTTCCATCATTAACACAGGGACAGGGACGATTTTTTTACCAACAGTATGTATATATATCTTGATACAAAGTACTGTTGGTTAGAAATTTGTGCGAGGTCCCTGTGATCTTTTTCTAAGACATCGATACTCTCTGCACAACCAAGTCCTTGACAAATTATATTCTAGTATATACCCAGGGCTTCAATTAGAACCAACACGTACAAGCAATAATCAACAAAGCTAATAGGTTTCCGCGGCTGCGACGCAACAAGTCATCTTACACCAGGAAGGTCAAGGTCCTAACAAAAGAAAGACTTGTATTAGAGCGAATCGTAGAGCAGTGGCGTTGGAAATTGAAACCTAATGGGGGGGACAAAGGTCCTCAATATTTTGAACCCCCCCCCCGGCACCCAACGCTCACAGGAGGAGATTAATTCAACATATATAACATATATATATCATATAACATTATATATAGTCCTTTTATACATCTATAGACAGTAGCGTCACTAACAGGAAATTAATAAATACGGAAATTAGTCAAATTGGCGTGCGAGCGCCGAAGGCGCGACATTTTTGGTGTTTGGAGGTCTGGAGGTTTTACGATGTATTTTAATGATTATGCGAGCGCCGTAGGCGCGAGAAATTGCTGAGTTTGGGGGGTTCGGGGGTCTCCCCCAGGAAAAAAATTACGATTTAGAATTACTGAGATGAGTTTTTACGAATCATTTTGATGAATTTGTGAGCGCCGAAGGCGCGATATTTTTGTTGTTTCGGGGTCCGGGGGTCTCCCCGGGAAAAAAGTATTACAATTTAGAATGGCTGAGATGAGTTTTACGATGTATTTTGATGATTTTAAAGCGTTCTTACATGGTAATTTTTCGATTTAAAGTTACCTGCATTTAGAAATGATAATTGTGAATTTCGTCATATCATTATGCAACCCTGCTCGATCTGAACATACCGGCTTCACACCATCGGCATATTGTTGTGTAACTCAAAATGATAATTAATTTATTGTCTTGCTAATATATATGAACAAATTAATCTTTTAAGAGACATTTTTTTGAAATAGTAGAACCCCTTGATGGACATTTTTAGTCTAGTTCATGTGTATTGACTTTTACCAAAGGTTTGAACATTACGTGCTTGAACGTTTTAAAAAATGCGCCGCGCATTTATTTCTAAAATAAAGTACGAAAAATGTGCAGGAGGACCCTTTTTTCATTCATATGTGCATTTTAAGAACACTTCAGTCGGCGAAAATGGGGGGCAAAAAGACATAATTGCCCTCCCCTCTCCCCCCGCTTCCTACGCCCCTGTGGAGCATCGTAGTGGAGCGGAATTACAAGTCTAACTTTAATTAGATTGAATAAATTATAAGTCACCTCTCAAAATGCGCTCAATTATTTGTGTCTGACTCCAGAAGAAGAAGAAGATTTTATTATCAACTATCCATATTCGATGAATCGATTTTAATATGTATATTTATATTTTTGTTGGATATAAGAGCCTCAGTCCCACTAAATGAAATCATTTATGGTCAGACTGTTTTTCTGTGATCTGTTGTGCCTATTTTTTTTTTTTTTTTTTTTTTTTTTTTTTTGAAGCGATTATCAGTTATGGACCTTTTTGATATTCTTACATTATAACACCGTATTGATCAAATTTGAAGTCCTTAGCAGTTCAGTATTATATTACAAAGAACAGTGGACATAGGACGCCACCCTGGAGAACTCATGTGGGATATAATATTTCGTATAGTCCTGATTTTTATGAATGACAGATGTCTCGTGTCTCGTGTATGTGCCTAGTATTTTTTCTTAACATTTACACATAGGATAATAACTAGATATGGTACGAGTGCGAGTACAAGGATTTTGAGAAAGAAAGAAAAAGAACCAAATGCAATTTATATATACATGTATATTGTTTGAACTTCATATTAATGCAAAAACACAACATTATGCTTGAATATACAATCCCAAAGAACAAAGATGTATTGTTCATTTTTTTTTTTAAATATTTCTTAACATGAAGATTTAGTCACGGAGAACGCTTGGAGTTGAACAATTTGTGCCCAATCCCACTATATAACCTATATTTCATACAAATAAAATATGTTTAAATCTAAATGAAGATTTTTGATGGAAATGACAAAATTAACTTTTTCATATTGATCTTTCTCGTCAACCCTTTTTTTTTAGTAAATTGCACGAATCATCGCTAATGATGTTTGAAATGGTGTTCACTGACTATAAGAAACGAAAAAATTTATCTCCATTTTGAAGTTTTTCACCTCAGCGGAAAAGATGCCTATTTCTATAAAGGGGTTTTAGTTAAGGATTAGATTCTACTAAAAGTAACTTGAATAAAAATTTTCAATTACATTTTTCGCAGTTATATTATATGGTACTAATATTTTTCACTCGTGCTTCGTGTTTCTGTCCCACTTGATGAAACACAACTGTTTTTCATGAGAAACAAAGTGTTACATTAACGAATAACAGAAAGGAGAAACCAGCAGCTAAATTCAAAACACAATTTAATTATATATACAATATTATACAGAGATGGTTTACAATATCTAAAGTAATTGGTGGTGGTACAAGACTAGTACGATGATTTAAAGTGTTACTTATCTGTATGCGAATGTCCTGGTATAATCCTTGATCCTTCCAGGTTTCAAATTAACAATAATCACAAATCCACAAGGAAATTGAATGTCCACCGATGATTTGTAAAGTTCCAGGCAATATGAATAAATCCACACAAAATGTTGTAATAATCCACAGATAAAGTCACAATAGCTCTCCCAATAGAATCTTATATGGCGCTGTACAATTCTTGATATGTCTCATTACAGGTCTCATTACAGTTCTGATTAGCCTTGGACAGCTGGAGTATATATAGCTAAACCGTAATTCAAGAATATTGGAGAACCTTCTACTTCTAGAAATATCTAACTAAAAACAGTAAACAAGTAAACACACATAACTTTCTGGAAATAGATCATTCTAGATCTCTACTTAAAAGCAACATGTTTACAAACATATTTGTTTATACATGATTAAATTCTAGAAAGTTTTATAACCTAGATTAATGATATGACCTTTATAGGATGTATTGATAAAAAAAGCTATAGGAGTTATCTCCCTTATCTCATAACTACGTGTATTTAGTGTCATACATAACACACCCCTCCTTAAAGAAAAGAAAGTTTTCTTGAAAAGGAAACTTTCTTGACATATCAAGTAATATTTAAATCCTTGATAAAGCATCAGCTAGAATATTGTCTTTCCCTTTGATATGTTTGATGTCAAGATTGTATTCTTGCAAAGTCAAACTCCACCTGAGAATTCTTTGGTTTTTGTTTTTCATTTTCCCAATGAATGTCAAAGGGTTGTGGTCGGTGAAGACCAACACAGGCACAACTGTAGTGCAGAGATACCCATCAAATTGGTTCAAGGCCAAAATCAACACTAAACATTCTTTCTCAATGGTGGAATAATTTCTCTGGTGTTTGTCAAACTTTTTCGAGAAATAACAAATTGGATGGTCAACTTGTTCAGTACCTTCTTGCATCAAAACAGCACCAACACCTACATCGCTGGCGTCAACAAACAGTTTAAACTGTTTATTATAATCTGGAGCAGTCAGAACTGGTGAGTTTGATAGTATGGCTTTCAATTTCTCAAATGCAGACTTACATTCGTCTGACCAAACAAATTTGACATTTTTCTTTAACAAAGCAGTAAGTGGAGCTGCTATAACAGAGAAATTTTGACAAAATTTTCTGTAGTATCCAGCCATACCAAGAAATCTCATCAGCTCTCTCTTGCCTCCAGGAGTTGGAAAATCTATAATTGATTCTACTTTGGCCTGAACAGGTTTAACCTGCCCCTGTCCTATAACATGGCCTAAAAATTCAACAGTTGCATGACAAAATTCACATTTCAATAAGTTTACAGTCAATTTCATGGTAGTGAGTCTTTCGAAGAATTCACGAATCCCGCTTAGATGGTCTTCCCACGTGTCGTGGTAGTTGATGACGTCATCAATGTAACCATCGCAGCCTTCCAGGTCTGATATCACGCTGTTAAGAAGACGTTGAAATGTTGCCGGGGCATTCTTCATACCAAATGGCATAACTTTGTACTGGTACAAACCTTGCGAGGTTACAAATGCAGACACTTCTTTGGCTCTTTCTGTTAATGGCACCTGCCAATATCCTTTCAACAGGTCAAACTTGCTTACGTACTTGGCTTTGCCAACTTTGTCAATACACGAGTCAATCCTTGGAATTGGATAAGAGTCTGTTTTAATGACAGAGTTTACTTTTCTGAAGTCAGTACAGAACCGGTATGTCTTATCTGGCTTTGGTACCAGAACACATGGAGAGCTCCATTCACTTTTGCTTGGTTCAATAATATCATTGTCCAACATGTATTGAATTTCTTTCTTTAAATGTTCTTCTTTCAAAGGGTTGACACGGTAAGGATGTTGCTTGACAGGTGGCGCATCGCCTACATCCACGTCATGATAGATAGCATCTGTTTTGCCTGGTGTATCCGGAAACAAATGCTTAAACTCAAGTATCAAATCTTTCAGTTCATTGCGTTCCTTTTCTGATAGATGACACAGTTTCTTGTCCAAGTTCGCGAGCACATCTGAATTCCGTAACTTAACACCACAGTCTAAACCTACATCTTGTACACCACCATCTAAGTCTAATTTACAAATATCAGCTGTACTCTCACTTTGTGATGGTACAGAGGCCAAAGTAGCAATAGGTTGAGAGGTCTTGCTCTCTTCTCTATCTACATATTTCTTAAGCATATTAACATGACATAATTGAGTTTTCTTGCGCCTCCCTGGAGTTTGTACAATGTAGTTAACATCATCGACCTTTTTCTCAACAACATAAGGTCCAAAATATCTAGCTTGCAAAGGCTGACCCGGTATTGGTAATAGAGCCAAAATTTTGTCACCTGGATCAAAACTTCTTGCACGGGCATCTTTATCATACCATGTTTTCATTTTGGTTTGAGTAACGGCCAAATTTTCTTTTGCCAGTTCACATGCCCTTGTCAACCTTTGCTTAAAGTTAGACACATACTCTAAGAGATTCACTTTAGAATCTTCGTCCAAAACTTTGTCTTTCAAAATTTTCAAAGGACCACGTACAGTATGTCCAAACACAAGTTCAAAGGGACTGAAGCCAAGAGATTCTTGTACAGATTCTCTAACGCCAAACAACAACATGTGTATACCTTCGTCCCAATCTCTTTTGTTTTCAAAACAATAAGATCTCATCATATTCTTCAATGTATGATGAAAACGTTCTAAAGCACCCTGAGACTCTGGATGATAAGCACTAGACTTATACTGCTTGATCTGGAGCTGGTACATGACTTGTTGAAAAATACCAGACATGAAATTCGAACCTTGGTCCGATTGGACAGCTTTTGGAAGACCAACCAGTGTAAAGAATTTAACCAAAGCCTTGACTATGTTAGGGGCTTTAATATTCCTGAGTGGAATGGCTTCAGGAAAGCGTGTGGAAGCACACATAATAGTTAAAAGATACTCATTCCCAGACTTAGTTTTGGGTAGAGGACCTACACAGTCTATAATGACTCTACTAAATGGTTCCTCAAATGCTGGAATGGGGTGCAAAGGTGCAACAGGGATTTTCTGATTAGGTTTCCCTACCACCTGACAAGTATGACAAGACCTACAAAAATCAGCCACATCCCGTTTCAACTTGGGCCAAAAGAAGTGATCTAAGATCCTGTTATAAGTCTTGGTCACACCTAGATGCCCTGCCATAGGTACGTCATGAGACAAACTTAGAATATCTTGCCTATACCTCGGTGGGACAACTATTTGATTGACAACCTTCCAGTCTTCCTCGGGAGACACATCAGGGGGGCGCCACTTGCGCATCAACACACCTGACTGACGGAAGTAACAAACCGGGACTTTCTCAGCCTCTTCCTCACTCAAAGCCCGATTACACAATAAGGAGATTTCAGGATCTTTCTCCTGTTCTACTATAAGCTCCTCTCTAGACAAAGATGATTTGCTCATCATGTCAGACAAAGAAGTACCCTTGTTAGGAACAACTCCATCACTATCAAAGTCTACAGGATTGCTCAAAAGATCACACTTGCCCCCGATATCCTCTATATCATGAGCCAAGAAAGTGTCACCTAACCCTGGACTATAATGATCCTCAACTACTGCAACATCAGAAACCTTCTTACTCATTGAACGAGTTACAGCACAAGAAGGGAAAATACCAGGAAATTCCCTGTTGAATAGTCTCAGCATCATCTGTTTTATCAGGGATACTGGACACTAAGGGATCTACCCTAACTTTCTCTCCAGCCAAGTCATTGCCTAAAATGAGCGACACGCCCTCTATGGGAAGTTCCGGTCTAACACCAATGGTGACAGGCCCAGTTACTAAGTCTGACTTTAAATAAACAGAATGGAGAGGCACATTAACAAAACCTAACTCTACACCTTGAAGCAAAACACTACTACCACATGAGGTCTCCTCAGACAAAGGCACTACGCCATCTAATATTAAAGAATGAGAAGCCCCAGTATCTCTCAAAATCTTCACAGGTTTCAAGTTGGTGATATCACTAGTAAGTGAAACAAAACCTTCAGAAATGAAGGGAGAGTACTTCTCCAAGACACTATCAGACTCTGAGCTCTTAATCTCAACAGACACTTTAGAATCTTCCACAATATCACTAAGTTTCTGACTAGGCTTTGACATAGCTAACACAGAAGGAACTGACTGTTTACGCCTTTGCTCCTTACGCTGGAGAGAATAACATTCAGACATAGTATGCCCTACTTTCTTGCAGTAATTACAAACAGGACCAGAAGGAGACCCCACACCTACCCTATCATCTGTTTTAGAATCAGACTTAGTCTTATCACCTAATTTAGGTTTGTCGTTAGAAGGGCCACTAAAGGTTGGGTTCCTAGGCTGACCAAATTTACTAGTACCTGTGGTTCTGTTTTTGTCTTGAGAACTGTTTTTAACAAATGAGCCTTTGTGGGTGAGAGCGTAATCATCAGCCATTGTAGCTGCTTCACTAAGTGTTTCAACTTTTCTCTCATCTAAATGAGTTTTTATGTTTGTGTGGACACAACGTTTAAACTCCTCTATCAACAATAATTGCCTCAATTTACCGAAATCCTCATCAATTTCTTTAGAATCACACCACCTATTAAATAATTGTTCTTTTTCTCTGGCAAATTCTACATGAGTTTGTTCATCTCTCTTTCTTGAGTTTCGAAATTTCTGGCGGTAAGCCTCAGGAACTAACTCATAAGCTTTCAAAATAGCTTTCTTGACTACTTGGTAATTTGAAATCTCATCTACAGATAAAGAAGAATAAATGTCTCTAGCTTTACCAATCAGGACACTCTGGAGAAGCATTGTAAGCTTATCTTCAGGCCATTTCATACTGTCAGCTATTTTCTCAAAATGTAGAAAATACTTGTCAACTTCTTTCTCTTGAAAAGGAGGAACTAACCTAATGTTTCTACTGACATCAAAACCTCTGTTTCCTTGTAAACCCCTAAAAGTTGGATTACTTGAACTGTCCTGAGAAGCTAGCTCTAATTCTTTCATTCTAAGTTCTGTTTCAGCTTGAATTTTCTGCTTCTCTAGCTCTAACATCTGATCTCTCTCAATCTCTTTTTCTTTTAATTCTCTTTCAATTTCTTTTTCTCTTAACTCTCTTTCTTTGTCTATTTCTTTTTCTCTTAACTCTTTTTCTATTTCCATTTGTCTTAGTTTCATTTCATGTTCAAGTTCCATTTGTCTAATTTGAATTTCTGAGCTGACTGTTTCCTCTATACTATCTAATGCACTAGAATCAAATTTGCCATTGTCAACAAAATATCTTATAATTACATTCCTAATTTCAGCTTTCCTCAAATTAGTTTTGATAGTAAGGCCTAAATGTTTACCCAATAACAGTAAATCCTTCTTACTAACTTGCAAAAGAACTTCCGGGGATGGCGCTTTAACAAACTGTTCTACCTGCCTAGTAGTCATATTTATCTAGCTGTTGGTTTCAAATGTAAACTCAAAGTTTGTACACAAATTTTGAAAATTTCTTAATTAATTTTTCAAAGTTAGATTTCACAAATTGAATATCGATCCCGGACGAGCCCCCAATTCTGTTACATTAACGAATAACAGAAAGGAGAAACCAGCAGCTAAATTCAAAACACAATTTAATTATATATACAATATTATACAGAGATGGTTTACAATATCTAAAGTAATTGGTGGTGGTACAAGACTAGTACGATGATTTAAAGTGTTACTTATCTGTATGCGAATGTCCTGGTATAATCCTTGATCCTTCCAGGTTTCAAATTAACAATAATCACAAATCCACAAGGAAATTGAATGTCCACCGATGATTTGTAAAGTTCCAGGCAATATGAATAAATCCACACAAAATGTTGTAATAATCCACAGATAAAGTCACAATAGCTCTCCCAATAGAATCTTATATGGCGCTGTACAATTCTTGATATGTCTCATTACAGGTCTCATTACAGTTCTGATTAGCCTTGGACAGCTGGAGTATATATAGCTAAACCGTAATTCAAGAATATTGGAGAACCTTCTACTTCTAGAAATATCTAACTAAAAACAGTAAACAAGTAAACACACATAACTTTCTGGAAATAGATCATTCTAGATCTCTACTTAAAAGCAACATGTTTACAAACATATTTGTTTATACATGATTAAATTCTAGAAAGTTTTATAACCTAGATTAATGATATGACCTTTATAGGATGTATTGATAAAAAAAGCTATAGGAGTTATCTCCCTTATCTCATAACTACGTGTATTTAGTGTCATACATAACACAAAGAATATCCTATATAATTATGGAGTTCAAGGACGTAGACTGTAGATAAAACACACAAACATTGTTTTATGATTAAAAGTACATAACGATTTTGTGTTATTTTCCTTAAATTAAAACATTAATCCAAACAGATATTTGTAATTCAATTTACTAAAGACAATCTTTTCAAATTTCCGAATTCCTTTTGGTTTTGGGACTCTTTTTTGCACCTGTCATATCTCATCTAATCAGAAGCGACGTTACAAACGGCGACGCCATTTTTTCCTTTATGGGCTGGAAATCTTGGAAAGGACTACGCAAACCAATTTTAGAATTTGAAGTATTGTAGACAGTTGTTTCTTTCCTAGGATTAAATTTGATTGACACTTTAAATCTTGTGAGACTTTTACCAGAAGATATTCTTGACAGGAACGACAACTCTGTGTAAGATAGGCCTTGTAGGAATCGAACGCACCTTTTCACAGAGGAAAAACAACAATGGCGGCGACTGGTGTCCTGCCGTTTGTTCGGGGAGTTGATTTTTCCCGAAATGACTTTCATGTAAGTAAATAGAGACGATGCACTACATATAGCTTTAAAATCAGAGTTCTTATTTATTATGCTTTAGTTTCCTTTGTGAAATATGTGTTATTTAAACGCCAATTGGTCTTCATTCCTTTGGCAAAAAACACTTGCCAAAAACAGCGGAAGTCATAATTTAAATGTCACTGTATGGATTTTTTGCTACATTGGGTAGGGGGCCGGGGCTTTGAATTCGGACAAAGCTGAAAAATTGACAAAAATAAAACAAAATGTGAAGATATTTCCGCTGAAACCGATGACTCAGAGGTTTAAATTTCGGGATAACGGAACAAAAAAAGTTGACAAACCAATTCAAAATGTGAAGATATCCGAGTTAAGCTAAATCATGAAGAACTGTAATCCAATAATATTAGATCTCGATATTGAGAAACTTCTGTTAGACACGACGTAATGATCAAAAGTGTCTCGTCGTGCTATACCTCTAACATTGTTGGAGTAGAAGAACTGATGATGACTTTCTATCCCCATTGGTATTGATAAAATATATAACCTGTAAGCTTTTAGAAGCAAATGCACAGCCATCGATAGGTTTCCCTAGATATGTAGCTAATAGTACAAGTAGACACGTGCACCTGGCTAATAGAAGAGCTAAATCATAAATAAACATGTGTCCATAAATCCGACCAGTGATCCACCACAACACATAACATCGATACAACAACACCAGGCGACAGGAGAACAAGAGGTGCAGACAGACTAAATCAAATGTTATAAAAAAAAACCTATACAAATACTCATTCTTCCCTCGCACCATATCATTGACTGGAATTCTTTACTAGCATCCCTAGCACAGGAGCCTGTGCTGGACTCGTTCATGTCTGCGCTGGCTAAATACAATGTCCCATAACATACTCGGTCTGTTTTTATCTATATATTAAAAAAAGGTATTGATGCCACCTCCTAGGGACAAATGTGCTCAAACCTTTGAGCCTATACCTTAATTTAAAAGAAGAAGAAAAAAAATTGTTCATTATTAGGCTGCATTGTAGATAATCAGGTTCAATGCTTTTGAAAAAAATTTCAAGGGAATTTGACTTTTAGTTCTGCTAAATAACTATTTTATTGAAGTTAAACTGGAGGTCCTATATATAGCTAAGGCCAGATTTGGGTTTTTCAAAACCAATTTATCAAACACATCTTGTGTCTGGTCTGGTGTTTGGACTAGCTTAAAATTGGCTAAAGAATAATGTTTGAATACATTTCATTTTGTTAAATTAACAGGGTCATGATGGGGATTCCTTTCCATGCCAAGTTGCTGATATGTCTGGATTAAGATGGCTGCGTTTGAACAAAACAAATCTGAAACAGATGCCAGAAGAAATAAGCAAACTGAAAAAGCTTGTAAGTGAAAATCAACTCTTGTCATTGATTGATAATAACACTGTGTTTTGATTGTCTGTGAAGTACTAACTTTAAATAAAGGTACACATGCTGAGCAATGTGTTTATATGACATTGAGAAGTTTTTTGTTTTTGGGTTGTTGTTTTTTTTACATTTTTTTAATAAATCTTTTACATATACTGATCATGAACTCTTTGAGTATTTTTGCTTCTTTCATTTGAAAACAATGGCCTATGTGTCCTGCATATACTTGGACAAACTCTTCTACAACTGTATTATATTACTTCATATGCATTTGAAAATGATATATTTTCCTTTTAGGACAATTTATAATTCTTTGATTGATCACATTGATCACTCAATCAATTGTGAATATAACTTAACAGTATTTTAAAATACTTCAAAGAACCATGATTTAATGTATTTTGCCATTGATAAGTATTGATGTCTTTCATTATTCAAAACCCTCTAATCTTTGATTTTGAACTCAAATTTCATTGAACTTGCTACAAATTTAACTAGACCATAATTTTATTTGACTCTGTAAATAATCTTTGTTTTAGGAGCATTTAACAATTATGCATAATGAGCTTGAGGGGTTAGGAGACAGTGTGGGGTCCCTGCCAGCACTCCGCACACTCAACTGTCGACACAATGAGCTTAAAGATGATGGCATTCCGGGGAAAATTTTCCACCATGAGGACCTGTCAGTTGTGGTAAGCCACCATCACCTTTACAAGATATTGATCATAATAATAACAAACAGAATCTTTTTAGATATCATCTGCTGGAAAACGGTCAACAAAATGTATAATACTATCAATGCAAGACATTTTGACATCATACATAAGCTGATTTGAAGACTTAATACATCTTATTTTACTTTTAAATTTTGGAGAAAATGTATTTATACCCCCATAGCTGATACTTAACCCCTGAGATTTATCTCCCTTGATTTTCTTTGTGACTCCATTCACTGAAATGAATTACTCATTGTTTGTATAGAATTATAACATGAAATACTGTTATAACTGATTATTTCTCTGAGTCTATATGTATACTTTATGTAATGTGCTTTTAGATTAATATGACCCTTGTCTAACTGTCTAATCTGGAACCCTGTTTATCCTGATAATATGTTCTTTCTTGATTAATAGTAACAATTCCTAATATTTAAGGATTAACGTGAATAGATCTTTTATGTTATGGAGATATAACACAAAAATCTGAGTGTACTCTAAATAAACCGCGAAGCAATAAACCCCGAAGCGGTTTATGATGAGAGTACACTAAGATTTTTGTGTTATATCTCCATAACATGAAAAAATCTATTAAAATTAATCCATATAATTCAATTTACTAAAGATAATATCTTCAATATTCAAAACTCATTTTGGGACTCTTTTGTATATGAAATCATTATGCCATCATCTCAGCCAATCAGAAGCAACGTTACAAACAGCGATGCCATTTTTTCCTTTATGGGCTGATAAAGTTAATTTTTAAGCCAATGAAAATGCTCGTAACAAGCAAAATTGAATTATTGTAATTCAAACCTGTATTAATTAAACAAGAAACCTGGCTATGCCATCCAAATGTGCTGCGCCTATCATATATGTACAATGATGTTACATTGTATCACCAAATGTATTGATACTAAAATTTCATTTCATTGTAGGACCTTAGTCATAACAAATTAGTAGAGGTGCCTCCAGAACTAGAAAACGCCACCAATGTTATTGTACTCAACCTAAGTCACAATCAGTAAGTATAATTATCTCCCTTTTATTGTATTCAACTATTTATTCAACCTCATGAAATTTCCTGTGAATGTATTCAACCTCATCATGATAATTCCCGTGATCATATATAGGGATTGGATTTCGTTTTTATGTTAACCATGCTTGTACGGAGCAATTCCTCTAAGAATATATTCTATGGGGTGCGTTAGCGCCCCATATTGAATATATTCTTAGAGGAATTGCTCCATACAAGCATGATTAACATAAAAACGAAATCCAATCCCTATATTTACACTCTCACGACTTTTTATTTATATTTTATGCAATAAAATCGTCATTTGAAAGTGACGTAATTATTCAATAAAAGTCGGTCAAAAGTGGGAGGAGCTTACTTATTTGAACAGCGAATGGTGACGCTTCACGTAAGATAGAATTATTCATCCGCGACGACGAAAAAGTTCAATATTTTAGTGTAAAATAAACATGACAAACAAAGTAAATTTCAGAGATAATTTTATTTAATCAGATCAGAACTTTAAATATATATTCAATTTTGCTAAAAGTTAATATATAGCGTAATAACATAAAGAATTTGTGCATGGCACATGTGTGAACTCGGTGACTGTTATTGTGCAGCGAGGCGAAGCTGACGCACGCTTACACACTTTAGTTTGCCGAAGTTGGCAAAACACCGATTTTCAAGTAGCTCAATGTGTTTGAGATGTCGTCTGACTTGACGGTATTACATCCTTGGGAGCCATGTGATTATATAATCTACACTTAGATCCATATCGCCATCGATAGATGAAACAAATTCACTTGTGTTCGATGGATACAATGTATTTGTGGTGACGCGGAACTGTCAACACGTGGATTATTAGCGGTGCATGTTTTATAATACACATGATTAAATACTCAAAGAACAAAGACGAGAGGATATGTTTATAACTGACCTCTATCAGAGGGTCTCACACCCATCCACCCCAAAGGCTCGATCGTAGGACGAACATAGGCACAGAGGTAATGTTTACATTTGACACCCATCATTTTTAACAAAAAATGACTTGTATGGTGACTGTTTTTGATCATTTTGATATCTGTTTCCTTTACAGGATTGAAATGATTCCAAACCAGCTGTTTATCAATCTGACTGACATTTTCTTTCTCGACCTCAGCAATAATTTATTCGGTAAGTGTCATGGTAATGTTTCTTTCTATTACAGTAATGGCTACAGCAAGTGTAACTTAATTACTGAAGGCAATGACAATACTTAAAGAAATAACTTTTGTTTACTTGTAAATTTTACAGGTTTTACTTGAAGGTGGATGAAAGTTGTAAAATTCTCTATACCTGGCATACTCTAGCTATTAGTAGGACACAAAACAAAATTAACTAAAGATATGATTGATTTGGTTTGGTTTGTCTAGTGTTATGTCCTATTAACAGCCGGGATTATGTATGTGATTAAAGAAAAAAGATCTGTATGTGTTCATTTTCCCATTGTAAATAACCTTCGTATTTCCTTATGGTAGTCATTGATGTAGAAATATTATCTTTTCACAGAGACGTTGCCGCCGCAGATGAGACGATTAACAAATCTCCAGACTCTGATTCTGAATAATAACCCTCTAGTCCACGCCC
Organism: Argopecten irradians; assembly: GCF_041381155.1. NCBI lineage: Eukaryota > Metazoa > Mollusca > Bivalvia > Pectinida > Pectinidae > Argopecten > Argopecten irradians. The sequence goes on along the minus strand of NC_091138.1, from coordinate 31,820,268 downwards.
AGCTCAGGTGAGACAATATGAACAAGGTAATTACACCTTTTCTATTTAGAATTAAAGACATCCAGGTATGATCTTCAGTATTGTTTGAGATCATTATTCTAAGGGGTTGAGATATTATTTGCTGTTTTATTGACAAGACTGACTTGAAAAAAAAGTTGTGCCTACACCTTTAATTGCAAATGGAAATAATTATTAATTTTGAAAATAAATCACCAAAGTGATTTTCTTAATATTTAAGAAATTGTGTTTAAAATCAGATAAACTATATGGACTAAATTTTAAATTATTCACCCCTTAAGACACATTTGGACCATACTAGTTCAAAGAATTGAAGAATCCATTATAAAATTTCAGGGGTGAATTGATTAATATATTTACAACACCATGATATCATTGTGTATACTCTAAAGATTATGGTATTGAAAGATCAATGAAACCAAATGTTCTCAGTTTGATGTATTATAATGTATATGGCTTTTATTGTTAGAAATGATTTATTTTGTTATATATAAACACAATGACATTGTATACATCTCTATCAGCAGTATTCAAGTCTCAGGACACAAACAAATTTCAGGAAATTGAGGGGCACTTCATGAGACAAAATTTATTTAGAACTTTGACATAATTATGGCACAAAGTAAGTCACAAAAAAAATGTGAAAGAAATATTAAATAAAAACCTATGGTATAATATTTTCAGTCTACATTATAAATATAGATTTAAATTCAAAGTGTTTGAAATCTTAGGGTCAAAAAGAAGGAAAGGGGGGTTATAGGTACAATGTGCTTATTAGGTCAAATATGGTATTTACATTCTGACTTCCTGTTTTGTGTATTACAGGCAGTTACCAGCTTTACTGTCCCTCCAAACCTTACACATGAGGGACACACAGAGAACCTTAGCCAACTTTCCATCAGGCCTTGACACACTCACACACCTGCAGGGTAAGACCCACACCATCAAAAGGAATCTGTTTCAGGACATAATCTTTAAGCTTTAGTTGTCATGGTAACCATTAATTGGTGAATTAGGCAAATTTGAAAATTTTGTCATATTTTGCCCGTTTTTGGATAGTTTTTGACTAAGAAACAGTAGAGGGCAATCTTGAAGGAACTCAGTATTTATTAAGAAAATGTAGGGATTTCAGATACGTCTTCATTTTTCGCCCAAACATATGGGCTTCTTCAGGACAATTTTTCATGAAATTTCTTACCCCTGAAGTACTAAAAATGTGGGCCCTTTTTAATTGTTATTTGTGACATCACATGATATTAAACACTTGTGACATCATACAATTATGTCACCGGATATTTGACTGATAAACAACTCCAACAGTTCATCATGGATTCTTAGATTACAGTCCTTTTCCTTAATTAAGAGTTCCTATTGTATTATTGAATATTCATTTCTTAATTAGCCCATGAATTATCTTAATATAAGATACAATAGAAAAAAGATACAAAACAATATCAACAATATATATGGCATTGTTGGATGGTAAATCATAATTTATGCCTGTTTAGGATGGTTGTCATAGCAAATGCAGCTGCAATGATACATATCTATCATACCTATTGTATCAGAGATGTATTCAATATTTAAAAGTCAACAATTTAATTACATGTACTAAATAATATAACAGGTTTGAAAATTTGACTGATTTAGGGGCCAAAAAGGGCACAAACCATGCATAGTTCTTTAAGGAGGTGTTTTGTTATTTGTATAATGAACACTAGAGATATAAGAATTAAACTTTACCAATTGTCACATTAGGACATGAGTGCCTCCAACCCCTTTCATATAGATGATTTAGGAATAACTCATGAAAGATTCTATATTCATGTTTTTGTAGACGTTGATCTTTCTTGCAATGACTTGCCGCGAGTACCAGAGACACTGTACAAAGTTAGTTCCCTAAAACGTTTGAACCTGAGTGGGAATCAGATCACAGAGCTTTCTCTTGTCATTGGTGAGTTAATGTACTGTAGTTTGGCATAACTGTAAATAATTTAGTGTTAATCTTGGTTTAGTTTTTATTTTACTTCATTCACTTAGTAATTAATATTTTAGTGGTTACCATATTATACATATAATTGATTTCGACATTATACATGTATTTCATTTCGATGGTAAGTCAATTTTAGTGGCATAATTAGATGTTAGAACTGATCTTATTTAGCAATAATCTCAATAGTGATGTTTTTTCCCCTAGTCTCATTGATCAGGGACTTCATGTAATTATTAATGCACTGTAGTGGTAAATTGAAAGCAGACATGAAAGTGACTTCTGCATGATGCTAATATTTGAATGAATCAAATATCTTTTAAATATATATGGTGTAAGTTTAATTTTTCAAAAAGTACCACTCTAACAGACTATTCAAATTATTAATTTAAATTACTTTGTATTTGCAGACACCTGGGTGAATTTAGAGACTCTGAACTTGTCTCGTAACAAACTGACAGCTCTACCGGTAAGTACTCTCATCCTGATATAGACACTGCTGGTGGATTACAAGTACTGGCGGTAGGACAGTGGTTTTTCTCGAGTAACTCTGGTTTTCTTCTAGCTGCAATATTATAGCTCAAAAGACTTTTAGACAGATAATGGTGTCGTCTTTAGAGCTACAATTGGTGCCTATTACTGCTAATGGAGCAAAGAAATGACCGTGCAAAACACTATTAAAATGTCTGTATGCATTTTATCTTACTTGTTTGATATCACTTACATATTAGACAATAAAACTGAACCGTATAAAATATCACATTCACAGTGAGACATTATTTTTTTTCACATATACAAATTTTCTAGCAATTATGAATTTGACGTCTTATGAGTGGTAAAGTAGATATTTAGAATGGTCGTTATGTTTCTTTTGGACAAAGATAATATATAAATGCATGTATTCGCTTAAAATAATTGGAAACCTACAACAAAGTAAAGAAAACTGTGCCCGAGTGATTTTCTGAGGCAGTGCTCCACTACAACATATAGGGACCATTTCGTACCCGGCCGAAAGGTATAGTAGGCCGGGTACATATATTCATTCTAGCTTTCTTCCACGTCCTTATCCTTAAATGACTGTTAACAGGATGTAAAACAAAATAAACTAAAACCATGTGTTGACATTTAATCATAATAACTGTTTGCTTTTAGTCATCCCTCCACAAGCTGGCTTCTCTGAGGAAACTGTACCTGAATTCGAACCTGTTAGACTTTGAGGGAATTCCTGCTAATATTGGGAAGCTGCATAACCTAGAGATATTCAGTGCTACTAACAATCAGCTAGAGATGATCCCAGAGGGACTGTGCAGGTAATAATCAGTTTCTATCAATGTATCAAACAGCTGTTCAGAGCCTCCATATTAGACTTGTATTAATGTATCGTATTGGCAGACTTATTTACTTGTTCCTGTTAAACAGCCTTTATAAAAACCAGTTTGCATTTTAGTTTTGTTTAAATGTCAATTTGTACATTTAAAATATAATAGAACTAATGCATGTACTACATGATACCCATTGGTAGAAAATTCCACTTGTTTGTCAGTTTGACTATCATATTAAAAATATATATATATATATATTGTTAACTTTCCTTGCGTATTTGCTTTAGATGTGGGAAGCTAAAACGTCTCCTTCTGAATGGGAATAAGCTGATCACCTTACCTGATATACTCCATCTTCTACCTGAGTTAGAGGTAAGGATTCAGGGAATCATAAAACATCGTACTTAATGGTCTACAGGTAAGGATTCAGGGAATCATAAAACATCGTACTTAATGGTCTACAGGTAAGGATTCAGGGAATCATAAAACATTGTACTTAATGGTCTACAGGTAAGGATTCAGGGAATCATAAAACATCGTTCTTAATGGTCTACAGGTAAGGATTCAGGGAATCATAAATTATCGTACTTAATGGTCTACAGGTAAGGATTCAGGGAATCATAAAACATCGTACTTAATGGTCTACAGGTAAGGATTCAGGGAATCATAAAACATCGTACTTAATGGTCTACAGGTAAGGATTCAGGGAATCATAAAACATCGTACTTAATGGTCTACAGGTAAGGATTCAGGGAATCATAAAACAATAGTCTACACACTCCATGATGCATGGTGATACTGTAAATCAACTTAATTTTACGTTTTCATGCCTAAATATTTTATTGCAGCTATTTAATTTTGCGATTTAGAGTCTTAAGGTTCTATCTATGCCTAACACCTTTTTTAAACTTTAGTTTACTTTTGCGATTTCTACTCTATTTCTTATATATACAAAATTTAATGGTTTGTTAGTTTACAGTGAATTCCAACCATCATTCATTATTTATAGAGTTGTTGACATTTATACTTTCACCATAATTAAACCATAACTTGAATAAACATGAACAGAATTTAATGAAGTTTGTTATTCAAATGTATGTCAATTAGACCTTGCATCTTATTTGTAATTTGACTTTTTAAAATGTTGTTTACAGACGTATAGCCCATATATTCATAGTGCAATTGGGCCTTGACATTAGTTTTAACCTTTCAATATAGCAAATTTGCTTCTGTGCTTAATTTTTCTCTGCTAAGTCATGATTTCATTTCCTTGATTTTGTGTCATGTCCATGTATGAAAAAAACCCTATAATATACAAATTTTGTATTTTGATTGCCAGACTCTGGATGTACGAGACAACCCAGGACTGATAATGCCACCCAAACCCGCCGAGTTACGGAAAAACCTCGAGTTTTACAACATAGATTTCTCCCTGAATAACCAACTCCGTCTGGCTGGTGCTCCAACTGCTCCCTCGGCAGATCAGTCACCCCGTAAGTAACGGTATTGAACAACAGTATGCAACTTAATTCTGTGTGACTTCAGTGTTACTCTAGATCTGGTTCCAGCAATCCAGCAAAAACTTGTAATTTCTATCATAAGATCAGCCTACTATTTACTAATTCTATAACAGTTGTCCTCAAATAAATGTGCCATAATAACAGCGTACATTCTGTTACATCATCATGACCGTAAATGGAAAAGTTTTCAAAAATTTGCGTTAGACTCTAACTTGATCTTTACTGTTCAAAGACAACTTATGTGCTGTATGGCCTTCTGTCTAATGAAGTCATTGAAATGGTACAGATTACACTTTTCTTGATTGTGTGAAAACCTTTGCAAACTATGATTCTTTTAACATGAAGAAGTTATTAAAAACCAACTGATTATGGGTTTTTAAATACACTTCATACAGGCCAAATATGGAAAGTGATGCTTGTTAATTGAAAGGTTTTTTCTCAGTTTTGAATTATAAGGTGTGATTATTTTTGCTAATACAGAACAGAAAGACCCTGTAGCACGAAAGTTAAGACTGAGGAAAAGACGAGATGGCCAGCAGGAGAGTGAAAAAGTTCTCAAGGTAATAAAACTGTGGTACCATCAGTTGAATACATAGGATATATTTAGTACATAAGTTGGACTGTGGCAGAAATATGTTATTAACTATTAGCAAGGGTATGTGTTTTCTGTTAATGGTGGGGTAATTTCAGTCTTAAAACAAATTTGTCAAATTTTCTGTACAGTAGTTCATCTAATTATTGGAGTTGTTTCACACAGGGTATGAGGGACGTAGCGAAGGACAAAGCAGAAGGGGGTGATTCTGCAGAAAACCAAGAACAGAAAGAACCACTCAAGTAAGTCTGGGTACACTAGGACCAGCCACAGTTCATCAAACATTCTGTACTGCATTTGACACAGTAAGCGTCCCATACCTATAAGCACCCCTGCCCCTTTTTGAAGCCTCGATTCCACTTTCCTCAAATAAAATGCAGACTGAAAATATAAAAGCTGCACAGGAACATTTATGTCTCGCTGTCTAGCAGCCATTTCTATTTACAAACAAAAATGCTTAAAATTTTACTGCTGCTCAGGTTTTTAGCACATTTTACTATCTTAGAAATAGTGAAGGAGTTTTATGTTATAGAATTTGTTGATATGAATCATGTCGTTAATATGATGAATTGCAACAAAAAGAAAACCTACAAATACATGAATGTGATTTTGTTGAGTTGTTTAAAATGGTTGTTTAAAATGAGATTTTGTTACAGACCCAAGCGCTGGGACGAACATTTAACTAGACCACAATTGAACTACAGTGAAATATTTGATGAAGATGTCGGACAAATACCAGGTAAATCTTAATTTTCTCCTCCTCGTCCTCAACTTGCCACCATTTAAAATGTAATCTTCTCTTATGAATTAAAATCCAAATAACCATATATCCCATGTGCGAGATGAACTGAAGTGCTTTTCAATTTACTGTGTAGTTAAAATAAAGCTATTGTAATCATATTACATTGACATAATATTCTGATAGATTTCGATGCGCATCAATATGCATTAAAATGAAATTTTTCAGAATTGTAGGATAAACATATTTCATGTGTTAAATTAAGGATTGATCTTTATTTAGCACTCCAATAAATGAATACTTTTGCAAACTGATTTGGTATTATATACACAGTCAGAATGAAGATCAAGTCTTATATTTACTTCACTGTTTTAGTTTTAGACAGGAGAAAGCTAGAAACTACAGTTGCCATGGTTACTAGATTAAATAGATTGCATATATGTTTATGTATAACACAATCAGATTTTACAAAGCAGAAGACAAGAAAGATGGAAATATTTCAAATTGGAGTCATTAACTTTTGTCATTATGAATTTCCTTTATAATTTGGAAAAGTGTAGTTTAAACTAGACAGTTTTGTTTGTCTGTTACAGGTATCCAATGTTGGGAGATAGAAAACTTTGTCCCCAATCCACTGGAGGAAGGTAACAATCAGTGTTTTGTAGTGTTGATACTTTCTTCTATTAGTTGAAATGTCAAACTGTATAGTTCTTAAAATTCACAGGTGTAAAATTTTGTGATATACCGTTTGGAACTTAATTGCAGATGTTTATTTTCGCTAATAAATTTGTAGCCTTTACAAGCGTAAAACATACAATTGATTGTAATGTGTAAGGTACGATGATTATGAAATCTGCGAATTTGGATGAACCAGTGAATTTAGCGAAATTACTGCTTTTAAGTTTTTAACGATGATTTCATATCTTTAATTCTGTTATGTTTAGTTCTGATTGGGAAATTCTATGAGGCGGATTGCTACATCATCCTGAAGACATATATAGATGACTCCAACAGCATCGACTGGAAGATTTGGTATTGGATAGGTGAACACTGCACTGTGAGTAGATATTACCATACTAGATCCAATAAGCCCCCCTTCCAGGGCTCTTTATTATCGAGAATACTGAGGGACGTTTAATGGGAACAAATCTAGACCTTTAACGTCCTTTTACAAGACAAGCCACACATCATTTTGCAAAAAAAAATAAAATGAAGAAACTATTTGGTATTCATATTCTCAGTCTGCATTAAATTTAAAAAAAAAAATTAATTGGTGGTAAGAAATATTGAGACCAGGAAAAAGGGGAGGGACACTTATCAGAACAGGGCACTTATTGAGTCTAATGCAATAAGCTTAGATAATACTATTGGTATTTAAATGTTGATTTAAAGCTCCTCTATCCTTACTTATGAAGTTTAAATGGAGATGTTGCCAGTCCCCTAATATATACACAAAACAACTCCTGTGACGTATTATCATCTGCTATTATACATCATTATTTACAGCTGGATAAGAAGGCCTGTGCTGCTATACATGCTGTGAATCTGAGGAACCTTCTGGGGGCTGAATGTCGCTGTATCCGCGAGGAGATGAGTGACGAGTCAGATGAATTCCTGGACCTGTTTGATAATGGTGTGTCATACATAGAAGGCGGCAGAACCTCCAGTGGGTTCTACAGTGTGGAGAATGTTGTAAGTATTGTTACAAAACACTTCATGTTTAGTTTGGTATCTTCATACCTTATCTATCATTTTTTCAAGTTTTTTGTTCAGTCAAACGTAAACTTACTTGGAATTATTTTTGATTTGTACAATTAGTAATGATAGAGGAACTTCTATTTCAGGAATATGAGACAAAGTTATACCGTGCGACTGGAGTACAGACCGTGTTCATGGAGAGGGTAGGTAGAAGTAGAACTCTAACTTAATTGCAAAAATCCTATGATTATGTAAGTTTGTATACAAAGGAATGTATGATTATATTTATGATAATGTAAATGCTTATGTTTCAGTGCTTACCTGAGTTGGTATTCATAGAATATGTGATTACACATGTCTATATATGTATAAAGGACCATCAAAGAACAAGTGGTCTTTATAAGCAGGTGGTCACTATACAGAGGTAGTTGCTATGAAAAGTTTCACTGTTTGTTTCATTATTTACCTGAGTTAACATCCATCCAATATATGATTATTTTTCAGTGTTTACCTGAGTTCATGTCCCTGGACAGCAGATTTGTGTTCATGTTGGATATTGGTCTCCACATCTACATCTGGGTGGGAAAGACGTCCAAAGCTGTCACGAAAACAAAAACAAGGTAAGGAATATAAAGAATATCAAAAAAGTTCCACACATACCCCAATTTATAATCCCAATTTGTCAAGTTTTATAACATAGAATTACATTTTACTTTATTGAGATCACTTGGTACAAAGAACAAAGTTGGGCTTATTCCATATTGCAGTTTTTAGTCAATCATGAACACAATTGACTTGTTGTTCATAACAGCTCATCGAAATTTAGTCAAATTTAACTGATAACACCACTTTGGATTAAAAACATACAACTGATTGGACCGACACCCTAGGTGCTATAGGGATAGGACAAATGGTGTTGAGCTGGCAATACTCATAGAAATGCATTTTTCTCAAAAACTAAATACATGGTTATATGTGATCCATATTGTTCATATTTGGCAGAAGTTCAAAATTGTATTAATGGTTTGTCTGGTCCGTCCAGAGGCCAAAGGCAAAAAAAGGTCAATTTTGCTATATCATCTCTGAAACTTATCTAAATGGATACTACTCATATTTGACCAGTAGCATCTCAATGGGATGAAGATTTAAAATTGAATGTTGACCATTATGTCAAGAACATTGAATGGTCAAAGACTTCGGAGTTACTCAAAAGTTGTGGACAAGAGTAGATTAATCTTTTATTAATGGGAGAATAATACAACTGATTACGCAGACCACATGTTGAACCATGTAACACTGATATTCAATCGAGACTAAAACTGACAGCTACTTTTATCATTTAAGTTTTATGTCTTTTACAGACTTATAGCAGAGAAAATTAATAAAAATGAAAGAAAAGGAAAAGCAGAAATTCACATGGAAACACAAAGCAAAGAATCAGTAGCTTTCTGGCGAAGTCTAGGGGGACCGCCACAGATGCCTATAGCGGTAAGTACAAATCTCAGGGTTAATAAAATCGCCAGAAAGTTTTAGCTGACCAACAAAATTGTCCCTATAGGCAAATGGAAGCTTTTGCTTCTTTTGGCATATTATTGGGATTAATAATATAATAGCAGAATGATTATCCATAGGAAAACCAGTTTGATGATACCATGTGAAATTTAAAATATTATCCTTTTTTGTTTAAGTGTAGAAATTCCCTAATATTTTGAAATTATCTAATTATGGAAGTTAAGAGAAAACATAAGCTGACACCTCAAAATTTGAGTTGTTTTCTTTCGTTAAAGGCTGCCTCCCTGTTACCAGTAGAGTACCTCCCGAGGATGTACAAGGTTGGACTTGGTATGGGCTATTTGGAGCTGCCACAAGGTAAACACATCAAAATGGCTCAAAATATAGAGCCTTGATATCAACTACACATGTACAAATTACCATTACACAACATGACCCACGATAATCTGGACACGGATAGTCCAGAAAACTCACAATTTGGACCGAATTATCAAGGAATGAATTTGGTTATTGACTAAAGTACATGAAATATGGCAGACTGAAAAATTCACAATTCGGATGGTTTGGGCTTGAGACACAAGTGTTTGAATAGTCGAGGGTCCACTTTATGTAATTCAATATAGATAAAATTGTTAATCAAATACCCTGTTTTGGATAGCTAATGGTTTACCAGACTGTTGGGGTATTGTATACATGTTAAATTTTACAGGTAGAAAATTTCGCTTTTTCCTCTTGGCACTAATCAACAGAGGAAAATGTCTGTGTACTGTAAAAACTTGTGTAAAATGCGCGTTTTTTCTGTGCAAAAATAAAATCTGAAGTTGGGGGTGCGCAAGTTACATTGATTGAGGGGGGTTAAAAATTTTGTGGGGAAAAAATCTGTCCATTTTGAGGGACTGACGATCTATGAATGTTGAGGTACCGCTCTGTTTATGGTAGTCTTTTATATAATAAAAGCTATTGATGATTGTAAAAACAATGCCTCATCTACTACGGATGATTATCTAAGGCTAATTAAAGTGTTAAGTTATGACCACGATGTCTTGATTTCCATTTGACCCGAGAATTCAATGGCGGCTGACTGAGAGCATAGCTTCTACCAACAGCAAGAGATATATACCCTTGACACCTAGTATAATTGGACGGCCACAACCAGTGACTTTGGCCGGGTCGATCTAGTTTACCTGTAATTTTTTAGGGGAGAGAGAGTGTGTGTGTATGATACACAAACATATCAGTCAGCCACCTGTGATCATGAGTGACTGGCTAGCTGAGCTGTGAATGAATGGCTAGTTAGCTTAACGATCTATATATATCATCAACAATGCTTCTGTATCTACTTAAAAAGAAAGATTTTCTTCTTCAAATTGCATTAACACTCACTTGAGTAAAGTACTATTGTGTCTTTATTTAGATATTTTAATGAATCTTCATATTTCTAGTAAAATATTGCTCCTTACGTAGGGACCCGTCTGGATGTGGGACGTGTACAAAAAGTCAAGTGTGCAAAAAGTCAAAACGTGGGATTTATAAGATGCCTTAACTGACATATATATTTAGGATTTTCTATAAGTGGTTTGCAATTTTATTACTGCAGAACTAACAAGCTACAAGGTTAGTGACATTTTTAGCCGTACTGTTATATATAATTAGCCATCTGCTTGGATCAGGTACCGTAGCGAGTTCACTCACAATGTTATTATTGCAAGCCAACGTATTTGCTATTTGATTGCTCTTTAAAGTTTGTTAATTATCAGAAATACACTAATTACTTGTCACAATTTATGATAACTATTCATGTGCAATATCTCAAGAAATTGACATGTGCACGGAGTACGGCGGACCGCCGATGTTTTGGACATGTACAAGACATTTCGCAGACAGTTTCAGGTTACGATGGCCAATAAAAGAAAACGAACACAATGCAATTTTATTATATTATTTCTGATAAATACGGCATTTGATTGTGCAAGTTGTCAAGCATTTATATTGTTTTGTTTTGCATTGATATTGGCACTTTTATACATCGTTTTTGTGGCTCCCTGGACATTGTTTTCACCAAAGAATTTGATGCGCAAAATATACAGATAGTAGAGTTTTTTCGCAAAATACACTGGTGCATAAGTTACATGAGTTTTTACGGTATTCGTCAATAAAAGTTACTATATAGTATTTGATTGCTGTTTGTAGCTCAGTGTTGGAAATAGCAGACAAGTCTTCTTTTAAATAGCTCTGCTGTCATTTGATTTAATTATTGCTATTAACTTCTGGTTTTTAGTCGAAATTCCTAAAGGGAAGCTGGTTCAAACCCTGCTGCAGTCTAAATGTGTGTACATACTGGACTGTAAGACAGACCTGTTTGTTTGGTAAGTATTTAACTAATTTAGACATTTTGTACATCATATGGTCGTACATTTGTCCTTCGATTATATATCTTCATGGAGCAAAAGAAGACCCATAGTAACAATTTTAGGCACCAATGTATACTTACTGGCCCTGAAACATGTAATTAATTTGGTCCGTCTTGATCCAAATACCAGAGGTCAGAATTGCCCTTTTGAATATGCCATGGTAACTTTCTTTCTGCAATGATATGTCACTTTTGCTCTATATATCTCATTGGGGTTTAGGAAATCAAATAGATTTGTCATTTATATAGTGATTGTCCTTAAAATTATTGTAAAAATGCATACTTATTTCAGTATTTCGAGCATTTAGTATATTGTATACATATTTTGCTATTTACATTTTGCTTATCTAAAATGTACTATAACCTTTCAGGATTGGTAAAAAGTCGACACGGCTGATCAGGGCGGCAGCTCTGAAGCTCTCCCAGGAACTAAATGTGATGTTGGTCCGTCCTGACTACTGCAGTGTGACTAGGTGTTTAGAAGGGTACGCTACTCTGATCTCATTCCAGATATATAGTTTACGTCCCCACCATGAAATGATGGAGTATATAGTGTTACCCATCAATGTCCATTCGGTCTCTATATGCCAATCCTGTGGTGCTTTGATATGTGGAGCTTACTGACATTTGTCTACATGATCTTCAATGTTGCTAGAAAGTTTGAAACAAGTTTCTTAAAATTTCATATGAACTGAACACTAGTGACATATACAAAATACTACTGGTATATGAGCTTATTTCTGTTTCTGACTTAGAATTGTTTCAAGAAATCAGAGCAAGGTTATTATTTGGCATATTGTATATATCATGACAATAGAATCTTTATTTATTAATTAGACTAATATATAATACATTATATTTTGAAGTTATTATATGTTACACAAGCTAATGAAATAACTGTGGTTGTATTTGACAGGACTGAACCACAAGTGTTTAAGACTAAGTTTGTAGGTTGGGACGATGTCATACCTGTTGACTACACCAGGACAGCCGAGTCAATGGACCGTAGAGGGCATGACATCAAGGTAAATAACAATAATGACTTGTGATACAACTTAAATTAAACCTGGGACAGAATTTAACCCATTCACCCCTTGAATGATATAATGGACTGTTCCAGTCATTGAACTGGAAGATTCCAAACAGGTCTTCCACCCATCTGTTGTTAGAGTCTAAATATGTATTCCTGTTTACCTCCAACCTATGTATGTATTGGTATCAAATATTTCTCCATAATTTGTGTTCATCAAACTTTGTATATATCATTATCTTGAAGATTATTATGGAACGAGACAAGTTAAAGACGGACCTGTCAGCGCTCTTCATGCCAAGGCAACCTACCATGACTCTCGATGAGGCTGTAAGTTATTTTATACATTGGTAAAACACTATATATTAATATATATTGGTTATATGCTTTCCTGGCTACTCAGGTTCATATTTTGTATACAGCAAAGGCAAGTAAAAACGATTTAGAACTTTTTTTGGAATTATTAATCAAAGATTGCCTTCATTGTAATAATCGTAATGACACGTTCCAAATTGAATGAAAATTTCAGAAAATATAAAACTATTGTTTTGTAGGATCAGCTAACTACTGAATGGAATGAAGACCTTGATGGAATGGAGGCGTTTGTACTGGAGGGCAAGAAGTTTGTTCGACTGCCCGACGAGGAATTGGGTAAGTGAAACAAGAGCTATGAAGTTAAAGCTGTAGTGTTAAAAGCTGATTATGTATGTGAGTGAAAGTTATGTCAAAATGTACAAGGAGTTGCAAAACCTTTACAGGATAACTGTTTGTGTTATTCTTGTTCTGTGGAGAATATCTTTAAAAGGTTAACAAGGATATTTTGGCTAATCAAACATTTTTCAGTCAGTTTGTTTCACAGAGGTTCTAGGCAAGGTTTTAATTTAAGATATTATAAGAAAATATTCATCATGATTAGGTATGTTTTACATTACTGGTTTTTTATATATTAATAGAGTACAATTTGTGTGTATGATTACAGGGATATTCCATACGGAGGACTGTTATGTGTTCCTGTGTCGGTACTGGGTACCCCTGGAGAAGGACGAGGATGAGGAAGACGATGATGAGGATGATGACGACGACCAAGAAGATGACTACAAATGTGTGGTATACTTCTGGCAAGGTCGTGACACCTCCAACATGGGCTGGCTCACCTTCACTTTCAGGTATGTCTGACCTTCACCCTTAAGTACATTTGTCCTTCACCCGTAAGTTTGTCAGACCTTCATCTCCAGATATGTCTGACCTTCACCCTTAGGTATGTCTGACCTTCATCTTGAGGTACATCTATCACTGAGAGATTTTGAAGTTGGTTTAAACACTCCATATGACTGTGTAATGCTAGATTTTATCTCTTATTGGCTGAGTGATTGAAGTGTTTGACATATTATGCTACTAGCCCTCCACCTCTGGGTTTCAAGTTCGAATCCCACATGGGGTAGGTGCTGAGCACTGACTAGGTTGGTGGTTATATTCTGGGTTCTGTAGCTTTCCTCCGCCATCTAAACCTGATTGATCCTTAACTGACCCTGGCTGTTTGATTATTGAATGATTGGGATTTGATGATAATCTTATGTCTTTTTCGTGTGGACTGATGCAAGAACAATATCATTTTGTTTACAGCTTGCAGAAAAAGTTTGAAACGCTGTTTAAGGATCGACTAGAGGTTGTACGCACTCATCAGCAGCAAGAAAACCTCAAATTCCTATCTCACTTCAAACGTCAGTTCATCATTAGACAGGGCAAGAGGAAAGTGGGAGGAGGCGAGGTCAAGAAGACTGATATTGAATTCTTCCATCTACGCGCCAACGGCAGTCCTATAGCTACGAGGTGTATACAGGTAATATGTGATGAATAATATTTTAAATTCAATTTTTTAAACGTTTGATTTAGGCACCATTATGATATTGTTTGTGTATATAACTTAAAATTTGACCAAAGTTTCCCTGACGGTTTATTGTATGATAAATAGAACAGGGAAAAATTAAAGATGCTCCACCGCTGACGAATAGTATTTTTTCACTATAAAAAACAGGATCAGACGATTAGGTATTTTTCTTCAGTTACAAAAGTTACTTACTTCACACCATTACCACCACTGAAAAGTTTGAGCTTCTAATCTTACTTCAAGATAAAAATATTAGAAATAATTAATTGCATCCCGAAAAAAATCCATGGCACTATGTTCTATATAGAATGAAGTTCTGACTGCGCTTGCACCAAAAGCAAAATGAATTATTTTATATATATTTTGTGTTAATTAGACATATGTATACACCATTAAACACCAATTGTTGTTCAAATGATGAGTATCATTTAGGGTCTGTTGGCGGTGGAGCATCTTTAATACAATCTACCGAAATAATTATGTAACATTTAAGAAATTATTTTTTAACTACATCTCAGTGTAATTGATTTACAAATAAGGTAAAAGAATACATAATGCTTTTTGTAGTAAAGGACATTGTGAAGAGACCTTTATGCTGACATACAGAGAACCCTAGATAATCTGGATAATGAAAACTCACAATCCAGATTGAAATATCAGGAATAAATTTTATCATTGACTAATTAAACGAAATTTGGCAGTCTATAAAAATCACAACCCTCCAGATGGTTTAAGTTGGGGATGCAAGTGTTTGGATTGTCGAGGGTCCACTGTATTTCAATAAATTGGTGAACATACCTGACTTTTATTCATTTATGTTGTAGATAAAACCGGATGCTTCCTATCTTAACTCTTTCTTTTGGTAAGTATTTCACTAATCAGTGTCTATTCTTATCCTACCGATCAGGTCCTAAATACTGTGAATGTTAGAATCTGAAGTTTTGTCTGAATAGGCAAAGTTTAACTATTACTTAGAACACAAATGTAATGTATTCACAAAGCTTTTACATCAACAATCCTGTCTAGTAGATTCTGATTTTCTCTCTCAAATATGTAGCCATATTCTGATATCTCAACAGACTTAATTGAATATATTTGCGTGAAAAATATTTTGCTAAATTAACATGCAAATAATTTGAGTCGTGATAATTTTCGGGTTGTTGATCCAGTGAAAATTATTTACATGTAAACAATTTGGACTTTTTGAATATAGATTTGTGCTGTGATATATTTGTGAAGATTTTATGAAAGTGTGATTATAATATTTCATGCCACATTTGCAGCTACATCCTGATGGTGCCATTCGACAGTGAAGATCTGATGGGTGTGGTGTATGTTTGGATCGGCAGCAGAGCAGAACACGAAGAGGCGACGTTGGCCGAGAAAATAGCCTACAAAATGTATAAGGTACTCAATATATGTGGTATTGCAAATTTTGCAAGCAAAGTAAATTTGTGAAAGTTGATTTCTACGAATTTATATCTTATCTGACATGCATCCGTAGATATTTCAATTGGATTTTCACATCCATGAGACCCAGAGAAGTCTATTTCCACAAACTTGTTTTGAAAGGGAAATCGCAAAATTAGGTAGCCAAAAAAAAGGTAATATTACAAGCAGAGGTATCAAATATTATGTGACTATAAGTCCTTAAGATTGTTAAGTTGTAGTAGTTAAGATTTGCATGATATATCCATGTATGTTTAAAGGGACAATTCACTAACGCCAATTCTTTTACATAACCAAGAAGCAAAATATGGCATAAATGTATTGTTCTTCATTTCTTATGAAACATATAACATAAGATATTAACGAATTCCTCGTCATTGTTTAGTATTTTAATTGATACCGTTGTAATTACAAATCGTTGATCAATACGATTAAGCAGGTACAATATGTACTCTGTACCAATATCCGAGCCAAAGTCACGCACATTAAACAAATGAACTACATAACCACTGTGGAGGTGATATAATGATTTTTTAGGCAAGATAATTCACCTAATAAGGTAAACACACTTCTGTCAGAGCGATTTGAGCTGTTCTAGACAAAAGTAGCATTACTCTACGAGCAAGGGACTGGGTTCGGCATACAACATATTCGACCACAATGTGTAATGGCGGACAGCGAGTGAGTTTGAACATTTCACACGCATTTCACCACCATGGGATTTTATGACATATCACAGTAAAACCGACTGATCTAATTTCCATTAGAACTGGGGGTTTTCCGATATATATACAAATTTTAATGTTCTCGTAGAATGAATTGTCCCTTTAAATTGGAGTAAAACACAATTATAATAAGCCTGTGGTGACCAACATAATTACATCATTGTAAGCACAGTTCGTTATACAGTATACACTTATTACAGACATCTTATTGAAACAGTATACACTTATTACAGACATCTTATGGAAACTTTGACAGGGGAATGAGAAATACTACGATATAACCACAAATATGATGCTAGCATGTTTTACTGTACCTAAACTGTATACAATTTGGTTATGTTGATGTTTAGGATAACTACACAATACAGATGATCAGCGAGGGAGAAGAACCGACCAATTTCTTCTGGGTCGGCATCGGAGGCAAGAAACCACACGAAACCGTAAGTCACTTAATTTTCTGTAAAATTTACTCACTATCTTGATTAATACAATATATCTAGTGTATATGTACAATATCTAAGTAAGCCATCATTGGCTGAACATACCTTACATTTGATGAAAATATAACTTTATGAAATGTTTTTTGCAATGCACAATGTTTTACACTTAAAAAACGATAAATTGATCTCAAAGTTAAGATCACTTACACTAAAATTATTAGGTATCAATGCTTTCTGAACCATTCTTTTTGAAAGTGCATCTTGAATGAAATCAGTGTTAATGAATATTTTGTTTACTTTATCTCTTTATGTAGAATTGCAATCTGTGTTTAGAACTCACTTTAGTTGTAAACAGTTATACCTCTTATAGTAGATATAACATGTTCTTTTCACTTTATAGGAGGCCAAATTTATGCAGCATGCTCGTCTGTTCAGATGTTCAAATGAGAAGGGCTTCTTTACTGTATCTGAAAAATGTGCTGATTTCTGTCAGGTAAACTTGTTTTTGTGTTTGAAATAAAAATATTTTTTATTAGTTGAAAACGGCATTTAGAGTAAAGTTTGGCTGTTAACAAGCATGTAGATTAGGTGATGTCTCTCTAACCCCTTTCGACCTTCTAAAAAATCTCTGATTTAATGAGAGTTTGATATATTATGCTGATAATGTCTTTACTGTAATATCATTTTAAACATATTTATTTGTTTATATAATCGTGGTTATAAAAATCGCAACCACTAAAACAAAAATTTTTTCTACACAACAGTTCATGTTATAGTAGTACAATGTTATGATGCCAGTTGTGACCTTTATCCAAAGGTCAGAGGTCACAAAGGTTCATTCGAAAGTTTAAAAACTATAGGCTGTACATGAGAAGGTGACTACGCTTATCATAGACATATTGAAAAATACCAGTAGTGTTCTGTCTTCCTTGTAACAGAACTACTAGTGTCTGTATTCTGTTTTAGGATGATCTTGCTGACGATGATGTGATGATCCTTGACAATGGAGAAAACGTCTTCCTCTGGGTCGGCAAGAAAACTAGCGATGTGGAGATTAAACTGGCATTTAAGAGTGCACAGGTAACAATAAATTCAATGTCAGGTGTTTTAACAAATTTATTATTGATATTGGTGTGTCTGAAATAGTCGTGAAATGACCTATCAAAATTCCTCCATAGATTCTGTTTGGTATCTATGTTATACATAAGACTAAGACTGATTACATACTACATTTAAAGTTCAATTTTGTAGGTGAGGCATTTATATGTCTTGCAGACATTTCTATTTTAAGATGTACATGTATTTGATTTTATAATTTTTTATACAGTTTATCATCAATAAAAAAGATGCTTATTGCAGTTATAAAATCGCCATTTGATGTCCATTTCTAAGACGGCTCTTTTCACAGTTATATACATAATGCTGCCTGGTCTTTTGTCTGATGAATATGACAGAATACACACCATATTAGTAATCAAAACACTGCATAAAATTGTTCACTGTTTTGTAACAGATAGTTTTTCTTGTGTTGTAGGTTTACATCCAGCATATGAGAAACAAACAGCCCAACAAGCCACGTAAACTGTTGCTGTCCATGAAGTACAAGGAGCTGAGGAAGTTTACCAGATGTTTCCATGGCTGGGGAAAATACAAACAAGTTTTGGAGTAGTTTCTGACAGTAATGATCAGTTAGTGGGAGTCACAAAGCCTTCTATACACAGGGGAATGTCTATTTCACAAGGTGAAATGTATATTTAAATTTTTGGAAAAGTCCATTTCAACGACTTAAATTGCAAAATTTTGAAATCCAGTCGAACTCACTTTGAAGTCAGTTGTAGTCACAAAGTCATCTCTACATGGTGAAAAGGTGAAACACCTATTTCACATGGAGTAACATTAAGTTCACACTGTGAAACCACTATTTTGTGTAGTGGAACGTCTATTTCAACTATTTGAATGACAAAACCTTTTACGTCAAACTTTCTTGCCGTCAGCAGGAATGTGAGTTATCACTTAATTGACTTTGAAAATTCTTTGTGGTAAGTTTTTTCAGTACAAGTCTTCAAAGTTGCACTATAGATAAGCAAGATTCAGATGTAGTGTTTATTTCTAATTGTGAAAGGAACACGGAATTATGTTATCAGAGCATCATCAAAATGTTTAAAGAATTGGTAGTGGCGTCGTTAGTCGTAGACTTCCATACTTGATGTATATGTTGGCTGAATGTTGCTCCCAGCTGTAACTGGACGCTGTCTTAGTGCAATACGGTTTGATCTGCTGTACGAGTGTGTGTGTTGAAATGTCTGTGATACATGGAATGTTTTTTATTCTGCTATATCTGTTAGTACTAGAATGTTACAAAGTCTATCATATGTCTCCCCCTCAACTATACAAATAATCTTATCTTGTTATTTATCATGGAATATAGAAAGTTACTGGTTTGCGAAACTTTTCTTTTGCCACACAAGTTCTTTATAGATCTATTTGTGATTAGGCTAAACACTCTTGTATGGTCATCATAATCTATTATGTAGTAATGTTTTGAATGAATGTGTGCAGAATATCTTTGTAAAATTTTAAAGGCCCACTACCTTTCCGGAGCAAAATTTAAAGGTTTCTTAAAAACATTAATAACAAAAGAAAATATATATCGATGGCTTAAGATGAGGTTGCAACACCAAACATATGCACGATTTCCTGTCTAATATACGATAACAGTGGAGATTCATTTTGCTGTTTTGTCGTCTGGCGCAGTGATAGTCAACTACCGTGCGGCATTTTGGACGACGGCGGGAAACATAAAACGACCGGCGTTATGAAAATTAACATTTTATTTATTCTAATTAAACAGTTCTGAAGGTGTTCTAGTAAACATATAGTTAATAACTTCTGCGACTCTACAAAATTATTGATCTCGTTTTACATTCCTATTTTAAAAATTAAAAGTCGTTTTGGAAAGGTAGTGGCCCTTTAAAGGAATTTTGGAGTTTGCTATGTGATATGAAATTTACTTGACTGTTTATTATATCATATATTGGGCAGTTAAATAAAGTTGACCATCGTAATTTTAAAATCTGTTAATTAATTAATAATTAATTTGATATATCAAGTAATCAAACTCAACCATTACATAGTGCATACTTTCATTGACTCTTACATATACAATTTATATGTAATTTTATAATGACATATATTTCAATCTAAAGACATACATTGAACGATATTTTATCTCATATCTTATATCTACCTAATTTGCTTATTAAAGATAGTTTTCGTTTGTCTCTTGCTAGGGTATAATGTCATGATATGAAAAGCACCTTTAGTTGGTCTAACAAAATATTTCTGTTACATTTTTTCCAGTACCAATACACCAATTTCATCAAATTGTAAGTTTTTTATTATGTGGCAAAACATATCTGAATTTGTAGTCATTTCATGATGCCATGTGGTGTACGTTAAAATTTGTCAAAAAATTGTTAAATCAGGGCTTTGGAATACTTTAAAATATTCAATTGATTCATTAGAATTTCGCATGAAATAAACACTCATTTAAGATACTAAACTATGATGAATCATAGACACAAATTATTGTTTGAGTGGTATTTGAGACTTGATTTATATTCTTTGAAATGAAACATTTTCAGGAGTAGACTAGGAAGTTTTAGTACATTCATAGATAGTCCATGTCAAAACTTGCCAGAAATTCACATTTTATACTTAATTGGTACCAGTAAATGAACAAGTTTGATACAATTATCTGTTGATCAGTGTGTGAAGAAATTTAGATCTCCAGAAAAATTAACTAATATTTTTGTGTGTGTCTTTAACAAAATTAGTTAAGTATGACCTAAATATTATTACTTTTCTCAGACTGTCTCTTATACTATTTACTGATGGAACTTTTTAATTGCGTCATGGGTTTGTATTGTGCTATGTAATAGATATATCTGAATCTCGTGTGATTTTCTTAGATAAAGACGTCTTTACAAATTATGTTCCAAATTAATTCAAAAATCCATATCCTTTTTAAACACATCTTTGATGATTTCTTTATGAATCGACAGTGAAAAAAATTCTAATCTGATAGACTTCAAACAATCTGTTAAGAAAATCAACGGAGAGCTATTTAGTTATCATCTTATCTGACCAATGTTACATGTGCTTCAAATTTCATCAGCAGCATTAATGTGTCTCGTGTAATAGGAGAGACAGGTGTTCAACATTATGTGTCTCATGTAATAGGAGAGGCAGGTGTTCAACATTATGTGCCTCATGTAATAGGAGAGGCAGGTGTTCAACATTATGTGTCTCGTGTAATAGGAGAGACAGGTGTTCAACATTGTGTGTCTCGTGTAATAGAAGAGACAGGTGTTCAACATTATGTGTCTCGTGTAATAGGAGAGACAGGTGTTCAATAGTATGTGTCTCGTGTAATAGGAGAGACAGGTGTTTAACATTATGTCTCCTGTAATGGATAGACAGTGTTTCCAAGTAAAAAGAGAGTGGCTGTTTATAATCACGCGATTTAGTCTCATTACCAATATGTTGTTAATCATGATAGATAATATTGAAAGCTAATTAATTACCATTGTTATAAGAATTCCATAACTTTTATACAATAAATTATAAAAAATAATATTTTAAATCTTTTGTTGTTTATTAAACATTCCATGGTCACTAGTCCTACACCATCAGATTATCACCATGATTATATTCTATTGTCTTTTCATAAATTACCATTTCTCTATTTCCTGCACTTGTTACTGAAATTATTTAAAGTTTATCTAGACCAGGTTTGGTTTAGTTTAATATACTCTTAACAGCCAGGGTCATTTAAGGACATGTCTGTAGGTTTAGATAGTGAAGAAAAGCTGGATTATCCAGAGAAAAACCATTGACCAGGTGTCATAACATACAAATGTCTCATCATGACATGGGATTCAAACTCACAACCCTGAGGTACAGTACTTGCAGTGTTATGTAAGGACAACTTATCCACTCTGCCACTGCAGCTCCTAGACCAGATGGTGTCTTGTGTAACAAACAATGGTCACTGTGACCTATATATTCTACTATGACCTACATATCAGTATTTTACGCCTTTTGCATACATCACATAACACTACATGTATCTCTGATACTATTCACTGATGAAACTTTTTTATTTGGCCATTAGATATGATGGGTTCGGGCATTGTTTAATTCGAGTACCAAAACTTCAATGTGTCCTACATTTTGACTATTCACCAAGGTTATAGAAAGTTTGCTTGGACTTCTCCACAGTTACTGAATAAAATTAAACATTAATGTATTTCACAAATATCCTGCTATACATCTGATAAGAGGTCTCTTCGCCATGTTGATGTATGCCGCATATATTGCACACAATTTAAAATAAATAAAAAAAAAAAATAAAACTTAAGAAATTTTAATATAAACAAGCACAAAGACGGAATAAAATTAAGTTTTCAAAGAATTTATTGTGTAAAAAACATCGAGTCCAGTTTTGTTCCTACCCCATAGAAATTTCCTGAGGGAGACAAATGTCTGAAAATTGATAGAAAGCTATGTCTCCATGGTCGAGTACAGCCCAGCTGATTGGCACATCATCCGTAAATAATCTTTGAGTACTCGTAATTTGCTGGAGGCTTGGTGGATGTCCATGGATCCTAAAACACAAATTTTTATGAATAAGAAATCAGTGTGCACTTAGGAGCTATCTTATTGCATCTCAACTGAATAAATCACACAACAGAGATATTGTCTTAAAAGAATAATTGTAAGCCCTGAATTATCATAGTAAACATATCAGAGTATGTATAGTCATGAGTAAATGTACAGTAGATCCGCTGTTAACATCAATGAAAGAATTTATTTATGTCAACAGTTATCGCATGTCTTTGCCTTATATCAAAGAAATATATGTATCCAATCACGCCAAAAATAATTTTTCAAACAAGGGCAATAACTCTTTTTATATTGAGAAAATACAGGTATAAGTGTCTGGTTCATGTATAACTTTTGGTGAATATGAACTCTTATTCAATATTAAATCATTATAACACATTATAAAACTTACTTTGAAACACAAACTCTGTGATTAGGAACTCCTGGTCTGGACTTTTTAAACTTGGCATCAGGCAGGTATACATCAAACACCACTCCTTCGGGTTCATCAGGTTTATCAACAGATGTGTCTACCTGGGATCTGTACAGGTAAAATAAAACATCAAACACCACTCATTTAGGTTCATCAACAGATGTGTCTACCTGGGATCTGTACAGGTAAAATAAAACATCAAACACCACTCATTTAGGTTCATCAACAGATGTGTCTACCTGGGATCTGTACAGGTAAAATAAAACATCAAACACCACTCATTTAGGTTCATCAACAGATGTGTCTATCTGGGATCTGTACAAGTAAAATAAAACATCAAACACCACTCATTTAGGTTCATCAACAGATGTGTCTATCTGGGATCTGTACAGGTAAAATAAAACATCAAACACCACTCATTTAGGTTCCTCAACAGATGTGTCTATCTGGGATCTGTACAGGTAAAATAAAACATCAAACACCACTCATTTAGGTTCCTCAACAGATGTGTCTATCTGGGATATGTACAGGTAAAATAAAACATCAAACACCACTCATTTAGGTAAATTTACAGGCATGTCTACCTAGAAACTACAGGAAAAATAAGACAACACCACTCCTTCAGGTTAACTATAGGATAATCTACCAGGTAACTTTTACGGGTAAAATAAAACAACAATGACCAGGACACTTACTCGCTAAAGACTTTGTCGGATACTAACCTTAGTCTGACAAGACATTAATCTGCTCCTACGACATTACATGAGAAGACACTCTTATGCTTGTCAATTATCTAATTTTTTGTTTGTTTGTTTTATAAAATGTTTAATATATGTTTTTGGAACAATGAAAAATTCACTTTTAATCAAAAGTGACTAAATTCAGACATTGATATGAATACAATTCCTGCACTATAAACCAACTTTCTTCTGTAGCTACTAATTTTGCGATTTCCACTCAAAACAAATTTGAAAATATGAACATTCATTGATTTAAATTTAAATGGAAATTCCTATCCATATAAACGATGTAGATATTAAATCGCAGAGATAAACTTTCGTGAATAAACTTGGTATGCGAAATTCCTGGAAGTTAATCGCACACAAAAGAAAGTTGGTGTACAGTATTTTTTTACCTTGGTCGTCTCGTAAGATTGACACTTTCTATAATCTGCAACTTATTCAGGATGTTTTCTGAAACGGAGAATATAGGAACTTTATCACGCATCAAAAACATTTATAATATAGTAATTTAACATTTGGTGATGATTTAAAAAGAAATTATCATCCATTTACATATGTAAAACAACTTTCATCTAGAATATGAAATATTTTGGCAGACTGATTTAATGAAATTTTGGCAAACATTTAATAGATATGTTGTTTCAGTATATATTTGCTAATTCCTCTGATATCAATAATTCTCTATTATTAAATTAATGATCGTGCAAAAATGAAAGTTTTTCAAGGAAAGAATTTTTTATATATTGATAAATAAAGCAGATATTTATACCTGTGGATATGGCATCACTTGGTCTTACTAATGGAGTTATCTCCCCTTCCCATAAACACTCTGCTGGGGAGACAAACACATTTTCATCCTCAATGTCTTTAATTGCCATCTTCTTTTTATACTCTCCCCAATTTGAGGCAGTTATTTTTCTCCTTTTATGAATCATTTCTGAATAAGAAAATTTCAAATTTTCTACACTGTCCTGTTGCTGTTGTTGTCGTCTTCGTTGTTTTTTGTTACGTTTTCTTTGCTGTGAAAAATACTCCTTAACGTCAAATGTATTGGATGCTTCACTGAGGTCTACTCCGTGGGGCAGTAGGTCCAGTCTTGGGAACTGTAACTCTAGTACTTCTACACCCCCTATGTTAGGGAAACACAATTTATCAAAATCCCACACAGAGTAAGGTACACACTGTCCTTCCCCATCCTCCATCATGTCCTCTGCTGTACCACTAATGTCCCACACATCGGTGTCACATGTCCTTTGTTTATTCACCCTTTCAAGTACAACTGTGGTTCTATCCACATCGCTGTCACCAGCTGTTCCATCAGAGTCCCATACTTCCACATCATTCGTCCTTTCATTATTCACTCCTTCAGCTGTAGGTCTATCCACTTCCATTTCTGATACACATTGGTCAGAATGATCACTGTTTATCTGTTCTTTCGTTACTTCCTCATCATTGACCTCAGTGGTGACCTTGACCTTCTTATGACCTTTACCTAGACTAGTGTTATTGACATTGGGATCACCTTTGTGCTTTCTCTTCTTTTTGTCGGTTTTTACATGCTGGTCGAGATGTATTTTCCTTTCATACTTTGTGACATCTAGACTGTGAAAACCCAAAAGTGAAATACTGAAGTAAACACTGCATATTATTCAAAATAAGACAAATATTTGTCAAAATAACTAACAATAACAGACATCGCAAAATTTGCTGGTCTGAAGGACATGTCTGACAAAATACGACTCGGACCTCCTATTTCAAAACCTGGCAAAAACATAAACTGCATATGATAATCATGAAAACAGCTGCCTGGATACTAATAGCAGGAAGTTATGTTTACTTCAAAAATTCAGATTTAAGTTTGGTCTGGCAAATCTTGTTCAGTCCGGCTTACTCACAGTCCTTGCCAGTCCGAATGTACGGCTATTTTTTTCAACTTTCGCGATGTCTGTGATAATGTTTGCAAAATGTTTCAAGTTCAAAATATTACATAGATCTATTTATCCCATAAATGGAAACAATTTGCATAGTACTAATAATAAATTCTTATGCTTAAAATTTAATATGGTATTTGAAAAACCATTCCTTATGCTGTTTAAATGGCGTATTTGACAAACCATTCTTAATGCTGTTTTAATGGAGTACATTGTATTTGACAAACCATTCCAGATATATTACAGATTTAATGGGGTGTACCAACCCTTGTGCCACAATTCCAAGGATTGTTTAACTCACCATCCCTGATGTCGCAGCACTACGTAACCCAGTCTCCGTAGGTGGGAATATACCAGGTAGCAGTCGGTTGTCATAGTAACAGATCCTAGAAATGCTGCGTATGCCTGCTGGATACTGAGAGGTAATCCCTTATAGTTTACTACCAGTGTGTTCTGTCAGAGAAAAATATTTCCGTGTGTCACAAGTTAGATATCAGTAATCCTCTATGTTTTGAAAGCATATTTCTGATTTCCAGATATTAAAATAACACTACAGGTAAGAGTAAAGGTTAGTAGAAAAATCCTAGCACAACACTACAGACCATAAGAAGGAATAAAACTTCAAATCTATATAGCAACAAGATCTAATTGTGACTAGTGCCGTCACATAAAGTTCCCAAATCTCCACAGAGCTTAATTTGACAAGAGTGACCTCCCCTGAATGATGACGTGACATTGTTTTACCAGTAAATAAATTCTATTTCACAGAAGAAAAATACTTTTTGAAAAGTCACATCATTTAAACTTTATATATTAGGCACAGCAATGTCTATAATTGTATTAGATTTGTGTTCTCAACCATATTCCTTTTTGTTCAACTTTGACCAATTGCATGCCGTGGCGGCCATCTTGGTTCCTGGTCTGCAAAAGTTGCACATCTGCAGGTCACCAAAAATGACTTCAAAATTGTTTTATGTCACTAGTAACAATATTATCTATAACTTAAAAATACATTAAAAATGAAATTACACTTAAAACGGATCCCTGCTGAACAGTGAATAAAGGGAAATAACTCTTACTGGGTTTAGAAAATTTGAAACCGTCACAAAATTTGCTTTTTGTTTACACATGATTATGGTATTTTTCACTATTACAATTTAGAATATGATTTAAACTACATATTGAAACCGATTTAAGGCGATTCGGACTAGTCGTCACATCTGCAGGTCACCAGAAATGACCTTGCAAAAATTTCATGGCGATCCGACTTATCATATTCGAGAAAATGGTTGGACAAAGTCGTGGCGGAAAAAGAAGAACCCGAAGAATCATTAGTTTAAGACTTGATCAAGCTAAGAATTATACCTAAACAGTTTTTGGGAAAACTTTATATACCTTGATTTCTGCCCTGACTGTTACTAGGACTAATCAGAGTTGCATGGAAACTTCAAAGAGACGAAAACCTTTATGACTGGTTAATTAAATGGAAAAGATCTCAAACATCACTTACAGTTTCCATCAGGAACAGTGCCTCTTCTGGAAACAACCATTTCCTACTACTGTCTATAAATCCCATGTAGGTCCAAAACTTCCCCTGTAGATAAACAAACTACATTTAACATTTGTTGGCAAAAATAATCAAACAAAAGTAGTATAATGAATAAGGAATACAAACCTTACCTGGGTATGTTATAAGAATTTTGTGATACAGAGGACTGTGTATCATACTTCACAAAACAAACCCAGTGATGGTATCGATTAGTCAGAAACCAAAATTTGAAAAACAGTCATCTGACTGCAACTTTGAATTCACCACGATACTTCTGTAACACATTAAGTTTTAACTTATGCATATCAATCTTAGTGGTTCTGAAAATAATAAGGATTCCATGTAAATTCTCTTGAAATAACAATTGACTAGATACTTTCTCTTTAAATAACAATTGACTAGATACTTACCATTTCTTTTTCAAGTTCAACAAGTTGGAGGTCTTTATTCCATTCTCCTTTCACCAAGCCACCTCTACCAGATTAAAAAAAATAATAAGAAAATTCAACTTGCAGTACATACTGGTATATACTTTTATGTTTTATGATGTTGAAGTATGCTTTCTGAAGGTTCCTGGTTGTAATCTTGTCATAATTAACTAAAAACTGTCACAACAATATAATGCAATATATTACTAAAATTAATTATCATCAACTTACATAAGATCCTTCTCTATTTCAGATAATTTATTAAAAATAAATTATTATTCTCATTGGCCTGTAACAGCGAGCTATTTTCAGTTTGAAATACAACTGTCTATAGCCAATAAACCAAAATATTTGAAAATATTGATTAATTGATTGCCTACATAAATTGTCTTGGACACATGCAGGATGCAAGCTGTTACTGTACATCATGTAAACACTTTGTTATACATTTTCTTTTTTTTTAATAGTCACTTACTCTCGCTCAACTCTTTGTTCTCTGAGGATTTTTGACCTTTCCTGACTGAGAGCCTCAATCCACTTAGACTGAAGGAAAGAGCCATCGGGTTCAAAGTCTTTAGCCCCACCTCTGTTTGGTACAGATTTGTCAAGTGGTCTGCGGTATTTAAAGAGTTCCTGGGCACTACAATAAGAAGATTTTATATGAACATGTTAGTATTACAAACAATCATGGAGCTAGAGTCACTGCATGGGACAAGTTAAATCCTGTTGCAATCAACAGGCTGTAGTTGAAATCTCCAATCTATGGTAATTAAAATTTGATGTTCAAACAGTTTTAAGGAGTAAATAATGAACATAGAATTTTTATTACATTGTTAATATCTCAAACTCCCAGTTCTTATTTCATCACTGATGCTTCTTACTGCGAAAAGCTAAGTGACTGGATCCATGTGTCATATAAACTAAGGCACATTGTAAATGAAATATCTAATAGAGATTTGATTAACCAGACGCCAATTTTGTAACAAGAGTGGATAAAATGTAGTGGCCAGTTGGACAGGATCGATCACCAGTTACCAGGTACAGGTAGCTCAGCAATAGAGCATCCGGCTAGTGTTCGGAAGTCCCGGGTTCAGGTTCGAATCCTCCCTTCTTCTTCTTCGGGGATAATGACAAACCTTCAAGATGAAGTTTATATGTCATGCACTGTTTTTTGGGGGTTTTTTTTCTACAGAACCAAGGACCAATGTACATAATGTACCTAGCCTTGTCACCAATGATCGACCCAGTCCAGTCCCGTTACAGTCATTATATCAATAGAGTTTATAACATTACTTATCAAAATCACCTCAGAACCTTTTCTTTCAACAGGACTGCGTCTGGAACTTTATCTTGCAATGAAAGTGATGTTGTGTCGTTGGCCATCATATGGTCAAATCGAATATCAATTCTACTTTTGAACCAAAATTATTTTCTATGGATGGAATATATAATTCTTCAAACACATGACACTATACATTGTATATTGTCATAGGACGGTGAGCTTCATTACAAGTTTGCAAGCAGCTTTTCTCTCTAAATTTTGCTTTTCACGTTTTCGCATCTCTCCAACATTCCGAATGAACGTGCGAATTTCGGGACACATCTTGTGTTTTCATCCGGTTCACATTACCTCGGATAACGTTGTGCGTTTGATTTTGAGGAAGAAAATACATTAGGTCAAGACGAAAGTTGATCAAGTAGACGCTTAAATTCAATGCGCAAGCGCAGCATTTAGTTTACTATGGAATGTCAACCAAAACCGTGTGCTTCTTTAAAATAATATTCTATGATATTCTGGATTTCTGATTGATATCAAATTAAGCAGGATGGATCGCCAATATGCAAATGGTAAGGTGTTGTTTATAAGAGTTTGTGCATGTGAATATTTTGAAAGGAAAAGTTATGGTGAAAGTGATAGTGACCCAGTAACTCAGGTAAACAGACGAGATAGAGATGCATGCTGATGGTCCCATGTGACGTAAACAACAGTTCATCTTTACAAAGCTATAATATTATATCGTTAATTTGGAGAGAAAAAACATCCATCAAGTTAAAACTTGATTTTTCTGGGGATACTGCTACCTAATGCAAACATATATACAGAACACATCATTTAATAGTTAAGCCATATGCCATGTAACGTTATGGGCAGTCTAAATGATATTGCCTGTTGTGGTGTTTAGACTTCATGACATTGAGTGTTTTTATAATTAATGTATTCAGTAATAAAAAATACTTTACCACTGCTATCACTAAAAATTAGATGCAAAGACAAAACTCAGAGTTGTATTTATTTGCAATGTATCAGGGCGAGAATACTGAGCATGCAGTATTGCCTCCAGTTGTAATGGAACCCATAACCAGAACTTAGACTTACAAGTCCACCACACTATCGAAACTCTCCCTAGCTAAATGGCGACCATATCACCTATGTACACTAAAAACAATAAAAAATGCTACACTACCTGCCCTTCAAATGTGAATTTCCCTCAAACACGCACCAACCCAGGTTCTTTCTTCAATATATTGAAGCCTCTCAATATCCTATAGCTTGCACTTAGATTGGTTAATGACACCAAATGAGTGAGAGTAGTGTGTCTCTCTTCTGACTACGCTAAAGAGAAAATGAAATTCCACTTATATAGCACGAAGCTAGACTGCGATCCTATTTACCCCTATGGGTCATATTTTTGTGACTCAATCACAATCATGATCATTATAGAGCAGTGTAGTTTTTCATGCAAAATCAGACAAACTTTGCTCCAATAACTTATACTTGTAACATTATGATCAATTATATTTTTTTTATAAACTTTGTATACAAGCTAACTGTTTAGGTTGTGAGTGGTTATACAAAAAGAAGATTTAGAAGAGAGAGATATAAAATTAGTATACACTATACAGTATTAGTGTTCAAGCTATCATTTGAAAACAGCAGGCTACTGGGTACAAAAGGGGATTTTTATGCTATGCTAAGTTAACTGATTTACTATATAAATAAAAAAAAAAAAGCATACATGAAACTTGATATTTTCATCAGTCCTATCATTATTCTTACAACTAAATTATCACTTTTGGGTTTACCAGTGAGGTCATTTAAATATCTGTCACTAGAGAAATATATTCCTTACATAACAATAAATAAATGCAAATATGTGTAAGCATTTAACTCATCAAAGTAACGTTTTTTGACAATCTGAAGTAGAAATCTGGTGTAACAATTAAACTATATATATAGTTGCTAGTTGCTATACCTGCTGTGAATTATATACATACAAAATAGTAAATGTAATAAATTAAGAAAAAATCTTTATTTATTTTAGGTTCTCCAAGAAAAAAGTGGTCAAAAGATGAAAGCAGCAGACAAAGCCTAAAGGTGAGTTACTATTGCAGTGGTTCTAGATCTTGTTAGATCTTGTTATAATAAATGATTTTAATTGACTCTTAATTAGACCGTTCCAGTTTCATTGTACATGTATTTCATTTGCATAGCCCATGACCTCTAGATCAGACCTACTTACTAGCACAAATGTACACAAAGATGTATTACATATATATATACTGTGAATTTTTTTCTCATTTCAGGAAGCCGCTGTACAAGAAGTCTTACCTGGCTATGAAGATTATCTTCTACTCTTACAAGAGAGAAACAGGTAAAGAAGATAATATTATGATAACAATAAAAAAAAACCAATTATCATAATTGATATTTAGTAACCTTCTTTCTCAATCCAATTTGCTGCAGTCCGATTAGTTCTTTTATTTACCTCTTTAGCTCATTACTGCAGAACTGGAATATGCTTTATAATAATACAGTTATAATAGTTTTCATACTTAATCTGATTTTTCGATTGGCCAATTCTGTTTTTTCATACATTTAAGAGGGAAAAGAATCCTTTATTGCTGCTAAAATCCTAATGTGATCTTGACTTCTTAATGGAAGCATTGACATTGCGAATTGATTTGGAAAAAATAATCCCTAATCCCTTGAAAAATCACCATGGAATCGTACATTGAAACAAACATATTTTATTCTATCAAGTAGTCTGAAAAAAATAAAAACAATTATAAGCATAGGTTTGACTAAATATTTTTAATTTCATTTGGTTTTTACTTCTAGATTGTTGAAGAAAATGAGAAGGAAAAATAAAAGTCAAATTGAGCAGGAGAAGAAAGAGAAGGGATTTTCTATCTATGTGAATGGTGCAAATTCTGGTAGGAGGCGGAGCCAAAAATCATCTGCTGTGGATACTAATGACAATGCTAACCAAGCACCTAAATCACATCGGTTAAAAACTGCTGGAGGTGTGTAGACTGAACTCATTCACCCATTCATTTAGAACCTTCTAAATCAAAGATTTAGATCAGTCCATTATGAAATATCAGGGGTCAATGAGTTGATGTAATGAGTTGATGTTATAAAGATGTACTGTGTGATGTTCGTTGTAGGATCGTTATTGTTCATAATTGAAGTTTGAATATCATTTTCTGCAGTTTTGAAAATACACATATTTGAATAGCAGAATTTACCGGCTTTAGGAAATGTAAAAAGTCCCCAGGACACTCATAATGGCTGGTTTGAAATTTAAGTTGCTGATAAGGATAACAAAATGTTAGTGTGTTGTTGTTTTTTAGGTCATCTGACCCGATTTAACAGGTATGTACATGTAGCTACTGGTGTTCAACATTTAATATGTAGGTAATCCAATCATATAGTAAACGCCAATGCATGTAAAAAATAACAACCGATATCGAAGTCTTAATTGAATTTATGCTTACAGATGCTCCTAGAAGAGGAGTTTTAGACCATGAATACCTAAGCAAGCGAATTGAGGAAAAGAAAAGAGAGGAGGAACAAAAACGTGTGAAAACTGCTCCAGCACGGGAACGCCGGCGTAACTGGCTCAAGGAATCTGTAGAATTACAAACCGCTCGTGGAGAAAAGTGTAGGCTAAAGGCACCTGGTATATATCTTTTCTCTTTGTTTTTTAAGGAAATTTGAAAATTATGTTTGATTCTTATAAAATCATAAAATCATCATATAAAATCCAGTAACTCATTCACCCCCGAAAATTTATAATGAAATTTTCCAGTCTTTGAATAATTATAGAAGAGCTCAAATATGATTTGTCACTGAGTTGATTTTTTTGGAGAATTACAAGATGAGATGTGGTTGTCTTATGGAATTTATCAAAATGTTGAAGACCCACTGTATCTCTTTGTATACTAGTTTACAACAAAATTTGAGAATTATTGTTGTGAACTAACCTTAAACATACATAGTCAATACTTAGTCAAATTACTATAGAAATTTTGAGTGGGAATAAAGACAGATTTTTCTGCAAGGATTTATTCTGACAGCAACATTTTGCTGCAATAAAAATGTATGTACACAATATTCTTGTTTTAAGGATGATATTGTTTAAGCATTGTATACCTTTGACAAGTAATGGTTAGTTAGATAAATAAAAGTTAATATATTGTATCTACAGAACTTGTCACAGGGAACTATGATGACGATTTTGAGGACGAAGAAGACAGTGATGATGAGGATGAGGATGATTTAAGTGACAACAGTATAGACAATGTGAAGGAACAGGTATTGGATATTTTTAGGAAATTCAATCAAGTACAACATTCCTGTGTGTGTGATTGTGAGTGAGAGCTTTTCTAAAAGAATTTACCCTAAAATGTATTGGTCAGTGTGGCCACAATGGTCAAGTGGGTAATATGTTCCAACACCAATGATCCTCTAACAATGGGTTTCAAGTTAGGGTTCAAAACCTATGTGAGGTAATTGTAAGGTACTGACCATAGGTCTCTAGATTATTTGTCTTTTCTACTTCTCCCATGACCATGACTGTTATAAGGACTTAGAACAGAAATAAGAAAAGCATTACAAATTGAATGAATTATCAGAGAAAGAAGCTTAGTGAGTGGTAGAACTATAGTATATATATAATACTTGCTGTTAAATATGGAAGTTTTCCCAAAGAGGGATTTAGGATGCTTTGTATATTGATACTAAAAGTATAACATATTCAAGAGACATAGAGCTATTTTTTGTAGCCTTTAGTCCGCTAGATAATGAATGTTGTTGCTTTATTTTCTTGATGAAATCAAAGATGTCAAGGAAGAAGAAACCAGATGAAGAAGAGGGACGTGTACGGTATAAGCGAAGACTTAGTACACCTGTACAACAGTCTCCGAAGTCTCGGTCACAGGAAGTGGTGTCAGATTCAGACAACTCCTCCGCTGATGAGGAAGTGAAGGAGAAACTCATGCTGAGCATAGCTGATGTTAAGGTCAGTCTAACTGTGAGAATGGATTCAGCATGTACAGAGTGGACATGTTTGTTTTGTATTAACAAGTTCAGCATGCATACAGACCAAATTTCTCATTTATTGTATGCATTTTGATGAAAATATTATGAACAGTGTACCTGGACTGTGTTGCTTTGGTACATGTATATGAATTCAATAATTTTCATGTTTGAATTTTGAATTGTTTGAACCCATTGTTGAAAAAGGCATATCATTAATGTACTGGTACCTACCATATGTTTTATAACCCAAGAGTTAAGATTTTTGTCATCTTAGATATTCCAGAGGTTACTATCACTGTCTTTATATCCACCTCTGGACTATGTTATATTGCAACTGAAGGCTTTCAGAGGGGAAAAAACCCAGACCAATCACAGGCCTATACAATGACTTCTTTCGAAGATTACAGAGAGCGACTTCCAGCTTCAAAGCCATACAATGAACTATTATCTGATTATTTTGATGTACATCAAAGGACCAAACTACCTGTCTGAACTATTTTCTCATACATAGTCTTCAGTTTACTATAACATAGTCTAGGGGTGGATATAACAACAGCGATAGTAACTAGCTATTAGAGTTTTCTCTCAGACATTTTGAAATCGTAAAAATCCTAGATTACGTCATTTTCATGAAAGCCAACAAGCATGATTGTTATGTATTGTTGTTAGATAAATGAAGTTGTAAGTTTTTAAGATTTTTTAACAAATCTAGGATATCGTGATATATAATATAATGGTGTGCCTTGATCCTATTTTCATATTTTGTTACTGTCATTAGTTGATAAGTAAAACATAACAGTTAAAAAAAAAATTAATGGATTTATTTCATTGAATGTTGAAATGATCTTGTTATTTGCATGCAATATTGTTGATATTTGCCTGTTGTTGTTTGCAAATTATTTTGTCTGTTATAAGACTGTAATAAAACCTGACATGTGGCATACCCCTGTTTGATATACTTGTACCATGTGCATGATGTTTAAACCAATTTTCTTCAGAAACTGAGAAAAAGTTTGTCTATGAATGCCAGTATCAAAGAAAGTCTGGCCAAAGAAGGCAGTTCAGTAAGTTTGCATTTCTCCAGCCTGAGCGTTACGCAAGTTTGTATGTTATGGAATGAATTAGGAATGCTGATGAGGTATAGAATTAATGCTTTGTGATGGGAAAAAATACAATTTATGTATTTTGCATGCAATATTGAATACTAGCATCCTTGCATATTAGGTACAATTCTTTAATTTTGAAGAGTAACATATTAAGTTCAAGAAACTGTTTTTCACAACAGTGTTGAACATTATCATAATAGTAAGAAAAGTAAAATGCTATAAAAAAACTGGGGAAAAAAGTTTCTGACAAGAGTGTTAATCTTTTTAATCAATAGTGATTTTAGTAATACAAAAAGCTATTTAAAACGATAAACATTAATTCAATGAATCATATCTCCCACAAAATGTTGATAGTGATAGTGAGCAAATATCTATGTGAGATAATGAATTCTTTATCTAAACAGGATGAAGAGGACTCTGCACGAAGTTCTCCAATCCCAGAAGAGGATGAAGAGGTGGAGGAAGATTTGGTCCCTGCCATGGACAGTTTATGTCTGGACCAGAAAGTCGCCAAGCCTTTATTTAAACCCACAGACACAATAGTACTGGAGCTAAGTGCTCCTCCACCTCGCAAAGGTACAAATAGATCTGAGCAGTTCTTAAGTACAAACAGCTATAGATACAGCCATATAGGCTATGGTGGGTAGCTGTGTGGTTAAAGTGTCTTGTCTCTTTACCATAAGACAATAGACATACATTTTAGATTCTCTGGGTCGCTAACTCGAAGCCCAGATGTGGGGCAGATTGCCAAGTACTCGCCATAGATTGATAGTTTTTCTCTAGGTACTCTGGCTTTCTACCATTTTTTCTCTAGGTACTCTGGCTTTCTACCATTTTCCAAACTTGGCCAGTCCTTAAATGGCCTAGCTGTTAATAGGACATAAAAAAAACACTGTTAGACATTATGAAATAAGAATCTTTCCACTAAAAAATCTTCAGAAATTACAGTAACAAAATTAGTGTTCCAAATAAAACATGATATTGTTAATGAACCCCATTAACAGGTCCACATGGAAGAACATACAACATTATCTTAGCATACCTTTTGATGCTTAAAAAGAAATTTGACCTTTGACCGGACATAATTAATAACTAAGATGACTTCTGTACACTTGTAGTGTCACTGCTAAAAATTTGAAAATTTAAGTTATCACAAGATAATAAATGTGTTTTATTGAAATATTAATCTTTACTTTTCATTTTGAGGTCAGGGTCATTGAATCAAAAAGTTAAAGTTTTTTTTTTAAATTAGATAATATTAGAATGTTATACTCCTCAGTTTAGAAGTGTTTGACTATAAATGTCTAAATACTAAGATATTTAGAAGTGTTTGACTATAAATGTCTAAATACTAAGATATTTAGAAGTGTTTGACTATAAATGTCTAAATACTAAGATATTTAGAAGAGAAGATATAATGCAATATGAAATCTTATGTACATTGTAGTTAACATAGGTTGTCCGTTATGTCATGTATATAAATAGATTACTTGTTATCTTATGATGATTTAAGACTCTAGGTCATTTTTTGATACAGGAAAACTGGAGAAAAACTTATCAATTGCTAGGAAAAAGGATGTGGAAATGGACACCAGCTATCAAAGTAAATCTTCTAACACCAGTTCTAAAACACCCCGGGCCAAGTCTGCAGTGTTACAGTCTAGTAAGTAAACTATAAAAAACATCTGGGTCCAAAATAAGATACTTGACTCGTCGAAATCCCAACTCATATACTCTTACTATTACATGGACAAAATACTTTATTTGTTCTAGTTAAATGTTGAAGAATGTACAAGTTATTGTTTGTAACCTGCCTAAATGGCAACTCTGACTGTATGTCACAAGGGAGTAGAAACGAACATTGCAAAATTACCAATAATCACAAAAATATCATTTAAACTGCTATGAATGAGAGGTTGAATATGTCACTAATTCTGTGATATCATACACCATAATTAATCTGTCTTTAATTCAGATGTGACAGCCAAGAAGTCTAACCGTCCACTATCAGCCAATAGGGTGAGTCGAGACCACCAGGCTGACCCCAAGGAGGAAGCTTCAGCTGTGCTGGCCGCACTGAAGGCAGAGAATGATAAGGCAGCAAAGGGCAGACAGAGGATACCAGCTACGTCAATCAGCAAACAGGTCTGTGTCATTTACCTCGTAGGGACTTTGGGAAGGAGAGGGGGGTTGTTTGATGACCTCTAGGTCAAAAGTTGATAGTGTACATATGACAGGTCCTTAAGTTTGATCAACAATTATTTCTCCAGATACTCTAACCCTCTGGCTTTCCTCCACAAACATCACTAAGCATGCCCTAGCTTATTTGGACAAACACAAACATCACTAAGCATGCCCTAGCTTATTTGGACAAACACAAACATCACTAAGCATACCCTTGCTTATTTTGACAAACACAAAATTTACTGAACTGCAGCTATGAACTGATGAAACATGAACATGAGCTCTTTTAAATGTGTTGACCTGTAATATTTTTGTGTTGAAACTATTGTACATGGATTAGCATAATAATTATTATGTATCTGTCATGGTAATGCATGTATAAAGGATGGAACAGGTAATAAATCCAATGGATGATTTTTGTGTAGGAACCCAAACCATCTGTCAGTAAAGACTCGCCATTGAGGAAGTCAGATATACGACGGTCAGGCCCAACACCAAGTCCTCGCTCCAAACCCGCTACCACTCCAAGGGCCAGTGCTGACGACTCCAAGAGTTTCCTGGCAGACGACAGACTAACAAATATAATGAAGAAGGTCTTAATGATGCAGCCCAAGTAAGACATTTTTTAACCCCTAATACCGTTTGCTTTCTAATATATTATTGTAATTTTTTGTCATTTTCCTTGTACATTCATATCATGATTTCTTTAATATTGATATGTAGGATTTTATCAAATATAAGATTAGTATTGTTGCATATATCAACCAATATGGTGATAATGGTGATATCATTTTATCCTTTATGAACAGATAAAGTAAATTTTTAAGCCAATGAAAATGCTCGTTGAACTCGCACAGAAAACAGAATATGTTTCCTTGACTCCGCTGACTTCAAGTAACTAACACATGTGATCCCCTTTTCTCTAGACAACAGAAGAAGTTGATGAAGGTGCTAGGAGATCTTGATGATTCCCTAGAAGAAGATAAACTACAGCACATTCCCAAAGCTTCGCCAAGCGAACCTGTCAAAGCCACTCGACCTGTCCAAGATATGGTGCAGAAATCAGCTCAAAAGTCAACACAAAAATCCACACAGAAATCAGTGCAGAAATCCACACAGAAATCGATGCAAAGATCTGTACAAAAATCAGTCCAGAAGTCGCTGCAGAAATCTGTAGAGGTCTGTAGAATATGTATTATGTTCCTTTATGGAAATAAGCAGATATAGGCCATGGCAAGCATAAAAAAACAGGAAACAGTTTTAACTGCTATTTTAAATTTACTTAATTCATTACAAGCTAAAGGCTTTGTAGGGTAAAGATGAGGTTAATTATGCCATAATCACAGCTATTTCGGTATAATACACAAATGTACAACGATAAGTTCGATAATGATAAGTGTCAGATTCTCCATGTATTAATTTCATATAAATTGAAGATGACTTTTATTTTGAAAAAATAGACCTGCTTATTTCTAACTGATTCATTATAATACACAAATACTTGCCAGTGATTTTGGATTTACTTGAATTTGAAATAAGGATGATACAAATACCAAAGTACATGTACTGTAAACATACTTATTTTAGCGGTAGTTTTATTTTAGTGCTTTCCCCGCTGTTTTTGAAGCTCTTATTCATGTACAGTGCTTAATTTTGTAAAAGGGTATTTCTGGTATTGATTCTGTGAGTCATAACTCTAATTTATATCTGTGTTGATAAATCATAATTTACAGTGGTTTGCATTTGCAAAGTACATTTACAGTGTAAATATAAAACACCTGTTACAATAGTTCGATTTAAATGCCTGTCTTACAGAAATCGCCCAACAGGATGGTAGATGAGGGTGTGGAGGTGAACATCGAGATCACATCTAACTGGGGCCACCCAGCACTAATGGGGCTCACAGAAATCCAGTTCTTCGATGTAGATGGTCATCTCGTGCCTGTGTTTCCCGACAACATATCCACTCACGGGGCCCAGGATCAGCAGTCTCCACTTAGTGTGCTCTTCAATGGCAAATACAAGGTCAGTGAAGATCAGGAATCAGGATTACTGTGATCAATAGATACTGTAGAGTTTCTAATATTTGTGAGCATTTTAATTTTGCTAAATTCTCAGGTTCGTCCGAATTCATGAAGTTTAATACCCTGTAAAATTGATCAAAATCATGGTTTTACATTTTATAGCCTGTCGTCTAAATGACGCTTTCAAAGGCTGCAAACTTAAGATAATTTGCGAAAATAAACCTCTGCGAATAAGTAGATTAAAAACAATATGCCATTTGATTGGTTGTCACTAATTAACTTGTTATTAATGTGCCATTTGATTGGTTGTCACTTATTAACTTGTTATTAATGTTGTAGACGAGTAAGGAGAGGAACATGTGGGTTTGTAAGTACAGACATGGACACCCTGTGGAACTGTGTATAGTACTTCCTCACACCTTCAGGGGCAAACCACTAGAAATCTCTAAAATGAAAATCTGGAATTTCAACAAGAGCATCAATGTAAGTATGGTCACGGTTCGTGATAAATTCATATTGACAGTAATGCTGTTGTATTTGATTGTATCATTATATAATTGGTTAGTTGAATCTCATTGTGAGGCTTAGTGGTTAAGGTGATTAGCAATCTGACTTATAAAATATGCTGTTGTAAATGATTTTGTCAGATATTCTGTCACTAGCCTTCCACCTCTAGGTTGCAGTGATGAAGTGATTTAGGTGTCAGATTTTGTCTTTTACGAGCCGTTTTAATTCTCACATGCTTTAACATTATCATAACAATGAAATTAGTTCCTTTCATGGTTTTTCTTCTGGAGCTAATCAGTCGAATAAATTCAGATTATTTTCTGTTTTCAATATTCGTTTTTATCTCTGTAGGACCTGGAGGTAGGGATTAAGGATACACGAGTATTCATTGGAGGAGAGTTAATGTATGACGGTGCAGTAGATAAAGGCTGTGGAAATCAAGTGTTTGATTATGGTGCCGTAATAAACTGTCGTGATCCTTCGTCCAAGTCCTCGTCTAGCTCAAAGACTAATGCTTCTACTGCTGCTAGCAAACCTCCTACATCTCCAGTGTCTAGAAATCGTAACACTAGTCCCGTCTCCAAAACATCTCCAACCCCTACATCACCTAAAGTAAGACATGACGAGAATACAGGAGGGATTTTACTGAAGCCAACACTATCACCACGGTCACGGGCAGAAAATGCCAAGAAACACTCCGGGTCTATTGAACCCATTACACCAACAGAGGACTATAAAAAACCTCCCGCCTTCTCTCGGCTATCATCCAATGAAGAGAGACGTCCACAGAGTGAATCGTCGAACTCCTCCAATGAGAATACAGCTGTGAGTCGACCCAAAGAAGTCAAGGTCAGAAGTGAAACACGCACTATGAACTATGCTGAAAAGGATAAAAACAAAGATTTACGAAGACCGTCTGTGACGTCTGATCGATCTGGATCTGAAGCAGATGAAGACAATAGAGGTAGGTTTGACATGAATTTTTTCATAATAGGTCAATATTATGCAACTATTTTGATACATATGAATATAGTTTTGGATTTTATATGTTCAAAGAGAACATGATAGGGGATAAGAAGATATTTTGTTTTATATGTCCTCAAAATGAATAGGGCTTCTTAATGGTTTTGCTCAAATTCTTCTTATTATTATTATATCACGTCCGATGTTTTTGAAAAAGATTAAAGGCTCTGATTGGCCAAAATTAAGATGTTCGAAAAAGATGAAAATTGGTACAAATGGGTTATAAGGTTAATTGAATGCAATGCTACAACTGCAGGGTCGCTTGCATTGGGGGACATTTGTAATGGTTCCCCATATGCATTGTATTCAGTGCTAGTTATTATGTAAAATAATTAATAATGTACACCTATTACCCGTGGTACACCTGTTACCTGTGGTACACCTGTTACCTGTTGAACACCTATTACCTGTGGTATACCTGGTACCTGTAGTACACCTGTTACATGTGGTATACCTGTTACCTGTGGAACACCTGTTACCTGTGGTATACCTGTTACCTGTGGTACAGCTGTTATTTGTGGTATACCTGTTACCTGTGGTATACCTGTAACCTGTGGTATATACGTTACCTGTGGTATACCTGTTACCTGTGGTACACCTGTTACCTGTGGTATACTTGTTACCTGTGGTATATACATTACCTGTGGTATATACGTTACCTGTGGTACACCTGGTACCTGTGGCATACCTGTTACCTGTGGTATATACGTTACCTGTGGTACACCTGTTACCTGTGGTATACCTGTTATCTGTGGTATACCTGTTACCTGTGGTATACCTGTTACCTGTGGTACACCTGTTACCTGTGGTACACCTGGTACCTGTGGTACACCTGTTACCTGTGGTATACCTGTTACCTGTGGTACACCTGTTACCTGTGGTATACCTGTTACCTGTGGTACACCTGTTACCTGTGGTACACCTGTTACCTGTGGTACACCTGTTACCTGTGGTACACCTGTTACCTGTGGTACACCTGTTACCTGTGGTACACCTGTTACCTGTGGTACACACCTGTTATCTGTGGTATACCTGTTGTACACCTGTTACCTGTGGTAAACATGTGGTACACCTTTTACCTGAGGTATACCTGGTACCTGTGGTACACCTGGTACCTGTGGTATACCTGTTACCTGTGGTATATTTGTTACCTGTGGTATATACATTACCTGTGGTATATACGTTACCTGTGGTACACCTGGTACCTGTGGCATACCTGTTACCTGTGGTATATACGTTACCTGTGGTACACCTGTTACCTGTGGTATACCTGTTATCTGTGGTATACCTGTTACCTGTGGTATACCTGTTACCTGTGGTACACCTGTTACCTGTGGTACACCTGTTACCTGTGGTACACCTGTTACCTGTGGTACACCTGTTACCTGTGGTATACCTGTTATTTGTGGTACACCTGTTACCTGTGGTACACCTGTTACCTGTGGTACACCTGTTACCTGTGGTACACCTGGTACCTGTGGTATACCTGTTACCTGTGGTATACCTGTTATCTGTGGTACACCTGTTATCTGTGGTATACCTGTTGTACACCTGTTACCTGAGGTATACCTGGTACCTGTGGTATACCTGGTACCTGTGGTACACCTGTTACCTGTTGTACACCTATTACCTGTTGTACACCTGTTACCTGTGGTATACCTGTTACCTGTGGTACACCTGTTACCTGTGGTACACCTGTTACCTGTGGTATACCTGTTACCTGTGGTACACCTATTACCTGTTGTACACCTGTTACCTGTGGTATACCTGTTACCTGTGGTATACCTGTAACCTGTGGTACACCTATTACCTGTTGTACACCAGTTACCTGTGGTATACCTGGTACCTGTGGTACACCTATTACCTGTTGTACACCTGTCACCTGTGGTATACCTGGTACCTGTGGTATACCTGTAACCTGTGGTACACCTGTTACCTGTGGTATACCTGTTACCTGTGGTATACCGGTTACCTGTGGTACACCTGTTACCGGTAGTATACCTGTTACCTGTGGTACACCTGTTACCTGTTGTACAACTATTACCTGTTGTACACCTGTTACCGGTAGTATACCTGTTACCTGTGGTACACCTGTTACCTGTGGTATACCTGTTACCTGTGGTATACCTGTAACCTGTGGTACACCTATTACCTGTGGTATACCTGATACCTGTGGTACCTGTGGTACACCTGTTACCTGTGGTATACCTGTAACCTGTGGTACACCTGTTACCTGTGGTATACCTGTTACCTGTGGTATACCTGTTACCTGTGGTACACCTGTTACCTGTGGTATACCTGTTACCTGTGGTATACCTGTTACCTGTGGTACACCTGTTACCTGTTGTACACCTATTACCCGTTGTACACCTGTTACCTGTGGTATACCTGTTACCTGTGGTATACCTGTTACCTGTGGTATACCTGTAACCTGTGGTATTCCTGTTACCTGTGGTACACCTGGTACCTTTGGTATACCTGTTATCTGTGGTATACCTGTTGTACACCTGTTACCTGTGGTAAACCTGTGGTACACCTTTTACCTGTGGTATACCTGTTACCTGTGGTATACCTGTTATCTTTGGTATACCTATTACCAGTGGTATACCTGTTACCTGTGGTATATAGGTTACCTGTTGTACACCTGGTACCT
Source organism: Argopecten irradians (assembly GCF_041381155.1). NCBI lineage: Eukaryota > Metazoa > Mollusca > Bivalvia > Pectinida > Pectinidae > Argopecten > Argopecten irradians. The sequence goes on along the minus strand of NC_091138.1, from coordinate 31,776,362 downwards.
GTGGTATACCTGTTACCTGTGGTACACCTGTTACCTGTGGTATACCTGTTATCTGTGGTATACCTGTGGTACACCTGGTACCTGTGGTATACCTGTTACCTGTGGTATTCCTGTGGTACACCTGATACCTGTGGTATACCTGTTATCTGTGGTATACCTGTTGTACACCTGTTACCTGTGGTATACCCGTGGTACACCTGTTACCTGTGGTACACTTGTTACCTGTGGTATACCTTTTACCTGTGGTATACCTGTTACCTGTGGTACACCTGTTACCTGTGGTACACCTGTTACCTGTGGTACACCTGTTACCTGTGGTACACCTGTTACCTGTGGTACACTTGTTACTTGTTGTATACCTGTTACCTGTGGTACACCTGTTACCTGTGGTATACCTGTTACCTGTGGTACACCTGTTACCTGTGGTATACCGGTTACATGTGGTATACCTGTGGTACACCTGTTACCTGTGGTATACCTATGGTACACCTGTTACCTGTGGTATACCTATGGTACACCTGTTACCTGTGGTATACCTGTGGTACACCGGTTACCTGTGGTACACCTGTTACCTTTGGTACACCTGTTACCTTTGGTACACCTGTTACCTGTGGTACACCTGTTACCTGTGGTATACCTGTTACCTGTGGTACACCTGTTACCTGTGGTACACCTGTTACCTGTGGTACAACTGTTACTTGTGGTACACCTGTTACCTGTGGTACACCTGTTACCTGTGGTACACCTGTTACCTGTGGTATACCTGTTACCTGTGGTACATCTGTTACCTGTGGTACACCTGTTACCTGTGGTACACCTGTTACCTGTGGTATACCTGTTACCTGTGGTACATCTGTTACCTGTGGTATACCGGTTACATGTTGTATATACGTTACCTGTGGTACACCTGTCACCTGTGTTACCTTTGGTATATATATCACATTCTTATACCAATGAAAATTTAAAAGCATTGAGTGTATCATAAAACATACCCTCCAGAACATATAATTAAAGCTTTGGACTTCTACAAATTGAAAATGGCTAGAGCATTTACTTCAGACTATTAAAAATTTAGAAAGTTGGTGGAATTTAATGGTATATCATATAACCTTGATCTGATCCACTGAGTCTCGCGTGATTAGATCTAGATCAGCAGGCGTGCAGGTGATTGTGTGTAGTCTCAGGTGATTGGTCGACACTGATCCCCATTCAGTGATGTTCCCCGGGTGCCAACAATGGGATTAGATTAAGTTATAGATAACTGTAGATAGGTATGGCGTGTGTTGAGGAAACTCGCCAAACACAATCAACTCACAGCTCATTCATAATAAATTCCTATATAATGATATTAAAATTCATACAGGTAATCTTTCATAGACACATTCCATTATGGAAATACACTCATTTTGATATGGAAATAAATTTAAGAGAGTGTAAAAACGCTTTGGTGCAATCATACCATGATCATGACCGATATTTACCAACCAACAACTAAACACATTTATCTTTTGACTGAGGTTTTCTCATCAATATTTGAATATTTCTCTTGATAATTAATTTCTGTCGGTGGTGTATTTAATTATTATGATGACACATGCTTCCATTCATGACTCTATGCTCTTTCACTGTGGTGAACCTATTTGTTCACCATGAATAGTTTCCCTGTACAAGTGTAGTGTTCCAAAGTGTGAGAGACTTGCATTCTGTAGGTGACTGCCTAATTTTGTCTAACTCAGATCGATTTATGATGAAGGAGAACTAAATGGAATTCAATTTAATTCTACGTGTTATGACTATTAAATCTGAGAGTCATATCCCATCAGTGCTATTTAGTTATTGGAGTTAGTACCCAGTGTGCATTATAGTGTGTAATATAATACAATTGATATTGTTTGGTAATGGTAGACGACATAGGAAAACAATTGAAGATGGTCATAGTTTAAACAAAAAGGAAAGTGGAAGAAAAACAAAACCCTGTGACATGCTAATGGAAGCATTTTACTACACTTGTGTAGAAAATGGAAGTTAAAAATGCCTGAATCCATGTATAGTTCCATATTTTCTAAATTATAAGCTGCCACTACTTGTTTTCCCCTGAAAATTGGGAATTCAGCTTATAATCCAGTGTGACTTATTTATGGACAAAAACTAAACTCAGATGATGGTTTGGAAAAAAAATTGTGATCTACATGAAAAAATATCAGAAATGGTATAGTGTGTAGTCATTTATGTATAAAAAGTTGAGGAAGACACAATGTATTGTAATAATGGAAGTATTTTTATTGCTCTGATACAAAAAAAAGGAAATTGAAAAGTGATGGAAGCATTTTAGCTACTCTTGTGTGTAAAATGGAAAAATCGAAACATGCCTGATCTCATGTATAGTAATAGGAAAATAAGATTAGGAAATATACATAATGGAGGAGAGAAAAAGTCATAACTCTGAGGCTAGAAGGCAATCCCAAACCCTTCCAGTGTTTGAGGTGAAATCTTGGGGCCCAGGCGTTCCCCTGCAGAAGAGGAGGACCTGGAATGGAAACGAAGAGCGTTTAGCTCTACAAAGGATCCGTAGAAATGGCGGACCTCCGAATCTGAGATCAAACATCAATACATCCCGGAAACCTGACAATAGTTATAATTCTGGGTTACAGTTTGATCTCCATGGCAACACTAAAAATGTCACTAATAAACATGTAAAGCTAACTATTAATACAGAACTTCTTGACTTGGTGGAGGGACGTTTGCCAATTGTGACACGTCCCACACTGGGACAGAAAACTGGTGTGGGAATAGGGAATAGTAACAGGAATGTGAACGGTACAAAAAACGCTGACTTTATTTCAGCACCAAACACAAATATCGTGACTTTGCCAAAACTTAACACAAACCAGAAGGCATGGGAAAATAATATTAGTCACAAAGAACAACAAAGACTTAAAGAGAAGAGACATGTCGCGTTTGTTTCTCCTCTTTGGAAGAGTTTTAACAGTTCACCTGGTAAGTGTAAACTCTCTAGTTTCAAAATGTAAAGTTGTACACATGTAATTACTAAATGTAATCATTAATTCCCATTTGCTATGGACACATTAGAATAATTTGACTGATTTGAACCTTATCGGTAGCGTTCAGATCCATGCAGATCTTTAATTTGGGCTACCTAGCTTTTAAATACAATGGACATCAAAACATGCACAAGGAAAGTGTTAAGACAACCTGAATATTTGATCTCAGATTTTCATTTTTCAAATTGACCTAACTTTTTGTGAAAAAGTAATAATAGTATAAGCAAAGTAAAGAATACTGACAAAGCTGTCATGCATCAGTAAATACTTATTGAGGAAAGTTTGTTGTGTTAGTCAAAGCCTATCATTGTTAGTCCTACAACTGCAATCAATTAATTTAAAGTTACAATATTAAACATAATAAATGGCAGCATGTAAAAATGTAGGTTTATAATGGGGCATTTATTACACTAAATTTAGTCATTTCTGTATGCAATTAAATTTTTGCGAGTGATTATTTACAAATCGCAAAAATTAAATCGCGCTGAAGAGTTTTTAGATATAGGTACAATAGAACCAATCGAGTTTGAATCTCCAAATAAAATTTTTGTTTACAGGTCGTTAGGCACAAAAACACGAAAAATGAGTCACCTAGAAATAACAGTTTACAGTATTTTTATAAAATGTAAGGTCTGGAAGAAAAAGGTTGTGTGATACTTACAGATTATGGTAAATATTGAAAGTGATCAAGCATATTAAGAATAAAGATCTTTCTAAATCTTCTCATTCAAATGAGATTTTAGCCTGACGCCTGCATTGTTTGCTTGCTTCACACATTCATATCAATACTTGTTTTAGTTCTTGCTGCTTTCACAAAGCAAATCTTTAAACTTTAATGACAATGAAGTTAAAATTAAAAATAGGGATCAGGGTGCTTATTTTGGCAAATACAGGAGTAGGTACATGTATCAATATATATACATGAACTCCATTAGCATAACTGTGTGTAAAATGATATACATATGTAAATATATTGACGGTAATATCAGCGGTCAATACGAGGGGTTTAATTAATTTGAATGGCACCTACCTAAAGAAGTTGTGTAGTCGATATGGATGTGTCTATTCAGACGATCATGTCTCGGTTCAACTGAATACTTTCATGGACCGGAAATCTGAATGTATCAGAGATGAAAAGACAGGGCGGGTCAAATATGGGTTTGTATTTAGTCCTTAGTCTTTAGCTTCTATGAGGAATTAGTTTCCGTCATTTTAGCTAAATGTTTGCAATTTTCTGTAAACCTGCGCATGTATATTATGAAAATAGGATTTATATATGGGTTTATGCTAGGTCCTAAAATCCTTACTTCTTTAATACCCTTCATTTAAGCTGAAATAGCTGGAATTTTCCGTGATGCATTCTAGTAGTCTACATCTAGTTTATTGTAATTGATCACCATAATCAATATCGCACACTTTACCAGTATGTATGGTATAATTAGGACGCCAGACCAACTGCCTGTCTTACAGCAATAGCACCATGGGGAAAGCGAAAGGAATCAATGGTCTACAACACAGGTGAAATCCAGATATGTAGGTGAATTAATGAAAATAGGTTCAGGTATTGTACAGGTATTCAAATCTATACATCATATTACACCAAATATATTGTTGTTAAATTAGGATATTGTGCACCTGTAATATATAAATATATGGCGTTTAGATATTTGTACAGGTGTAGCACAATGTGCCTTTGACAGGTGTGTTGATTAACAAATGCACAGGTATGACAGGTACAACAGACAGGTGTAAAGGTGTTTTGTCTATATTTGTATATGTTGAATGCTAGGTATGTGGAATGGATGTATTATAGGTATGTTGAGAGTTATATGTATATCTCTATCTGTGTCTACTCTGGGTACAAACTCAGATGTTTACTTGTACAAATTCAGATGTACAACATCTTCGAATTCAGATGTTTACATGTACACATTCAGATGTTTATGTGTACAAATTCAGATGTTTATGTGTACAAATTCAGATGTTTATGTGTACAGCTTCAGATGTTTATGTGTACAAATTCAGATGTTTGCATGTACAAATTCAGATGTTTACATGTACACATACAGATGCTTACGTGTACAAATTCAGATGTTTACATGTACAAATTCAGATGTTTATGTGTACACATTTAGATGTTTACATGTACAAATTCAGATGTTTACATGTACACATACAGATGCTTACATGTACAAATTCAGATGTTTACTTGTACAAATTCAGATGTTTACATGTACACATTCACATGTCACATTTTTTGTATCGCTTGCAATGCAAGGATGACTCTTAGGTATCACTATGTCGGCGTCGGCGCCAACGTCCGGGAAATGGTTTCCTTGTGATAACTTAAGAATTTATTGTCAGATTTCAACCAAATTGGTATATTTCTTTATATCAGTGAGATCTCTGATGAGTTCAATAATGGTCAAAATCCGAAAATATTTGCGAGAGTTACAGGACTTTAAAATCTTCAAAACAGATAAATCCATGGTTTCCGCTCGATAGCTTATATTTATTGTCAGATTTCATCCAAATTGTATATATTAATTTATATCAATGAGATCTCGAATGAGTCTGATAACTAAATATTATCAATATTTTCAACTGTAAATTACTATTTTTTAACTTTTGTTTTCAACTTTTTAAGTGCCCTGGATGTTGGATGGAATACGGTATTCATATATCTAAGTCTACAAGTATAACATATCTTTTATAGTGATTTCCATGCCAATTGAGTACACACTCTTTCTCCTATACCTGTATTTTGATTTGGTTATGTATTACAGGGGAATCCAAGATGCCAAGTAGACATCGTGGGTCAAGAACTCCAAGAAAATCAAAAAGAATGGCTGCGAAATTAGACGGTCACTCCTCTGAGGAGGCGAGAGATTCAGCACGATCAGTCAACGATAGGTTTGTACCTTACTTGTCAAGTTAATTCACTGATAAATTCAGAATGGTCAATGTTAATTAACCATAAGTCAACTTAAATTATTGGTCAGATACTTTACATCAATGGTTAGTTTAAATCATTAGTCAATTCAAAAATTTCAAGTAGTCGTACAGTTTAAGTAATTGGTCAAACCTGTCAATAAGGACCACCCAAGGGACAAGGGAAAAGTGGTCTCTATAGCCAAGTGGTCTTTATACACAGGTCAAATTGTGTTATAAATGGTCATTTTGAAACCAAAGAAAGTAGCCTTAATAAGCAGGTAGTCTTTATACAGAGGTGGTCGCTAAGACAGGTTTCACTTTGGAGATTTTTTTGTAAGTTTAAATAACCAGTCTGTGTTAGAGAGCATTATAGTCTATGTAATTAAGGACCTGTTATAATGATTGTTTTAAACCAATGAACTGAAAAACTCAAGGTAATAAAAAAATTGAATTGTTATAGTAACAGTTAGGATGTGTAGTAACTTAATGATGTTAGACTTCTCCCTTGACCGTGCTAAATATAGTAACACTACACAATACACCGTCAGTAATCCTTGGGGTTTATAGATACACGGCATGATGAAGCTCTGAATTATTGATGACATAATTGGTATATAATGTCTGGCTATTGTATACACGTAGATTGTTATTTACCTGGTAGGTATATCATCTATATACAATGTAGATGTTGTCTGGTGGCTCATCATTAAAATTAATTATTCAAGTGGTCAAAATTGGTTAGAAATGGCAGCGTTCTTAAATTGATTAAAAATTCATATATCCATTAATGGACAACCTGTGTATTGGTCAGAAATCAAGGTTGAAGTAGTGACCAGTAATGGTCAGTTGCTTTACCAGTTGTTTGTTGATAAGGTAAGTTATCTGATAAACAACTTTAATAATTGACCACTGGTCACCCATTGAAATTTTAACACCTTTCATACAAAAATTGATGATTTACTGAAAATACAGATTCAAAGTTTGAATATGTATAGAGTATTGGTTAATTATTTCGTGATATTCAAGCAATATTTTCCGATTTATTTGAAAATTTTTATTTCATTAATATTTGAAGCTGTCTGCCTTATCTTCAGTGTCAAATAATCAGAATTACATGAATGATATTACATGAGATGTCTACTTTACCCCCAATAACTTACATTCTTTATTTATAGTTCTGACCAGCGTCCACCACGTCCAGTGAAGAAGTCTGAAGACAAGCCGGCACAGCCTGAGGAGCAGAAAGCTGAGGTATCCGTCCACAACTCGGTATCACAGAGTCAAGGGGATACATCCATGATACAGCAGCTGAAGCAGATGAACCAGAGGTAAGAAAGCCCAGGAACTGATACCGTATTCTCTGTAATGACCACACCTTGTTATACCGTATTCTCTGTAATGACCACACCTTGTTTTACCGTATTCTCTGTAATGACCACACCTTGTTATACTGTATTCTCTGTAATGACCACACCTTGTCATACTGTATTCTCTGTAATGACCACACCTTGTCATACCGTATTCTCTGTAATGACCACACCTTGTTATACTATATTCTCTGTAATGACCACACCTTGTTATACCGTATTCTTACCGTATTCTCTGTAATGACCACACCTTGCTATACTGTATTCTCTGTAATGACCACACCTTGTTATACTGTATTCTCTGTAATGACCACACCTTGTTATACTGTATTCTCTGTAATGACCACACCTTGTTATACCGTATTCTCTGTAATGACCACACCTTGTCATACCGTATTCTCTGTAATGACCACACTTTGTTATACTGTATTCTTACCGTATTCTCTGTAATGACCACACCTTGTTATACTGTATTCTCTGTAATGACCACACCTTGTTATACTGTATTCTCTGTAATGACCACACCTTGTTATACTGTATTCTCTGTAATGACCACACCTTGTTATACTGTATTCTCTGTAATGACCACACCTTGTTATACTGTATTCTCTGTAATGACCACACCTTGTTATACTGTATTCTCTGTAATGACCACACCTTGTTATACCGTATTCTCTGTAATGACCACACCTTGTTATACTGTATTCTCTGTAATGACCACACCTTGTTATACTGTATTCTCTGTAATGACCACACCTTGTTATACTGTATTCTCTGTAATGACCACACCTTGTTATACTGTATTCTTACGTATTCTCTGTAATGACCACACCTTGTTATACTGTATTCTCTGTAATGACCACACCTTGTTATACTGTATTCTCTGTAATGACCACACCTTGTTATACTGTATTCTCTGTAATGACCACACCTTGTTATACTGTATTCTCTGTAATGACCACACCTTGTTATACTGTATTCTCTGTAATGACCACACCTTGTTATACCGTATTCTCTGTAATGACCACACCTTGTTATACTGTATTCTCTGTAATGACCACACCTTGTTATACTGTATTCTCTGTAATGACCACACCTTGTTATACTGTATTCTCTGTAATGACCACACCTTGTTATACTGTATTCTCTGTAATGACCACACTTTGTTATACTGTATTCTCTGTAATGACCACACCTTGTTATACTGTATTCTCTGTAATGACCACACCTTGTTATACTGTATTCTCTGTAATGACCACACTTTGTTATACTGTATTCTCTGTAATGACCACACCTTGTTATACTGTATTCTCTGTAATGACCACACCTTGTTATACCGTATTCTCTGTAATGACCACACCTTGTTATACTGTATTCTCTGTAATGACCACACCTTGTTATACTGTATTCTCTGTAATGACCACACCTTGTTTTACCGTATTCTTACCGTATTCTCTGTAATGACCACACCTTGTTATACTGTATTCTCTGTAATGACCACACCTTGTTATACTGTATTCTCTGTAATGACCACACCTTGTTATACTGTATTCTCTGTAATGACCACACCTTGTTATACTGTATTCTCTGTAATGACCACACCTTGTTATACCGTATTCTCTGTAATGACCACACCTTGTTATACTGTATTCTCTGTAATGACCACACCTTGTTATACCGTATTCTCTGTAATGACCACACATTGTTATACTGTATTCTCTGTAATGACCACACCTTGTTATACTGTATTCTCTCTAATGACCACACACTTTGTTATACTGTATTCTCTGTAATGACCACACCTTGTTTTACTGTATTCTCTGTAATGACCACACTTTGTTATACTGTATTCTCTGTAATGACCACACATTGTTATACTGTATTCTCTGTAATGACCACACTTTGTTATACTGTATTCTCTGTAATGACCACACATTGTTATACTGTATTCTCTGTAATGACCACACCTTGTTATACTGTATTCTCTGTAATGACCACACATTGTTATACCGTATTCTCTGTAATGACCACACCTTGTTATACCGTATTCTTACCGTATTCTCTGTAATGACCACACCTTGTTATACCGTATTCTCTGTAATGACCACACCTTGTTATACTGTATTCTCTGTAATGACCACACCTTGTTATACTGTATTCTCTGTAATGACCACACTTTGTTATACTGTATTCTTACCGTATTCTCTGTAATGACCACACCTTGTTATACTGTATTCTCTGTAATGACCACACCTTGTTATACTGTATTCTCTGTAATGACCACACCTTGTTATACTGTATTCTCTGTAATGACCACACCTTGTTTATACTGTATTCTCTGTAATGACCACACCTTGTTAAACTGTATTCTCTGTAATGACCACACCTTGTTATACTGTATTCTCTGTAATGACCACAACCTTGTTATACCGTATTCTCTGTAATGACCACACCTTGTTTTACCGTATTCTCTGTAATGACCACACCTTGTTTTACCGTATTCTCTGTAATGACCACACCTTTTTATACCGTATTCTCTGTAATGACCACACTTTGTTATACTGTATTCTCTGTAATGACCACACCTTGTTATACCATATTATCTGTAATGACCACACCTTGTTATACGTATTCTCTGTAATGACCCCTTGTATACTCTGTAATGACCACACCTTGTTATACATTCTCTGTAATGACCACACCTTGTCATACTGTATTCTCTGTAATGACCACCACACCTTGTTATACCACAGTATTCTCTGTAATGACCACACCTTGTTATACTGTATTCTCTGTAATGACCACACCTTGTTATACTGTATTCTCTGTAATGACCACACCTTGTTATACTGTATTCTCTGTAATGACCACACCTTGTTATACTGTATTCTCTGTAATGACCACACCTTGTTATACTGTATTCTCTGTAATGACCACACCTTGTCATACTGTATTCTCTGTAATGACCACACCTTGTTATACCTCTGTAATGACCACACCTTGTTATTATTCTTACCGTATTCTCTGTAATGACCACACCTTGTTATACCGTATTCTCTGTAATGACCACACATTGTTATACTGTATTCTCTGTAATGACCACACTTTGTTATACTGTATTCTCTCTAATGACCACACTTTGTTATACTGTATTCTCTGTAATGACCACACCTTGTTTTACTGTATTCTCTGTAATGACCACACTTTGTTATACTGTATTCTCTGTAATGACCACACCTTGTTTTACTGTATTCTCTGTAATGACCACACTTTGTTATACTGTATTCTCTGTAATGACCACACATTGTTATACTGTATTCTCTGTAATGACCACACCTTGTTATACCGTATTCTCTGTAATGACCACACACCTTGTTTTACCGTATTCTCTGTAATGACCACACTTTGTTATACTGTATTCTTACCGTATTCTCTGTAATGACCACACCTTGTTATACTGTATTCTCTGTAATGACCACACCTTGTTATACTGTATTCTCTGTAATGACCACACTTGTTATACTGTATTCTATGTAATGACCACACCTTGTTATACTGTATTCTCTGTAATGACCACACCTTGTTATACTGTATTCTCTGTAATGACCACACCTTGTTATACTGTATTCTCTGTAATGACCACACCTTGTTATACTGTATTCTCTGTAATGACCACACATTGTTATACCGTATTCTCCGTAATGACCACACCTTGTTATACTGTATTCTCTGTAATGACCACACCTTGTCATACTGTATTCTCTGTAATGACCACACCTTGTTATACCGTATTCTCTGTAATGACCACACCTTGTTTACCGTTGTAATGACCACACCTTGTTTTACCGTATTCTCTGTAATGACCACACTTTGTTATACTGTATTCTTACCGTATTCTCTGTAATGACCACACCTTGTTATACCGTATTCTCTGTAATGACCACACCTTGTTATACTGTATTCTCTGTAATGACCACACCTTGTTATACCATATTATCTGTAATGACCACACCTTGTTATATTGTATTCTCTGTAATGACCACACCTTGTCATACTGTATTCTCTGTAATGACCACACCTTGTTATACTGTATTCTCTGTAATGACCACACCTTGTTATACTGTATTCTCTGTAATGACCACACATTGTTATACTGTATTCTCTGTAATGACCACACCTTGTTATACTGTATTCTCTGTAATGACCACACCTTGTTATACTGTATTCTCTGTAATGACCACACCTTGTCATACTGTATTCTCTGTAATGACCACACCTTGTCATACCGTATTCTCTGTAATGACCACACCTTGTTATACTGTATTCTCTGTAATGACCACACTTTGTTATACTGTATTCTCTGTAATGACCATACCTTGTTATACTGTATTCTCTGTAATGACCACACCTTGTTATACTGTATTCTCTGTAATGACCACACCTTGTTATACTGTATTCTCTGTAATGACCACACCTTGTTATACTGTATTCTCTGTAATGACCACACCTTGTTATACTGTATTCTCTGTAATGACCACACCTTGTTATACTGTATTCTCTGTAATGACCACACCTTGTTATACTGTATTCTCTGTAATGACCACACCTTGTTATACCGTATTCTTACCGTATTCTCTGTAATGACCACACTACTTTGTTTTACCGTATTCTCTGTAATGACCACACCTTGTTATACTGTATTCTCTGTAATGACCACACCTTGTTATACTGTATTCTCTGTAATGACCACACCTTGTTATACTGTATTCTCTGTAATGACCACACCTTGTTATACTGTATTCTCTGTAATGACCACACCTTGTTATACCGTATTCTCTGTAATGACCACACCTTGTTATACTGTATTCTTACCGTATTCTCTGTAATGACCACACCTTGTTATACTGTATTCTCTGTAATGACCACACCTTGTTATACTGTATTCTCTGTAATGACCACACCTTGTTATACCGTATTCTCTGTAATGACCACACTTTGTTATACTGTATTCTTACCGTATTCTCTGTAATGACCACACCTTGTTATACTGTATTCTCTGTAATGACCACACCTTGTTATACTGTATTCTCTGTAATGACCACACCTTGTTATACTGTATTCTCTGTAATGACCACACCTTGTTATACTGTATTCTCTGTAATGACCACACCTTGTTATACTGTATTCTCTGTAATGACCACACCTTGTTATACTGTATTCTCTGTAATGACCACACCTTGTTATACTGTATTCTCTGTAATGACCACACTTTGTTATACTGTATTCTCTGTAATGACCATACCTTGTTATACTGTATTCTCTGTAATGACCACACCTTGTTATACCGTATTCTCTGTAATGACCATACCTTGTTATACTGTATTCTCTGTAATGACCACACCTTGTTATACTGTATTCTCTGTAATGACCACACTTTGTTTTTATACCTGTATTCTCTGTAATGACCACACCTTGTTATACTGTATTCTCTGTAATGACCACACATTGTTATACTGTATTCTCTGTAATGACCACACCTTGTTATACTGTATTCTCTGTAATGACCACACCTTGTTATACTGTATTCTCTGTAATGACCACACCTTGTTATACTGTATTCTCTGTAATGACCACACCTTGTTATACCGTATTCTCTGTAATGACCACACCTTGTTATACTGTATTCTCTGTAATGACCACACTTTGTCATACTGTATTCTCTGTAATGACCACACATTGTTATACCGTATTCTCTGTATTGACCACACCTTGTCATACCGTATTCTCTGTAATGACCACACTTTGTCATACTGTATTCTCTGTAATGACCACACATTGTTATACAGTATTCTCTGTAATAAGTTTGGTTATAACCACACCTTGTTATACCGTATTCTCTGTAATGACCACACCTTTTTATAATGACACCATATGTAATGAGAGCCCCCTCTACTATAAGAAGCTCTACATTCAGATTAACTGTGTTGTAATTGGATCAGAAGTTTTGAGAACAGTTACCATATTCTCTGTAATGAGCAATAAGATTAAAAAGTCTGGAACTTTTACTTTAAGCTCCTGATTATGTATCTCTACTATAAGAATGATCAGGTGTTGTGGTGATTGAGCTACTTACTACAACCTAGCCAGGTAGGGTTTGCTCTGCAGCATGGACATAAAAAGGACAGGGTCAACACTTGCTGAGTCACCTGGGTTTCTCTAGGTACTTAGGTTTCCTCCCACTCTTAAGACCTCTCGTATGCTTACATCCAGGTCATCAAGAGTAATTTATTTCACAATTTATGTAGTGGAAATAAAGTTTATAGCTTAATAACCGCTTTTCTATTCATAGGTACCAGCAGTAAAATAAAAAGTCTGAAATTTTACTGTAATTTCCATAATGAATATCCTTCTTTTATGAACTCTTGAAAATGTTCATGATATAAATTAATTTATTTGTCTATCATTTGATCTGCAGGGACCAGAAGAGAAAAAAGGACATTCCAAAATGGTTGAAATCAGAAGATGTTTCAGGAGCATTTGAGAACCCTGTGGCCAGCCATGTAGTATCAGATTCTAAGCCCGTGATGGAAGCTCCCCCAGAACCAGACTCTAAAGAGACAGTTGACCAGCTCATAGAGGAAGAAATGGCCATGTGGCCAGAGTAAGTACCTCTTAGTTTATGTGTCCATGAAGTCATTCCCTTGTTGGGTTTGATCTCTTCATATTCCTTCTTTGCATATTACAGAGTTAGCTCCCTTGTGGGTAGGTATTGATTGTTTCGTCATTATTTTGTGAGTGCAAACACTTGATATCACAATCGTTACCTACCTGCAAGGGCAGATAACTTTGTAATATGCCAATACAGAATATGCCAGCAGCAGAATTCTGATATAAGTGTAGTCATTCTAAGAATTGTCTTTTGTAATTGTTGTTGCCTCAATGATAGAGGATGGTTTTTGTTCCTGTATGGTCTCCTGTGTTTGTTCTCTTAGTGTTGTTATAATATAAAAATATTTAGCATTGTAAGATATTTTAACTTTTTTTTTTTCATAGTTTAAAATTACAGTGCTACATAACCTAAGGGGGAGGGGGGAATAGAAAAAAAAATGTATCAGATTTGGCACAATTTTATATTCGTTTAACCTATTATATTGGTATACTTTTTAGGAAAAAAGAGCTTAAGACAGTGTTTAATGATGACAAACCACCAATCAAAGGTAGGTTACTTCATGTTTGTGAAATCTGTAAGACTTGTTTTCTTGTCTATTTGTCTTTATCACATAATGCACCTGATATCCAGTGATTCATACATACTGGGCCCTCATTACTCAGTTCATAAATATCATTCTCTGTACATAAAGATTGCATGGTGATTAAGCATTTAGATCTTTATTTATCTGTGTAATCAAAACAAACCTTATTCTTTTGATAATACCTTCTTAATTTAAAAAAGTAGTGTCTGGAAATCAAGATGAAGCTTTTAGAATATAGCATTATCATTACCGTGGTAGCGAAGAAAATTAAAATTTTTGTTGTACAGAGGGAGAGGCTAAAAACACACCCATGCAGAAGATACAGCAAAACCGAGCCAAATGGCGAGAATCTCAAAAGAAGAACCTTGAAGAATCGTGGGGATCTCTGAATATGTTTGACCGGCATCAGAAGGGCAGGATATCCATGGACCTGGACGGTAGGTTTTACTATAACATTTAAAACACACATGCTTGATATTTTCCAACAAATTGCAATCAGTATGTTAAAAAGCACATAAAACTTATTGTAAATAGTGTTAGTAAACACATAATGTAGGATATGACTGAATATGAAATGGAATTTCATTGCGTGAACAATCACACATTGGCCAACTATTGGGTTGCTGCTTTTTCCAATGGAACTATTAACTTTCCAAAACATGATATAGCTATAAATAACATATTAACTGTTAAAATGGTGTAGAACTGAAAACCTCGATGTGGCATTTAAGATCTTTTTTCATCTCTTTATTTCACACATTTTTTATTTTACCATATTTGCTTTAATAAGGGCCTGGGGAACTTGAAGTCAATTTGAATTGGGACTTTTTTTGTTGTTACAGATTTTAGGATTCAGTACTTTCAGTACTTTGATTTGTATTTTACAGACGATGCCCTGGACGAGTACCTGAAGCCTCTGGCTAAGCCCCAGCCGACCATCGCTGAGGAGGAGGGGGAGACTGTACAGATCACTGCCAATACTGAAGAGATTTCTGTCGAGTAAGTCACACATCTCTCATTGAAATTTCTTTGTATTTTGTAATCAGATTCGTATGTCTGTTTTATCATCTGTTCCTATAGTACATGGTAACTGATACAAACACTTTGACACATACCACACTATAAAGATGAAGGATACAGTTCCATATACAGGATTTTTCTAAACTCCAGTATAATACAGTAATTGATACTGTTAAATGTACCTATTTGGTGCAATCAAATTTTACCACAATCTTGATTTTGAAATTGTTAAAGCTACTATGAATTTGCAATTTCCCTGTGATTGCTACATGAAAGGTATGAATACAATTGGTGCAAGCATATTCAATAACAAAATTTCTTTTGTAGAAAGTGTTAAAATATGATAACAACTACACATACAGTATATCATTAACACGGATACATGTTTTCTATAATAGAGATGAAGATTTCATCATTCCTGAGCTACCATATGGAAAGGATCTGGTGATCGACATCAGGTCAACATGGGGAGATAACCACTATGTTGGTCTGACCGGTATCGAGGTCTTCTCAAGTACTGGAGAGCCAGTGGTCATTTCTAAGGTCAGTAGTTTAATACAGGAGAGCCAGTGGTCATTTCTAAGGTCAGTAGTCTTATACAGGAAAGCAAGTGGTCATTTCTAAGTACAGGAAAGCAAGTGGTCATTTCTAAGGTCAGTACTTTTATACAGGAAAGCTAGTGGTAATTTCAAAGGTCAGTAGTCTTATACAGGAAAGCTAGTTGTCATTTCTAAGGTCAGTAGTCTTATACAAGAAAGCAAGTGGTCATTTTAAAGGTCAGTAGTCTTATACAAGAAAGCAAGTGGTCATTTCTAAGGTCAGCAGTCTTATACAGGAGAGCCAGTGGTCATTTCTATGGTCAGTAGCCTTTTACAGGAAAGCTAGTGGTCATTTCTAAGATCAGTAGTCTTATACAGGAAAGCTAGTGGTCATTTCTAAGGTCAGTAGTCTTATACAGGAGAGCCAGTGATAATTTCTATGGTCAGCAGTCTTATACAGTTGAGCCAGTGGTCATTTCTTTGGTCAGTAGTCTTATACAGGAGAGTCAGTGGTCATTTCTAAGGTCAGTAGTCTTATACAGGAGAGCCAGTGGTCATTTCTAAGGTCAGCAGTCTTATACAGGAGAGCCAGTGGTCATTTCTTTGGTCAGTAGTCTTATACAAGAAAGCAAGTGGTCATTTTAAAGGTCAGTAGTCTTATACAAGAAAGCAAGTGGTCATTTCTAAGGTCAGCAGTCTTATACAGGAGAGCCAGTGGTCATTTCTATGGTCAGTAGCCTTTTACAGGAAAGCTAGTGGTCATTTCTAAGATCAGTAGTCTTATACAGGAAAGCTTGTGGTCATTTCTAAGGTCAGTAGTCTTATACAGGAGAGCCAGTGATAATTTCTATGGTCAGCAGTCTTATACAGTTGAGCCAGTGGTCATTTCTTTGGTCAGTAGTCTTATACAGGAGAGTCAGTGGTCATTTCTAAGGTCAGTAGTCTTATACAGGAGAGCCAGTGGTCATTTCTAAGGTCAGTAGTCTTTGCAGGAGAGCCAGTGGTCATTTCTAAGGTCAGTAGTCTAATACGGGAAAGCTAGTGGTCATTTCTAAGGTCAGTAGTCTTATACAGGAGAGCCAGTGGTCATTTCTAAGGTCAGTAGTCTTATACAGGAGAGCCAGTGGTCATTTCCAAGGTCAGTAGTCTTTGCAGGAGAGCCAGTGGTCATTTCTAAGGTTAGTAGTCTTATACAGGAGAGTCAGTGGTCATTTCTAAGG
Organism: Argopecten irradians; assembly: GCF_041381155.1. NCBI lineage: Eukaryota > Metazoa > Mollusca > Bivalvia > Pectinida > Pectinidae > Argopecten > Argopecten irradians. Next base: position 31,758,967 of record NC_091138.1, on the reverse strand, counting down.
TCAGTAGTCTTATACAGGAGAGGCAGTGATAATTTCTAAGGTCAGTAGTCTTATACAGGAGAGCCAGTGGTCATTTCTAAGGTCAGTAGTCTTATACAGGAGAGTCAGTGGTCATTTCTAAGGTCAGTAGTCTTTTACAGGAGAGGCAGTGATAATTTCTAAGGTCAGTAGTCTTATACAGGAGAGCCAGTGGTCATTTCTAAGGTCAGTAGTCTTATACAGGAGAGCCAGTGGTCATTTCTAAGGTCAGTAGTCTTATACAGGAGAGCCAGTGGTCATTTCTAAGGTCAGTAGTCTTATACAGGAGAGCCAGTGGTCATTTCTAAGGTCAGTAGTCTTATACAGGAGAGCCAGTGGTCATTTCTAAGGTCAGTAGTCTTATACAGGAGAGCCAGTGGTCATTTCTAAGGTCAGTAGTCTTATACAGGAGAGCCAGTGGTCATTTCTAAGGTCAGTAGTCTTATACAGGAGAGCCAGTGGTCATTTCTAAGGTCAGTAGTCTTATACAGGAGAGGCAGTGATAATTTCTAAGGTCAGATAACTTGTAGATTTGATACCTTATTGTAGGGTACCACTATGAAATAAGGTTGCACTGTGTGCTTTTGATTCTCAATTACAACATCAAAAATAGTGTTTGTCTTGATGAAGCCCAAATATTGAAGAAACTGATAGACAAAATAAATTGAAGAACTGAAAAGTTCTCATTTCCCTGTAATGACTACTTCAGTCATATTGAAAAATATTTTTTGGTACACTTTGTGTATGATCATATGAATTTTTTCATTTTCAATTTGATGTACATGTATACATTGTATATAAATTTGTGATTTTTAGCTCACCTGGCCCGAAGGGCCGGTGAGCTCATGTCATGGCGCGGCGTCCGTCGTCCGTCGTCCGTCTGTCCGTTAACATTTCCTTTAAATCGCTACTAGTCATAGAGTTCTGCATGGATTGTAACCAAATTTGGCCACAAACATCCTTGGGGGAGGGGGAACAGAACTTGTATAAATTTTGGCTCTGACCCCCCGGGCCCAATAGAGGAAATAGAGGTAAATCCTTTAAATCGCTACTAGTCCTAGAGTTCTGAATGGAATGTAACCAAATTTGGCCATAAACACCCTTAGGGGAAGGGGAACAGAACTTGTATAAATTTTGGCTCTGATCCCCCGGGGGCAGGAGGAGGGGGGCCCAATAGGGGAAATAGAGGCAAATTGTATAAATCGCTACTTGTCCTAGAGTTCTGCATGGATTGTAACCAAATTTGGCCACAACCGTCCATGGGGAAGGGGAACAGAACTTGTATAAATTTTGGCTCTGATCCCCCGGGGGCAGGAGGAGTGGGGCCCAATAGGGGAAATAGAGGTTAACCCTTTAAATCGCTACTAGTCATAGAGTTCTGCATGGATTGTAACCAAATTTGGCCACAAACATCCTTGGGGAAAGGGGAACAGAACTTATATAAATTTTGCCTCTGACACCCTGGGGGCAGGAGAGGTGGGGCCCAATAGAGGTAAATCCTTTAAATCGCTACTAGTCACAGAGTTCTGCATGGAATGTAACCAAATTTGGCCACAAAAACCCTTTTGGAAGGGGAACAGAACTTGTATAAATTTTGGCTCTGGCCCCCTGGGGGCAGGACGGGTGGGGCCCAATAGGGGAAATAGAGGTAAATCCTATAAATCGCTACTTGTCCTAGCGTTTTGCTTGGATTGTGACCAAATTTGGCCATAAACACCCGTGGGGGAAGGGGAACAGAACTTTAATAAATTTTGGCTTTGACCCCCTGGGCGCAGGAGGGGTGGGGCCCAATAGGGGATTTAGAGGTTAATATTAAAATTCCTTCAGAAAGAAACAATGAACCTGTATTCAGAACATTACTTGGCATTACAAACCAGGTGAGCGATACAGGCCCTCTGGGCCTCTTGTTTACCCATATTCTCTATAATATTTGATGTATGATAATTCTTCATTCTCTTCACCAGATTACAGCCAACCCTCTGGATATCAATATTTTACCAGAATACAACAAAGATCCTCGAGTCGTCAGTAATCTGATAGACGGCGTGAATCGTACGCGGGACGACGTACATATGTGGCTGGCCCCGTTTAGTCGTACAGCCAAACACATGGTGTATCTGACATTTGAAAAACCTTGTAAAGTAGCATTAATGAGGATATGGGTATGTACTTATCAAAATTAACATTTTCTACGATATTCAGTAACAATACAGAGATTATATAGTTCATTTATTCAAAGAAAAATGCTTTCTTCTGCAGATAAATAAAATAAAATAATTGTTTATTCAGAGTGTTAGTTATGTCTACCCGGTATATATAAAAGAGTTTTATTCAAATAAATGTGTGTGTGTTGGTCTCGGATCTACGAAAAGTCCTCTGCATGATTTTAAATTCCTGGAAAGTCTTGTCAAATAACGCTTACTCTTCTTATCTTCATTTATTTTGAAGAATTATAACAAGTCAAGGATTCATTCCTATCGGGGCGTGAAAGATGCAGTCATCACACTGGACAATGTCCCAATATTCAAGGGTGAAATAGCCAGGGCTTGTGGAGGGATTGAGGGAGGCACAGAAGCCTTCGGCGACGTAAGTAATGGGGCTATGGAGGAGACATAGATTCCAGTATACTTGGGTTATAGAAGCTATACCACCCGGTATACGTTTTAGAAGGGGAAGGGATGCATTGACATAACTTTATTTTTAGTAACATTGACCATTTTAATTGACCTGTTGACCCCAAATTCAATTCTAAGCTGTGCTATGTATTAAACTACCATTGTATGAAATTTCATCAAAATCCAGCAATCCGTTCTGAAGTTATCATCTGAAAACCCAGCATCAGGACACAGACAGACAGAGACTAACATTATAGTCCCCTCCAGTTTTACCAATACAGGACTAATTACTGGGGCTATAGAAGAGGGGGACACAGAGACTAACACTATATTTCCCTCCTGTTTTACCGATAGGGGACTAATTACTGGGGCTATAGAAGAGGGGGACACAGAGACTAACACTATAGTCCCATCCAGTTTTACAGATAGGGGACTAATTACTGGGGCTATAGAAGAGGGGGACACAGAGACTAACACTATAGTCCCCTCCAGTTTTACCGATAGGGGACTAATTACTGGGGCTATAGAAGAGGGGGACACAGAGACTAACACTATAGTCCCTCTCCAGTTTTACCAATAGGGGATTAATTACTTGGGCCATAGAAGAGGGGGACACAGAGACTAACACTATAGTCCATCCAGTTTTACCGATAGGGGACTAATTTACTGGGGCTATTTTAGAAGAGGGGGACTCAGAGACTAAACACTATAGTCCCCTCCAGTTTTATCGATAGGGGACTAATTACTGGGGCTATAGAAGAGGGGGACACAGAGGACTAACACTATTAGTCCCCTCCAGTTTTTACTGATAGGGGACTAATTACTGGGGCCTATAGAAGAGGGGGACACAGAGACTAACACTATAGTCCTCTCCAGTTTTACTGATAGGGGACTAATTACTGGGGCTATAGAAGAGGGGAGAAGACTACTATAGTCCTCTCCAGTTTTTACCAATAGGGGATTAATTACTTGGGCCATAGAAGAGGGGGACACAGAGACTAACACTATAGTCCCATCCAGTTTTACCGATAGGGGACTAATTACTGGGGCTATAGAAGAGGGGGACACAGAGACTAACACTATAGTCCCCTCCAGTTTTACTGATAGGGGACTAATTACTGGGGCTATAGAAAGGGGGACTATAGAGGGGGACACAGAGACTAACACTATAGTCCCCTCCAGTTTTATCGATAGGGGACTAATTACTGGGGCTATAGAAGAGGGGGACACAGAGACTAACACTATAGTCCCCTCCAGTTTTACTGATAGGGGACTAATTACTGGGGCTATAGAAGAGGGGAGACTAACACTATAGTCCCCTCCAGTTTTACCGATAGGGGATTAATTACTGGGGCTATAGAAGAGGGGGACAAAGATCTTTATACCTAGGGCTTATGAAATATTTGTAATTTTGTTCGGTTTCTTGATACATTGATCTCCAATATTTGATCTTTATAAAAATAATCAATACTGTAGGATGAAGTGAAGTTCTTCAGATCTATTTGTAACCCTCCTTTATTTAGCCTGTTTTACATGTTACAGACGTTCCTGTTTACCATGGATGAGAATACTTTGGAGGCCATATCTAAGAATGACGACGCCTATGAGGGCGATATGTTTAGTGACGATGAACTCTATGATGTTGCGTTTGAGCGTCCTGATACAGATGATGAGGGCGATGATGTAAGTTTGTTCTCAGTGTAGAGCGGTCACATCTTAGAAGTAAACAACGTCAAATATTGTTTGTTCTCATTAGATAGCGGCAACGTACTTCAAAGAAATAAACAATATCAAATTCAATGTATTGCTTAAATCTTTCATATCTTACACCCAAAATTTCATTGGTTATTTTGGAATGACAGTTACATTTTATGGATCAATTAACCAAAATCATCACTTGAAAGTGTAGAGCTGTTAATTTGCCCATCACCCCTGAAATTTCATAATGAACTTTTCTGATAATTGAATAAGAAGAGTTCACAGTATCCTCAACGGGTTTGTTGGGGTATATCTATAGGAAAGTGACTATTATTTAAATTACTGGATTTTGTTGTTCTTTGTATAACTGATATTCTGTGTAATTTGTATTGTAGAACCGTCCATTCACCAGAGTATAACTGATATTCTGTGTACTTTGTATTGTAGAACCGTCCGTTCACCAGAGTATAACTGATATTCTGTGTACTTTGTATTGTAGAACCGTCCGTTCACCAGAGTATAACTGATATTCTGTGTAATTTGTATTGTAGAAATGTCCGTTCACCAGAGTATAACTGATATTCTGTGTACTTTGTATTGTAGAACTGTCCGTTCACCAGAGTATAACTGATATTCTGTGTACTTTGTATTGTAAAACCGTCCGTTCACCAGAGTATAACTGATATTCTGTGTAATTTGTATTGTAGAACCGTCCGTTCACCAGAGCCTGTGGTAATGTAAAGACAAAGGCTAAGAAGGAAGCTGCCTCACTGCCACGACCTGCCACTAGTATTACAGGGGAGGGCGACCTTATTGTGTTCAGGGGGAGATGTGAGTATTACAGGGGAGGGCGACCTTACTGTGTTCAGGGGGAGATGTGAGTATTACCGGGAGAGCAACCTTACTGTGTTCAGGGGGAGATGCGAGTATTACCGGGGAGGGCAACCTTATTGTGTTCAAGGGGAGATGCGAGTATTACCGGGGAGGGCGACCTTATTGTGTTCAAGGGAGATGCGAGTATTACCGGGAAGAGCAACCTTACTGTGTTCAGGGGGAGATGTGAGTATTACCTTATGTGTTAGGGGAGATGCAGTATACCATTACTGTGTTCAGGGGGAGATGCGAGTATTACCGGGGAGGGCAACCTTATTGTGTTCAAGGGGAGATGCGAGTATTACCGGGAAGAGCAACCTTACTGTGTTCAGGGGGAGATGTGAGTATTACCGGGGAGGGCGACCTTACTGTGTTCAGGGGGAGATGTATTGTGTTCAGGGGGAGATGTGAGTATTACTGGGGAGGGCAACCTTACTGTGTTCAGGAGGAGATGTGAGTATTACTGGGGAGGGCAAGGTTATTGTGTTAGGGGGAGATGTATTGTGTTCAGGAGGAGATGTGAGTATTACTGGGGAGGGCAAGGTTATTGTGTTCAGGGGAAGATGTGAGTATTACTGGGGAGGGCAAGGTTATTGTGTTCAGGGGAAGATGTGAGTATTACTGGGGAGGGCAAGGTTATTGTGTTCAGGGGGAGATGTGAGTATTACTGGGGAGGGCAAGGTTATTGTGTTCAGGGGAAGATGTGAGTATTCATGGTTGTGTAAGAATGAAACATTGAGCACAAAAATTTCTACCACAACTTCATACCTCAGTTTTATGAGTGTTAGTTATTTCTGTGTTGCTTAATTTCATGTTTTTATGTCTGACTTTTTTTACAGCAATTTTTTATTTGGAGTGTCATTAAATTCTATTGCACTAAAGCTTGACACGTTTTGCATCAGTGTTTAATTGCAAACAGAAAATAAACAACGTTTTATCTTAACTGAAAAATTTTGTGCAGGTTTGGAGCTGAATTTCACAGAGACTTGGGGAGACCTGCACTACATGGGACTTACCAGTCTGGAAGTGGTGGGGAAAGACGGGGAAGCACTTCCTATCAAGCTGAGCATGCTCACTGCCATTCCAATGGACCTACATTCACTTCCAGGTCACGAAAGGGATGACCGCACATTGGACAAGTAAGACTTTTATAGAATTTAATTACATGAAGTAAAATTATTATTAATCACAGTACTTGTCTTAGAAAACAAGTTGAAAAAGTTTCACTATGTACCATATGATTGGAGTTTCCTATATAATAATTAGTGATACCAGAATTTGACATGTTGTGTTGTTATAGGGTCATAAATTTACCAATATAACTGTGATGTATGTCATTAATTGTAATACAATATTATGTTGTGTTGTTTTAGGGTTATAACTTTACCAATATAACTTTGTTGTATGTCATTACTTGTTATACCAGTATCATGTTGGGTTGTTGTTGGATTATAGACAGTACTAATATAAATATGTCATATGTTATTGTTTGTGATCACAGTATTTGACACATGTCATAGTAGTATTACTGATGGTATCATTGTAACCATATTTGTTGTGTAAGTCTGTGATACTAATCTTTGACACATGTCATTACAGGGTTATTGATGGTATAAATGTTACCATGTCTGACGAACACATGTGGCTGGTGCCATTTACTGACGGGAACAACCACACCTTATCAATAGACTTTGGTCAGACCGTGTTAGTAGCTGGACTGAGGGTGTGGAACTACAACAAGAGTCCAGAGGATACCTACCGTGGGGTCAGTATGTCAGGATGCACAGGTTCTCTTATACACAGGTTCTGTTACATTCAGGTTCTGCTACATACAGATTACATACAGGTTTTGTTTCACACAGATTCTACTACATACAGGTTCTATTACATACATGTTTAGTTACCTACATGTATATATATACAAGCAGGTTCAAGGTTTGATTTTTTAATTTGCTGAATTGTCATGTTGTACAGTCTAACCTGTCTTTAAAGACCACCCAAGGAACAAAGAAAAATGGTCTTTTATATAAAGTGGTCATATTGTATTGAAATTCCTCCATTGGGGCCCTAAGAAAGTGGTATTATTAAGTAGGTTATCTGTATTCAGAGGTGATTGTTTAAACAGGTTTTACAGTATATCCATCCCTCACTTTGGTTTTCAGGCTAAGACTGTCCATGTAACAATAGATGGTAAGAAGATATCCCCAAGGGAGGGCTACCTCATACGCAAGGGACCAGGGGTGTGTCACTTTGACTTTGCCCAAGAGATCAGTTTTGCTCCTCAGGAGAAGCCAGCACCAGTACCCAGTCAGCCCAAGGGAGGTTATGGGGGACCACGGTGAGTTTCCTACAACTTTATGGTCTGAAGACATGCTTGGACTTGTCAAGTCATCCAAGGGCACTACCCTAGTAATGTGCTCCCTCCTGGGCTGACAAAATTGATCTATAAATAAAAACTATTAAAAAAATTTAAAAAAAAATTTGTATGGCTAGAAAGCATTGCAAAATAAGTTTGTTCTTTAGAGAGATTTCTATGAGATCCTTTATAAAAGTAATTCAAACTGATTTGGGAACTTGTTTGGATGAAGTGAAACATAACTTGCACTGCTTGTATATTGAGATAAAATTCTGCTAAGGTGAGTTTGTATTATTGTTCCTGGTGTTGTAGGTCGTCTGTCAGTGAGGATGACTCGGAATACGAAGCTGTACAGATGCCATGTGGATGTATCCTTTCTTCATCTTGATTTTCAACTCTTTCATTCAGTTTATGAACAAAAAGGGAATACATTGGATAATGTTATTATTAATATATTATTTGGACAGATTTATGTTATTTGCCTTGTGGCTGTCTGTTCAGTGATTAGTTAATGTTTATTGATTAAAATCCTGTCTATTCTTTATTGGGTTTTTCGAACAAAAGATATTACATTGTTCTTTTGTAAATTTTCTTCACACAGATATTACACATTTTAATTGACAAGCCTCAGGTATTACTACATGATGCGACTCGTAGAATATCTGTATCCTTCTTATCCATAAATGAAAGACTTCTATTACACACCTTGACTCGTATATCAGTTATATACCAGTTACAGTTGATGTCCACTTGGGGTGACCCCTACTACATTGGACTAAATGGTATAGAGTTTTATGACGCCGCATTAAACCAGATCCAGCTCACTGAGACAAGTAAGTCAATTTGAAATAATGGTTTACAGTCAAAAATCCTGATAAATAGGACCAGTTTCTATGTTAAAATCCTACTCTATCTGTGATTAAACTGTTCTGATAATTTGGATTTCAGAGACACAATCCCATGTTTCAATAATACTTATTTTGTATACTATGACTATATCCAGTTTCAAGGTTTCAATAATAGTAAACTGATATTTCTGTAAGCTATATAAAATTTTCATTGTCAATTCCATTTGCCTAATGTCTGGGTTTTTTTCTCAATGTTTCAGACATTTCTGCTTATCCTGACAGTGTGAATGTGCTCAATGACAAAACTAACGATGCGAGAACACCAGACAAACTTATTGATGGCGTCCATGATACAACTGATGGCAGCCACATGTGGCTAGCTCCAGTACTGCCATCCATGGTAAGTGTAGCTTAATCACTACAACCTTCTTCATACATTACTCAGACAGTATTGATAGAAACAAGATGATGTAACAAAGATCTTATATTGTCTGCTTTTGTACTTATCTATATAATGTGTTTATAAGTGAACAGAGAGTATTATCTCCCTTTATTTGTGTAACTGTTGAGTTATAGTCTTTTTATTTGTTTGTAGAGTTATCCCCCTTTGGGTCACTGTTAAGTTCCCTTTATCTTTAAGCTATTGAGTTACCTCTATTTATCGGTGCTTAACTGATGAGTTATCTCCCTTTATTCATAAACCTGCTGATCATGAATTATCTCCCTTCATCTGTGTGTAACTGTTAAGAGTGTTTCTCTTTTATCAGTGTCAGGTGATCTCATTGTAATTTTGAGTTAACTATATTTAGTCACAGTAATACTTGTGGTAGACATATACAAAGTATATTACTATAGCATCAACTCCCTTCAGATAACAATGTATAACTGTAGAGTTATCTCCCTTAGTCAATGATAGAGTTGTTTCCCTTTGTTCATCTTGGATAAATCCCCAAAATCTTTTTTTTTTAGGTAAATAGAGTGTATGTGATATTTGACCAGCCAACCACAGTATCTATGATAAAGATCTGGAACTACAGCAAGACTCCACAGAGAGGTGCTAAAGACCTAGCGGTAAGTTAATCATAGTAGATATAGTGAGGTTTTGTTAGGAAAGGTTAAAACCTTAAAATGCCTCAAGATTCTCAAAATTTCAGATACTGTTTACTACAACCACAACGACCTACTTTTCATAAAAAAATCCAACACCAAAAATTGATTGCTGCAAAAATGCAGCTGATGCAGCCATTCACAAATTCTGACATAACATCATTTTCCCTGAAGTCACATTATTGTTTCCGTCATGTCATACTTGATTTCCTGCCCGGCACAGTAAACAAAAATCACTCCATGTTATATAACACTAGTGATATATGCAAAAATATTACACAGATGAAGTCTGTGAACAAGAGATCAAAGAAAGTAAAGCATTCCTTCAAAGTATAAGTATTGATACTGTTTCAAAAATCTTCATCTTCTAAATAAAAATGGTTAAATTTTATGAACAGTTATTGGTGGACGACCTTCTGGTGTATAATGGCATGTTACACATGGTCACAACAGCTGCCCGAGGAATTCTGCCAAATATGGAAGGACCCCAAAGACATCACACCATCGTGTTCACACAGAATAAGGAAATCCTACAACGGGAAAAACACACCATCATTAGGTAACAAGTTATTGTCATGGAATTAACTCATTCACCCCTAAAAACACATATAGGCTCTTCTAAATCAAAGACTAGACCAGTCCATTATGTAATATCAGGGGTAAATGAGTTAATTACAACGTTGATAAACTTTTCCTTCATTAAAGTAAGGACAATCCAGTTGGTTAATATATTATAATTCAATCTTGCTTGTAACATGCATTTTCATTGGCTTAAAAATTTATGTTATTATCTCATAATGTAACAATTTATAATGTTGTTTGTAATGCTGTCTCTGAATGGCTGAAACAATGGCACAATGATTTTATAGAAAACAAATTAAATAGTCCCTCAAGAAATTTGGAATTTCGCAGGTTTAGATAGAATTTTAAGGATTAATTCACAGTTTCTTTAAAGTAAATGTTGATTTTTTTTGTTACTTCCCCATAATATAAAAACAAAATCTATTCAAGTTAATCCTTTAATTAATGTTTAAAATGAATTTATAAAATCTTGTTACAGTAACCAAGCAGTGGACCAGGATATACAACTGACCAATGACAAGATGGTGGTCAGTCATTATAATGATCCTAAGAAAGCTCAGGCAGGCAAACCTGTCAATCAAGGTGAGCATAATGTTTGCCCTGGGTATAATATTTGATGTACTGGCCATACTCAGACAAAATATGTAGTTAACTTATTGCATCCTTTGGTATATTTTGGTAATATTGTTGTACAAAAGACTCAGTAGGTTATGGTGGTAATCATCAAAACTTTACCCCTTAATATTCTTAATATGTGTGGTGTTTAACTGTTTCAGAGTTGAGACCAAAAACCAGTGTGGCTGGACAGGGCAAGAAGAGACGCTGATGATAGGCTAACTTAGGAGGGAGAAAGGCCAGCCTTGAAGGGATAAAATATCTTGTTTATAAAGCAGATATTTTCTGGACATGGAAAGAGACAACGCTTATCATAGGCTAGTCTTTTGAAGGAGAGAATGACCTGTTACCATAGCAGATGAAGTTCTCACAAAAATGGCTACAATAAGATGCCATCTAAAGGTCCCACAAAAAGACCACATAAGGGTCCATAATCAGGACCCTTTATACTGTTTATTAAAAGGGCCAGATAGTGGTACCTGTGAAGGACTCAACTAAGCAGACAGTTAAAGTACCTTTGGGCCCCGATATAAGGGACCAACTGTACGGAAAACTGATATCTGTCTGGCTGTTTGTGATATGAACGAGTATAAATGCAAGTGATGCTGCTCGTTGTTGATATCATACAGTTGGTAATTTTTGTGTGGATAATATTTACACAATTTTTTGCGGGATGATGTCCCAAAGATTTAAACTTACAAAAAATAAGAAATGCCTGTATTATAAATTCTAATAAGTGAAAACTTCACTTTCTCTAATTAAGGCAATTTCGTGAAAATATTTACTCGCAAAAGTAATCCTCTGTTATGTATTCCAGTGGATGGTGCTCTCTGTTCTATTGTTGTCCATTACTTAAGTATTCTTGTGATAAACTTTAATACGTCCAATATCCTTGCCTGGAGTCGAAACAACGACAAATGATTTTATTTCAGCCAGTTTCTGACCCTGTTTTAAACATTTATTTGTGAAGATATTTCAGGCAGAATTACTTCCTCCGTATTTACTTGCCATGATGGTGATGTAGAAGTTTATTATATCAATCTGTAATACTTAACATTATATGTAGTTTATTAGTTATATACACAATTAAATCCTCACAGTTAACACTGAAGTTAGGAATGTTGACCTCCGTCCATGTTTACACACGTCTCTGTCATCTTGGTTCTGTGATATTTTTGAGAGATTGTTTATTATCACTTATTTATTGCTCACTAAATGTAAAGTGTTTATGTGTACTGACTCAGGTAAAATGAGTTATTATTTATGGCGAAAAAATGCTTTCAAACTTGTATGTATGAATGTAAGTTAGCTCCATTTTTACTTTTAGTCCTTCTGCTAAAACTGAATGTTGATTAAGAGAAACTTTTACAAGAATTAAATGTTTGAATTGATTGACTTTTCATTATTATGCAATGGCTCTAAATGAAAATGATTGCAAGTTATTATGAGTTGTAACATTGAGGCTCTGGAAGGGTGAGTTGTGAGTTATTGAGATTTGAAACATTTAGACCCTTGAGGAGTGGGTTATGAATTATTGCAAGTTGTAACATTGTGGCTCACGAGGAGTTGAATGTGAGTTATTGTGAGTTGTAACATAGAGGCGCTGGAAGAATGGATTGTAATTGATTCTTATCTGTGTAACTTGAGAGGAGTTGTATATGGTACTTTAACAAGTAGAATAGTTTTAAATGTAAGTTATGAATGATTAAAAAATGACAGATTTTGACTATCTATAACAAAGAGTTTATACTAGATAAAACATTTCTTTCCAAGAATCAGAATTAAATGTATTATAATGTCTGGTCAAAACCACATCCCTAGTATTTCACTCTTTGTTTGATGTATATATTTTAATCATGTCACAATATTGTTAATCATTAGTTATAATATTTTTGTGATGGTATGCCGTTCTACAAAATCAGCATTTTATCTTGTTTTATTGATTCAATAAGTTATAAACCACCCCTTAATTATTGTTTCTTTTACAGACTTTCGTGATAATTAGTGCTGTATAGTGTTGGTACGTGTAAGCTATTGTTTGACGGGTTGTTGATTATATATACATTCCACGTTACACTGGTTTCAGATATCCATTTTGTGCTATACATATCAGAAATACTAGGCTCTAAACAATGGATAAAAAAGCATATGAGCCCGGAAATAATTCATAAAATATTTTTACATAAAGTTCTATGATCTTGTTGTCAAAACGTGCATGTCATAATGAAAATATAGCTCTCCCAAAAGTTGCTGTTTGACACCATTAAAAAGTGTCTGATCTCCATTGTTAATTTTTGTTAGATAGTTAAGTTAAAAGCTTTAAGTAGAATTTATTTAGAAAAGTTTGGGTACTAGCGAGTATAAAGTCAAAAAATTCAAATCCCAAATTAATTTCATTCTGCTATATACATATATGTACATGATACTACATGGTATCCAAAAAGACATACTGATCTAAATGTAATATTATGTACTAGATTAAAGTGCATTGTTATCTCATTGACTTACCTGTATTTACCTGCAACTTGTGTAAAATAATTTTTGCAGCAAAATATGTGTTAATTGCTGTGCTTACAACATGCAACAAATACAATTAGCAGTTGGCAGTTAGCTAACTTGTGTAAAATAATTTTTGCAGCAAAATATGTGTTAATTGCTGTGCTTACAACATGCAACAAATACAATTAGCATAACCATATTGCAGTGTAAAATGTCTAAGATTATTTACGGTAGTCAAATCTGAATTTGTTATCTACTTAGGAAACAATTACTAGGTTACAGGTATTACTGTCACCTAGTAAAACCTTACTGTCAATTACTCTGATATCTGGTGTTTGTTACATAATCAAAGATCTGATGCTTTGGTGCAAAGGAACTTCCAGTTATTAAACAATAAATGAATAATGTTATACAATATGTCTGTTATTGTTATCTTTGCCCAATGTTTCTCTGCGCTCATACCTCATCGCTATACAAACTTCTCTCTCCAGACTTGGAATATAATATGGAATGCATATTTTTGTTCACTACTGTACGTATTTGACCCAAAAAGTGCCTGGTAGGGTGGTTGAGAAATTGAACAAGATATCCAAGAGGGATCTTGGCACCCACCAAAGAATGATCTATGTATGACAATTGAAAGAAAGATCTTTTCTCTGCTTTTCAAACCTGAACTATCAAAATCCAAAATGGCAGTCAGTCGGCCATCTTGTTGACCAATCGGTCCCAAAATGCAATATGCACAACTAGGGCTCTAGGGGAATCTAGTCCATTTTAGTTTATTTGGAACAACCGGTTCGACCATTTGTTAAAAGTCATTATTTCAAGTATAAATCCTGACGGACCTGCAGTTTTTATTACAGGTCTGTGAGGGCTTTGTCAAGGCTCTTCTGAAAACAATATAAAATCACCAGGTCTGTCTTTAATTCATAAGCGTACAACTTGGTCCAACCAATCAAACCGTATATAAAAACGACCCTACATATCAAAATTTGAGAAAGATCCCTTGTGTACTTTCTGAGAAATAACGGTAACAAACTTTAACTATCAAAATCAAAGATGACTGCCTGGCGGCCATTTTGTTGACTGATCGTTACCAAAATGCAATATGCTCAACTAGGGCCCTAGAGAAACCTAAGAGAAACCTACACATCAAATTTGAGCAAAATCCCATTAGTACTTTCTGAGAAATAGCGATAAGAAATAGCGATAACAAGAATTGTTAACGGACGAACGGACCATGGAAGGACGTCGATTTGAATAACCCACCAGTTGATGATGGCAGGCTAAAAATGAAGGGGCGATTATAATAGGACCATATTTGGGCTAACATTTCACAAAATTATTGTACAGAACAAGTCATTAATTAATTTACGAAAGAAATCAAATAGAGAAACCTACATGGTCTTCAAAGTTTTAGTCTATCTTTAAGTTAATGTCGACCCAAAATGGGGGAGGGGTGCTTATAAATGAATGGGGGCGCTTATTGGGTCCAATATCTAGTTAGCCAAAAAAGGTTTGGCATGGTATTGTGTCCATCATTTGAACAGCTTTTCCTCGACCAAAAGACTATATTGGGTATGTAGCATTCTCAAATGAACGACTTTGACCTTTGTATATGGTCACCGGTGTTAAATTGGATAAAATCCTTCAAAACTTCTCAGTAACCAAGAAGTCATGACACTTTTACATAGTACATTTGTATTGTGATTGTACCATGCTTGGATGAAGGAAAACCTTAGCCTAGGCCGTTTTTGTTTATACAGTTTGACTGGTTAGACCTTAATCCAATAATATTAGACGTCGGTATCAAGAAAACTTCTGATGTGCAATACAGACGACGTAATGATCAAATGTGTCTCGTCATGCTATGCCTCTAACATTGTTGGAGTAGTTAGATCTAGTCCTTCATTTATTAAAGAAGGATCAGGTATATTGTTTTCAGATGAGCCTTGACAAAGCCCTCATAGGCCTGTATCAAACTTTGCAGGTCTGTGAGGAATTAACCTTAAAATTCATTTTACAAATGGTCCAAACAATCTAACTGTGTAATGAAAACGGTCATATTTTATTCAAATCAATGATCTTGACCTTCATTCAAGGTCCCAAAAGTCAGTTTAGACAAAATTCAGCCATTTTTTGGGCAATAACGAAAATACTTCAATATCAAATATATTAAGTATAGGAAGGATGCTGTACAATCATTTTTTTAGTAAAGTTTATGTAATTAATGGACTTTGTCAAGGATAAAATCTCTGCAAAACTTTTTCGAATTCCCAATTCACAAGCCCTATACATTATCAGGAGCCCTGGGGTGCCCAGATATTTACTGGAATAGCCCTAAACATTAGAACCCTCGAGTACAAGTATGTATGTACAATATACTAGATATTTATCTTGAATAATCAGAACGAAAACAAATTTTTGAGTTGTAATTCAAAGATGCCTTTTATTAATATTTATAATAACACAAGATCGCCATCACTGAATCTTGACAACATCCACAAATCAATGTTCAAAAGTCTACTACACACATTCTGTCTTTCCTATTTATCCATGATACGACATGCGAAGAATCCTTTCTCCTGTTGTGCGTCCCATTGTTCGGTCTGAAATAAAAGAAGACGTTTGTGTTACTCGTGTATAGTTTACATGATGTTCCAACTTTGCTATATACCTTCATATCATTATGAAAATATATGATATTTGACATCAAAAATATGTATCCTCTTGTATCCATTATTATTATTTAATGAATCTTCAGAAGAGGAGGATAGTTACGCTAACAATGATAGAGCAAGCAATCAAGATTGATGTTTTACATGCGATGCTTTTAATATCAGCATTTTGAAGATGCTCCACCGCCGACAGAGCATAAACGATATTCATATAATTCAATATATATGCCTAATTAATACAAAAAATAATATAAAATAATTTATTTTGCTTTTGATGCATGCACAATCAGTACATCATGTACTTCATTCCATATAGGACATACATGTAGTGCCATGGAATTTTTTCGGATGCAATTAATCATTTTTCATATTCTTATATTGAAGTAAAATGGGAATCTCAAACTTTTAAATGGTGGTAATGGTGTAAAGCGAAAGTAACTTTTGTAACTGAAGAAAATAAATAATTTATCTGCTCCTATTTCGATAGAGAAAAATTACCATTTGTCAGCAAAGGAGCATCTTTAACCATATTACATGAACTTGCGGGTCTTTTACATGTGAATCATGACATATTAATTAGTCTCAAATGATACAAACATACATGTTTACTGTAACAAATTATTGTACCATGAGTACAGAAAGAGTTTAAATATGGATGACCTTTTGTTTGGCTACAACTTACATTTTGGTTTACTAACAAGCATCTAGGTTTGTTACAATTTTTAAGCGCCCTGGGCACTAATTACGGCCAATATGGTACTCTAAATAACTCTCTAATACATTACATACAGCTCTATGACTGTACTCACCCATTCAGTGGGGCAAAGGGTTGAGTAACCCATTTTGAAGTACATGCACCCGTCATAATCCTCTCCCATTTTCCTTACACATCGGTGGTAATCTACGTAGTACTGCCAGCACATCCTAAAAATAACCAGTTTATAATTAGATAGTGGACACCAGCAAACAGTGTAGGATTTTTATTGAACAGCTGTCGGTTGCCTCATACAGGAGAAATAAGTAACACTCACAGAGGTGAACAACTTGTGGTAGAATTCTTACTATTGGAACACGGACTCAAAAGAGGTAGAGGCCAGAGGGCTAAAAGAATGATGTCAGAAAATCTAGCCATCTTAACATGATAACTCAGAGGGTCAGTCAGACAATCTACCCACTTGGACATTGTCACCTGGGAGTAGGGGGACAGGGGTGAGAAGCAAAGAATAAAATATCTCTCGGTGTGACCAAGAGAATGAAGGCAAGTGATGACAAAGTATTGTGAGTATAACACCCTGTCTATAACACCTTGTTTATAATACCCGTTGCATAACAAAATTATACTGTATATATTATGGGCTGGTTTGCTGACCTCTCCCGTTATTAACTTACTTGTTCATGTTCTGGTTGGGGAATCTGGCATCATACCGTGGGGTGTACTGCAGCTGACGAATTTTAACTGAAATAATTACAACAGTTTCATATAAATGTTAAAGATTAGCCATTAAAACAAGACAATTTCAAGCAACAAAATGGTTATATTTGTTCTTGTCAAAGTCTGTTTGCTCACAGGTATTTTTTTCTTAGACACTACATATTATAGATAGATATAACAGTATATTTACCTAGTACATGGATGTATAATATCTAATCTACAATAGAACCAAAGCCTGTGATCTGGTGTCACTTTTCTTTCCGCATGCATACATTACTTTGGCTTTTAATATATGAAGACAGAAGTACATATCAAATTACATTAAAATGATAATACAAAGATTTAATTTCTATACAAATATAAGTGTATTGTAAGTTTTTACCGTCTGGCTTTGAAATTTTTTCTACATCAGTCATTTTGAAATGGGATTTGATCTGAAAATTGAAGAGAAATATGTTAGCACTGTTTGTACACATACTTGTTAAATATTCCATAATTAATTAATTATATGTGCCCACCCTATTCTCATTGAATTTCCATGTGACTTGCATATATGCATGCCCTTATAGAAATATTTGTATCGCCACTTACTTTTGCTAATACAAATTGTAGATCTTGTATCACATTTTCAGACGATCTGGTCCTATTTAGCCTCCCAAACAAAATATTTCTGTAAAACTCGCATTAATTTAGTCTTTTTCCTTTAAAAAATTTACATTTGCATCTGGCCATATATATGTTACTTTCAAGATTCATACCTAGTATACTAGTCCTTAAAACAGTTCAGAAGTATAATGAGTAAATGACAGCAACGAAAACTCACAGTAATATTTGCACTTATTAAACATCATTCAATGCGACTTTAAGCTAAAGTCCGATGCCCATGACTAGTAATGAACTTTAGATCAAATTCCAGAGTAAGCTTAAACAATGTATCAATTATCATTAACCAATTAATGTATGTTTATTGTTCCTGACTTTGTGAACACAAAATTAACCGCTTCACATAACAGAAAATGATGGAACTACTCAGAGTAAAAACTGGAAAATAGCCATAATCTCTTTGATCAATTTAGAATTGAAGGTGCTTCTTTTCAATCATGCATTTAAAATGCTTAAAACAGCCCCAGCATCACGATTGCATGACGATTGACAGCTTGCAATTGTCTTGTTTGCATTGAGATTCGCAATCGTTAGTATTAATGTTACACAGGCTATACATTAATTTCATATATTAAACATATGCTGTTCACTTTTATCTCATCTACAAACAATCCACTGTCCCCATTAGATGATCAGCAAGTCTGTATCAGATCAGTCCATTCTAATCGACATTGTTTATGTTTTCTCTGTCCAAAATTCCCCCATCTAAATCACTGTCGTTTGTGCGGTTAACTTCAAAGAACTTGAATGGGAAGCCATAAAACATTTATGTTACCATGACATACCTTCCCCTCAACAGCTGACTGCTTTGCCTTACAGATTACAGAACCTAATTGGATTAAAATTAATGTGTTTATTTGCCTGGGTAGTGTCATACCTACAATCAATGAAGTGTCAGATATCGTTAAGGTCCAGTGAAAAGGTAATTGACAGACAACTAATTAACTGTACATGTGCTTAGCGGACAAGTGTTATCTCTGGTTCTGCCAGGGTGAAAGTGGCTCCATATGGGGTTTTGATAGATGGGCTTTCAAAATCGGGAGATTATTATCGATACGATCGGGAAACAGGAAATGACTGAAAGAGGAAGTAAAAGAAGCAGATGAAAGGTTGAAATTCAACGAAAAGTACTAATATAAAATGTATCCCTTTCATCAAAAACGGGCCATAAAACATGGCTCTTCACAATTTATTTCAAAGAATGCAGCAAGCGACAGCAATATTTTGTTGGGTTAGCTTCATGCATGTCGTCATCCAACTCCCAGACGTGTCAGGTTACAGACTCTGTTGTATCATTAAAATAGTTCCCAAATTGGTACTTTATGAATTAAACTGTGTTTTATCAGTATCCTTCAATGTTTTTCTATTGATTTATTACTCGTGTCATTGATTATTGGAAATGATTACGTGACCCTAGTTAGAATTGTAAATACACGGACGAAAAGCGGACGTATTCCATTGCAACCACTTCCATCCAATCCGCAGCGCAATTATAACAAATATTTTCTTTTCATACGAATGCAAAATACATACTGTTACATGGTAGTAGTAGAAATACTAAACTGATTTTAAATAAACATGTCTCTTGGTAGTCGTGATCAATTTGATGCATGAAAATCCAAGGGCAATGGAGGGTCATTAGAAAGGGGTTCGATATTTTCGCTCAAAACAAATATTTTCCTTCATGTAAACGTGGTTATTGACAATCATACACATATCTTAGACTTCTCCAGTTTTCTTATATGTGAATTCAGTGTGAACCAGCTAGAAAGAAAGCAAACACTGCTGCATGAACCTACCAACGGGTCTAGAAAAAATGGCAACCGGAACCGGATCTCTACTGTACATATAAATATTACTTCACTTGAGTAGACAAATACGTAAGCGAACCATGTCGCGAGTGACAGGGAAAACGCTTCTTTTTCACCATTTTGCAAGATTAATATTTGTATTTCTGCAATATCAATAGATAGAATACTGTTACCATTGCTGAATTTTATGACAATAAAAACGAAATTTCTATTATTACTGATACAGTAAAGCCGCGAACACGAAAATGATGCTGAAATAATTTGATAAAGAAAAAAATATGTCCTAGCAGTGTTAGGTAGAAATGAAGAGAAAGTTGAACAATAACAATAATATAACTTAGCACTTAAAATAAGCAATCAATCGTGAAATAAGTATTCATAAAGTGTAATTGTATACACTGTAGCAAACCATGTTTTCACCCCGTTCCCGATTGATTCTTATCTTCATCTCTCACTTCACTAGTCCTCGCCGTTCAAGTCTCCCGTGGTGGTTGATCTTCTTTAAGTTGCGACGCGGTAGTATACGAATAGGATCTATGGTATCAAGCTTAACAAAACTAAAACAAAACAAAAAACATATGGGATAAATGGATGGAGGACTTCATAAAAGAGACCAAAAATATCTGAAGATACGAAGCAATGTGTTGTGAAGATAGGAATGGACACTTGTCACGCGTACGTCTGGGGTTTTTGTTATCTAACATTTAAATGACCTCCCGGATACTCTTAACTCCAAGGTTATATGTTATATGTACGTGTACCTATTCCCAAATGACACGAAAAGTATTCAAAATAATTGTTCGCACGGAATAAAAAGATAAAAACATTATACAGGAATATCTCCTTATGAACTACTACTATTAACCATCATCCTGGAAAATGTGTCCACTTGTACTTAATGTGTAGTAGGGCTATCCACTGTTAAAAGATTGCACATACCACCCTGCTCAGCTCTAAAGAAATCTGAAGTGGAACAAATATCTTAGGAGTTATCGAATTTAAGACCATTATTTTTAATTCTTGATTAAAAAATAAAGAGAAAATACGATGATGGCGAAGAAGGGCAGCAGAGCATATCGACGAGAGAAATAAAAATATACCAAGAAAGACTACAGTGTCCTAGGGGCAATTACCAACATTAGGATTCAGGAGACAAGGTGGACATAATTTTATGATACATGTAGATATTTGCGTGATAATCCAGATGACCTAACAAAGTATATCATGTAAACAATAAAGATCAATAAAGTTATAAGTCCACTTTTACTAGTTGTTGTACATTGCGTGTGTCCAAGGTAGCTGGAATAGGACACGAAAATTGAAACACAATATACATGTCTCATGCGTGCGAACGCAAATTGCTTGTTAGAATCAGAGATTTAAATACTATTTAAATCTCTGTTAGAATACAATGCAATAATTTTCACTATTTCATTAGACCACCATTGAGTATACTATTTTTTAATTATATTCGTTCGCAGTCCCTTAAGTTAAACATATGTACATCCTTGATTTCCGTAAAAGATGTCATAAAAGAAGATCATAGAAGTACGTGGCCCGACGAAAAAGGATTCGGTACAGATACTTGACTTACCTCTGTCGAAATATATCTTCATTATATGTTCTGCTAACGAAGCAGGACTAGTCTAACAGGTAAGTTTATATGTGTTTTAAAGATGACAGCAATGATTGATAATATCGGTAACATGATTTGAAGCAACAAGAGAGTAGGATTTATTTGCTGACATTAACGCGTATTGCTTCTGCATGCCCAGGTCTCGTCACTCTTGTCACCAGTGTCATTATTTTCAACTCGACAACTCTCTACTGTGGCAGCAACACAAAAACGTTGTCAAAAAATGTCATGCACGTCATATTTTGAATCATAAAGGGAGAAGTGAAATTGGTCTCTAAAAGTGTTAATTTATTTTGGGCTTAATGCAGTTGTCTACCTCTGGGACAATGTGAAGTTCATAATTATGTATAAGAGTTATTCCCCTTTGTCTGTTTATGTGACTTTAACACAGGGGCTCGATGTGTTCACATATGATGTAGGCTATATAAAATATTTTAATTATAGGCCTAGAACAAAAGTAACATAACAATTGTGGCTGTTTATATTAGTGTCATGATCATTTGTTAATTTACCGACGTAAGTAATGCAATAATCAACATCAAGCTTGTCCATTTCTTTGACAATTGACTGTGTTACTCTTGCATGTAAGCACACTGATGCAAATTTTATAACAATATTGAGGATGAAACCCACTTCATTTTTAAATGTTCCTTTAACTCTGCATTGAGAATAATTTTCTTAAATAAAGATGTAATTAACCTGAACCATCATCTAACAGATTTTGAAAATTTGATACGACTCTTGTGTTCTAATGATCTATAACTTCTACTGCAGTACAGGATTTAGGCCTCTTTGTTAAAAAGTCCTTTGAACTGAGGAAAGCTGGCTTGATAAATGTTTAAGTTGTTGTTTTAATCTACTGTGTGTTATGTATGTTTTGCTATTGATCTTTTGTATGGATGTAAGAAAGCAATAAAGTTGAGTTATTATCTACCAGAGTTACTTCCCTTCATTTCACTCTGTCAGTACTAATCAAGCGAAACAAAGGGAAGTAACTCTGATAGATCAGAATGGGTGAGTAAGGTGTAAATCTCATAATTACGCAATAAACTGTTACCAGATTGGACATACAGTTGATATGAAGCCCATCCGGAAGGAAGATAAATAGAATGGCGTCCGTTAGTTATATTTCCATTACGATCATTCAAATTCAAAACTATGCACGTATATCCTTTGAATTTCCCGCTTGCGCTAGTGTTGACGTCACCAAGTTTAATAAACGGAACAGCCATAGCATCAGATTCTGAATATAGTTCAACACAAAACGTTTTAAAACAAGCGAACAAATGAAAATTATGCAATGATATTTTTTAATACATGCTATTTTGTCAACACGATAATACTATTAGATTTCATAGACCGCACAATTTTAAAACCACTTTTTAAATTATTTGACCGTTATGTATAGGCGTAAGTATACACTGCATACATTGTCAGTGACGCGGCGGAAACGTTAAATATTCATACGTTTGACCAGATTGGAGTTCATAGCGTGATATTGCCCATCTGGTTTAACATAGATCAAACGGGAAACTGAAAGTAGAACGGAAATATACTGTTATGTACATACTGGTACATTAATGTACTACAGTTTGTCAGAATCTTGAGATCAATATAAAATGTCATTGCTATTAAACTTGTTATAGGGCATGTCAAAACACTTGAATTTAATTAAATTATGAAGTAATGACCCTCTTCATATTTTGTAGATTAGCTTTGAAGTACATTGGCCTGTATAAGTGACTGTGGTATCAGGAGACTTACATCCCAGTGAGACAGCAGATATGGCGGCATCTCTGCGACAGAGTATGCTGGCCTATGGCTCACAGTCTATGGCTTTCTCACTAATATCTACATCCTTTAACTTTTACTATGTAAAAGTATTTCTGGACATTTACCATATTGATCAAATGTGGTTCAATCTCGCACAAGTTCTCTTCTTAGTATGGAATGCCATAAATGATCCACTGTTTGCCTACCTTCAGGAGTCCACCAGTAATCGATTCACTCGGACACGAAGAGAGAGCATTTTGTACTCAGCACCCTTCTTCGCTCTGTCTTTTATTGTTCCCTGGTTCTCGTGGGGGACCAATCCAATAATGGTTGGTCTTCATCTGATTTTCACACTGTTTTTCTGGGACACCATGCTGACATTTGTAGGCTTGGCAGCCTCTGCACTCTTCACCGAAATATCACAGGATCCGGATCACAGGTTGAAGTTAGTCCGGATTGGAAGTATAGGATGCTTAATGGGAGCATCTAGTGTATCCATACTGGAGTTTTTCTCCGGCAGCTTAAAAAACTTCTCTGGATTTCAAGTTGCGTCCATTTTTATAGGTCTGGCCAGTTACATGTTATTTAGGTATACTGGTACACATGGTCACACTCAGTACGACCTTGAGAAAATGAGCTCAGGTAAGGAGACTAATATAACACATGATAAAAGCATACAGAACTCTTCATACCTAAGTCTAACGTGGCAAATCCTCAAAGACAGAAATTTTCTCTCTTTTGTGGTAATGAACTTTTTCCAGATCTTTCACACAACGTTTATGGCCAATTTTATGAAAGTGATAGGTGATGAACTGGTACAGTTACACGATATAGAAGGATTTCCATGGTTACGGAGCTTCTTCTATGGCAGCAGTAGGTTCCTACCAATGGTAAGATGGTCATAAAGAAATCAGTCAAATGTATTGTATGTACAATCACAAATTCTACTCCTTAGGCTAAACAAAAAAATATGTCTGTTTAGGGTTACCCGACCGACCCTAAATTTTTTTTTTTCACTTTTCTACGGAAAAAAAATATTAAAAGTCGTGTTTTCGATCACAGGCTCTGGTTCCAGCCAAAAAAAAAAAAAAAAAAAATGCAAACCTACCGACCCTATTTATTTTTGCCAATGCAACCCTAAACAGACATATTATTTTTTTAGGCCTTATGGCCATTTTGCCTTTTTCTTTTCGCTTCATTTTGGTGATAAGATTGTTGTAAATGTGTAAGCTTTGTTTGCAAACAAAATTTCTTTCATACCCAGATAAAATAAAAAATAAAAAATAAAAAATAACGACATTACTGCTTAAACCACTGGATCATTTTTCTTTTTTCATTCTTTTCTTCCTTAGATACTCATTATTACCACGACTCCATTGATTGGGAAGGTCGGATACTACAACACAATCAAGCTGAGCTTTCTGTGGAAGATCTCCGGCGGAGTAGTGATGTATATGATCGGACGGAACCATCCAATTCTTCTCATGCTCTATATGGCACTAGATAGGTATCAGCGAATTTGGAATTTATATGCTGTGTATTGTACTGTTGTACATAGTATAAGCTTATATTGTAATTAGTTACTAATGAGAGAAAGTAAAATTTGTAGCTGATGCTGAGTCCTGTTCAATATACAACTTGCTGTTTGGTTTTACATGTGTGAATTATAAAATCGGGCTACTGCAGAGCTAGAAAATCCAAAGTAAAACATATTGCTGCTGATACTGTAAACCATTCTTTTTTTTTTCATGCGATTTTATTTTTGCGAACTTTACTATAAAAAATTCATAAAAAATTTATCTCTGAAAAAGCAATTCCAAAACTTACATGAAAAGGTAATTCTAAAAAAGAATCATTCCGCAAAATCCCAGCAAACTTGTTTTGATATGTATAATGCAAATCTTAGTAGGCACGATAGCAAAAGCTGGTTTACAGTATATAAAAGGGTCGCAATAAATAGACTAGTGTCATTGATATAAATCCTAGTATTTCGTGAAATACATTTCTACTGAGACTCAAATTTCATTTGACTATAAATGTGTTGTTTGTGCATTGATTAGAATGAGTTGTTTTGTTTTCCAGCTGTTTTGCCAATGCCATGTTTTCAATGTTCAACATGCCTCTGTCAGACATCGTAGACACAGACATGCAAAAATATCACAGGAGGTAAGATGTGAAACAATTATCAGAAACAAAAAAAAAGTTATTTATAATTTTATTTTACTTTTGATGTATGGGATTTTACTGTTCTTTATATAAACTGTTAGAAAAAGTTTGACTTTGAAATGAATTTGAGTTTGGGTATTGCATGCAACCCTGTCTATAAATATACAGACTGTTGAAAAAGTTTGACTGCAGAATTAATTTGAGTTTGGGTGTTGCATTCAAACCTGTCTATAAAGACCATCCAACAGTCACAGATATAAAGGGTCTTCATAGCCAAGTAGTTGATACACACAAGTCCAACTGTTGAAATTGGCCATTTGAGTCCCTAGGAATGGTTGGATTTGGCAGGTGGTTATAATATTAAGAAAGGTTTTACTGCAATTGCTCCCCAAACCCTATTCCCATCAGATTTGGTTGAATTTTTAAAGAAAATGTGCAACTAAAGAAGATAATTATATATCAAAGAACTATGCAGCTTGTCTGACTGTACATATATCTGTTACAGCCACCCGATATCTTCCTTGGTGTATGGGAACAATGCTTTAGTCACCAAACCTGCCATCTCCCTATCACCGATGATGACGGTAGCTATCCTCAACCACTTCGGCTACCAACAACTGGGTAAAAACACCCTAACTGTACCTCAGGTTGGCTCGCTCCACGACACCATGTTCTTACTGCTGTGTGTCCAGCCAGTGGTCATCGGGACCTTACAACTGATCACCTGGTCATTTTACTCTATACGGGACAGGAAAACTAGCCAGGTCACTAAAGTCTTCCCCGCTCCAAACGATCAAATTGCAAACGCATGATTTTAATGTCTGTGTTAACATTAATTTGTTCCTGTATAAAATAAATAACATTTATTTCCATTATTAAAAATTGCATTCACTTTCTGATGTAACAGCCACAATTTGGTTCTACCTCAAGGTATATTTTAGGACGTAGGAAATTAAAATATATGTAATTATAAGTTAAGTATATGTAAGACCTCAAATCATTGTCTCAAAATAATCATTCTGATTAATCGAAATCCCATCGTAGTGAAACTACTTTTAGGTAATGGTATAATTATTAAAATAATTATGTGGTTCAATGATAATTAGAAATTAATAAATTCTCAGACCTTAGGCTTCAATAAAAGGGTATGTGTTGGTAGGTTAGGTTGCATGACCTGACATCAAAATCATAGGTTTCAAGGATTTGTCTCAAGTTCAAGGTCATGTATCAACTTTCAACTCAATGTTGATATTTTATTTTAGCAACATTTAGCTTGCAACTTTGTTTTGAATTATAAATATCATCACAGATTTGTTATTTTTAGTGACATTAAAACTTAATGGGTAGAGAGAGAGATACATTCTGGTTTGATCAATCAGAATAAGGAAGGTTGTGAGAAGATACCGTATGGTACCATTAGTTTGTGTTTTGTGGGTTAAAATTAAAAAGTGTAGATGGGATAAAATTCTGTTATACACTTATTTCTTAACATAATTAAAATCTGGATACGCTGTCATTTTGACAGGTGTGTTATAGATTACGTAGTACATTAATGTATTCATGTATTTTAATGGTTTGTTAACTTTTAGGTCAAGTTCCATCAAAAGAGACTCTAAGTTTGGAAAGACTAATATGGACCTGCACAGGCACCGTTAAACTGTGATTTTGATGTAACAGATGGTATAAATTTTCTCATTCACTTTTTAATGACTTTTTTTGTGTGCATATTTCCTGTGTTCCTAATATTCTTGAAGTTGTCAAATTAATCACTAAAAATGTTGGGCTGTATACACTAGTTTTTTATGTAGCAATAATTTGTAGTTTTAAGTTTATTTTATTTTCATATATTTACATCTACATGTACATTGTGCCATAATACAGATTTTATAAAGGGAGGTTACTTCTGTTATAAGTAGAATTGTGTTCTTTTCAACATAATTTGTCTTCAAAATTATTTTATCTAATGATGTCGTTGTCATTTGAATATTGTTTGTACTAGATATTATCTTAGAATGTAATTATGTTAGTGGTTAAATTTTGTTATACATTTATTTTGATGATTTAGTTAGTGACAATTTTTTTTTTTTTTTTTCTATTGTCGTTCACTCTATTCTGGTGTCTCTTGTGCTTATTCATCCTCACATGATCTGAGCTGTAACACTACCAGTCACTGTAAGATAAAAAACGTGTCACTTCACCATTAATTTAGGTACACATGTAAAAGATATGGGTTACTGTGACCTAAATTTGCATGCAGTTTGGGACTACAATATGCTAACAAGTCTTCTTTTATTTCTACATTTGTAGTTTACTTTTTGTTACAGTTAATTATTGGGGACCAAATCTTTACTTGCAGTGTTTGTACATGTGTTGATTTATTCAAACATGATCCAGTGACACTGCACATACTGTATTTGACAAGTATCCCCAAGTCCACTTAAATTACCTTCATTCAAGGTCACAGGGGTCAAATAGGCTAAAATCTTTAAATGACTTCTTGAGAATAATTAGGAGGCCTAGAGACCCGATATATGGAACCTATTTCTTACCCTGCATGTCCATCAATAGGAAGGAGACAATGTAAGATTATTCGTTCTTTACATGTATCACATTTGTAAATACTGTATGTATGTAAAGATCTAGACCAAAAACTACTTACCTTTTTATTTTTATCGGGAGATATAACTTAATGAGGAATACACTGTGATATTGAAGCCTATTGTAGAATATATACAACATAAGCAGTGAATATACATTCAATATTTTGTAAAGTTATGCTTTATAATTGTACTGAAGTTCTTAACACAATGTCGTGCTGAACTGGTTTTTTATTAGAAAATATTATTGTGATGATAATATTATTTTTGAAATGCATTATCTTTTCATTTGTTAAAACACACAGGGACTTCGCACGAATTTCCAACCAGTGGTCAGTATATACATGTACCAGTACAATCAATGTATACGTATCATGCAACCTAATATATTGACAGTAGGTTGAACATTTGTGCAAAGTCCCTGTGTTAATACATTAGATATAGTCCAGAGATTGTGATGGCCTACTACACCTAACATAAAATTCCAGGGACCATGATTTTTTTTCCTGTGTAATTGGATTATGAACAAAAGCTTGTTAAAAGCTGTTATATTTGTGGTATAAATATGGTTTTAAATAGCTGTTATTTGGGATGATTATGGTGATAATGGATCAACAGTCTAAATTGATCTTTGAATAATGGTCAGTAAATAATTATAATGATCATGAGTTTTGTTGCTGTTTATCAAAACTAGACATTGATAAAGGGTTGTTTTTTCCTCTAGATCTGGTAACTCTACCTCGATCAAACCTTGCCAGAGTTCATCTGAAAGTTATTTTCAACCCCTGCTTAGTTAACCAGAATACAGGGTGTTATATAATGACAGTGATAGTAACTCCTGGAATATTGAGGATGAGGCAGGCATATACATATGTAATACCGTATTTCATCGCAAATAAGACCCCTCCCGCAAATAAAACCCCCCACCTATTTTGACACATTTTCAGACTTAGGGGGGTGGTGTCTGCAAATAAGACCCCCACCTATTTTTCAGTTTACTGGATGATGGATTTGAGCAATGGAGTATAAAAATACACCAAAAATGACTTTTTATCGGAACTTCTTTTTGTTTGTTTTATCGGCATAGAAAAAATCACGTAGTAAACAACTGTTTGTGTGCTTGTTATTTTTTGTCATTTAATTAAAGTTAATTCACGGGTGATTTAATTTAATTATTAATAACTACGAATTATGGACAGTGCTCTAATTTAATTTGAGGTTATTTTCAACAAAATATGCCGATATATGTTTCCATGAACACTTCATATCGGCATGGTCAACATGTTTTAATGTTCGAAGGGCTTGTCATTTTTCACATGAATCGGCAAAGATATTCGTCATTGATGCAGATCGTTGTCCGCAAATAAGACCCCCCACCAATTTTGACCTTTATTTCTTCTCTGGGAGGGGGGGGGGTCTTATTTGCGGTGAAATATGGTATACCGGTATACCGGTAAGCTGAATGCTTTTCTGATTACTTCCTTTTGTTTCATCAGTATACAGTAAAACATGGTTATAACGAACCTCTGGGGACCAACAAAATCGCTTCTTTATAAGCATAGCTTGCTATATACATATTGCAGATATGTTATAATAACCTTGATGGGTACGAAAATCACTACATTATCGCCATGAATTCGTTGTAAGCATGTTCGTTATAAATGTGTTTTTTACTGTATTAGGGGTAGCTTGACAGACTAGTTAACAATGATACACATTTTTGGCCTTTAGTAACAAAGTTTTAAACAAATTTATAATCAATGTGTATTTTGAACCTATTTTTATTAACATATATTAATATATACTGTATATGTACATGTATACCTTGTATATACATATATGTTTATATATATATGTATGTAACTTTTGATTTTAACAACCCCCACCCCCAAAATGGGGAATAACGACAAAGAAGATCAAAATAGATCCAAATACTCATATATTGTTTGTTCCAGTGATTTAAGAAAAAAAAATGGTTTTTAGTTGTAATTCTATAGATATGTATGTAGGTCAATGAAGTACTGTATTTGACCCAATAAGTGTCCAAGGCGTTTAAAAAATTGAAAAAATGAAAAGGGCTTAATACACGAAAAATTGCAAACTTGTAGTTTTGATAGTTTTGGTCCTATGCCTAGTCAATTAAAATGAGACCTTAAAAAGGAGAGGGGCACTTATTGGGTCCAATATGGTAGTATGAATGTATGTTGCAGGATATATGTATATACTTGTACATGAAACATGAATATACTTGAGATACGTTTTATTGAAGTCATCCTCGATACTTCAGGGGTACTATCACTGAAGTCATATCCACCTCTGGACTATCTCATAGTAAAACTGGAGGCAGTTCAGGAGAAAAAACTGACCAATCACTGGTCTACAGAGACTTATTTTGAAGATTACAGAGAGAATGACACCCAACTTCAAAGCCACACATAGTACAGTCAACTACGTCAGAGTGTACCGGTTCACAATTCCTTTGAGGTAAATCAAACTTTTGATGTAAATCAAAGGATCAAATTAGCTGTGTCTTCTGTTGCCTCCAGTTTCACTATGAGATAGCTATAGTACCAGGGATGGATATAACGTCAGTAACCGCTCGAGTATCGAGGATTAAAGTGAGATTGAAAATAATTTTGCTAGACTTATATATGGTCATTGTTCCCTGCCATGGGCAACACTACGTCAGCGGTTTTCAACTGACTGGAAAATAAATGGTTATAATCTCTCTAACTGCGTTTGTTCATTTTTTTTGGGGGATGAGCGCTTGCAATAGTCCAGGGGTGTAGAGATTGTAAGTGATCGGAACCCCTGGAATATCGAGGATGCTGTGAGGAAGGCTCTGGGTTCCGTCCCCTAGCCGAGACACACCAATTTCAAAGTCTATAATGTGACCGGGTTAGATGTTTTCTGTGGTGTCTTCGTTATGGCATGCTTCAGCGGTTCCGATATACAAGAAGACACAAGTCACACAACACAATATTTACCATAGTTTGCCAAAACCCGCACCACACACTACATACACACATTAAGACACCATATACACGGGAGGCCGTCCGTCCTTATCACGACACTGGCTACAGTAGTGGAATAGCTTGAATTCTGTTTTATATAAAATGCACATGAGCTACCATACCAGCAGCATTTCATCACTGACTATCATAGTCAGCTGTACCCATTCAGTAGACTCGTCAACACAGTCTCTAGAATGTTAAAACTCTAGCTAAAAAGTCACAACTGATGCACAGGCGTTTGCTTCTGGTTTGAAAATAAAATATATAATAGCCTACTCCTACTATATTACATTCTCGATATTCCAGGGGTTCCGATCACTTACGATATCTACACCCTTGGACTATCATAGTAAAACTGGAGGCAACATAATAGAACATGTAATTTAGTCATTTGATGTACATCAAAAGAGTCGTATAACGATACACTGTGGTTGACTGTGTGGCTTTGATGATAGGCGTCTCTCTCTCTATAGTCTTCAAAGGAAATCTTTGCTAGCCTGTGATTGGTCAAATGTTTTCCGCTGAGCTGCCTTTAATTTCACTATTAGATAGTCCAGAGGTGTAGAGATCGAAAGTGATCGGAACCCCTGGAGTATCGAGGATGAATATATGAACAAGTTGAGACACTTTCGTTCTAGAGTTGATGTATCGGAGTGTCGCACGTTGTTCATTCCAAAACCAGAAGCAGACGCCTGCAGATGCTTGATAGTTTCAAACCAAGGGGAGATAACCATGTATTAGAATCTTATAAAGAACTTAGGTCTGGTGGGCAATGCTTGATAGTTTCAAACCAAGGGGAGATAACCATGTATTAGAATCCTGCTGTTAATATCTTAAATCTTTTTAAGAACTTAGGTCTGGTTGGCAGTCTACCCATTCAAATCACAGGCACACGAATTTTTGTTTTATTATAGATGTCTTAGTAGTATTCTACGAAGTCAAGGCTATACTATATTATTACCAAGACTTTTTATTTTAGTCTGTAACAAATACCAATAGGAAATAGATTGGGGGTATAATTTCAACAGTAGTTAAATTTGGGAATCAAATTATTTATCATAGCTGCATTAAATCAATTAACATGCGAACGAGACAACGAATTAGGCAGTGTCCCCTTACCTGATTTACTTTTGGATAAAAAGATTTCGTTGATCAAGTTTAGGTAAATCGTAAGGAGGCACAGAGAGACCTACAGGTCTACCAACGAATTACAGAGGCATCTCTCTCCAAAGTTGTTTGGCAAAGTTATTCAATTCTATTTTAAACAAAAGGCTTACCATTTTTTTTACAAAATATGATATGCCCAAATCAATTTGGGTTTCAAAAAAATTGTAGAACTACTGATGCCTTGTTCGTACTAAAAACATTGTTAACTAAATACTCACAGTCAAAGAGAAACATCTACGCATGTTTTGTGGACTTCAATCAAGCCTTTGATATTGTATGGAGAAACGGATTATTATTTAAGCTTGCACAACATGGTATCGGAATTTTTTTTTTTTTTTTTTTGTAAATTGTTAGTGATATGTATGGAAAAACGCAATCCTCGATCAAATTTAAAACATTCGCGACAGAAATTTTAACATTATTCGGGGGGTAAAACAAGGAGATAGTTTAAGTCCTACCCTTTTCAACATGTACATCAATGATTTACCAGTCATTCTAAATAATAATCCACTACAATTAGGGGATTTAGCAGTAGGTAGTTTGTCATTTTCGGATGATTTATTGATTTTATCAGAAACTCCCGAGGAACTGCAGCAATCATTAATTGAATTGGAAAGCTACTGTGAAAAATGGCAGCTATCAATAAATGCTAAAAAACCAAAAACGATGATTTTCCAAACTAGGCAGAGAAATATCAAAACCAAACATAATGTGAAACAGTTTATGTTTAAAAATCAGGAAATTGAACAAGTCTCTGAGTATAAATATTTAGGCACAACTTTATGTAACAACGGTAAATTCATGCTAGCTACTAAGGAACTTAGTGTAAAAAGTAGAAAAGTTCTGCTTTCAATTAAGCAATATTTAAATAAAATTCTGAAAAAAAGTTGTATAATTCTTTAGTCAGACCAATCTTAACATATAATTCTGAAATATGGTATGCTGACTTTTACAGTAAAATTGCAAATGCAAGTAAAAGAGCGCGAGTGAATAATTCAACATTTGACGAATTTTCAATAATAGATAAAACGCAATTTGAAAAATAACTTTTAAATTTTGCAAAATGGCCCTTGGGGTTGGAAAATATGCAGTAAATGTTGCTTCCAGGGCTGAATTAGGACAATATACACAAGACTGTTTCATTAATACTCAAGCATTGTGTTATTTGGCTAGAATATCACAAGATGATATTAATAGTCTTGTAAAAGAAGCTTTGAAGGTCAGTAAAAATAATCATGAAAGTGGATCATATTCATGGTATTCATACGTATCAAGTATTATCAACGAAAATAACATCACATTTGACATTAAAAGGGGAAATTTCGGTAGGAAAGAGCAAGCCAAATTAAAACGGTCATTAAAAAGATTCATACATGGCAGATTTGACATTATTTTCTCAAGCAAAATGCAGCTTTTAGATTGTAGTAATAAGCTATTTATATATAATAAACTTAAACAAAACTGTAAAGAGGAATATTATCTTTCGTTGCAAAATTTTGAATATCGAAAATTGTTGGCAAAACTTCGGATCAGCAATCACAACCTAGAAATTGAAGCTGGCAGGACAAAAAAGATACCTCGCCGGCACCGGTTATGTAAATTTTACAATATTGTAGAGGATGAAGCTCACTTCACTTCATCCTCAAGTGTACAGTAAATTCTACTGAAATAAAAACTTTCCTATCTAAATACAAAATTAATTCTATGATCACGGACTATGAAAATTTAATAAAATTATTGTCATCTAATGAACCACAACTTCTGCAGGAATTGGGCCTCTTCATTAAAAAGTCGTTTGAACTGAGGAAAGCGGGCTTGCTGAATGCATAAGTTGTTCTTGTTTTTATTATTATTGTGTTATACATGTAATGTTATCTTTGTAATTTGCTATCGATCCTTGTTTGTGGGTGTAAAAATGCAAATAAATGAATTGAATTGAATAAGAATACTATGGAGTTATAAAGGAAAGCATAGAAGAATCTAACGGGACCCCTCCGACGCGAAGTCACATTTCTAAAGGATGATCTGGAGTTATAAAGGAATACTTATAAGGATCTAACGGGACTCCTGGCTAGAGGATTTGATACCAATGAAATCAGCTCTCCCTTGCGGATGTTCACAAATGAGGTTATTATATATGTATACAAAAAGCTTGGCAGCGTTACATGGAAATTAGAAGTTAGCAGAAATTAAAAAAATATGCAAAAATACGAAATCAGGTAAATGGGAAATTAGGCAATCAAAATGAGAACTGGAATAGAAAATAGAAGAAGATATTAAACTACAACCGAAAGTGTTTTGGAAATATGTTAATTCTTAAAGGAAAGTCATCACTTGGATATCTGACTTGAAAGGCCTGGACGGAGAGGATAACAAAATGGCAGTAAATAATAAGGTCAAACCTCAAGTTTTAGCGAGTTTCTTCAGTAGCATCTTCACCAGACTTTAATAAAAATGTAATAACCCACCCTTTCCGGGAAATTGAATATCTACTGAAAATACTGTTGAAAACCTCTTATCGAAACCCTATCTGATGACCCTAAAGTTCTGTGAAAGAATTAAGCAAACCTATGTCTGACATCTTCAAAAAATCATTAACGGACGGAAAACTTCCAAGTGAATGGAAGGAGGCCAATATTACAGCGAATTTCAAATAAATAGTTTTAGTCGGAAGCTGGAAAATTTAGGCCAGTCAGTCTAACCAGTAAAATTGGAATAAACTTTAGAAAAACTCGTAAGAGACAGCATAGTTAATCATACAAACACAAATAATCTCCTTAGTAACAAATAATATGGATTTATTTCGGGAAGATCAACGCAATTCCAACTGCTAATGGTATTAGATGAATGGACTGAAATAATAGATAAAGGAGGTGAGTTGGATGCCATCTATATGGACTTATATGAAAGCATTTGATAAAGTTCCATATATAGGCGATTGTTAAAAAATGGAAGGATATGGAATCGGAAAACGGATTACGAATTGGATCCAGGATTTCCTCAGCAACCGATTCCTCAAAAACATACCCAGTGATCAGCGGCATTCCGTAGGGTAGCGTACTCGGCCCCATTCTCTTTGTTGTGTATATTAATGATTTACGGGTAGTGCCAGACTCAAACACAGGGACCTGGCACGAAAATTTTTAACCAACAGTATACATATATATTATACTATATTATATATATGTACTGTTAACTAAAAAAATCGTGCCAGGTCCCTGTGGACTCAAAGTCTCCACTTATTTGCAGACGATACCAAACTTTACAGAGAAAAAAATCGTCACAGTGATATAGAAACTTTGCAAAATGATCTCAACAGACTACAAAATCGGTCGAATAAATGGTTATTAAAATTTCATCATAATAAATACATTGTTCTTACAATAAAACCAAAGTGAAAAGCGGAGAGAAAATACTACATGAATGGAGCAGATAGCGAAATACATATAAAAAAGGATATCAAAGTAATGGTAGATGCCGACTTACACTTTACAAATAGTGTCGAGGTATCTTAAGATTTCTTATATTTATGATAATCGTGTAACAGGAGGTATTTTTCAAACGGATGTAAATAGCAGAAAAAGGGGACACAGTTTTCGAGTGATTGAAAAATGGGAATAGTTTACCTCAAACATATTGTGGATGCCAAGACTGACATGGTGTGAAACATATTGAAATACAATTAGACAATCACTGGAAAAATACTAACTTTTATATGAACACTGATTTAACTACAGATATTGTAACGGAAAGTCGTACACCAGAAGTCACTGTCAATTAATTATTTAATCATTGTATACTAGTCTACATCCATCATTTTCGTATTAAATCTATCAAAAACAGCTTGGTTGCATTTGTCAGATATTCAGATATCTAAAACTGTAAATATATGAAGTAAACTTATTCATGCTTAGTGTGTGCTCTTTTTCAATTATTGAATCAAACATTGTTTCACTGAAGACAACTAAACATACACAAATTTGAATTGGAAAACCGCTCTAATTTTTTTCCCCGGTAAGTTCGAATCGAGGAGTTATTTCCCTTTAATGGTGAATCAGACGACAGGTATGTACACATTACAGGTGTCGCTACGGTCGATTTCTCAGGTGTGAATAATACAGGAAGTGAAGCCATTTTCAAACCGATTATAACTGTATACGAAAACACTGTGTGGAGAAGCGATACATTTATTGAGCAAAGAAGATGCAGAATTTGTACCACTTGGGGGCGACAATTGTCGTCATTTTGACGACCATTTCAACAGGTATGATAAACCGATAATTAGCACACCTGTACAAGGTGTGGTTCTAAGTTCGAGACAAGAAGTGTTATGATCATATATGCTGTACCTATTACTAATTAGACAATCACTGGAAAAATACTTACTTTTATATGAACACTAATTTCACTACAGATATTGTAACGGAGAGTCGTACACCAGAAGTCACTGTTGATTAATTATTTAATCATTGTATACTAGTCTACGTCCATCATTTTCGTATTAGATCTATTACATATTTTTGTCAGATATCTAAAACTGTAATTATATCAAGTAAATTTAAACATGCTTAGTGTGTGCACTTTTTCATGTATTGAATCAAACATTGTTTCATGAAGACAACTAAACATACACAATTTTTATTGGAAAGTTCGAATCGAGGAGTTATTCCCCTTTAATGGTGAATCAGTCGACAGGTATGTACACATTACAGGTGTCGCTACGATCGATTTCTCAGGTGTGAATAATACAGGAAGTGAAGCCATTTTCAAACCGATATATAACTGTATACGAAAACACTGTGTGGAGAAGCGATACATTTATTGAGCAAAGAAGATGCAGAATTTGTACCACTTGGGGGCGATGATTGTCGTCATTTTGACGACCATTTCAACAGGTATGATAACCGATAATTAGCACACCTGTACAAGGTGTGGTTCTAAGTTCGAGACAAGATGTGTTATTGTTATAAACACATAAGTTTGACTTTCTTTTTAATACTTATAATATAAACGTACAGTGTATACTGTCGAACTCCAATTAAAAATAGCACATGCATGTGTATACCTGTATCTGTGTTGCATGTTTATACACTCTCATGATTTCCAGGTAAAAAAATACATAGTCCTGTATGAAAATTGTCTATCCCATTCTTAATTTATATATAATATCTGGTCATTTCCCACGGAAAATCAGGTTTAACATACTTGATAACATATAATTTTATATATATAAAAAAATAAAACGTTTAAAAAAATATCCTGGTAGCAGCAAAGACAGAAGTTAATTGCCTAGATATCACATGGGTAGTCGAACTTACATGAAAAATAACATACTAGACATGCACAACAAATTACCTCAGAAATGATCAAAACATCTCTGTGAAAATCAGTCAGAAAAAAATTACTTGCAGGTTTTTCTGTTTTAATATACACATAGTTTTACTTAAAATTTATTGTTGAATCAATAGTGATTGTGATGTGAAGAATGCATCCATGCATGAATACTTATTTTGTCAATTAATTTTAAAATACATCATGTGCTGTACATATGTTTTTTATAACTCTTGCAATACAAGGTAGTTCAATAAAAGAAACACTTTACTGTACATTTGTTGCATTTTTTTTATGGATAATTGATTATACAATTGAACACATGTATTTTTTATGAAAAAAAACAAATGTAAGACATTGAATCAACTAATTTGGCTGAAGAACAAAAACATCATGACTTTGTTTTATTACAAATGTATATTAGCGTAACCTTAATGTTAAATTTGAGATTATGAAGAGTATTATAATATATATATCATTCATTCAAAGTTCCTTCTCAATAACCGATTGGCCCAGGTTACAGGGTACTGATATTAGGCCTGAAGCATGCAGGCTGAAGTGGTACCAAGTTTGTTCAAACAAATGACCTTGACCTTCTCAAAGTCCTAGAGGTCAAAAAGTCTAAAATATTGAAATAATTTCTTGTTGATAACCTATACATAGAGACCCAGAAACCTTTTCTTGGACCTGTAGCAAGCGGGGTTGACAGCTACTAAATTTGTTCAAATGAATGACCTTGTCCTTTATTCAAGGTCACGTGTATCAGGTAACAGATAAAAGACATTTTTTTCAGTACTGTCATGACTTTGACGGAGTTTGGGCCTAAGATTTTCAGGAATAATAGCTAGGCAAACATTTTACAAGGTCTCATTCAGAGATCAACTATACTGTACATATAGATGGAAATCTTCAAATTAAACAACTTCTCAGTAAGTTAAAGTCTTAAATCATTCAGAAATTAGGCCTGTAGCATTCTGGGTGAAGGACTTCAAATGTGTTCATTAGAATGACCTTGACCTACAGACTTGGTCAAGAAGCCCATTAGCCCAATTTATATTTTGCTATTTATCCCAATGTTCTATTACTGTGCATTTCTTCTATATGGTAAACTAGTATTTTGTCAAATGACCATTACGGCACATTGGGCCTCTTCTTATTAAAAGGTTTAATGTTAAAATTTTGTCTAATTATGATTTTCAGTGCAAGGCCTTAACTGTTTCCAGTGTAACTCTACATTGGACCATAACTGCCAGGAGCACTTTGACCATGACTTCACAATCAACCCTCTGTCCTCACAGTATTGTACAGTGT
Source organism: Argopecten irradians (assembly GCF_041381155.1). Lineage (NCBI taxonomy): Eukaryota > Metazoa > Mollusca > Bivalvia > Pectinida > Pectinidae > Argopecten > Argopecten irradians. The sequence goes on along the minus strand of NC_091138.1, from coordinate 31,720,177 downwards.
GGAACTCGCGCTACTGCATCAAAATCACAGGACTGTGGGGAGGTAGGTCTCATTAGAAACATTTTGTGACTTTCAAAGTCTTTCCTCCACCAACAAAGTTGGCCCGTCCTTACATGATCCTGTCTGTTAATAGGACATTAAACTATTAAAAACCAAATCCTGATAATTTTTGGAATGGTGAGTAATATAAACGCACTTTTGAAGGAGTGGGGTAGAACTTGACTTTGGTACGGACCTAAAACTTTTGATAAAATTTATATTGTATAAAGTTATTGATGATAGAATAGCGATTGTACAAATATATATCTGAAACAAGATCACAGTTGAAGCAGACTCACAAATGACTCAAATTCATCTCATTTAAAGATAGACTTTACTAAATTTCTTCTGACTTTATCTGTGGATGTTATAATGGGAGAAGATTGATTATAAGTTAACAACTAGTGTGTCTAATCCCATTTGTATATAATGTGCAAATGAAATATGTTTAAATAAAAAAAAATCTCCTGATAAAATCACTCATGTTAATTGGGTTAGTAATACAAATATTGCATGGTAATTTGTACACGTTCATACAATATTTGGAGGTAATTTACTGTTATCTTAACTGGAGCACTGAATGCTTTGCATTCTCAAGTTTGAGTTAACATGCAATTTCATTTTATTTTCTGAATTTAACAGGTGTCGTCGGAACTCATCGATTCTGTAGCTCCCGTGACCTTGGAGACCAATGCCAGGATATTTTCTACCCTGACCACGATCGTATGTACAGAGCCTGTGTCTACACTTGTACGTCAGACGACTGTAATGCTGCAACCTCCATGTGGACAAAATGGACACTAGTTGTATCCATTGTGCTTGCTTTCTTCTCTTATAAAATTAGTGTTTTATGATTTCCTAACTTGACTCTACATCTGTAAAACATATCTGATATTGAGACGTATCTCCTGTACTTGGAACAGACTCCAGGAATCTAGGAGTACCTTTGATAATCTAGAACTCCAGGAATATTTTATTATAACCTGGACAGATCAATAGCTGTAATCCATTGTTATTGAGGAAAATATTAGTCATATTAATTTATCAGAAACTGAAAATGTGTAGCAGGAAAATGTCTTACTGGAAGAAAAACATGTATCTGCATTACTATTAATTCGGGTGTAAGTGCAAATATGTTATTGCAGTTAGACAGGGCATCCAATTGACTCTTGATATTTAGTAGATTTAGAAATGAAATCATCATTTCTCACAAATCTTAAGTCAAAACTTATGAAAAGTATTTCAAGTGCTTCAAACCCAACAGGCAAATTTAATATTTTTTGGGATGAAAAAAACATACCATACTCTCATGATCAGGAGTCTTTTGGACGTTCTGATAATGTTATGTTATATTGTTGTTAACACTGAAATCATTTACCATTTACAGTTACAGGTAAAATCTGAAGACCTGTATATAGTATACCAATTGGTTATGATTCTGATTACCGATAACATTGATAGCAGTGTAAAATGTTGCTGTCATTTTCTCTTTAAAATTCTGGTTATTACATGGACTTGCACAAAAAAAAATGTTTTGAAGTTAAGAAAACTAGATGATTTATTTTTGGTAACTTTATTACTGACAACTTTATTACATAACATGTACTTAATTTAGATCTCTGTACATATAATATTAACTTATAATGATAAGTATAAGTGCAGCATCTTGTATTCATATTAAGTGCTAATTGATTCAGGATATTGTTGACACAATATCAGCTTCAAACAGTTCTTACATAGAAGTTTCAATTAAAATGTATAATTGTGATTTTCTTTAGAAGAAATTTAGAAATGATAAATATTGAGTGATATTCTTGTAAATGTTTCAACAGTTATATATACATGTATATATGTATCATGTCAAAAAGTATGCTGGTTATAGCAAGTTTGGGAATTGCTGTTCTAGTTTTTGTAAATCAATCTGAATTATATTGATTATCCACCAGATTTGTACATTTCAGTGTATCAGGAACCTGTTCAAAACAGATTTGCTACCATAGATATGTTTACAATTTGGATATCAATTAGAAGTACTCCATTTTTCTAGGGACATCACCGTTATGAACTCATGAGTGGTTTAGTCTTCCATACAGTGTGATTGTTGTTTTCAAATCATCACTAGAAAAGTATTCGCAATGATTTCTTAGTTTACATTAAAATTGAGAAAATAAAGGGATTATGCTTGATTGGACCAAATTTAGACTAATATATGTAAAAATAAGTCAGTGTTCTATTTGCAGAAGAACTTTGCAATACTGTATTTATATTTTCATATGATAGGTGCAAGATAGTGTAAGCGATTCTCCGAACCTAGGAATGGGGGCATATATATTGGGTGGAGTCATTCTGATCTACCAGAGTTACTTCCCTTTCTTTTACTCTGCCAGTACTGACATAGTGAAATGGAGGGGAAGTAACTCTGGTAGTTCTGTATAGGGTGTTAATAAAATCATCAGTGAACAGAATTAAGTGATCAGTAAGGAGCAGAGAACATATTCATTTATTATCATTCACATTGTTTAAGATACCTACATAGATGTAAATATGTAAATGTTCATTCCATGAAGTTAGAATTACTGTTGTTATGTCAAACAGACATCATCAAATCCTCTCTGTGTTGTAATCAAAATTATTGATTAACATTGTAACTACACTTCTATAACAAAACTAGGCAATATACACTGTATATAGGTATAAAAGATTGTAAGAAGGATGTAAATAAAATGTATGAATCTTTGTACATATTGTGATTAAGAGTATGTGCCATGTGTATATATACTAATGTAGAAGATACTAATATGATCTTACAATGATTGTTCTAAAGATATAAGATATCTCAACCAAGTGGAAAAAATGGCTAGTCAGCATAAGACTTGCTGAGTGCTAACATGCCAGAGTATTTCATGAGAATTAAGATACTTGTACAATATATTTATCTACTTTAATTAGTAGACCAATGTTTGATTATTTTCACCCATATAGAAATGAAAAAGAAGTAAATATCAGTTGCTAAGAAAATTCATTTTTGTGTCACCATCACCTCAAAACTGTTAGATAAGAACTAAAATTGATGACATAAAAGACAATGTGTGTGGTAATTAACACTGCATGTATTGATGACGCCAACTGTTTGGCTCGTGTGAGCTGTTGTTTTCCTTCATTGGGTATTACAACTGTAAATAATCGGTAAAAATAGCTGATTGGCCTATAGAAATGCTATTTGGACAATTGATTTTCAGCAGATGCTGAATACATAGGTTTCTCACGCCTTTAAAAACTTTGAAAAACTTTCCTAAACCCACAGGAATGGTTCTTTGTTATGGCCGATGTGAATAAAATAATTCTGAATTGTTTTGTATATATTTTAGCTCAATTAATCTGACACAATAATATGCATTGTATATTTTATATCCTTTTATAAAAAATTGTACAGAATATTTTCAATAAAATAAATGGAAATTCATACTAATGTGTGTAGTTTTATTATCTCGAAATATTGTTTCTCACTATAATGAATTACCTCCCTTTAAATGCCACACTCTTGCAACAGCAATTTTCCTCTTCATAACTAGCTGTTACATGACACCCATGATTTGAAACCGATCACTGGAACCTTTATTGAAAATCGATAAAACTCACATTCTACATGGTTTATCAAATGTATTGTATACCATTTAGATTAGAATTATGATTTTTTATCTAGACCTCTATGGACACTGGAGGGTCCGAATTGAAAAAAAAACCTCGACTGATTCTCAGACCCCTGTGATACGATATAGTTATTATATAATTTTGTTAAGTAAAAGAACAGCTTTCTTTCGTTCATTGGTTTACAACGTGTCCCCATTTGATAACAGTATCATATTAAACACAGGGATCTGAGAATTAGTTACAGATTATTTAATCATGGACCCACCAGAGTGCCTTCAGACCAATTTTTAGACGTTTTAGAGCTCTAGATCTAAAAATGGTCTGAAGGCACTCTGGTGAGCTCTAAAACGTCTAAAAATGGTCTTAAGGCATTCTGGTGGGTCCATGATTATATAATCTGTAGGCCTAACTAATTCTCAGGTCCCTGTGATATTAAACAGCAAGTTTACAAACATCAAAAGACTATTCCAGAACGCCGTATCTATTTGCTTATACAGAATTTAGTAGAGACTAAACATTGCCTAAAGACATACTATTCACTTATAAACATGTAGTAATAGGCCGAGCCAGAATCGCAGGTTAAAATATGTCTAATCATTGAAATCCGCATTTTCTCAGAGTGACATAACATTTGTTTAAAGCCAGAAAAGAAATTGGAGCTAATTACAAAATTAAAGATAGAATTGATTTTGAAAATAAAAATGAAATACGAACAGGATAGTGAAGATGTCAGTTGTTCTGTATGAAGAACTACAGCTTTAAAGGCGTAACACTCTTCTCATACGACAGTCGACGGTCACAGCTCTGTGACACAGGTGCCTGAGAATCATTTTTACTCCCACGTTTTTTAGGTCTAGAAAAATCCCATCTCTCCATTGGTATGTAAACTAATAGGAGAAGCAAGCAGATGTACGATTTTACTATTTTTTATATTTACTCAAAAAACTACGAAAAAGATCTATGGACGCTAGGATAGGTCTAAATATATATTTTAAAACTGTAGTAATTTTCAGGTCCCTGTGCTCCATGCCACCATTATGTCACGTTGAATAATAACCTGCATTGTCATTCCTCTGATGTCGCGCCGACCCATTATGAACGGGACGACTCTGATTGGGTTACAATTTCAACGCCGTCCCTGAATCGGCCTGTCACACCGTCATCCGACACCCACGGATGCAGGCCCGGGGGCAGGGGTCACGACGACAGAACCTATCACACGGGCTGAGCGCATGCCTGCACATCTGTGGTGACATTGTTTACGTAACCAGGAGACAGCTCGCGTGACCAGGTTCTTGTATCATGTTTAAGCTACGTAGTTCCAGATTTAGACCAGATATGGTCGTAAATCATTCCATATAACAGTAGCGAGCCTAGAATTGGCATTATTTCGCCGTCATTCAAATGTTTTTAAATATTTGGCCGAAAACATTTTCTTGCAAAGAATGTCATGTAATTGAGAGTTACGGCATCCAATTTATGTGTAGGCCTACTCGAGTTTAACTTTTATTCAAAGCTAAAATGAAAATAATTGCCCGAAAAGAGACCGTCATACCGCCTGACAGTCTACTGTAAATGTGTGTATTTTAGAGGAAATATTATTATTAGCGGTTCTTTATTACACTGGAATCAATACAAATGTGTCTATATAATAACTTGTACTTACAAGGGCCTGACGAGGACAAAAATGACTGTCCGATGAATAATGTCCCTCCCGATTATGACCCGTCCCACGACTACATGGTCCGTGCGTGTGGTAATCGCTTTAATAAGAGTATCGAAGCGGGATGAATGAAAACAGGCATGGTGTACAGGTCGGTAAAACACCAAATATCGGCATTATTCGTAACTACAAATATGTTTAACATTATAGACGTCTTCATCACATGAATATAAACAAATTCATGAACATGATTTTGAAAATAATACATCGACTATATAAGCGTCCTCGTAAGCAACTATACATCGCCAGTTCAAAACAATGCAATTGTTGGATTCATTTATAGACCTGTGATGGTGCTACAAGTAATGAAAGACAGACAGAATACCTTAAAATAGTGCAAAATATTAGGCGGGTGTCTCAATTCTTCGATGATGAACAGCAGATCAACTCACAACAAGTGTCTCAAATGTTAATGCTGGTTAACCCTCAACATTTCATTAGTCACTGGTTGTTCAAATTTCTATCCATAACGCCGTTTATAACCGAAAATTACAACAAAAACTTATAGAATGAATAAAATTTGCAAGAATTATCCATGATTGATTGTTTCATTTGTCCTAGCAAGTGACCGAGTACCGCTATACAGACTCGCAACTACGAAATTTAAAAAAATACTATACACTTCCGTTCATACACTGTGCGTAATGTCCCTCCCGATTATGACCCGTCCCACGACTACATGGTCCGTGCGTGTGGTAATCGCTTTAATAAGACACCGCGAAAATTACCATAGAGCAGTATGTTTATATCTTGAAGTCCGTTGACCTAATACATATGTAAAAGTATCACCTTGGTTACGCAATCACCACGGTTACGCCGTGAACTCCCACATCATGATTTACACAGAATGTGGAGATTACATGGTACTCTAATCGTCAGAATGAGAGAAGGCAGACGTTTTAGAACTTTTGACGTGATTTACATAAATCTGGAGCATTATCTGAGACTTGTCCGACCCTACCACATCAGAAGTATATATAACTTCCGCCACTCAGACCTTAGTAACGATGCGCGTGTCTTACATGACATCAGAGCAAATCTGTTTCATCTTTTACAATTAACACTTTGTTGATCGATACTATCATCAATTTGTATGTGTATTAGACGCGAAGAGCGCTACTAATCAACAAAACTTCAAACAAACAGAGTTAATACATTATCATAAGCACGCCACATGGATCTGAATCTGATAATTAGTTACAATTTATCTATAAATTCGACCTGCCGGAGTGTCCATAGACATTTTCAAGTTTTAGAATAAAAACAATTATACACCATGTAGAGTATACTTATTTCATCTATTTTTTTTATCTAGACAACTTAAATAAATATATACTGTAACTATTTGTTTGTTTGTAAGTTTTACGACCCATCGACAACCAAGGTCATTTAGGGCTAAACTACTAATGTAACTAATTCTCAGATATAATATTATACATGTCATGTTCAATTTGTAAAGCATGAATAGACAGTCGGCACCACTTCAAGACTTTGTACGGTTGTGTTGACAGAGGGAAACTGGAACACTCGTATAAAACCATCGCTCATCGCATAGCACCAAGTAATAACCTAAATTTATAATGACTTCTTAGACCTTGTGACATTGATATAGAACCGTGACACAGAGGTCGAGGACTAGTAGTTGGATAAGATTCGGCTATGGACACCTTAGCAGCTTGGCCACGACAGGCATGCAAAGTGCTAATAGGAAAATAAGAGCCAAGTGTGTTAAGTTCGACACCTCATTCCCGAGATGAATAACTAATTCGGCCACTGCAGCTCAGAGGTCGAAGACATCTTACCGGGTATCCGGACAGCCATTGCGACCCCTTTTGCTAAACTATATTCTCTATATATTGTCGTTGGTGAACTGGTGATATGTTAATCTAAGATTGGAACCCCTTCTTTTTAAGGTTTATACGTTTACAGAGAGAACTAACGTTCAATCCTATTTTTTCCTGTTTTGAAATTTAACTAGCTCAATTTCTCGTGAGACAACATGTACCTTTAGTAAGAGCATTATTCAGTACAAAACAATTGGGTAATATCATTGGAACGCGCTATAGATATAGGTATGGGTAGATTGCTGTGTCCGCACCTTCTTCAGGATGGACGTGCACCGAATGACGGAAGGGGCGCGCGCGTGCCTTGCCCATGATGGCGACTTTATTGATAAATCACGTGAAGATGAACGATAGCATGTTGTACGCAGGCGAACATGATCAGAGGAATGTGCTTTTATATCGACAAATCATGATGCTTCGCACGGAATCAGGAAAAGTCCAGTATCGTGTTCTGTGCTTGATCTATTTTCTTTTTACTGATAAATCACATAAGTTCGGGGGGCAACGAACTCGGCCTCAAACGTCAGGTAGTCCCAATGGATCACGAACTCGGCCTCAAACTCAGGTAGTCCAATCGACCACAAACGCGGCCTCAAACGTCAGGTAGTCCAATCGACCACAAACGGCCTCGGCCTCGGCCTCAAACGTTAGGTAGTCTAATGGACCACAAACTCGGCCTCAAACGTCAGGTAGTCAAATGGACCATGAACTCGGCTTCAAACGTCAGGTAGTCCAATGGACCACAAACTCGGCCTCAAACGTCAGGTAGTCAATGGACCACAAACTCGGCCTCAAACGTCAGGTAGTCCAATGGACCATGGAATACAAAATCGGCCTCAAACGTTAGGTAGTCCAATGGACCACAAACTCGGCCTCAAACGTTAGGTAGTCCAATGGACCACAAACTCGGCCTCAAACGCCAGGTAGTCCAATGGACCACGAACTCGGCCTCAAACGTCAGGTAGTCCAATGGACCACAAACTCGGCCTCAAACGTCAGGTAGTCCAATGGACCACAAACTCGGCCTCAAACGTCAGGTAGTCCAATGGACCACAAACTCGGCCTCAAACGTTAGGTAGTCTAATGGACCACAAACTCGGCCTCAAACGTCAGGTAGTCCAATGGACCACGAACTCGGCCTCAAACGTCAGGTAGTCCAATGGACCACAAACTCGGCCTCAAACGTTAGGTAGTCTCTAATGGACCACAAACTCGGCCTCAAACGGACACAAACGTAGTAGTCCAATGGACCACGAACTCGGCCTCAAACGTCAGGTAGTCCAATGGACCACGAACTCGGCCTCAAACGTCAGGTACCTGGACCACAAACTCGGCCTCCAAACGTTAGGTAGTCCTATGGACCACAAACTCGGCCTCAAACGTCAGGTAGTCCAATGGACCACGAACTCGGCCTCAAACGTCAGGTAGTCCTATGGACCACGAACTCGGCCTCAAACGTCAGGTAGTCCTATAGACTACGAACTCGGCCTCAAACGTCAGGTAGTCTAATGGACCAAAAAACATCAATATGTTGTTCACCATTCCCATTTTTTCGCTAATTCATTATCATTGCCGTGTCGCTTAAGGTTGTATCATCGCTGTGATATAGTTTAACATCGTCGTGAAGCATTATCGTTACGTTGAATCATCGTCGCGAATGATTGTCGTCGCCGTATACATATATAATGCAGTGAAAGCCTTATCATTGTCACGAATGATTTATAATCTCCTTGAAAGGTTGTACCATCGCCGAGAAATGTTGAATCATCGCCGCTAATGTCTTATCACCATCCAAAAAAGATTTTTATTCGTCGTCGTGTTATGTCATAATATCGACGTGCAAAGTAAAGTTTCATCGTGAAAGACGGTACATTGTCTTGTAAGGTCATATCGTGTCGTCAAGGAATGGGCAATCGCGGCGATGTACCGTTTTCATCGTTGAGGTCATCGTCATCATCGTCGTTAAAAAGACTGTGAAATAATATGCATAAAATTGCTATTATTTATTGTGATTATTCTTAAGTTTTACTGTAATCCTAAAGTACTGTTACAATCTGAAACCTCCGTAGCTTAAATTCCTTTTAGCACGAAAGAAACATAATCTCTACAAATTGCACTGACTAGCACTAGCAGACACCAAACCCGTTCTCCGCCTGCGGATTATCATTCCGACGTATTTTTAGTCAAGAAGTTGAAATATTGCATTTTATTTTACAAGATTATGTTTCGTTCATTATGTAAAGTTTGAAATCTTCCTTTGAAATATCTGGTTTCCTTTGCTGTATATTAACTCATGAACTGCGTCCCAGCAGAGATAAGCTCGACACCACCAATGTAAGGTTAGTGATATGGCGCCTGGATCCTGAGACTCGAGCTTCTGAAAAAATCAGGAGACAAATAAGTATAAAGCTGCAGATCATAAAGCAGATATAAGATGGAAATATTTCAGTACCGATTTCGGCTAATGTAAACTTTCCGACAAGTGGCGGTGAGTGACATACGCGGTGGTCATTGCGAAAGATGGCGTTGTCAGGTACGAAGGATGGAAGTTAGTTGGAGGTCAAAGGTCGATTTCATCCAAACCGTACCTCAAGATAATCTGAACGACCTTGACGTGGCTCTATGACGCAAATCGAGAATTTGAAACGATGGACAGTAGCATGGCGTAACTTTTTTCGCCAATCTGATACGTACATGCAATAATTTACTGAGCATGTTAAAGCTGCGAATCCGCGAAGTTTGATTCGACAATCCAACACAAGTTTTTGTCCTGAATTGAACGTTCGCCGCTGTGAGGAAGGCTTTATACTCCAGGGGTTACTTTCACTTTTTACATCCCTAGACTATAATAAATCTGAAGGCAGTTCGCGAGAAAAAATCCTGACAAATCACAGGCCAGCAGAAACTTATTTTTAAGAATACAGAGAGCAACGCGCAATTCCAAAGCCACAAAGTCAACCACAATGTACCATTATTTGATTCTTTTTTAAACCAAAGGACCAAATTAAGTGTTAATCCGTTAATTGTCGTAGACAGAGCCTTCAGTTTTACTATGCGATAGTCCAGAGGTGGATATTACGACAGTGATAGTAACCTCTGGAATCTGGAGAATGCCTGGCTGAGACACACCATTGTCTACTCTTCCACGATACATAGTTATAAACCGGCAGTGTTTGCTCTTGCTGAACGTTCAGGAGCTGTTTTATTATGCGATCGGGCGGGGTGTGCTGCTCACGATCATTGTCTTTGCCAGTATGCTTCAGTAAGATAGCACTATGTAAATCGAGTTCTGCTATATAAAGGAGACACAACATGGCTATACCACAGCCTCCAACAACATACACACATTTACTCGGGCAATACATACAGGAGTGACCGTCCTTGAATGACCATGTCTGTTAATAGGACGTCAATGAATCACCCAACATCTGCACGATTCATGAAAGACAGGGATCTCAGACAACGTCGTTAAATAGTTCAATAAAAAAATCTTATGATTCTGAACTCGACAAGACATTACATTTTTTTTTGTTATAAATGGAAGCACTTTTCATTCATTGCAGTTTCACTAGAAAAGATTCGGAGTTATGAGTTCCTTGCGGTTTCTAGACAAAACATTCCGTTCCCACAAAAAACACGCCTACATATAGTGGACAATTCAGTGGCGTAGCGCCCGTGCATGCTTGCATGCTCAAGCATGCAATAAATAATCTGACTAACATTTTTGTACAGTCTGAAAAAACACAACATTTGAATACACGTGACGCTGCAGAATATAAATTACGTATAAATACATATGATATGTCCAACTGTATGCCTAACATAACTTTGTGCACATTTGACAGACTTGAAGATTGGCCATTCTGGAAATTTATTAGAATAGTCTATATATTTCCGGTTACCACGTGCATTTAGTTGTTAAATTTGATTGTTTGAATCTTGTCGAAGACAATATTAGACTTCTTCACCAAATTCCCTCAAGCAAATGTGGATTTTGAATCGGGAAACACTTACGAATACCAAAATAAACAACATCGCATGAAAAGTGAGAAATATTCTAAAAACATATAACTATATTTAAATGATAGCAAATCAACTGAAATAGCAATTGCAATATGTTCTTGGCCAAAGTGAATTTTTCAATTTTAGTTCACTTCCCGCCCCGTTAAAACGCGTGTTAATCCATGATGATCGGTGTCTACTCACGAAATAGTTGACTTTTATTTTTGTAGAACATGAACAGATTGTTGATTAAGAAAAAAAAAATTGTTATTGTAATTGTTAGAAATAGCACAGAATATGTAGAAAAATAGGTCATAAATACTATGTTTAATTTTTTTATTGAGGTGGTCGAGGACTGGTCCCTTCTTACGCAATTACGTAAACTTAATATCAATTTTGTTTAAAATATTCGCCATAAGTTTTTCATCAGTTGAAATAACACAAAATTCTCCCATTGCTTACTATTTTAATTTTTACAGACAAAAATCCGTTGTTTTTTTGTTCGAGCACTTGTCAGGGGAGTCTAGTATTATATGTATATAAAAAAATCACCACAGTTCTGATTTTGTGTATAGTTTTGCATGGTTATCAACTAAATATTGTGACCTCCATTTACCATTGGTATATATACTGTACGTTAAAAGTTTCCATAGAAGTAAAATGGTTACTACGTTGTAACAATGTCCCGTCAGCTTCTGGGGGGCTTCGCCCCCCATACCCCCTACCGGGGCTTCGCCCCTGGACCCTGAGCAGGGGGCTATCGCCCCCTGCACCCCCAGGCATGCAGACCTATCCAGACCTAGCTACGCCACTGGACATAACCCTGAGCTTATATACAGCGTTTCGTGCTGGTCAGAAGAAATCGTCTCTAGATTTAACACATGGCTGAAATGTTTGTAAAATATTGCCACTGAAATCAGTTAAAGATTTACGAACGCAGATACATTGAAACTGATACGAGTTTGTTTGGCTTTATGGACATCTTAACAAATTATAAGGTTAAAATCTCTTGACATTGCTATCATCAGTCATGGCCCTCTTCTGGCGATATCCCTCCTTCTCTAATCGCAACTACTCGGAGAATTTTCCGGTAATCTTCGGAATATGTTGCGAATGTCTCTTCCCCGTCCGACATGTAGCTGTTTGGGAGGTTTTCTCAGACTTTTGTGTAGGTATGAAGGTCAAACTGTTATGAAGGTCAATCTGTATTTAAAAACCATGAAAAGGACAAAGATATCATAGACAGATCAGATTGGGTTCAAATGGACTCCAAAGAACGTCATCTTATTAAACAGATGGTCGTTATGCAGGGGTGACCGCTATTGCAAGTTCATTTATAACCAAAAGTTTAGCCTAAACAATTGAAGACTTACGATTTGAAAATTTCGCGATTTAACGTTTAGAATGACATCAGGGAAAATATTTTCGCAACAATGACAATAGCCTGCGAAATAACCGGCTACGCGGTAGCTACAAGTAGTCTAAAGATTTGGATATGTCCAGATACGAGCGCTATAACGAAGGGGGTGTCAATATACAATACTAAATCAAACGCGAGGCTTTTCATTTGTGTAATGATTTGCTATGAATTTCGTATGGTATCTTCAATCCATATTAACTACAGATTGATTAATTTGTAGACTAAACCTATGCTAAATTATAGGCATGCAGAAAATTCCGACATCCTTAAAGGTCATTTGTTGTCAAACACGACACTAAATAGCAGTTAGAGAGGTTGTTATTAGTTCCCCGCGACTATCCCATATATATGTGCGTATGTGTATTGGGTGTATCTTGCTTCAGCTGACATGTAAACAAATAGTGCCGAAAGAAAACAATTACAGCGTGTTATGTACACGGGGATGTCTATCGTCGATACACTCCGTCCAAATGGAAAAACAATCAAGATTCCATAAATTCCAACAAAACTGGGTCAAAAACTCTGCACATGTTGCATATGCTGTGAAACACTTGAATATCATTCCTAAAGATCTGTTCGAATAACTCACTAGAAAGCTTGATATAAAGAAACATTATAAGGAAATATAGATAATACATTGAGAGATGATTCCTGTTGCCTGCACAGGTAGGGATGAGAGGGGGCAGGTACCTGAGTTAGTGATGCGGAGACGAGCGGCCATACACACCGTGCTACTGGCCCAGCAGACGGCGCGCTCTTTACTAACTCGCCAGTGATGAAACTGACAACGCTGCGTACACACGTGCTTTCTCGCGCGACCTGTCACACATGACGTAAGGGATATATCTACCTGCAACTTTCGCTTTGTCATTCAGGGATTTACAATTATTTCCAAAATGGAGAAACATAGGACCGATGGAGTTAAAAAGAAATCTGTGAAGTGTTCTAAAGTTATTGCTGTAAGTCTGTCGTGTTTTGTAGCGGCAGTGCTTGCTGCCTTGATTTGGAGCCTTGCATCCTATCATCAAACTTTGGTCCTCTTGCAAACTCGAGTGGCAAAACTTGAGGAGGATCGAATTTCTTATGAGAGAAATATTGAAAATATTGTGAAAGAAAGAGTAGCAATTGAAGTTAAAAAGGTAAGTTCAAAAAACTAAAAATTGCAAAGAAAACAAATGTAAGAATTTAAAGTTTTTGTGTGTGGCTATGTTATGATGAAAAGCACGTGTTCACAAATTAGAACTCTGGTGGGATATCTGGTGTGTCTGTTACCATGGGCAGCAGATATGGATGTAGTATATATGTAAAAGAAACCTACTTTATACTATAAAATGTATGAGAAAACTTAGGCATGTATAGTTGTAATGGTATGCAGTAACTAAAAGCCAATATCAAAATCACAGGCAGAAATTGATGGAATGTGCTGTTTACTGGCAAAAATGAAACAGAAGATATGTTATTTATAAAAAAAACCTCAATAAAAACATCCAGTGTGTATATCTGGCATCAATTTGGGATTTTTAGTGAAAAATGTTGGTAGTGTATTTTTGATAGAGAGGAGTTTCCTGTTAGAACTGGGTCTGTTAGACTTGTAATCTGGCCTTATCCTGTTGTATTTGTAGCATTTTGACAGTTTATCTAAAGAACCAGAGGGCCACAAGCGAGTGGCTCGCCAAGCGGCATGTCCATGTACACAAGGTGAGTTTCTGATCCGGTCCTTATCAAACCACAAAATTTGTGGAATTAGTGAAAAGTTGATATGTTTAAAGTTGTTAAAGGAGAAGCTATCATCCCATAATTTTCAACAAAAATGTACAAGTGAGGCAAAAACTTCAATGAAATTATTCTGTGAATGAAAATATGAATGGATAACTGCAATGTATAATCATGTATTCCATAAAAATGTAAAAAAAGTGAGTTAAAACAAAAAACATACAACTTTACTAAAATATATAGTATTCAGTTGTTGATAACAACTTGAAATATATCTAAAATAACTGTCTTTTTAGAATCATCATATATATCATCTATTTTTTTAAGGAACTTTTATTGAACTTTTAGTGAAATGGTGTTGTTATATAATGTTTCTTTTTAAGTTAGGCCTACTTAAATAAAAAAAAGAAACTTTATCTTGTTTGAAAGGGGCTTTAAACAAATTGAAACAAATTGTTGTTCAATGAAATATTTTTAATTGAATTGAAATTAAAAAGAATATTTTGATAATATGTAGATAAAAGTTTATTGCAGGACTCTTACAGTTCTGCTAAATGATTGATTCAATTTTGGAATTATATTATTAGCTCACCACTATATAGTAGGAATTACAATCTGCAGGATGTCATAGTACAAATGTATGATTAAATTAAAAACAAAAACTGGTGTACTATGTGTAGTTTTGAGAAGAATGATAATATCTAAACTAATTCTCTTGTACTTTTAAACATCATATAAAGTTTATTGGAATGGAAAATGTGATATTCAATATTCTAGAGAATATATGAGAAAGATAGGAGATGGGTTGTGTCAGAGGCAACTGTCAATTAAACTGAGTATTGTTACTGATACGGGGTCCAGCACAATTAAGACAAATGCCTAATGTCAGTGTCTATCAGAGATAGGGGATTGGACATGTCTTAGCTGGTCTAAATATCAACAAGTACACTTGATCACAAGTCCATCATTCTAGCCTCCCTGACAAAAGAGTTTTTTCTTTAACGTTTTCAGTTACCAGGTATTTATAATACTGATCTATATACAAGCTGTATCAACCATGACTAAGGTTTTATGGGCAATGATCTTTTATCGCAAATTATGAATTATTGTTAAATTTTGCAAAGGTGACTTGGTAGTATTAACAAAATGTGAGCGTTGAAATGCGAGATGTTAATTCCTTCTTATCAAATGTTATTAGGAATATGTTAAAATGTAGAAAATTCCCTCGTATTCTTTAAGAAAACCTATATATAAAGTATATGAAATTGAAAGTTTCCCCCTTTTCATGTAGAAGTTACTGTTAAGGAGACAATTCACTCAGGCTAATTCTTTTACATAACCAAGAAGCCAAATACAGCATAAATGTATTGTTCTACATTTCTTATGAAACATATAACGTAAAACATTGACAAATTCCTCGACATTGTTAAGTATTTTAATTAATATCGTTGAAATATCAAATCGTTGATCAATACGATTAAGCAGGTACAATATGGACGCTGTACCCATACCCGAGCCAAAGTAACGCACGTAATGAACTACATAACCACTGAGAAGGTGATAAAATGATTTTTAGCCAAGACAATTCACTTAATAGGTAAACACACTATTGTCAGAGCGATTTGAGCAGTTTTAGACAAAAGTTGCATTACTCTACGAGCAAGGGACAGGGTTCGGCATACAAGAAGTTTGACCACAGTGTGTAATGGCGGACAGCGAGCGAGTTTGAACATTTCACACATATGTCACCACTATGGGCTTTTCATGCATATCACAGTAAAACCGACTGATCTAATTTCCATTTGAACTTGTTTTTTTTCGATATATGTACAAATTTTAATGTTCTCTTAGAATGAATTGTCCCTTTAAACAAATTTTAAACAGTGAAAAAATTTGAGTTTCAAATTTTGTTTCGTTTGATGCAATTGTGAAATTAGTCTAAGACAGCCATTACCAAGTCAGGTGAAAATTGTATTTTGTAAAGATATTGTTCACTGTAATGTATTCTATCAGATGGCTTGTGACTATTGTGTCCAAATGAAAAGATATGAGAAGGGAAATTCCCTCTCTTAAATATATGGTATACTGTGATGCAGTTATGCTTCAGTGATATAGCACTATAAAAAGGGCAAGAGTTCCACTATAAAAGAAGACACAACATGAATATACCGCAGTCTCCCAAAACACGCACCTCGCACAACATACACGCAACACACCGCATACATGGGAGGCCGTCCTTATATGACCATAGCTGTTAATAGGATGTTAATTAATCAAACAAACAAACAAACAATGATGAAATTTACGCCTCAGTATATTGCATCCATACAAATGAAGAGACATGAGATGGGAAATACCCAATTATGGCGATATTGTCAATTGTGATATAATTGTTAGATTAGACCAATGATTTAAGATTCAAAGCTGTCTACAAAGACCAACCAAGGAACACAGAAAAAGGTCTTTATATCCAAGTGGTCTTTATAGGTCAAATAGTGTTGAAATTGGCCTTTTTTTGGACCCACAGAATGTGGTCTTATTAAGTAAAAATGGTCTTTATACAGAGGTGGTTGCTAAGACAGGTTTTACTGTATGTCATATTTTCGAATCAATATACTTTTATAGAGTTTTTCTTGTATCTCTGCGAGGAAATTGCTGTTGGATATTTCTGATAATTTTATTACCCTTCATTTAGTAATTACCATAGAGCAGGTTATTTTTGTAGACCAACGAGAATGATGTGTTAGCGATTTTAAATTTTAGATATCATTCAACCATTTCTCAATATTTCGCGGATCAAATTTTCGCGATCATAGCAATGTGCCGCAAAAATATCATTCCTGCGAAAATAACCTGCTATAGGTATTTTGCAAATGTCTAGCTAGGCCTTGTTAAGGATCTGTGAGCCCTTGCTTGCACCTCTTTGCATTCTCAGTAACACCTAGATGTAGAACATCTATTCTTCACGCCTGGATGATTACAAAGCAGCTGTAAAAATCACTGTAGTTCTGGTAATGTAATCAATATATTGATGAGTTTCCCTGCCTTGGATGATACTATGGTAAAACAGATTACATAGACTTCTGTGTTAATTGTGTATTTTGTAAAGGAGAACTGTATAACTTCGAAATATTTGTTGTTTTCTTTACTAATGCACCATGAATTAAAAAATAAAGAACTACATTTTACATTATTGAAAGTACTATGCCATAATATAATTATGCCAACATCAAATATTTCTACCCATAACAGAATTTGAAAGTTACAAAGTACATAGGTATGAACATTTTATGATATACAGTTTTATTATATGACTGGTGCTTTTGCTGTATTTTGATTGGCCAATACGTTTTCAGAAGTATTCATCAACTGCGATTTCAACACCGAAATCAGCGGCAAAAAACACACGAGGTTACTGGACTCAGTCCAGATACCTCTCGCGAGTCCAGTAACCTGTGTCAAAAATAGATCGAGAAAAACTCCCTTGGGATGTGACGTCATAATCACTTTTGATGTCGAGTCGTACCCAAATATAACGTAACGGGAGTTTCCCTCATTCAATGACGTCGGGATAATCTGTTGTGACGTCATTCTTATAGTCGGCAACATATATGGCGGAAGGCAGCAAGTTTACTGCGATCAACGGTGATCAACTGCAAACTTCAATTTATGGAAAACGTTCAAGAATGCCAGACGGCCTGCAGTTGGTACAATATTCCGGTTCTACCAGTCTACACCGTTAGCAAGACGCATTTGGATATTTACCATATACTACATGTAAACGGAAATTTTGCAGATATCGTCCTTTTTTGGTAGTTTAGTCTTTTTGAAGAGCCGGGTTAATATCATGTAAGTGTCATATAATAAAACAGTTATAGACCTATTCTCAGGTGGATACGGTGAGTTATCAACCCTCGAAAATGATATAACCCTCGGCCTCCGGCCTTGGATATATCATTTATTCGGGTTGATAACTCACCGTATCCACCTGAAAACAGGTCGATAATTGTATAGTAACGGAGAGGATAAGATGTATAGTGCCCTGACTGGGATTCAAACCCAGGACCGCCAAACATTAGCCTGATGCTCTACAGGTTGAGCTACTTGGTCGATGATGACTGAACCCGAGTCCAATCTCGCTACGCATTCATTTCACAAACAATTTGTTTGTTTCTTTCAATTTGTATGTTTTATTTCCCATTATGAAAGCTAAGGTCATTTAGAGCTAGACTATTCATCTAAAAAAATTTACAAAATGGCCAAGATTGGTTTTTTTCACAGGTCAAACTTTTCATGATATAGACCAAAAATTAACAAAATTAAATATCAGCGAATAGAATTTTCATTGTTTGGCTTCAAGGTTATAGATAATTCACCCAATTATTAATATTTTCACGGATCAAAATATCACAATCGCGTCGATGACCCATGAAATCGTAAAAACATGTGAAAATAACCGGCTATATGGTATATGGTTAGAAAACTTTATAAGTTCAGATTCCAGATCAACTATTGTGGTATATAGATGTATTCAGGTGTTTGCATGACAAAGGTTTTACATGTGATAAAGTGTGGTGTAAATGTCTACAGTGGCTTTTCACTTTTTCAGTGGATATCTGAGAAGGGTGTCTACCTCAGGAGATTCTCATTACAGCACAATGCTTACTGGTTAGAGATATGTGTGGGAAAATGTGAAGGTTGTTTGTTTACCCAAAAACTTATCCCAAGCTTAACAAAACAACACCAATTAAATCTGCATGATCTCGACAGTAGGGGTGTCAATAGCAACGAAACCTGAAATTAGCCGCCCCAGGAATAAATGATCCATGGGCAGTAATGGTTTTGTGCTATTGTGAGGTTTTCAAAACCTGGAATGGCTAGTAGCATAGGATGTTTACTGTGTAGCTAGCTTTTCTCATTGATAGGCTGAAGGTATTGTCTGTCCAGAAGGTTTCTCAATTTTTCTAGAACTTTAGGGTCCCGAAACTTCTGAATGAAAAATGTTATTCGTATAATGAGTTGTGTCTAGATAACATTTTTGTATGTTTTTGCTAGATATTCTGTTAAAAGCCAGGGTCGTTTAAGGACATTCCAGGTTTAGAAAGTGGAGGAAATCCAAAGTACCAGAGTAAAACCAGGGTGTGTTGCTTGGTGTAAATAAATCAAACAAATAAATAGGACGTTAATAAATCAAACAAACAAATCAACCTGTGATCAGTACATCCACAACTGCCATACATGGGATTCAGTATTATTGCTACAACACTGGCTTAAACTGTTCTGTATTTGCAAATTACAGAGTTATCTGCCCTTGCAGGTAGTTTTGTTACGTCATGTGATTACTAGAGTAATGTCATACGTTTCAGAGAAAACGATGTGAATTGCGTTCACAAAATAATGACATAACAATCGTTACCTATCTGCAAGGGAGCTAAAAGTGTAATATCTTGTTTTATAGCAAAGTTTTTCAGTTTTTATCGCAATGTTTATATAACCTTAGTTAGTTATATATACAGTTGTATAATATTTTTATAATTCCTCAGGAAAAGAGTGATTGTCTATAATAGCTATTTTCTATTTAAGAGTCTGAGTACAAGTGATAAATGTCGACATTCCCGAAACTGTGTAGTTTAATGACAGAGAGTTTATAACACAATGGTAATAACACAACAATGTAGTCTTTATGGTGGTTTAAATGTATTTATTGCTTTAGATTTTCTTAAGTTTTCTCACAGCACTGAAGTTCAACATTTCTAAAATTCCTGTGATGTCAACAGGTTAAAGGTCATAGGTCAATGTTGAAATTGTGAAATTGACAAATAGAAGATGATGATAAAGCTGAACTGAGAAGAATTTGTCTAAGACTGCATTTGTTCAAGTTAGTACCAATAAGTACAGCATTAAGGTCAAGGGGATGCAGGTGAAGGTCATGAGATCAAAGAAAAAATGTTATGATAATAACTGATTCATATCTTGCTTTCAATGTTTACAATGATGAGACTTTTCTCTCAGAATATTATTAATTTAGTAGACTACAGTGTGTGTTTCATCATATGCCTTTCTGGCTACTTTTCCCTCAGCTTCTTTTACTTCTGCTTCTTCTACTTCCTGTGTTGATATTATTTATTTGAAAATGAAAATAAGGAATGCTTGACATTTGTCAATAATGTCTTTATTCTATGTTGTCTGTCTTGCCCTGAAGAGCATATGTCTAAGTTGGAATGGTGGGATGATATGAGAGAGGGGAGGGGGTATGGGTTTGGGGGAGGGGAGAGGAGGTGGAGATTGGGGCTAGAGGTAGGTGCTGTAGAGTGCTTCAGTACCAGTTGTTTCATTATTCTCCCTTGGTGGTCAGACTCTTCCCCTATAAAAACAAGCATCTGGTACACCAAGTATGCCTGCTTGTACAATACACATAATGTTATTGACTGACTGCAGTGTCCAAATATTTGTATCTGGGTTACACCTGCTACCATCCAATTACCAGGAGGACATATTTAGGGGCCAGAATTTTGGCTGCACTTGTCTGTCGTTTTAATTAAAATGTGGAGATGTTAGTTATTTTGGGAGAATCGTGTAGGGTGTGTAGTTATATCAGGGTATTGTCTGATAAGTAATGGTGGGTAATTTGAGTGTGACGGGATGTTCAGGGTCATTATATTAACCCAAGAGTGACCTCCCTTATTTCTTCCATTCATCCTGTTAGTGTAAACAATTATATCATCCTCCAGTTGCCATGGTGATTGGTTAATTTTCAGGTGCGTTCATGGTGTTGCTGTAATAGTTTGTTGACAAGCTGTTATCTTGTCTTATTGTTCTCAGTAATGCTTAACATGATAACATCCTTAATTACACAATAAGGTCATTAAGGACAGTCTCCTGTATGTACTTAGTGCATGCATGTCAAGAGCTTGTATATGTTTAAATTGTGGAATATTAGTGATGTGTCTTCTTGTGATAGAGAAACTCATGGAGACTAATAACTCATTCAACCTGAATTCCCTTAATGGACTGGTCCAGTCTTTGAATAAGGAGAGCCTATGTGTCTTCACAGGGTGAATTCAGGAGTTAAACAGTCAAATTGCCTATTTTATATAATCGACTTCATGTTCATAAATACTTAAAGGAATATAACCAAATTTGTCTGGTATATTCCTATGAGGTGGAATTCAAAATGCTTCAAATGGATAGGCTGAACACCCAGGGTATGAGGAGCATAAGTCAAAAGGGGTCAATTTGACTAGATATATATATATAAGTAATTTCTTTTCTGAAACTGAGCTATGCATAATGGATATCATTGATATTTGAATGGTAGTATCTGTAAGCGACGGGGATTCAGTCAGGGTCTAAAAGGGTTATATTAATTTGACTATTCATATAAGTAGTACATATAAGCAACATTAAGAAAGATCTCTACATCTAATCAATGGATACCATTTTTTCTTGATATTTAACTAGTAGCATACCTATGGCGTGTGCTTCAAATTGCACAATTTGTAGCTTTTCTGAGGTTTACCAAGTTAACAGGCCTCTTAGGTATCAAATTGGTGATGATAATTAGATAGTTGATACCTTACCTCTTAGGTAAGGAACTTTTGCAAAATGATATAGCGAAAAATTTAGTTACTAAAAATATACTGACTCCACAGTTTTACTTTACATGGCAAAAGTTCACCAACAACTGATATTCGATATTGTCCCAATAGATTGACATTATGAAAATGGGAAACAATTCTAGATGAAATACATGTAGGTATCAAACCACAAAACAAAACCTGAATCAAGATTCTTTTGTCAGATTAAATTTTGATTGAAAGCAATTTGTTCTAGTGCACTTAGGAAATACAGATAAGCATAAGAAATGAAGAAAATTTGTGGTACACTCCTGTTTCCATCAGAGATAATTAGTAATACACAGAGACACAATACCACTGCTATCATTGGAGAGAATGAAAACTGAAATTTCAATTCCTAGAGGATGAAAGTTCACAAGCCTAGTCGGTTGGTGTAAAGTCACTAGTAGCTGATTTTGTTTGTATTTGTACAGGTATCAACTATCTAATTATCATCACCAATTTGATACATGTTACATTGACAGTAAAACCTGCATTAGGAATCAACTTTGTTTTCAGTTTTTGCATATTACCGAGTTGTCTCTTGCGGGAAAGTATCTATTGTTACATCATTACTTTGTGAGCACAAATTACGTCGTCCATAACGTTACACATGACGTAACAAACAATACCTACCTAGAAGGACAGATAACTCTGTAATATGCAAATACAAATAGAGACCACCTGGGTCCAGTTTCATGAACATTCTTTGATTTTTAAGGAATTATTAGCTTAAAATTCTCCATAGAAAAGCATTCCAGATTTTAAGGAAAGCTCCTTTTCTTGTTTGCTTTCATGGTAATTAAGATAGTTTTCTTAGGCTCCAAAAAAGGCCAATTTCAAAAATACCATTGGACCTTTGTTTAAGGACCAGAACATATTGCAGTGGTCCTCTGGCTGAGCGGTGACCCGCATTAAGTTTGGTCTTTTAGTTGAGAGGCAAGTTTGTTAAGATGTGGTCCAGATTAGTTCAGTCCTCAGAGAGACTATACACAATACTAAAAATGTCTACCCGCGTCAACAGTTTAATTTATCATCCTGTTATCAATGAGATGGCTTACTTTAAAAATATTTTTTTTAGTGGTAAATATTTTTTTATGGGCTAGAAATGATTTCTGTGGTAGAGAGGCCTGCCAGGGCCGATGTGGAGCTCATCCTAGGAGCTCATTTCTACCGCCGGGAGACAGGGGAGCAATTCGGAAACACTTGATATCCATATGGCTATTCCACGGAGGCAACTGTGGAGCAATTCCGATACACTTGATATCCACACGGCTTCACATCGGAGGTAACAGCAGGTCTTCTTCTATACCTTCATCGTCAGCCAATAAAACAGAAAGACCAGATCACATTGAGTTTTTAATTTTTTGATAATTTACGACTCTACATACCTAGGTGGCAGCACATGGAATATCGAGGCCTGGCTTTACGTGATAAACAGCCAGATGATTGATATTTAAACGATTTTCATGATGATGTGTCGGCGTTGCGATTGTTTTTACATTTTGTTCCAGACAGGGTAAAGAGAAAAATGTTTTTTACTTGTTTAGAAGATGTAACCTAAGCATCATTATCTGAGTAATATCTGTTACTTGCTCATAAGCCATCGTCTAGGTATCCATGGTAATAATTGGACAACCCATTGGCAGGAGACCTGATATTGGACATTACATGATAAGTATTGTTGACTGATCCGAAAATCTTATCTTAATCCATGGGTATGGAATTATCTGTTACATTGAAGACAGACAGTATTTATTGTATTACCGGAGTTCTTCTTGTTATTCTAATTCAGTTTTGCCTCCAAGGTCATAATTTTCAAAAGATAAAGTATTTTGACAAAAAATGTAGCATAACCACATCTATGAAGCTGATTAGTAGATCTCTGTTATAAGGTCATTGTAACCTTGACCCCAAGGTCAATGTCAAATTAATTTATCAGTTATTCTTATCTGGGCAATGATTTTTTACAATGATAAGGAATTTTTGTTGTATACCTGAATCATACATAGTTAATGACTAGTGCACTGTAATCATGTCATAATGGCCTTGACCCTTGGCCTTAGGTCAGGGGTCAGATATACCTATTTCAACCAATCAAAGGTTCATCCAAAAATGATAATCTTGAATCTTAGGGCAGGGGTCAGATATACCTATTTCAACCAATCAAAGGTGTATCCAAAGGTGATAATCTTGACACTTAGGTCAGGGGTCAGATATACCTATTTCAACCAATCAAAGGTGTATCTAAAGGCGATGTCTTTTATACAGTTTTGTTTGCAAAATCTTATTATTTGTAAAAAAATTCTTATCCTAGGATCAATATGGTTTGTTTATAACCTATCCATTTGAATGGCTCATTTTGTTCTACATCTCATTGTCATGAAAACCTAATAAGATTAAAAAGCGATGGATATGAATGCAGGTTTACTCCTTATATGTCTTGATGTTCTCATCAAAAGGATGCATTCACAGTTGAGAACAAACAAATTGTCTTTTCTATACAAGCTTCATATCTTCATCATAATAATTTGGCTGGCTTTAACTTAATGAGGCTGTATTGTTCAACTTTTTGATTGGTTGGTTTAGATTCCCTTAACTATCATTTACAATCTTAGAGCTCTGGGGAAATCTATCCAGTAACTTAAAACAGTCTTCCTGAATCCTTTGTCACCAGGAACTCATTAATGTGCAAGTATCAAAATCAGACACATATCCTATACATAATCCATCGGGAGCTTCCTTGCAATTCAACAATGTCATAGAGGCTACAACAAGAGATGATTGTTTTTAGAATATTCTGTCTTGACTGGAAGAGATTTCAATTACAGCTTCCATGTTTATAATTTCAGTGATATGTAAAGCTAAAAGTCATAGATATCTATCTTATAACCAGATTTTAATAGCTAAGACCTTGCCATTATGTGGAAAAGATTTGATGAAAAATCAAACATATTGGGCAACTTTTATCACAATATGAGTATCTTACTCTGACATCTAACCATTATCTACAGAATAATGGAAACTCTGTCTTTAATTTATTTTAGAATGATATGAGTGTCTGTATACCGTAACTCGATCCATTTGACGGAGTTGATCCCTTGTCATATAGAATATTAATTGCATACTGGTAGAACATTATTGAAGATTCTGTGTTTGAACCCTGGTCTAGGTGTTCAATTTTCCACTTTTAGCAAAAGAGGCAGATAACTTCAACATAAATTATGGGATAATTAGTAATTGTACTATACCTTCAAA
The DNA here is from genome assembly GCF_041381155.1 of Argopecten irradians. NCBI lineage: Eukaryota > Metazoa > Mollusca > Bivalvia > Pectinida > Pectinidae > Argopecten > Argopecten irradians. Next base: position 31,694,911 of record NC_091138.1, on the reverse strand, counting down.
TAAAATTTGCAAATGATAAAAAATGTGTAAGAAGAAGTTTAAAGAATGATAATTAACACATACACACATTTCAATACTAACTTAAATGAATGGTATGGGGAGTGTGTTGGGTGTTTCAGTCCTGTCCTGACCCATTCTATTCCTTACTGTCTCGCTTTAACTTATGGAAATTGGGACATTTGCCTAACAGACAATTCCAGATAATTATTATTTGAAAGGAACAGTCTCTGTCACTCAAGTGATGGAGCATCTTTGCTTCGGTCAGTAGCGATATGGATTTTCAGGCCAGTGACCCAGGTTTGATTCCTGCTTGGGGCATTCTACAAGATTGTGTATTTTCCCCTGTTCTTCTTTAATTTTTATATTATATATTCTAAAATATCTATTTTGAATAATTAGCTTTTTCTTTATGGAATTTGTGTTATAAAACAGCACTAAAATTGCTGAGTGATTTGAGTCCTAAAAGTATAGGACTTTTGTGTGATATGGCTTCCATCAGAACTGAATAGATATGTTTTTAAGTGGCAACAGTGAATTATGATCAGAAGGCAGCCATGTTTCTGTATGTATGTTTAGTTAACCTCGGATGCACACCCTCCACCTGGTTCTTTATATCTATACACACATCACCTACCAGAAGATAAAGGTACAAACATTGAACAACATCACATGAAATAGCATTCCACAGGTCAAACATGTTGTTTGAATTATGTTTGGTTTTGTTTTTAGCATATTTCACATCCTGTTAAGCCAGTGTCTTTTCGGGATTTAAGAGGTTTTGGAAGTAGAGAAAAATCTGAGTACCCAGAGAGAAAAAACAACCAAACTCAGTACCTGGAGAACCTGCCTTTAATTAGACTTTGATCAGTTAGCAACCAATGTCCTATTTGTATGTTAGTTGTGGACAAAAGTCAGCTATATTTTAACTCTTTCCATAGCCAATGCACATTAATCTGTCACAGCATATATCATACATATGCCTTCTTTCTTTTATTGCATTATTACACATGATTAAAAGACTAACAAGTTTATACACCATGCCATAACATGAATTTTGTTTAATTGGGATACAATGGGGTGTATGTGTGTGTGCTAAATACAGCATGTATGGTAAGTATATATGGAGGAGGGCAGTATGTTTTAAAATCAAAATGTTAAGATATTTGGACTTGGATCTGTGTCAGTGGAAGACTAGCTTGTCCCTCTGTTTGATTTCCCCCTGTGATACAACATACCAAAGAGAAAATGGTATTCAGCGCTAATGGACAGGTTATTGGTTTGCCAAGATGGCCTGTTCTTCTGTAATTAGAGGTAATGTGTCTATACATAAAACATCATCCATTTATCGCTAATGCCTCATCTACTATAAGTTCACAATCAATCTCTATGTTGATGGATTGTGCCCCAATTTCTGACTGATTACCTCCCCTGTCCTCCTGTCTTAATGTAATTATTTCCCTTTTCTGTTTGCTTTTATGTTATTACCTCCCATGATATGGAGCTAATTACCTCCCCTGTCTTCCCCTCTTGGGGAGATAACTTCTCTAATCTTTAAACTATCTCCCCTTTCCTGCTCTAAATAAGAACTTCTCCTGTCTTCCCATTTCATATTTTAATATTTCTGTGGCATTTATCCGGACTGTAAGTTATTATCTCCCCTGTCCTGTCATTTGGTTATTACCTCCCTTGTCGATTTGAGATCCTGAGTAAGTGGTCTCATTTGGCAGGTGGTCCCTTTACAGAGGTCACTAAAGCAAGTTTGTGATTGGATACTGATCTCATTTCAAACTTACTGTGACATTTTGGAAGTTTTTTTTAGATCTGATAGAAAGTAAACTCATTTCCACTATGTGAATGATGCAACTTTGGACAAATCCTAGTTCAGTTAACACATTTACCCCTGAAGACACATTTATGGTCTACTAAACCAAAGACTTGACCAGTCCATATTGAAATTTTCAGGGGTGAATAAGTCAAACTTCATGGAAGTAGTACAGAAAATCGTACAACAATACAATGAAAGAGTGAAAAGGAACATGTAGTACAGACAGAAAATACATGTAGTCACTTTGCATTATCTGCACGTGTGTTCTTGCCCATTAAGAAGGAGGTGTGAACCGAGAAGTGTTGGTATTCAGTGTAATGTCTCTACCAGTTCTCAATGGGAGCGTGCCTGGTGGTGGGTGGATGTACACTATCTATACTCCACATGTGAAGGATGCTAAAATGTGTGATGTAATGTTACACCTTAACATTTCAAGTTATATCAGGATTCTGTATCTGATTTAATGATGATATCTCCTGAATGGTAATCATAGTAAGAAAACATGACGTACAAACTTAGATCTTTATCCAATGTCCACACCCTTGGGATCAGGGATTAGGTGGAATATCATTGGTATCGATGAGTCAAATACAGTCAAACCTATCCATAAAGACAACTCCAGGGACAAGGGAAACCATGGTATTAATGAGTCAAATACAGTCAAACCTATCCATAAAGACAACTCCAGGGACAAGGGAAACCATGGTATTAATGAGTCAAATACAGTTAAGCCTATTTATACCACTCCAGGGACACCACAGGGAAACCATGGTATTTAGATCCAGTTGGTCTTTATACAAATGTCAAATTTTGTCGAAATTGTCCATTTAGGGCCTTGTGTAAACATTGGCTATTTGGTACTCTAAGAAAGTGGTTGTATTAAGCAGGTGTTTTTTCTGTACAGTGTATTAGTAACAAGGAGTCAACAATTGTGAAATCTAGGTTGTTATTAGGTTAGCATTAATTGAAATATGGGTCAGTATCCAGCCAAGAAATGTCTTATTCAAGAAATGATTCAAAAATTTTACAATCAACCCTGTCTTGAAAGGAAAAACATTTGATATAGCCAATTGGTCTTTATACATTTGTGTTGTATGAATGGTATAGCCATTTGGGGAAACCATGAAAGCTGTCCTCTTTATCAGGTGGTCATAATACTAAGGTATCGGGAATGGAGGTTTAACTATAAAGTAGAACTGACTGAAAAGATCTTGAGCAAGTGTTGGGGTCAGGTGCAGGATGTTGTGTAATCTGGTGTTAAAGAACGGCATACATCATTGATGGGGAGCGTATGGTATGGGAGGGTGCAGTATATTATGGAGTACCACTTGACTGGAGGTTCTGCCGGCTGATAAGTGCAGCCAGGGAGGTGTAAACAGCACAGATTCACCGATTCTACACTCAAGCGGACATTTTTTATGTGCCGTTATCTTGTCTGTTAATTACAGGTAGTTTGATTGTGTAATAAAAGACCGGGATGGATATGTGTAGAGGGAGACGGTGATGGGTGTGATAGTGTCAACGAAAGGCTCTTGTTTTCATTGATAAGACATTCCTGAAGTACAAGCTGTCCAAATCTCTTCTTCCAGCTTACGCCAACGTCTCAGCTTCTCACACTTTGTAGCGGATCCAAGTTGAGAGGAAAATGTAACTGGACAGTTGTAGTGCTGAATGGAAGAGAAATTACCTTCCACAATGGAACCTTTCAATCAAACCTTTTTAAGACCAACTTGAATCATTTGAGTTATTGAGTATGTAAATATCAAGATTTGTTCAAAAATATAAATACTTGCCCGACAGGTTTTAAGTTCAATTAGAAATAAAGATAATTTGTTTTGATCCTAGAAATTTAGTTGAAATGATTTGAATCGGGTTAATGCAAGAAAGAAACGTCATGGTAGTGAAACTTTAATGCAACTCAAGGACGAGTGATGGAAATTTGAAATTTTGAATAGGTAATTCACCATTTCCACACGATGGCTTTAAAATACTCTTGTATCTTAGCAACTGTGTTAGTGCAATGTTGGTGCTAATCCATGCAGCTGGAAATTCATGACGGGGAAAATGAAAGGATTTTTAAATCTAGAAATTATATACACTTTTAGACAAATTGGTATCTACTTTAACCTTGAGATGTTTTCAACATTTACTCTGTAGGCTCTGCCTGTGATATGAGGGGTATTTGGCACAATCTTAATACCAGGGATTTAGAGTGATCTGCTATTGCTCACCTTCCTTACGTAACAGGAGAGGAGAAAATGTAGTGATCCCTGAATCTCATATCTATAGAGCTACTTGGTCAGTGGTGACCAATATATGGTCCAATTTCACTATTCTTGAATACCTTGATAGTAGTAATTCAATTTTGAAATGAAAATAAAAACAAGTTTTAGTGTATTAATTTGATAACTTAATATGGGTTTCTTTTTATAGCAAATTAATTCACAGCATCAGTGCTGATATAGTGAGGTAAAATTTTGAGCCATTTACAATTTTTCTTTTGGCATATAACAGAAAAACAACTTCAGTAGGGACAGAAATGAATTATTAATTATGTATCGGTTGTATTTTAATCTTAACTAATAGTAATTATAATACCCTATTCGACTCAATTAGCGCCCATATCCTTATAAATGCCCCTCCCGCTTTTTGAGGCCTCGATTTCACTTGCCCATGCTTAAATAAAGACCAAAACTACACAAAACTGTCTAGATTTGCAATAATTATGTCTTATTAGCACCTTTTCAATTTTTTAAACGCCCTGGGCGCTTATTGGGTCGAATACGGTATATAAATTTTTTGCAGCCAAAGAACATTCAAGATTAAAAGATGTCAAGAAGACAGTAAAAAAAAATGCACTGTTACGAAAATAAAAACTGTTGGAGGTGGGGCTGAGGGGCTCAACTCTGGTTTCTTTCTTCGTCTGTTATTTGGTTAGGGAGGTTAAAGATTTAATTGAGTGTTGTAAGGTAGTGGAGTGGTGGGATATGGGGGAAGTATTGTGGTTGCTGATGACACCAGCCAGGTACAGTGACAGCCTGACAGGTGGCCCCTACAGACACCTTTATGACCCCTAAAAGCAATACTGTATAAGAATGTGCCATGCTAACCCACCTGGTATCAGTCCAGGGCTCGTGCAGTATTGACTTGGAATTAAACAGACTTTGAAAGTCTGGACTAGGTTAACACAGGTACATGTAAGACAGGTGAGGTCCTGGTGTGTACTGGGTGGTCCGTCGCGATGAAAGTCTTCAGGACGGTACTGGATGATTTCTCTGATGAACTGTTCAAGGTACCTGTTTGTAAAAATGCCAATTTTGCAAGCCTGAACTCTGCGAGAGGGTATTACAGTTTCAAAGCTAATTTGTGTGATTTGGTGTATTCCTTGGGTTTAAATTGTGATTCTATGTTCCTGTGTGAGATGGTTGTGTTCAGATTTTAAACATTGGTGGCAGCCTACAGTCCATTACACAAGCACATGGCTATGGTTCGAGGCTTTCCTCTGAGTGCATTTGCCAGCTCTGTTTTAAAATGTTACAGATATTTTTTGTACATGAATATCTCGCCTCTGTTACACTACTTTGTACCTTTGGATACCTGAACTAGGAGGCTAACTTAAGTGTCAGCATTGCTGGTAGGAAGGTTAAAAGTTCGGGATTATCAAAAAGATGTTACTTTTCCTAAGAATGTCTTCTATGATTAAACAAGCAAATACTAAAACAATATTTCATGATCTTGGGATAAGGTATAGTATAACTTGCCTAAACTGGATGTCACTGGAACCGTTTTAGCCAGGTTGCCAGATTATACAGGCACAAATTAGTATGAATTACTATACTCTACTGATTGACCTACCTGGTCACCAATTATTGACCCAGTCCAATCCTGCTACTCAAATAATGCTATGGGCAAAAGAGAAAGATTGGATAGAAAATATGTACTTGTAAATACAGGATGTTATGATGGGCAATAGGAGAAGAATAAAAACAAAATACATTATAACTTGTTTAAACCGATGTCGCTGGGACCAGCATATTTGACCGGTATAGCCAGGTTTCAAGAATATACAGGTTTCAATTACTATCATTTAAGAAGGCAAGTGTCATACAATTACAGTGGAATACAGCGAACCAGATTAGGCAAGGACTGGTTTGGAGCTAGTTCTTCTGTATACAAAGGCATACATTATACATGCATTTGCGTTTAAAGTCTAGAAATGAATCGTAAAAAAGAGGGATAGGGTTTGACAAGACATTGTAAACTATAGACATCCTGAAATGGAACTTGATCTGTCTTAAAAATTCCGCATTTTAGAAGCGGTGATTGTGCTTCTAGTATTTCCAGATTTTCCCCATTTTAAACTATATAGAGCATGAAATTGGCCTGTGCTCTTTGCATTGATGTTGGCAAACAATCTCATGATAGGATTGACATGTAATTGGATTTTTCACTGTCATATGATATTCTGGTTAAATGGTCTTATGCAAATTTGTCAGCGTATACTTGAATGTCATTGACTCCGAGAATGCTGGGCCCTACTGGATTGCATGATCACCACCTGATCATATTGTGTTAAAATCTGTCGATGTTTTGTGTCACTGGTCTCCCCTGATGCAAGTTTGCTCTACATTTCTCCCATACATGACAAAGGTTATATGCTGCATTTACTTGGGAGAAGTCAACTAGTCTTTTATTGGGTTAGGGAAAAGACAGCTCACACGCACCTGACAATGATGTCATCGAAACATGCAGAGACTACTGTCGGGGACATCATTATTTTTTTCTGGATTTTTCCTTGCAGTTTGGGAGAAAAAGAATCAAATATGGGTCGGTCAAGTGGCTAGGGATATCTCAACCCTAATGAACTCTCATTTGGCTGCCAATCCTTGGCAAGCCTCTGGTTGACCAGCCAAAATCTTTCCTTCTGGTCGAGATATCATTTTTTCCTATACTTGACAGGGTTATCCCGCGGTTGCTAGGGAAAAGATAACTCTGTCTTTTACAGGGGTAGGGAAAAGTCAGCTCACACACGCTAGACAGTGACGTCATCAACACATGCAACGACCATTTCACATGGACGTTCATATTTTCACCATTTCTCGTTAAAGTATTGGAGAAAAAGAATCTTACATGAGCCTGTCTGGTGGACAGGGATATCTCAACCCTCGTGAAAGATTTTGACCATCAACCCTCGGCAAGCCTACGGTTGACCAGCTAAAATCTTTCACTTGGGTTTAGATATCTCTGTCCACCTGACAAGCCTATGTAAGATACTATAAATATCCTGCGGTTACTTGAGAAAAGATAACTCTTTTACCTGAGGTAGGGTAGCTCACATACACTCAGAAAACAATGACAAAGACAATGACGTGACATCAATCTGTCTTGTTGACATCATTAATTTGACGTATTGCGAGGTCAATGTGATGGCGGAGTGAGAAAGTGTTTTTGTGAAAGATTTTGATGAATTATTGTAAATAACAAAAGAAAAACACATCTACCGTGTTTGACCAAATAAGCGTCCAGGGCACTTAAAAAACTGAAGCACCTCTACTATCATCAACTGCCATCCCGATTAATCAAGTGTAATCTATACCGTGTTTGTGTATGTATTACAATATATTTTATTTCTCTGTCATTAGTTGTTCTGTGGAGCGGGTCTTATCAGCACAGTTTCAGTGCATCCTACTCCATTTCCTTGTTTCGTCTTTCATCCTGTCTCTGTATTTCTTCTGTCTATCCTCACATCCGAGTTCTCTCATTCATCTCCATATACTGAGTGTCTGATATGCCTTAACAAATGCGCAGGCATTGGCTAATTATGATAAAGTGGACGTATGGTGCCTCCACTACAGCCCCAGAGATTGGAATCACCTGTTGCAAGCATTAGTGGATTTTTTTTACCAAGAATATGTAGGAAAAATATGTTCTTCTATAAAAATGTTTGTTCAAAAAAAGTTACTGCATCTTAATCTATTTGAAACCCTTTGATAAGAAATTCATTACTGGTATTAAATGTCAGGATAATATACTAATATATAGATGTGAACAGCACAGGTTTATATTACAGGGAAGGCTTTTCGGCAGCCTGGAATCTTTTCCTCAAATCAGCAGTTTTGTAATGTGAATTTTAAATTCAAATATATGTACCAAGAACTTTGCTGCTATAAGATTCAATGGTTTTTCTGTGTAGATACAAATGGGGATTGCATTATGGAACCACTATACAGGGTGTGTGTATGGAATACCTTTTGGTCAGCTCTATACATGTAAATGCAATCCTAATGTTGGGATTTTTTTTTTTTGTATCCTCTCTTACAATAGATAGGCAATTCTATGTCAAATTGTATTTAGTCATTATAAACACAAAGAACATGATGTTTGTATTCTTAAACACGTACCTGTTACAGGCATTGTAACATTAGTGAATGATGTTTTAAATGGCATTTTAACAAAATATCTATTTTCAATCAAAATCTCTTCACTATTGTACTATTGCATGGCTTGCTGCTGGTCTACGTAATGCAATTCATACAACAAAGTACAGATGTTCTATTAAAGCAAATGTATTTTGATTCAATATGAAGGCTTTAATGCCATGTTCCAGTAATTTTCTGTGAATTGCCAACTAATAATGTCTATCTTACTACTATTGTTAGTAAATATTTGGATTGACAGTGCCAACATAACTGTCCAAGTCTTTAGAACCTTAAGTTGTGTATTGGCTAAGCATCTGGATGACCAATAGGTTCATCTAAACATTGGGATGACTAATTAAGCTTTGGAACTTCAGAATGACTTAGATGAACTAGATGTCTAAGGCGAAGCATTGAAATAACCTAGATGCACTTAGCGGAGGTCTAAGGCTAAGCATTGAAATGACCTAGATGCATTTATGGGATGACTTAATGATATGCATTGGGATGACTTTTATGTACCGAACAATGTCCTTCAGCTAAGCATTAGAAGTACCTAGAAGTAGCTGTAGGTAGCTTTATAGATTAGTTAGAACTGATGTGTCTTTATAGGTAGCTTTATTTCAATGGTATGTAGTTAGAACTCATTACAATAAATATAAGAAGGAATTAAGAGGTATAGATGCACTAATTTTTCTCCTTATATAACTGGGGTCAGTAAACGACCCCATTCCCCAATGCCAAACCCCCCTATTTTTTCCCAATTACAATGAAAAATTCCCAAATCAAATTGCTGAAAACCAAATAAATCCCGGAAATCTCTCCTCTTGTTTAATCTAAAAACAAACCACTCTGAAACTGTTGTGGTCGTCACCTTTTGATAAATTGACACACTTTACTGTTTTACAATATTTAATCACCTATAATACCATGTTCATTGACTTTAATGTACCGAAAACTGCTCTTTTTGCAATTAAAAATTCCTGATTTGTTACAGAAACATTTTCCCCACAATACCCTGAAAAATCACTGATATGCATACCATATTAAGTTTGTAGTTTTAGAGGATACTGTAAACAAACTTTTGTTCACGGCTATTGCATTTCCCGATTTCTGTTTCAATTTTTTTTTGTGGAGATTAAGTTTGAGTTTAAGATAAAAATAACTTTGAATTTAATTGTGAAATAATTATCTATTAATTAGTGGAGATAAACTTTCGTGAATTTACCTTGATTGTGAAATTCAAAATTCGCACTAACAAATCGCATGTGAAAGAAAGTTTTTACAGTAGATATATCCTCTCCTTGCCATAACCAAATATAATGTATGCCTATTACACTACAGACTGTTACATTAGATGCTTGTCTGCCTCGTATCTGGTGGATATTTAACATGCATTTAAGGACTGCACTGGCATATTAAGTTCTGTTTACATTATACAAAAAAGCTGCCCAAAAACCAAGCAAATCAAAATCTACCTTGTGGTGTAACAGTACCCAATCTGGTGGATATTTAACATGCATTTAAGGACTGCACTGGCATATTAAGTTCTGTTTACATTATACAAAAAAGCTGCCCATAAACTGGTCTCCATTTGTCACTACTGACCAGTCCTGCGGAGGGGGTTATCATCAGCTAATGAGGCTCTTAAGTGGACCGCTGACCAAAGGCCATCAAACAAATTCATGTTCTGTAAACCAGGAGGAGAAACTGACCACTGACCATCAAATAGATTGATGTTCTGTAGATAGGGGCCCCCAAGATGGACCACTAGTCTGGAGATATGCCAGGACACCACATGGTTGGTCAGCTGAGGCCAATAACTAGAGGAATTTATAAAGGTCATGAGTCCAGTTTCAATGGTAGGCTGGGGTACATGTTTATGGGTGTGTAATGATCGGGGTCAGCAACCCAGATATTGTTTTTCTTGTTCTGATGATGTATTCAATCATCTCAGTTTTGTTGGTTAGTCTTTCATAGCCAACACAATTGTGGCAATGTTAGGAGAACTAAAAGCATGAGGACATGGCTCTCAGCTTCTCCACCAAAACACAATGGAACACCTCTCTATTTTGTAACAAAAGGGGATAATTTACCGTCATCTTGTTACATGATGGGACACCTTTCACTCATGCTCAGGATATAACACCTCCCTATCTAGTTATTTGATGGAACACTATCTGATTACTTAAAAGAATGCTTTCCCCTCTGATTACATGTTGGAACACCTTGCTACTTGGTTACTGAAGGGAACACCTTGCTATTTAGTTACAAGAGGGAACACATTGCTATTTTGTTACAAGAGGGAACACCTTGCTATTTAGTTACAAGAGGGAACACCTTGCTATTTAGTTACAAGAGGGAACACCTTGCCATTTAGTTACAAGAGGGAACACCTTGCTATTTAGTTACAAGAAGGAACACCTTGCTATTTAGTTACTCGACAAAACACCACACTTAGGGAATGACTTACCATTTAGTTGTTGGAGTAAAACATCAATATTAGGTTACTGGATGGAACATCTCACTATTTGGTTACCAGAGGGAACACCTCAATATTTGGTTACTTGATGGAACATCTCACTATTTGATAACCAAAGGAAATACCCCAATATTTGGTTACTAGATGGAACATCTCACTTTTTGATAACCAAAGGAACACCTCAATATTTGGTTACTGGATGGAACATCTCATTCTTTGGTTACCAGAACATTTCACTATTTGATTACCAGAAGGAACACCTCAATATTTGGTTACTGGATGGAGCATCTAACAATTTGGCTGCCAGAGGGAACACCCTGCCATTTGGTTACTTAATAGAACATCTAACTATTTGATTACCAAGGGGAACACCTCAATATTTGGTTACTGGATGGAACATCTCACTATTTGGTTGCCAGAGGGAACACCTCAATATTTGATTGCCAGAGAGAACATCTAACTATTTGGTTACCAGAGGGAACACTTCAATATTTGGTTACAGGATAGAACATCTAACTACTTGGTTACCAGAGGGAACACTCCACCATTTGGTTACTGGATTAAACATCTTACTATTCGGTTGCCAGAGGGAACACCTCAATATTTGGTTACTGGATGGAACATCTAACCATTTGGTTACCAGAGGGAACACTCCACCATTTGGTTACTGGATTGAACATCTTACTATTTGGTTGCCAGAGGGAACACCCTGCCATTTGGTTGCTAAAAATTGTGTTGGTCGTTAATAGATTCTGTCGGGTTTCTCACCGTTGCTAAAGCTTGCAAAATATACTTCCTACATTTTTTTGTTTTAAGTACTAAGTTATTGTTGTATATTGAGTCGATGTAATGGGATCAAATTGGGGAATGTTTCTAGATTATTTTTAGACCTTTTCTTCCTTTGAAATCCTGTTTCCACATGAGTATATGCATTGTTTAGAATTAGTGGAGTTTTCATCTTGTCTGGCAGTAAGTGTTTAGATCTCATGGTAACAGTGGCTTCTCCAGTTGTGTAGACTGAGATATAAAGTTTTCAAAACACCTATAAGGTACACTTTATACAGTTGATGAAGTAATTGTTTACTCTTTTGCTGCTTGATTGCTGAAACATTACATATTCACAGAAATTGTTCCATAAACTTCTGCAGAATATACTTGAATACTGCTCAAAATCCAAGTTTTTATATGTAAACAAATAATTCAGTCAATCTAATAGATAATTCTTGAAGTTACATAATTTAAGTAAAAAGATTTTTTTTATCCAACTATGGAATGATTTCAAAATTTTCAGTTGTCGTCCTCCACATGTTCATCTTTCATACATGGAAGATAAAAGGGGAGGGCATATATTGCTACCTGTGTATATCTCGAGTATTTCATCTGTAACAGGAGAGGAGAAAATGTAGCGGCCAGACCAGAATTTGAACCCGGGACCCTCAGAACACTAGCTGAGTGCTCTACCGACTGAGCTACCTGGTCACCGATGATCGACTCAGTCCAATCCCGCTACACATCAAATTAAATTGAATTTGTGGATATCAAATTAAAGGGAAATAAAGTCGACCAAATGATTTACTCAACACAATAATTATCTCAGTAGGTATGGTTTACATTGATAGTTTGTGATTCACATTAACAGTGAGAGTAGTTCTAAGGTTTCAGTTGGAGGAGACATATGAAAGTTTTGAGAGGAAAAAACCAACCAATATATAGATTTAAATCTAGGTTGTAGTCTGGCCTGGTTATGACTCACTCAATTTGATAAAAAATATATATTAAAAAAGATAAAAAAAAATGACAATCATGTGACACAAACATGCACAGTACATGTTGAACAATCATTGTTAGAAATGGTCAATATTCCTGGGAATGGCCGATATATGCCTTAATCTTGCGTGGTTGGAAGGTTAGCAGTAGATTGACACTTTAGCACTGAGCCAATGTGACCCACAGATTGGAGGGCTAGAGGTAGAATGTCAAACACTTTACCACTGAGCCATTGCAACCCACAGGTGGGGGCTAGTGGTAGAATTCCAAACTGTGAAACATTTTTACCACTGAGCCATTGTGACCCACAGATGGAAGCTAGTGGTAGAATGCAAGACACTTCATCCCCCGAGTTCTTAAAGCCCAGAAGAGGTTTCAGTTTTAAACTGCTAGACCGCAGTGATCCTAGTTTGATGGTACATATGTGTCTTAAGACTCAGGTATGAGAAAACTATGGATATTCCTCCCAATGTGTCAATTAATTAGTACTACAGTGAAACCTGCCTAGATGACCACCTCTGTATAAAGAAAACCTGCTTAATAGGGTCCTAAATGGCTATTTATAGCATAATATGACCTGTGTGTAAATACCACTTGGCTATAAAGACCAATTTTTCCCTTGTCCCTTGGCTGGTCTTTATAGACAGGTTGGATTGTAATATAATGACTCGGAGGAAGGAATATCCCTTCTTCACAACCTGTGTATAAAAGAGGTCTGGTATTTTTCTCCCTGATCACAGTACCTGTGATATTTATTACATTTTTCTCACATGTTTTGCTTGTGAGGACACCATTTTTACTGATGGTGAAATTTGCTTATACCAACAGATGATCATACAATGTATGAAACATCACAAAACCATTGTGATATTGTCACATTTAGGATTTTTCGTACCCAGGCATTTGTGCAACAAAGTTTAGTTATGCACAGGTTTATTACCCACAGACAGGCTTATCTGACACAGTGATGAGATAGGGTAGTAAGGGAGCTCACCACTCCGTTTAGCATCAGATAAGTGTTACAGGAGATAAGTGTTACAGGAGCGTGTGTTGACAGCATTCAGTGGTAGAGTAAAACACAGAGTTATCAGATAATGAGTCAATTAACCAGACACAAATGCTCAATTGTTGCTAAACTTTCCCCTGCACTGGCTAGGCTTAGCAAATATTTCATTCATAAAGGTGGGAGGAGGGAGAGACTGGGTAAAATTGATGTGTATTTCCAAACTGTACAGCAGTGATGCAGTAATTGGCTAACTACCAGCTAATTTGTAGGGCTGGATCACTTTCATAACTGTCAATCATAAGCCTGCTGCAGTAGGTTGGCCCTGGAGGTTAAGTTCACTTCATGTATTACATCACCGCCACAAGGAGAGAGATTCTACATATAACCCAGTCCTAGAGATAGCAGCAATGGGACATCAAATCACATCGACATGGTCTATTATCCAGTAGCAATATTGTGGTATCTAGTAGTAATATTGTGGTATATGAAACAATACTGTGGTATATGGTAGCAATTTTGTGGTATCTGGTAACAATTTTGTGGTATATAGCAGCAATATTGTGGTATTCAGTAGTAATATTGTGGTATATGGTAGCAATATTGTGGTATCCATTAGAAATACTGTGGTATTAGAAGCAATGTTGTGGTATCCATTAGAAATACTGTGGTATTAGAAGCAATGTTGTGGTATCCATTAGCAATACTGTGGTATCTGGTAACAATTTTGTGGTATCTGGTAACAATTTTGTGGTATCTGGTAACAATTTTGTGGTATCTGGTAACAATATTGTGGTATCCAGTAGTAATATTGTGGTATATGGTAGCAATATTGTGGTATCCATTAGCAATACTGTGGTATTAGTAGCAATGTTGTGGTATCCATTAGCAATACTGTGGTATCTGGTAACAATTTTGTGGTATCCATTAGCAATATTGTGGTATTAGTAGCAATGTTGTGGTATCCATTAGCAATATTGTGGTATCGAGGAGCAATATTGTAGTATCTAGTAGCAATATTGTAGTATCTAGTAGCAATATTGTGGTATCTAGTAGCAATGTTGTACTATCTAGTAGCAATATTGTAGTATCTAGTAGCAATGTTGTGATATCTAGTAGCAATATTGTAGTATCTAGGAGCAATATTGTAGTATCTAGTAGCAATATTGTAGTATCTAGTAGCAATATTGTGGTATCTAGTAGCAATGTTGTAGTATCTAGTAGCAATATTGTAGTATCTAGTAGCAATGTTGTGATATCCATTATCAATATTGTAGTATCTAGGAGCAATATTGTAGTATCTAGTAGCAATATTGTAGTATCTAGTAGCAATATTGTGGTATCTAGTAGCAATGTTGTAGTATCTAGTAGCAATATTGTAGTATCTAGTAGCAATGTTGTGATATCCATTATCAATATTGTAGTATCTAGGAGCAATATTGTAGTATCTAGTAGCAATATTGTAGTATCTAGTAGCAATATTGTGGTATCTAGTAGCAATGTTGTAGTATCTAGTAGCAATATTGTAGTATCTAGTAGCAATGTTGTGATATCCATTATCAATATTGTAGTATCTAGGAGCAATACTGTAGTATCTAGTAGCAATATTGTAGTAGCAATGTTGTGGTATCTAGTAGCAATATTGTAGTATCTAGTAGCAATATTGTAGTATCTAGTAGCAATATTGTAGTATCTAGTAGCAATGTTGTAGTATCTAGTAGCAATGTTGTAGTATCTAGTAGCAATATTGTAGTATCTAGTAGCAATATTGTAGTATCTAGTAGCAATATTGTGGTATCTAGTAGCAATATTGTAGTATCTAGTAGCAATATTGTAGTATCTAGTAGCAATATTGTAGTATCTAGTAGCAATATTGTGGTATCTAGTAGCAATATTGTAGTATCTAGTAGCAATATTGTAGTATCTAGTAGCAATATTGTGGTATCTAGTAGCAATGTTGTGTATCTAGTAGCAATATTGTAGTATCTAGTAGCAATATTGTAGTATCTAGTAGCAATATTGTAGTATCTAGTAGCAATATTGTGGTATCCAGTAGCAATATTGTAGTATCTAGTAGCAATATTGTAGTATCTAGTAGCAATATTGTAGTATCTAGTAGCAATATTTGTAGTATCTAGTAGCAATATTGTAGTATCTAGTAGCAATATTGTAGTATCTAGTAGCAATATTGTAGTATCTAGTAGCAATATTGTAGTATCTAGTAGCAATATTGTAGTATCTAGTAGCAATATTGTAGTATCTAGTAGCAATGTTGTGGTATCTAGTAGCAATATTGTAGTATCTAGTAGCAATATTGTAGTATCTAGTAGCAATGTTGTAGTATCTAGTAGCAATATTGTAGTATCTAGTAGCAATATTGTAGTATCTAGTAGCAATATTGTAGTATCTAGTAGCAATATTGTAGTATCTAGTAGCAATATTGTGTATCTATTAGCAATATTGTAGTATCTAGTAGCAATATTGTAGTATCTAGTAGCAATATTGTAGTATCTAGTAGCAATATTGTAGTATCTAGTAGCAATGTTGTAGTATCTAGTAGCAATGTTGTAGTATCTAGTAGCAATATTGTAGTATCTAGTAGCAATGTTGTAGTATCTAGTAGCAATGTTGTAGTATCTAGTAGCAATATTGTAGTATCTAGTAGCAATATTGTAGTATCTGATAGCATGTGCTATCAATAGCAATACATTTAATCATGATGAAGCATTAGTAATACTTCTGATAGCATTATTTTGGTAATAAACAATATTGTGGTATTCCGTATCAATGTTGTTCAACAGCAATATTGGGGTATCCATTTTCAGTACATATCCACTATCGATACCTTGGCATCCAATTATATAAAACAAGTTGTAATCAATATTTGAATACAGCAAACATTTCTAAATTATACACAAAATGAAATGGAATTTTTAGTTATTCATCTGATCTGCTCTTGAACAGCTAGCTGACAAAACGGGTGGTTGTTTGTAAATAGATTCTGGCAAGGGATCCGATAAGGAGAAAGGGACGCCTACTTCCAGCAGACAAATTTATAACCCCATGTTATATAACAGTAAGAAACCAGATATTTATGTGAATATGCAGTCCTAATCTGGCTGCAATATAACAAGTGAAAGTCAAGATTTATCACATCGTTAAGTAAGGAGATGAACTTTGAATTGGCCAGGCAGAGTTATGTAACAGAGTTGTAATGGGAACCAGGACTTACAACCCATACAAATAGTCATAATTTATAAATATTTAGTCTTAAATCCTAGACTATGGTAACTAGATATGTATGTGTGGTATGAATGTTGTGATATGTGTGCTGTGTTGTGAGGAATGTATGTTGTGTATGTTGTATTGTAGGTTAATGTTGTATTAATGAAATGTTGTAGTTACAGTAAAATATGTTTGTAATGAACACAACAAATCCATGGTCAGTACTTTTCATTCCTTGCCAAGGCTCCTCAAGATGTTTGTAATATTTGTAAACCAAAATATGCTCATAAAGTAAGAAAAGATGAGTAATTCCACTGGTTGAAAGTCCCAAGAGGTTTGTTCTTATCATGTTTTACTACGTAAAGTATGTGTTGTATGAATTCTGCGATGTGTGTGATATAATGTAATGATGTTATTGTTGCATTATGTGTAGGAATCTTGTGTTTTATGTTGTGATTGTGTTGTGTTATATGGTGTGTAGTGCTGTTTATTGTGGTGTGTTTATATGTTATGAATTATTACATATTTTGATATGTGTTGTATGATTTGAGGTATTTGTTAAATGGTATGTGTTTTGTGATGTGTTGTATACATTGAGAGCTAATGTGATGTATATGTTGTGATGTGTTGTATACATTGAGAGCTAATGTGATGTATATGTTGTGATGTGTTGTATAAATAGAGAGGTATTGTGATGTATATATTGTGATAAGCTGTATACGTTGCTATATGTTGTAAACATTGAGAGATATTATGATGTGTATGTTGTGATGTGTTGTATACATTGAGAGATATTGTGATATGTATGTTGTGATGTGTATATTGTGATGTGTGTGTATACATTAAGACCTATTGTGATGTATATGTTTTGATGTGTTGTATACATTAAGAGGTATTGTGATGTGTATATTGTGATGTTTATATACATTAAGATCTTTTGTGATATGTATGTTGTGATGTGTATATTGTGATGTGTTGTATACATTAAGAGGTATTGTGATTGTATGTTGTGATGTGTTATTGTGATGTGTTGTATACATTGAGAGATATTGTGATGTATATGTTGTGATATGTGTATACATAGAGATATTGTGATGTGTATGTTGTGATGTGTATTATGATAGTATGTGATGTGTATTTGTGATGTGTTTGTATACATTAAGACCTATTGTTGATATGTGTATGTTGTAATATGTGTATATTGTGATTGTTGTATACATTGAGAGATATTGTGATATGTATTTGTGATGTGTATATTGTGATGTGTTTATACATTAAGAGTGTATTGTGATGTGTATATTGTGATGTGTTGTATACATTAAGATATTGTGATAGTATGTTGTGATGTGATATTGTGATGTGTTGTATACATTAAGACCTTTGTGATATGTATGTTGTTGAATGTGTATATTGTGATGTTTTGTATACATTAAGTATAGTGATGAGTTGTGATGTGTGTTGTATACATTAAGACCTATGTGATATGTGTATGTGTATATTTGTGCATATGTGATGTGTGTGTTGATAGTTGTTGTTATACATTAGTTTGTGTGTATAGTTTGTGATGGTTATACATTTTGAGGATATTGTGTGTATATTGTGATGTGTTGTATACATTAAGATATTGTGATATGTATATGTGATATTGTGATGTGTTGTATACATTAAGACCTATTGTGATATGTATATTGTGATGTGATATATTGTGATGTGTTGTATACATTGAGAGTGTATATTGTGATGTGTATACATTGTGATATTGTTGTATACATTGAGAGATATTGTGATATGTATATTGTGATATGTTGTATACATTGAGAGGTATGTATATGTTGTGATGTATATTTGTGATGTGTATAATGTATGTGATGTGTTGTTTATACATTAAGACCTATTGTGATGTGTATATTGTGATGTGTTGTATACATTAAGACCTATTGTGATATGTATTGTGTTGTGTATATGCTGTGATATTGATATTGAGAGATATTGTGATATGTGATGTTGTATGTGATGTGTATATTGTGATGTGTTGTATACATTAAGACCTATTGTGATGTATATGTTTTGATACTGACAGATAGCTGTAACTGAGGAGTTTGATTTACTATGGCAGGTCTGTGGGCCTCATTAAGTAGATATCAGACCCCAGCGTAGAATGGCTTCACCATCTGTCCCAGGCTGGTACACAACACATGTCTGTTTGGACGCTGATGTCAGAATGGTGTAACACACACCAATTCATGATTCTCATTGCTCTCACATTCCTCCATGCCACAGCCAGCTTTTTATGTTATCAAGATCAAAGATGGCTCATTTACTGTGGTTTCTCAATTGACAAAACAATTGAGGTTTGCCTGTCTCTGCTTGCTGTCATTGTTGTTGCTCTTTCCCATACATCTTCCCTAGCCAAAAGTTTGAGAAGACGTAGCCTAGTGCTACATGAGAGAGAGGGAGAAGAGTGGAGGTCTGCCAAAGCCAGCCTGGCGTGGCTCAGTCAATATGTTATATCCTCTTATTAAAATGAAGCACTTTAGGCCAATTACAGCGGAATAATGAGGGGATCAAACAGCCGGAGAGACACTGCACCTCTGTCATTCTTATTAAACTTCATTCCTAGTTTGAAATCACCATCAGTTTGTTGTCAAAGTATGGACCATAGCTCATTGGTAAAGTGTCAGAATGAGGGGGGTAGGAAAATCCCTTTACAAAGATTGTACTGAAGGCTCAAGTATCAAGTTCCTTTCTGCATGATATGAGCAGGAAGCATTTCCTTGATAAAATTCGAATTCACAAATTTTGAAATCACATGAAGCAGTTGCCATGTTCTGACTGTTTGTTGTTGAATTTTCTATGGGTACTCCGGCTTTCTTCCACCTACATGAGTTACTCTAACTTTACTCTACCTACTTTGACTGTAAAACTTACAAACAAATTGATAAAATTGACAAAAACTTAAATTAGAGTTTCAGTTCTGTATGACAGATTTATTGCTCTTCTCATCCTTTCTACATGTTCTGATTTCTTTGTATAGTATCAAATGTTTCATGCTGAAATATTAATTTTCAAATGTTTGCATGCAGAATAAAGCTTTCAGTTTGATTAACTATTTTTAGGTAAAAATTATTAAAGATTTGCTTTAGAAAGCCCACATCTGAGCAATAAATTGCATGGTAGGTACTAATTAATGATCAGAAGAATTGGTATAATGGTATAGGTCTACTGAAGTTACTTCTGTTTTAGAATTCATTGGAAGATGGGTGATACAGGCCTTTTGGACCTCTTCTTTGCTTAAACCTGATAAGTGATACTTACCAAAATAGTAACTGGTTGATTTTATTTGCAATTTGGTTTTATTAGTTAACCTATTAATAGCCAGAGTCAATTAAGGACATGCCAGCTAGGTTTGTTGGGGGAGGAAAGCTGGAGTACCTGGAGAAAAATCATTGACCTGCAGTCCGTACAAGGCAACTGTCTCACATAGGATTCAAACTCACAACCAAGAGGCTTTTGTTTATATGTTGGACATCTTAACTTTTTGCCCACCGCAATCCTGAGAAGCTTGAAACATGAATCAAAACACAAAATGCTTGTGTGTAGAATCAAAAACACAAAATGTTCATGTATTATTGATAAAACATATAGTTTAGCAGGATGAAGCAGAGATGAAGAGGGAATAATTTTTTTCCTGCATGGTTACATGCTTCTGAGGTAAACTCTAGAACATGTAATAAGGTGATTTTAGAATCAATAACTTATACTGTTACAGTACAACCCGTCCTGGCAGCTAACACCTGTCCAAGTACACATCTAAGCTCATTTCAACATGTTGCCTCAGAAAACATCAAAGTTTTACAGATATACTATAGGCTTACTGGGGTCATCAAGTACAGTTAGGGGTCACAGGGGCGTAAGGGTACTTCCTGGCAGTGCGGAAGCTCCCAGACAGCTTATTAGGTCTAATTATAAGTAATATTATCATAGTAACATAAATGTCTGGATATAGTTTGAAAACAATAAACATATGCATTTAAAGATAATGATGGTTGTGTATTAAGATTTCCTGAACAGCAGCATTGCCTGCTGAAGTCAGATTAGAATGTACTTTTTGTTAGTTGAGATAAACTTGAGTATTTAGTTTCATGCTGTCCATTACTGTTTTGTAAAAGAGGTCTTCTTATCACATATAAAATAGGTGGCATCTGGAAACCTCTGTATGTATATTTATAGATCGTGGAGATATCCCTATTATCTTCTTCAGTAAATAGGAATTCTGATTTATCATGTCTACCCTACCAATTAAGGGAGACATTTATGGTGTCTTAACTTTGAATGAAGGAATTAAAGGCACATTGTATTAGCACTATTATTCTTCCTTTTTATCGTCTTCTACTTTAATTTTTTTTTTTGTCATGGCTCTTATATTTCTACTTCTGAACCATTGAAGATACAGCAATAGAACTTGTAGGATACCTGAATGACCGAAAACTGATTTGTGGTGCTTTACCGTTTGGTCACTCTGACCTTGGCATGAAGGTCAAAGGTAAAATAAATGCAAATATTAGTGATCTGGTGTCCAGGCCATAGCTATTTTGACTGTTGAAGGAATGAAAGTTGGAGGATACTTGCATGACCTTAATTTATTCACCCCTGACTACACATTTAGGCTGTTTTAAATCAAAGACTAGACCAGTCCATTATGTCATTTCAGGAGTAAAGGAGTTAAACCTCATTCACAGTGCACTACCTTTGGCCACATTGACCTTGACATAAAGGTCAAAGGTCAAATAAATGAAAATCTTCAGACTGATTTTGTTCTTCGATCTATAATTGTTTTGATTGTGGAAAGATCGTGATAAAACTTTGAGAATACTTGCACCACTGAATGCCAATGTGCAGTGGCTTTGACCTTGACCTAAAAGTCAAAAGTATGTAACAGTGGAGATTTAGCAATTATTTCTATAATAATAAAAATGTGAATATCTTGCTATATATATATAGACATGCTGGGACACATCCTTACATTTCACATCCTCTTGTGTTTCAGGACCAAAGGGAGACAAAGGAGAAACCGGGTTAAGGGTAAGTATATACTTACAGCTCATTATCAAATAATCTACCTAACATGATATAGCAACAATTAAAATAATTATCATTCTTTTTAGTTTTTTTTTTTTTTTTTTGCAGAGATGATGGTTTTGATATTTTGCATGACATTGTCAAAGCTGCAAAACTTTGATTCATGAAAAAATAAGAAAACTGTTACTCAAATATCATCTTAAAGACAGACCATGAAATTTATGTTAATTAATTTCTCTCACTTCAAGATAAATTCACAATTTTTTTTACCCACAACAATAATCGACTGTACTTTATGTACAGGTATAATTTATCTTTATTGTTATGAATATTGCTCTGTTGTGTTACCGTTGGAGATATGTCTTGTTTGATTTAATGTGTCCTGTTTTACAGGGAGAGAAAGGTTACGCAGGACTACCGGTATATACAAAATTATCAGATATTTTAGTAACTAACAGGAGCTATATAACGAAGGGTCTATCTGTCCTTATATAACAATGTTAAGCAAATCCTCACTGCTTCGTCTTGTTTCCAAGGGGTCATGGTGCTAAGGGTCATAGTGCTTAGGAGTCATGGTGCTAAGGGGTCATGGTGCTAAGGGTTATGGTCATGGTGCTAGGTGCTTAGGGTCATGGTGCTAAGGGGTCATGGTGCTAAGGGGTTAGGTGCTAAGGGTCATAGTGCTAAGGGGTCATGGTGCAAAGGGGTCATGGTGCCAAGAAAGGTCTGATATGTTACCAGCCACCATCCAGTTTTATGCCGCAGTTGTGAAATTAATTGTCAAGGAATCAAAATCAAGAAATAGTGGCTAAGACATCCCATTTTAGTTTCTGAATTTCGACCACTAGCCCTCTACCTTTAAGCCACATTGCTGAGTGGTTAAGGTGTTAGCTATCTGATATTCAACCACTAAAGATGCTACTTATGTGAAGGTGTCTGGCATTGACTGTAGGTCAGTGTTTGTTTTACAGGAATCCTGGTTTTCCTCCAATGTCAAACCCTGCCATATGCTTCAATTACTAAAGTCATTCATTGAATTTGAAATACATACAGATTAATTACCTCTTGTCATAGTTGACAAAATATTCATTTCAAAAGCTAAATCACTTTTGATGATACATTGATAATAAATTGGAAATTTAACATTGAGAATCGAAAATGTATATTCTTCCAGTTGCAGAAAAGGACTGGGATAGATCCTTCATTCCAGCGTAGAAAATTAACTGTCACTAACATTATGTAGCTAGGTAATGCTATAATTGCTTGAACTCACATAACGACTGC
Source organism: Argopecten irradians (assembly GCF_041381155.1). NCBI lineage: Eukaryota > Metazoa > Mollusca > Bivalvia > Pectinida > Pectinidae > Argopecten > Argopecten irradians. The sequence goes on along the minus strand of NC_091138.1, from coordinate 31,671,830 downwards.
CAACACAGTATATAATCTAGTGAAAATTAATCATACAATATGCTAGTTTTAAATCCCAAAACTGACATGGATCAATGACATGATAGAAGGTTCAATTACTCTTGTGAAATTAATTAATAATACAATTACAACACCGTAGATTGAGCACTCATGTTCAATTTGCTGTATACAGTATCTTGAAATAGTCTTTGCAAGTGAAATTTAGTAAACTGGAACCTAACATACATTGTGCTTGATAGTCTTCACTGATGAAGTTGAGTACACTAGAACTTCAGAAATAAGTTGTGAAGAAATCAAAACCAAGAAACATTGGCTAAGAAATAAGCTGCCCAGAAATAGTGGCCAAGAAATCAAAACCACGAAACTTTGGCTAAGAAATAGCTGCCAAGAAATAGTGGACAAGAAATCAAAACCAAGAAACATTGGCTAAGAAATAAGCTGCCCAGATATAGTGTCCAAGAAATCAAAACCAAGAAATATTGGCTAAGAAATAAGCTGTCCAGAAATAGTTGCCAAGAAATCAAAACCACGAAACATTGGCTAAGAAATAAGCTGCCAAGAAATCAAAACCACGAAACATTGGCTAAGAAATAAGCTGCCAAGAAATAGTGGCCAAGAAATCAAAACCAAGAGACAGTGACCATGAATTAGTGTCCAAGAAATAGTGGCAAACAAGTAAGTTTCCTATAAATCAAAACCAAAAAAGAGTGGCTAAAAATGTATTAGCCAATTAAGAAATGTGTTGTCAAGAAACAAAAAACATGAAACAGTTGTCACAAATTCTAGCAAATTAATCTTGAAATACAGTGAATCAGCATAAATGGCTTTTAGCTTTATGCTAGCTAAAATATTTGTACACAATTCTATAGATAACTTCACCACAGGATTATCAACATACTGACTTCACACCAAGAACTCAAGATGATCAATTGAACAATCTGTGGAACTAAGGATCCTCTGCTTCTGTGGTCCAACACTGTTCTGTTTTACTTATGCTAAACTTGAGCACATCCGTTTCTCAAATAACACCTGATAAACAGTTGTTTGTCATGCATATAAATTGTAAAACACTTTTTATGTTGAGTTTCAATACAACTTAGTAAACCTGGAGGTGTCTTTTCCCTCTCATTTGTTGAAAATGGAACAGTTTTAAGAAGATATAATTGCTATTTTTCTGTTGTGGTAGAAACAGCCTGCAGGTGCTGGAGTAGCTTTTATGTATAGAGACATACAAGCATGGTGGATGTTTCTGACATTTCCCAACAAGAAAATGAACTGATCGAAATTTCTGTTTGTTATCAAAAGGCTTTACATTTGACAATGGAGGAATATTTCGAGCAATGACGAAATAGGTTAAAAGAAGAATTCCATTAAAGTTTACCGCAGGCATGTTACACCAATTTCTGTGATAATAGCAGACTTAACGAGAACACACATATATATACATATATACTTTTGTAGCTCCAAAACTGCATATTATACACTCATGTCAATTTAGAATAATACATGAGACGAAGAATTGATCTGCAAGTTATTGAGAAATGGTTCCCTCATAAACACTATGAAAGCAAAATCTTGAAAAATTTTAATTAGAATTTCTTGAATTTTGACCTGTGTGTAAATAACTGGATATTCGGTAAAAGATTTAAGGTCAATGCCATGATATTATGGAGAGAGTAGTATAGTGTTAGCCTTGTCCATCTCATCCTGCCCCACATATGGTAGGTGGGTCATATTGATAGACAGTAATGTCAAGGTCATATGGAAATGCAGAAATGCTAAAGGTCATATGAATAGCGAAAAAGGTCAAGGTCATATGGATATGGTGAAAGGTAAAGGTCATATGAATAGACAGTAAGGTCAAGGTCATATGGATATATTGAAAGGTAAAGGCCATATGGATAGGCTGCACATATGATCAAGGTCATGTGAGTAGGTTCTAGGGTCAAATCCTTATAGGTGAGCTGTTAGGTCAAGGTAATATTTTTAAGCTTTTAATGACAAGGTCATATGGATAGACTGTAAGATCAAGGTCATATGGATATTCTCTGATTCAGGTTTGATAAAGAATAAGAATCCTTTGTGTTTGCTAACCCCTTATAGGATGATTTGTGTAGTTAAAAATGTGTTGGGTTGTAATCGTTGTTTACCCACTTGTTTTGTGACATTCTCTTTGTCCATTTAAGGAGTTGTATGATTATTGAGACTATGTGTAGATGATTTGATCTATACACGAATGACAGATTTCTCTTGTCATTAATTGTCAATTCACTTAATTTCAGGGATACCCAGGGGTAAAAGGAATCAAGGTAGCTATCGTCTCCATGATCAGATACATTTTATCACCATGAAATTCTGAGATAAAACTGGCTCTGTTTAAGCACAATTTCTTTTACAATCTTTTTCTTTTTTTATCTACATCAGACAATTTGAATGCCAACTTTTTGAATTGTGCTACCTTACTATTGGCAGAATCTTTAAGACACCATCTTTTATTTCCAGCCAATTATTTATTTAATGTATGCTTTGATATTTTCAAGACAAATTCAAAATGAGGCAAACAACTTTTAAAGGTTTCAGTCAAGTTGTGTTTAGGTATGACCTTCATTGACCTTTAAGGTTTCCATCTAAGTGGATGATGCTGTTTCTATTCCAGGGTTATAAGGGCAGCAGAGGACCGATGGGTTTCCGTGGTTACGCTGGATTCCCGGTTTGTCATTGGTCTATGTATTCTTGTTACCTTGCCCAGTCGACCTCTCTCTACTTTGATTTTTGTGAATCCATAGCATGGGCTTCCTCATTTTGCTGCAATGCATGAATTTGATGAAGTGTACAAGGTCTTTTTGGTTTGGTGATAAATGTTGGTACCTTTCTGTCACTATTTGGTTTGGGATTTGTCTCTTCTTGTTCTCCCTACTCTGTCAGTCGTCAATCTATGTCTCCCTGTTGAATGAAGCACATCACCACACCACCTATGTTATATGTTTTCTACTCTCCTGCTATTACTCCATGCTTTTCCTGTCATGCTTTTCATTTATTTTCTGTTTCCTGATCAGTTATCTATATGCTATATCAATCACTGTTGTATGAGATTTGACCTATGACCTTTGATCAAAGGTCGCAGTTATTGTCAATCAAACCCCAGCTTCATACAGTTCAGTTATTTCTTGCTTGTCTTGTGATTCCCTCTATCACTTGTGCTGTGACCTTTTCCAATGTTTGCAACTCAGTCATGTAGAAAATATCTTTATCTGTCGTCAAACTCGGGAATCCTCATGGAGGCAATGTTTACAGCTAGTTACCATAACGACCATTCTTGAAATCTTAAGGTTTACTATCACTATCATGGTAACACACACTAGGACTATGTCATGGTAAAACTAAAGGCTCTGTGTGTGACAAATTGTGTATAATGAGACAAGGTAGTTTGTTCTATTAGTGATGCACAGCAAAAGAAATTTGTTGATTAAGAAAATGGAACACTATATTGGCTTTGAAGTTGGGTTTCACTTTTTTGTACCTTAAAAGTCCTTTGTAGGCCCGTGGTTGGTCTGTTTATGTCACCTGAAATTCAGTTTTACTATGACATAGTCAAGTTGTGAATAAAGTGACAGTGACAGAAACGCCTGGAGTATCAAGGATGTACTTAAGCATGATGCTACCTCCTCAATTTATCAAAATGTTTGTATTAGTCATTTTCCTGATGTTACATGTTAAAGAATTTTGTCTCCGTTTTAACATAAAACCTATAATGAAGGAATAATATTAGTTTTAGATCCTAGTTTAATCAAATAAGACAACATTTCACGGCATTATTGCATGCATCGTCTTATCAAATGAGAGTCTATGATATAAACAAAACATACATGTAGCCTCGATGAATTGATTCTGGCCTTGAAAATAAATATCTTTTACCTCATACATGTACAACAACCTACATTTCAAATGACAGAATATGTTACAAAAATCCAGCGAAGCATGCTAATTTGTCACCATATCCTCGAATCCTGACGACAAAAAGTCATGTCATTGTTTACTGACGTCAAGCCATAATGTCACAATGGATTTGTAGCCAATACATAGTGCTCCAGGTTATATTACACTAGTGACGTATGCAAAAACATTACACGGGTGAAGTTAATGGAAGTCAGGTAGATTACGTAATAAACTGTATGAAATTGACAAGGTAACATTGACAATTTGTGATTCGAACTGAGATCCTTCATGGTACTATACCAATGCTAGGTAACAGCATTTAATCATCTGTAACGCTTAAGGTATATATCTGCTGCATGACAACTAGAATGTGTAGTCCTCACTTTTAAACTTTTGATATTATTTTAAATCTTCCTAACACTGGCCTTGATACTGTATTACATGAAATTTTTGTTGTATAGAAATTTTCGTTGTTTTTCGAGGTTTCTATGGAACCACAAATATCAAAGCAACAAATTTTGTTTTATACATCGGTATTATCGCTGTTCCATCAGCTAACCACAAATATTTCTATCCACAAAATGATTTGAAAACTCCAAACCACAAAATAAACTCACAAATATTTCATGGTATACAGTATATAATTATTTCCAATTCAAGCGAAATTGAGGCCTTAAAGGGGTGGGGGTGCTTACTGGGTCAAATACGGAACTAATATTAAGTGTTTGTTTGGAATCAAACACTTTTGGAAGAGATTTACATACCGATGGTAACATCCAAATGGGTTAATTAGCTGAATAGAATGGGAAAACAATATATATTGACTAACTTATGTGATAACAAAATCCATGTATGATATTTACCGATTTTAATTATATATTAACTATAATGGTATAAAAAAATTTGTTAGTGATGCATTTCATTATTCTAATAGGAGTGTGATGAGATATCTTGGTGGCTGCCATATATTATCAAATATTTGTACATCCATGCAAACCTACAATAATTCCCTAAGAATGTAAAATGCTATTCAGTCTCTAATTTAGCTCAATTTCAGTTGATATGCATCACATATGGTTGCCCTTAGCTATGTAAACATTCCTGAACAATTTGATGTGGTAAGGTTCGTAATTCAAACTAAATCATTCCACTATCAGTGGAGTCAGGCTTTTAACATACAAAACTGTTCTCAATATCTTTGTTTCGTCTTTGCATGGTATTACAGAGTTGACTCCCATGTAGGTAGGTTTCTATTTTGAAGTCATTATTTTGTGGGTGCAATTCACAATGTTTTTTCCAAAAAGTATGGCATTACACTCACAAACACATATGACGTCACAATCAATACCTACCCGCAAGGGAAGATAACTCTGTAATGTGCAAATACAGAATTTATGTATTTAAAAAACTTTGGTAATTGTAATGTGATTTGATTTTTTTTGATATAAATGCATAATACTAACTGTAAAATTCATGATGGAGCTAGTAGTAATTAATCTTCTGATTTTTACGATACGTTCTAATGCATAATTTCTTAATTAACAGGTGTGCAGTAAAACCTCCCTTAATGACATCATCTGTATGAATATTTCCCATTTAATAAGACCAGTTTCTAATGGTCTGAAATGTTTATTTTTAACTCAATTTGACCTGTGTATAAAGACCACTTGGCTATAAAGACCATTTTTCCTGGTCCCTTGGGTGGTCTTTATAGACAAGTTTCACTGTATTTCGTTGCTGCAAAAGTTTATGGAGATAATAGAAAACTATGCTGTGTTATATGCGGTTAAACTATAATGTCGTAAGTATAGAATTAAGAATGATATTCACCCCTGAAAATTCATAATGGACTCTTCCAACCTTTGAATTAGAAGAGTTTGAGTGTGTCTTCAGGGATGAAAACAAATCAAGAAAATGAGGGAATGTTTTAGGGTGTACATAATCATCTTTACGTTACAGAATAAAATCTACATTTCAACATACCTCAGAATATGTTAGAAATAGCTGAGGGTGTGTTTAATTTATTTTGTAATTAAGAGTACGAGGGTAAATAGTCAATGTAATATAGATTTAGGACTTCCATATGGTTCAGGTTTGCTACTCATTTTAAATCTTGTGTAAATTAATCACGGTGCTACCTATTTATGATTTATCCTGCTTCTCTATTCCAGGGACCAATTAGTAAAGGAAACCAGGTAAGTACAACATATCTACAGTGAAACTTACCAATCACCTCTGTAGAAAGACTATCTACTAAATAAGCCCACTTCCTTACAGTCCCAAATGTACATTGACCACTTGACTCTAGATGTACATTGACCACTTGACTCTAGATAACTGGTAACACTTTTCCCTTGTCTTTAGGCGTCTTTATAGGCAGGTTTGGCTAATATCAATTGTTCTAATAATTGGGGCTGTAGTGGCCAAATGGTGAAGAAAAAGATTGTGAATTTGAATCCAATGTGAGGCAGTTGTCAAGTGAATGGTGGTTTTTCTCTGGGTACTCCGACTTTCCTCCACCAACAAACCAGGCTAGCATGTCCTTAAATGACCCTGGCTGTTAATAGGATGTTAAACTAATAAAACCATTTTCTAAAACTTATCATGCTTGGCCTTAAACAAATGTCTGATGTCAAATTTCTGGTTTCCACAAGTTGCTTTTCAAGAATAAAGCTCAAGGCAATAAAATTACAGAGTACAGAACTAGTGTAATTAACAATCAGTTCTACAATGTACATTGTAGGGTCCTCAAGGTTTACCAGGACTCAAGGGAGACAAGGTAAGATTTAGAGTCAACTCTGTATGATTTTTACCATTAGCTGTTACTTATTGGTCCTATAAGTCTGCTAGATCTGTTGATATCTTCATATAAATAGGACTGTATCTCTCTGTAACAGTGTAATAAGTAAGTAGCCTTATTGCAGTCATGCTCTTCTGATGACTGCCATTGTGTATGTAATTGTAATTAAGCTGAAAGGAAACTACAACACTTGCTATTCACAGAAAAAAACTATCATTCCTAGTAAACTGAATACAGTACTGCAAACAAATTAATTTTTGCAGTGACATAATTTTGCATTTTCTTGTTGAAGAACTTTTCCAGGGTGATTTGATTTTCGTGATCTAGAGAGTTCTATGGTTCCGCTTTACCTGTATTTGAATCATTTGTGTGGCGATTCAATTTTCAGATTTCGTATCACATTGTACCCACAATATCCTTTCTTGTTCATATTTCATGTTACAAATCTACATTGAATTTAAGGCTGGACAAAGGTTTTTGACATAGTATTTATGTTAATGCAAGTTCTCTTTGTCTTTCTATAGGGTGGACCAGGCCCTAAGGGAGAAAAAGGGAATGAAGGACTACCTGGCTATGACGGTGCTCGTGGACCAAAGGTTGTGTATTAAGGTCAAACTCAAATGAGATCAAGGTCATGACCTTGGATATATCAAGGTCACATTATATATACTGATTGAATAAGCTTCTGTAGATGAAATATGATGTTTTAAATTTCAGTGATGAAAAACAGTATAATATGCATTTAACTTATTATGTCCAAGAAGAATCTCGTTATCTCAAAGTCTACAGAGCAGTCGCTGTGGTAAAACTTCAAACGTAAGTTTCACTCATTTATCCCTGAAGACACATTTGAACTCTTCTAATTCCAAGGAAGGGAGGGTGCATTATAAAAATTCAGGGGTGAAAGAGTCAAAATGAATCAAGGCTTTGAGATATACAAGGTTCAGTTGTGTTTATGTATATATATATATATCCTAGACTTACTATTAGTAATAGAACTACAAAAATGGTGGTTGGGAGTTCATTTCTCGCAAGACTAACATGATAGCAAAGCTTATATGGCTAATATTCTCTCTCTCTTCCTCGTGATGCATGCACTTATACAGGGAATCAAGCGGTCTATACGATTCAACGGAGACCTGAATACAGGCTACAAGGGGGAAATTATACCACTTAAGGTAAGGCATCCAAAATGATCTGGAGGATTTGTTTTGGATGTTTAGTTAATGGCTGGTTCACACTTGTATGTTCAAGTTCAGTTCCAATTAAAACAACAATTTTTTTTATTTTCATTTTTCAATTTATATTAGTATTAAAAAGTGAAAACATGTTAACTATTTATAATTATAAATTTTAACCTGTTTACTGCGATGTCATATGGAATTATTGTCCTTTGTCATATGAAGTCAATGCCCTCTTTTCCCCTGAGCAAACTGACAAGGTTCCACCAAAACCAAGCAATGTTAGCTCAGTAAAAAGAACAAAATACATCTGTACATTTCTACTGCGGGTATAAAAAAAAATTATAATGACACATTTACCGGTAAATCACCAAACTTGAATACATAGTAGCAATTTACCACTTAAACAATAATCACTGTGACTGGTAACAATACCTGTATACAACTGCTTAGGAACATCAGAACTCCTGGTAAAAGAAAAGAAAAAGTCTGACGTGAATTAATTCAGAATTTTGATAATGTGAAGTAGTCTTAAGTTGTTGATAAATGAAGTGGTAAATTTTCCTTAATAGGGAGGGGAGTATGAAGTCATCACGATCAAGGTTGGTATATGATTGGCATGTCTGAGTCTGTCTTTTCAGCATGACAGTATGATTTCTGAGCATGCCCGTTTTTGTTTTCTCTGCACTATGATTTTAGCATGGTAAATAACAATCTAAATCCCACGGAAATAAAGAAAACGTTCTGTAATGTGTGGAGTTGATGGTTTGATTTTGGCATGATTGTCATGTGGCAGTTTTGTTGACCAGTCCCTGAAGGATTTGTTGGAGCCATGGAGCATTCAAGTAAGGTAAATATAAGGTTCATTGTCATGAAGATCCTGTCATCCTTGATGTTCAAGGGATTACTATCACTGGCAAAATACAACCCTTGAATATGTCATAGAAAAACTGGAGGTAGTTCAGGAGAAAAAAAATGACCAATCACATACCTGTACAAAGACTTCTTTTGAAGATTACAGAGAGCAACGCCCAATTTTAAAACCATTCAGTGGACCATATTTCATTATTTTGATGTAGCATAAAAGGACCAAATTACCTTTCTTATTTGCTGTGGCACACATAGCCTTCAGTTTTACTATGAAATTATCCAGGGGGGGATATAATGACAGTGATAGTAACCCCTGAAATATTGCAGATGAGTTCCTCTCTACCTTTCTGGTAAGTACTGATTATAATGCAGTTAATTTAGTTATTAACAGCGCTTCCTTCTTCAAATATTTCTTCTAATCTTTACTAAACGCCAATAGAACATTGTCATCATTGTCGTTGCCATGGTAATCTTCATTACAGAGGTGACAGGATGGTAGACAAAATATTACGTTAAAAGTAATTCTTTTGACTAATAGTTCAGTTGTAATCATCTAGCCACAAGTTTAATTGACTGATTTCATTGATTATATTTAATGTCTCTTGTTTTTCCTCTCGACACTAACTTTTTAAATGTAAAAATGTATTTCCATATCATTGCCAATATGCTGACTTTGAGATACCAAAACAATGTGGGTAAAGTAAGTTTTACCATTGATTCATCCAACCTTCCGATGATTCTGACCTCACCAAAATCACATCACAACATGTCATTGTTTTGGTACTTCGAAATCACATACTTGCCAACCCTCCCTATTTTGGAGTGAGACTCCCAATTTTGAACCCCCATTTAGGCCATTTTAGCAAGTCCAAATTCTTTAAACTGACTATACCATCAGAAAAAACAGGTCAAAATATGCAAAAATCAGCTTTTTAGCCCACCATTTCTTCAAAGGGAGTTACAAAGTAGACTTTCTTGAGTTTAAAAGTTTAAAAACATGTGAATTTCAAAAAGTTGGCAAGTATGAAATCACCATATTGCAATTGCATGTAATGATTCTTTCATGAATTGATTTGTAAAGTTTGAATGAATAATTATTGGCTTCTTTTGGATTTTCTAGCATTCAGAGTCAGAATTTGTTTCATGTCTTGAATGTTGTTCATGTTGTGTGAAAAAAAAGATTTCAGATGTTGGTTTTTTGAAGAAAATGGAACTACATCCACACAACAACCGAAATCTTGTATCAGTATTGTTTTCCACATCTGCATGGACTGTTGCATGTTGAATTGACAGAGCATGACTGTTGTGATTTTTAGGGACCACGTGGCCACAAGGGACTCCCCGGGGGCGTGGGAGAGGGAGACGAAGCCCAGGTTATGGTGTTAAAGGTACTGACTCTAGATTATGATACTGTAGCACGATTGGACTGAGTCGATCATCAGTGGCTAGGTAGCTCAGTCAGTAGAGCACCCAGCTGATGTTTCAAACAAGACCGGGATTCAAACCCGTGACCACCAAACTTTGGTGGTCATGGGTTTGAATCCCGGTCTTGCCACTACATTTTCTCCTATACTGTTACCAACTTGGTGCCCAACTAAAATACTCACAATGGTGGTATAAGGTCTCGTATGTCTTCGAGGGCGAAGACTTTGAAAAAGAATGGAGGAGTGAAGAGGAAGGGGGGGGGGGGGGGATGGCAAACACTGATGTGTTCAGAATAAAATGTAATACAGTGAAACTAGATTAAACCAAATGTCACCAGGACCAGCACATTTGGTTTCCAGATTATACTAGTTCTAATTATTATAAATTTAGGAGGTAAATATAATAGTAAAATTCTCTTGTTCTTCATGCTGTTTTTTTTATCCCTCGTCATTAAATGGAGATGAAACAATAACAGTGTTGTCTGTCAAATCCTATCCCATTCTGTTCTACTTTTTTACATACAGGAAATAAACATTTCTGGTTACTGTATATTTGGATATTTTTGCAGGAATTATACTTTCAAGATTTCTTGGGAGACATTGCTATTACCATGAAAATTTGATGTGCAGAAAATGTTTTAGAAATGTTTTAATCATATAAACTCTAAGAGCCAGATCGTGAAAAAATTAAAACCATTAAAATTATCATTTTCTCACATTGACTCAAAAGCGGGACATTTTTTACCCTCATCAAAACAATTGTTGTACTGAATAATCACAGTGCATGCTAGAATGGTATCTGGACATTATGATTGAATGAATGCATGTTGATATAGGAGGCTCTTGTTTGTGATAGGGCAATGTGCCTAGAAATGTTATGTTATGAAATGTCTTATGATATACCCTTATATCGACAAATGCATCTTAGTTCATTCTCTTAGTGTTTGCATGAGAGCTTCTAATGCAATCCTTGTAAAACAAACAAAGAGTTAGAACACAGATATTCTGTTAATTAAGTTAATCTCCAATGTGAGTTATAGGTATTGTTTGTGACGTTACATCTTTGTGAGTAAAAATTATGTAGTTTCACTGGAAAATATGACAATACATCCACAAAAACACGACTTAACAATCGGTACCTACCCACAAAGGCAAATAACTCTGTAATATGGAAATACAGAATATGTGGATTTTAATTGTTGTAATATCGCTCGACATACACCTTTCTTGTAAAGTTTGGGATCCCCCATTAGACTAATCAGTAAAATATAAAAAGTAAAGTAACATTCAACAGAAATGATAACTAATTATGGACATTTACAAGAAATTATTGTTCTTCTTAGCTTTTATAGGCTTATCCGAATATGATGTAATTCTAGCCTGTATTATCTTCTGTAGGGAGAGCCTGGAGACCCTGGACCAGCGGGACCTGCAGGACCTGCTGGACCAAAAGGACCACAAGGGCTACCTGGATTTGATGGCATGAAAGGAGATCAGGGCAATCCGGGCGCTCCGGTGTGTTGCCTTTTCTATAGTTTTTGGTTTACCTTAGCAGCCACCTCTATATACAAAGACCATCTGCTTAATAAGACCTCTTTCTTGGGGAACAAAATAGACAATTTAAAACAGAATTTGACCTGAAGATAAGAATACTTGGCTGTAAAGAATACGTTATTTGGATGATCTCTGTAGATACTTGATAAATAAGATTATTAAAGCATTGATTTTTTTATTTTTAACTTCATCAGGATATGAAAGAAATTTTGTTTGCAAACTGTGTGAATCTTCGTAAGGTTATAATTTATTTTTTAGACTATATACCGGTAACATAAAATACGCTTAAATGTACTATTCCATTTATTTATTTTTTCTAAATTAAAACACACTCTATTATGACGTCATGATAACGTTGAGTTTTTGCACCATTCTCAGATTTTTTTTCATAGTAGCATGAAGAAAAAGGTTTCTGCCAATCAGAAAGTCAGATTTAGTATAAAAACAAATAAAATTTACTTATAGACTACCTGGTATTTAATTAAATATTTTCACCATTGTTTACACTTTTGTAGACATTTTCAAATCCAATAGAAAGAATTGTGTTCACAAAATTTAAAATGTCGTTGAATTGTTGATATAGTAAGAAGTATGATGTTTCCATGCTAATAGCTCTGAGTATTAACTCATTCAACCCTATGGATGTACATTTTTACACAGCGGAATTAAACTTTATGTTCAACAGTACAAATGTATATTGTGAATTGAAGTGCCACTGAATACTATTATTGTGTTTTATCTAAATATCAGTCATTATTATTACAGGGACCAAAGGGACCAAGAGGGCCACCAGTAAGTTAACACATATTCTTAATAATTTCCTTCAAGATTAGTCGTAAAAAAAACAACAGTTTTTCAAAAAAGCGTAAAGATAAGAAGAAAAATCAGTTGATATAGATACCTCATTTTCCTTTTGCTATTTTGTCAGATTTCTATGAAAAATCATTGGGATTAAAATATGGTACACATTATACATATATATATTTTTTTTTTTTTTTTACTTTTAGGGAAGAGATGGCCGTCCAGGTGCACCGGTAAGTCTTCATTAATGCATTTCTACTCTTCATGAAATAGACTTATTATTTAAAAATTATTGTAGAATTTTCTCACATGATTCACAGATTTGGAAAATAGATTGACCATTAATTACACTTAATAAAAAATGTAACAGACTTGCTAAAAAAAAATTGTCTCAAAAATTCAAATAAGATTTCTGCTAAGACCTTGCAACTAATGAAAAACTCTTTAAAGGGACTTTAAAGGGACACAACTCTCTCTTCCTTGTATTTTGTTTAACTGGGAAGATCTGTTTTTTGGCGTTTTTTGTATAAAATCAGCATATATTTACTTATTGCTTAACTGATCAAATGTTATATAATAAATGTATCAAAGATATAAGTAAATTTGTAATTTGCCAAAACTGTTCGAGTAGGGAGCACAATTTACAATATCTGTATACAAAATTTTTTTTTTGACTTCATCACCATCTTGCAATTCTTGATAGCAAGATCGTGACTTAATGAGTAAGCTACAAAAACTACATGTATGTAGCCAAACATTTTGGGAAAAAAAGGGAGATTTTCGTATTTGGGCAGATATTAGTAACACTAACCGAGACATTCCTTATTCATACATCAGACAAGGAAAATGATTGTACATGCAGTAGAAAGTTTATTACACCTACTTCTAATTTAACCAAGATAATAGTATACTAATGAAGTATACATGTATATGTTAAGACCAGTTTCACTGTGAAGGAAAAATGCATGTTTTCCATATACCATGGTACGTGTACTGTATTTGACCTTAAAGGGGCCCAGGTAGTTTTCAGAAAAAAAATAAAAATGAAGGGGTGCTTATTAGGACCAAATTTGGACTATCATTTCACAAAATCATTGAAGAGTCTGTGAGTCATTAATTGATTTATTTAAAAAAAAAAATCAAAAAGAGATATTTTTTCATTTTGTATTTAGCTCAGTGTAATTAAAACTGAGGTTTCATATAGGGGGAGGGGTACTTATATGGACAAGGGCGCTTATTGGCTTGAATACAGTAGTTTAGTTTCATTTGGATACCCTGAAACAGTTTCAAAGGAAGGATTGTACCAATAACAGAATATGCTATGATGATTTTCTTTCTGTTGAAAGTGTATGATTATAATTTGTTCCATTGATTTTATGAGCATGTTTTTATGTACGATTTTGGTAGCATGGCCTGATAGTTCACGTAGTTAGGAACGACATTTTACTTTGCACCATTATCTTGCTGTGATACTTGCCACTGCTGAATAGATTTATGAAATTTTAAGCATCAGATGGTGGGTTATTCAAATCGCCTTTTGTCTGTCTGTCGTCCATCCGTAAACAATGCTTCTTACTACTATATCTTGGGAAGTACTCCATGGATATTTTTCAATTTTTACATGCATGATTCTCTTGGTCCCTAGGAGAGCTGTGATGATTTTGAGACTGATAAAAAAACAATATGGCCGCCAGACAGCAATCTTGAATTTTGGCAGTTGATGTTTGTTACCTCTTTTTTTCTCAAAACGTACTCCATGGTTATTTCTCAAATTTTACATGCATGGTTTCCTTGGTCCTTAGGGGCGTCATGCTTATTTTGAGACTGATTGGAAAAACAATATGGCCATCAGGCAGTCATCTTGCATTTTGATAAATTAAGTTTGTTACCATTATTTCTCAGAAAGTACTGAAGGGTTCTGTCTCAAGTTTCATGTGCAGATTCCTTGAGGGCCCTTGTTGTGCATATTGTATTTAGGGACCGATCCATGAACAAAATGGCTGACAGGACACCACCTTGGATTTTGATATTTGAAGTTTGTTACTGCTATTTCTCAGAAGTACTGAAGCGATCTGTCTCAAATTTTATGTATAGTATGTAATCAAAGTTTGAAAAGCAGAGAAAAGATCCCTCATTCCTTTGTCAGGCATATTTCATTCTTTGGTGGGCGTCAAGATCCCTCTATTTGGTAATTATTAATAATTGCCTCTGGAAAGTTTATTTCTAAAAACTATATATCTTTTCTTCATCACATGCTTTACCTTTACCTATATGATTAATTACAGGTAGGAGAAAAGTTCGAATATTTCATAATTTAATCAAATTTATCACAGAAGCAGCATTGCTGCTATTAGCAATTGATACTGAGCTGCTATGCAGCATATACTGCAGTCATTCAGTAAAAAGGCTATTTTTTCCCTGTTTTATACTTGGATGGTGAACTATGGTGAACTATCATCAAATTGATTCTTCTTGAAAAGCTCATTTTATTTTCAAAGTTCATAGGTATATTGTAAATTTCATTCAGCTAGCAGTTTGATGATGCAGGACAACAAATTGAACCACTTACTTTGAAATCAAAGCATTGTTCATTACGAATATGTCAATAATAGCCTGTTTGATTGATGATTTGTGTAAGTAGTTCATATTCCGAATTTGTATGTTACAGAGTTATCTGCACTTGTGGGTAGGTATTGATTGTGACGTCATGTGTTTGGGATCGTAACGTCATACGTTTTGGAGAAAACACTGTGAATTGGGCTCACAAAATAATGACATAATAATCGATACCTACCCACAAGGGAGCTAACTCTACAATATGGAAAGATGGAATACAATTACGAGGGTGTTCTGTTGTTAGAGAGGAGGAAGAGGAGGGGGTAGGGGAGGGGGTGGGGGAGGAGGAGGAGGCGGGGGAGGAGGAGGAGGAGGAAGCAATACAGGTGGTGGAGGTAATGGAGTTGCAGGAGGCAGTGGACAAGCATTTCCTCAGGGATTCATTAGGGGCCTACCGGGCCCACCAGGTCCCAGGGGTCCAAGGGTGAGACGAAAACCCTTTAATGTCTGTTTGCGAGCCTTATTCTTACTCATGTGTGCTTTTTGTGAAATTTGCTGCAATCAGCGTTCTCAGTTAGTTCTTTGTTGCATCTATTCATTTTGAAATCTTCAAAAATCTTATTAAGAAGAATTGTTTTTTTTAAGATTACCAGGAAAAAAAAAAAAAGTTGATGTCAGAATTTATTTCAAAATTTTATAGCTGACTGCAACAAAATTCATACCTCTAACAAACTGTGACTGCAGCAAATTACATGAAATAATGTCCTAGTAAAAGCCCAGTGATAAGGTTATATTTGGGAAGAAGATCCTACCATCGTTACCATTCTTTTGCCTCATTTCTGAAGAGACCTTCACACAGATGCGTTCTAGAGGTGAGGTCAAGTCGGATGAGTGGACGTGATCGTAATGGCAATACAAATGGCGATGAGGACGATCCAGCGATGGAAACCGATGAAGAGGCAGAGGGTCCGGAGAACACTTTTGAAAGAGGTCCTCGTTCTGTCGCCTGGCAATGTTGTCGCAACTTCTGCAATCGACAGCAGCTAAGACGGCGTCGACGCATGCAGGAGCGTTCCACTACACAGGGGGGTGGTAGCTCATCAACAAGCGCACTGCGACAGGGGACTTGGGCACAGGTATAAACAGGTGGTGGATCCTTATGTCGCCATGACGAGAGATTAACATCGGTGTCGGGATACTAACCTTATGACAAGAGCTGCAGTCATAGTTATTTATACTTATGCTTAATGGTCGTATGCAGAGGCTTGATATAATCCCCATATTCACTATGTGTATCATCTTATGGCTTCACATCAATTAGGTACTTTAGAGGCAATTCATGTTTTCCGATGATTTTGAAGAAAAGTCATACACAGGAATACAGGCATTCAGTTCAATTTTGTTTACTTAGAACTGATAAAATACAACCACATTCTAAATATTTTGTTTGACATTGCCAAAAGTTTTATTTTTAACCTTATGAAAGTGCACTAAACTAAAAGACTCTAATAAGATGAAGTTTCACTACCGGTAGCTATTGTGTGGATTAGCAACTTGTTAGAGGTTGAATTAGCTGTTGGGTAGAGATTAAATTAGGTGATGTGTACATGTTGAATTTGCTATTGCATTGAGGTTGAATAAGTTTCCCTATTGAGGTGGGATTAGATACTGTGTAGATGCTGAATTAGCTAATGTGTACAGGTTAAGAGTTAGCTGTTGTGTGAAGGTGTGTGGAGGTGAATACTTAGCAAATTTGTAGAGGTTGAATTAGATAATGTGTAGAGGTTGAATTAGATAATGTTGTGGAGGTTGAATAAGATAATGTGTAGAGGTTGAATTAGATAATGTTGTGGAGGTTGAATTAGATAATGTGTAGTGGTTAAATTACGGTAGATAATGTTGTGGAGGTTGAATAAGCTGATGTGTAGAGGTTAAGAGTTAGCTGTTGTGTGGAGGTGTGCGGAGGTGAATAATTAGCGAATGTTGTGGAGGTTGAATAAGATAATGTGTAGAGGTTGAATTAGATAATGTTGTGGAGGTTGAATAAGATAATGTGTAGAGGTTGAATTAGATAATGTTGTGGAGGTTGAATAAGATAATGTGTAGAGGTTGAATTAGATAATGTGTAGAGGTTGAATTAGATAATGTTGTGGAGTTTGAATTAGATAATGTGTAGTGGTTGAATTAGATAATGTTGTGGAGGTTGAATAAGCTGATGTGTAGAGGTTAAGAGTTAGCTGTTGTGTGAAGGTGTGTGAAGGTGAATAAGATAATATGTAGAGGCTGAATAAGATACAGGTTGGATTAGCTGCTGTATAGAGGTTTGTTGAATAAGCCAATGTGGAAATGTTGAATGAGCTATCTGTACAAGATTAAGCTAATTGGTAGATATTGAATTAGCTAATCTGTTTAGGAAAAATTAACTACTTTGTAGAAGTTTAATAAGCTATTAAGTAGAGATTAAATTTGATCATGTAGAGGTTGAGTTAGATAATGTAGAGGTTGAATTAGATAATGTAGAGGTTGAATTAGCTTATGTGTAGAGGTTGAATTAGCTCATGTGTAGAAGCTGAATTAGCTCATGTGTAGAGGTTGAATTAGCTCATGTGTAGAGGTTGAATTAGCTAATCTGTAAAGGAGCTACATGTAATTTATAGAGGTACTTGCTTTCATAATTTTGCTTAGACATTAAACATTGAATCTTGATAATAAGTATTAAATTTAGAAACTAATCTTTATATTTAACACAAACATGTATTTGACTAACATTTAAGAAATAAGTTTTAAATGTAGTGTTTAATTCAATCTGGACCCTATGTGTTCTTTTATGTTACAAGTCCAATGGCCACATCTGTCTACAGATACTATATATATATAATACAATACAGCTGCCACTACAAAGCGGTTTCTTTTTGTTCATTTGGTTCTTTGTTTTATAAAAATGCATCAGTTTGCTAGTAAAAACAAAACAACATGGATGTATACACGGACCACTGCAGCGAGGAGTTCTCAAAGACAAGTGGAAATGTGTAACACTGGTAAATATATCTATATCTACAAATCTTTATATCCTGTATATATTTGAGTTATCAGAATAAGAACAAAATGATAAGCTGTGATAAGAGAATGAAGAGAGAAAGGATGAAAGAGAGAGAGAGAGAGGAGAAAGAGAACATCAGATTTAGACATTATGACATGTATTTATTTAAGGATTAAAGCATCTTTATGGCGGTTCTATCGAAGAATAAAGTTTAGTAGGGTATCAATATTTGGAATTGACATAAGAACAATAATTAATAAACTATTTTATGCAGCATGACCATGTCTTGCTCTATTAAGTAGAGCTTATTGTAAAGTTTACATTAGTATTCAAAAGGTAAAGTGTGTGAATGTTAGTAGTTTTAGTGTATAACTTGAAATATTCACTGCATGCTGTGCATACAAATCCTGTTAACGGTTCGCCACCTGACTATCAAACAGCATGTGACTTTGTATTTTATGTTTTGTACATGCAACAACATTTTTACGACATTGAATAGGTACATGTGCGTTAGAGAGCATCAGGCATGGCAACATACTGCCTGGCGATCAGTCAATTAATGTTATTTCATGTGACATTTTTTTCAGCATATTACATGTGTTTGAATATGATTTTGTGTCACATTGTAGTAGCAATATACTTGCTATCACAGCTTACCTGACTGTTAAGTAAGCCATTGTTTGATTTTATCAAGTTTCTTATGACAGGGTGAGATGGGGCTCCCTGGATCCGCAGGACATAAAGGTGACCAAGGGGAACGAGGACGACGCGGAAAAAGGGTGAAGACACTTTAAATAATCTCTTTATTATGCCTTGTAGAGCATGGCCTCTGAATGGCTTACAATATCACTGACGCTGACTATCATATGATAATATAGGTGTAATGTTATTGGAATAAATCTTATCACATTGGGCCATTCTACCACATAGGCAACCATTAGACTTCAATGGGTTGAGCGGCCATTCTATCACATAGGCAACAATGTACTTCAATGGGTTGAGCGGCCATTCTATCACATAGGCAACAATGTACTTCAATGGGTAGAGCAGCCATTCTAGTACGTAGGCAACCATTAAACTTCAATGGGTTGAGCGGCCATTCTAGCACATTGGCAACAATGAAACTTCAATGGATAGAATATCCAGGCTATCACATAGGCAGCCATGTACATGTATTACTAAGCGAATACCTGTATCACTATGACCTTTATTTTGATCTTTGACCTCAGTTTTTAGTTCACCAGAAACATCCTTGGGGGAAGAGGAACAGAGTTTGTATAAATTTTGGCTCTTACCCCCGGGGGCAGGAGGGGTGAGGCCCAATAGAGGTATATTCTTTAAATTGCTACTAGTCATAGAGTTCTGCATGGATTCTAACCAAATTTAGTCAGAAACATTCTTGGGGGAAGGGAAGCATAGTTTGTATAAATTTTGGCACTTACCCCTCGGGAGCAGGAGGATTGGGGTCCAATAGGGGAAACAGAGGTAGATCCTTTAATTGCTACAAGTCATAGAGTTCTACATGTATTCTAACCAATTTCGCCCGGAAACATCCTTAGGGGAAGGAGAATAAAGTTTGTATAAATTTTGTTGAAGAAAAAAAACTTGTCTGGTCCTGCTCTCATTACTTTGCAAGACTAGAATATCATACCTGATATACCTATGTGTCCATCTAGTGGAGGGGGGGATACAAACTTAATATGATACCCCCTGAATTGGGAACTAAAAATCATCAAAATGTCATTTTTGCATGAGAGAAGTGTTTTTCCTCCGCGTGGTGTTGGAGATGTTGCGTCCTCAGCTTTTCCTAGTCTGGCTTTATGTGTTGTAATTTCCTCATCCACAGACTGTTATAACTGGTCAATCTATAGCCGGGGTTCTATGATTTTAACTTTAATAAATTCTATCAGTTTTATATACAGTATGTTTTGCATGAATTGTGATACTTATATTTGAAATTTTTTTCAAGCTTGTGTCATTCAGACTTAGATATTGCTAAAGCAGTAAAGTTGGGTAATATCAATGAAATAAATGGGCACGCTGATAAAGAAATTGTGATCTTCATTGTGTGGCTTAATTGTCTGGAATTCCATATCAATTTCTTTTTAATCTTTATGAAACAAAAGGACCTTAGATGATTATCAAAATTCTACACACACAAAAAAAAAAAAAACATAATGGGACTAGTCACATTATTCCCTGAATTCCCATTTGGACTTTTCCGATTCTCAGACTGGGGCAGGTCATTGTGAAATACAGGGATGCATGTGTTATTGTGTAAGGAATAAAAAAAAATGTATTTAATCATGGCATTGATTTTAAGTATAATATAAAATTTAAACAATTTAGATTTTTGTTAATATTTTCTTGATATAACAAAGAGTGTACTTTTTAAAAATCTATACGGATATTAGCACATAACCTTTATATTGCTTGGCTTCACAAACCAGGTCAGCGATACAGGCCCTTTAAGCCTCTTGTTAATTAGATGAATAGACAATTAATAACTATTAGTGATCTTTGCATATTGAATGTACAAACTTGCTTCATTGGTCCCTCTGTTTACTGCTTTAGGGTAAGAAGGGGAAGAAAGGGCGTTCTGGTCGGCCTGGGCCCAAAGGGTCTACTGGCAAGCCTGGACCCTCAGGGGAAGCAGGCGCCAAAGGAGAAAAGGGGGAAATCGGGAAAAAAGGGTTTCAGGTACATATATCTTTAGTGAATATTGTAGATCTTCTATTGTTAGTCTGTCTGCATGAAGGAGACTTTTGCTGGTTCAATTCGGTTCACAAAATCTATTTTTGTTGTCATAGCAACCACACTTTGTGCCATTGTAATCCTATCCAATTTGATCCCTGTTTTCCATAAATCTGACCCTTTTTGTCCACTACATTTGACCCTTTGTTTCTAGGTAATGTTTCCTTTGCACCCAATTAAGCTGAACATGTTCGCCATAATAAGCAACCAGGGCACTTAAATCAATAACAAATGGGACTCTGGACTTAAAATGCCATTTTCATAAAGACTTTAAGTATGATCTCAAGTTTTCTAGAAAATATCCTAATTCCTAGTCCTGTTATAATACCTACCATCAACTTATTCATCCAAAGTTCAAAAATAAGATTAATTTTCTTGATGAATTTTTGTATGCCAGAAATAGAACTAATTCTATGAATAGATTACCTGTCTAGAAATTAGAATGTACATGTAAATTATTCTGTATTTACATATTTAGAACTATACCTGCTCTTGTGGTTAGGCATTGACATCATCAGTTTGTAAGCAAAATTTCCTTCAAATTATGACACTTTTTCTCGCAAATACACATAATGTATCAATTGATGCTTACTACCAAGAGCAGGTAACTCTGTAATGCAAATACAGAATGCGAAACTACGGGGGTTGCTAATTATGGCAAATATTTTACTCCTGTTGATGTATACCTACAAATCTGTCCCTTGCTGTTGATGCTATCCGCCCTTTCTCTGCTTTCTCCAGGGTGAGCGAGGTACGCCAGGCATACCCGGGAAGGATGGAAAGCCCGGCCCCAGAGGCATCCCTGTGAGTGTCCACTGCCAATATGGCAGTCATTTTCTCCTTGTTTTTGCACTTCCTTTCATAGCATGGTGTTTTACGAAGATACAAAGTATCGCCAGTAAATTGGTTTGGCTTAGGCATTTGCATACTTATCACAAATTTTAAAAGTTTATTCATTATGAGCTATGAGGTTTTCAACAAGTCGGTCAATGGACACAGTCACTAGATAAAAAAAAAAGTATCATTATTTAGCTGATTAGTAATGATACAAATGCAATGGACACAGTCACTAGATAAAAAAAAAAAAGTATCATTATTTAGCTGATTAGTAATGATACAAATGCAATGGACACAGTCACTAGATAAAAAAAAAAAAGTATCATTATTTAGCTGATTAGTAATGATACAAATGTAATATTACACAAGACAATCCAGAAGAAAATGGCATGGACACATTTTATTAGGTCACCTGAGATGAAGTCTCAAGTGACCTATTCTAATCGCCATTTGTCCGGCGTCGGTCTGTCATCCGTCGTGTGTCCGTCAACAATTTACATTTTCAAATTTCAATGAAATTTTGCACAAACCTTCTAAGGCATATGGCCAATCAAAATTGTAAATTATATGTGGGAGGGGCCAAAATTGACTGAAATTTAAAAAATTTCTCTACTCACAGGTGTGGTAGAATCAAATTCTCTTCATGAATAGAAAAGTCTCAAGGCCTGAGATAGCATTTAACATCATATGCATATTGGAGCTGGCCGACCCCAAGGGGCCAGAGGGGTGGGGCCAAAAGGGGTCAAAATGGCTAAAATTTCAAAAATCTTTCTTCTGAATTCACATGTACAGATTTGATGGAACCCAATAATCTTCATAGATTGAAAGGTCTAAGAGTCTCTTACAAAAAGTGTGAATTTCATGGCCCTGGGATCTCAGGTTTTCCCCAGGGGAGGAAGTCAAATTTACTATTATAATAGTTTATATAGGAAAAACAAATTTACGAACATTATTTGCTTGGTTTTAATAGGAAATGAGTCAAACGGGGTTAGAATTATTACCCTAAGAAAGCATGTTAATGCCTTATCTATATTATATTGGTCCTGGCTGGCCCCCAGGGGCCAGAGGGGCAGGCCCAAAAGAGGTCAAATGGCGAAAAATTTCAAAAACCGTCTTTTTAATTTTGATGGAATCAAATAATCTTCACAGATCAAAAAAGGCAAATTAATAAAATCACTGACTGACTTCATAGGCCTGATGGGCCAATAAATAGTGTCTATGTCTTTGTTTCATTCTGTATCCGAACTCAGGTGACCGTTAAGGCCCATGGACTTCTTGTTACATTTGTTTCTATTATCGTACGGTGTCAGATGATTTTTTGCTTGCCTGTCCATATTTCAATTGAGCTTTTTGTTGTGTCATTGGTCTGTCTGAATGTCTTTTGTCACAACTTCTCGACACTTAGTCCAACATATTCTACCATTTGGCTTGTTGAGTGATTGAGTAAAGAGCTACAGCATTGGATCAAATAAGTGACCTTGACCTTCATTCAGACTCTCAAAGGTCAAATATGCCAAAAGAATCTATCAATGTAATGACTTATGTTAGAAATCCGGAATAACAATTGTCAGGTGACAGAAACAGCCCTCTGAGCCTCTTGTAAAGTGTAATGTTTTAAAAATGTGGCTTTGTGAGTATTGTGGTTATGATGGAGGAGTGTAAACCAGTATGGTTTGTTTACCAAGGGTCTGAAGGGAGACACTGGAGAAGATGGACCACAAGGACAGGTTGGTCGCGATGGACTGATCGGACCGCCTGGACTACCAGGGCCTCCCGTAAGTTTGGTATGACTGCCATAGCATCTAGTTGTGAATGTTTATATAACAGCATGATGGCGGTTATTGTGTGGACCACCTACAGTCAATGGACTTAAGTATTCGTCGGTGTCAATATTTCACCGTATATTTTATGTATTTTCACATTTCCTGTTGTTCGAAAACTGCAAAGGTTGATACCTAACTGATGGTATGTAGATGATATATGGGGTTTAAATTTTCCTGAGGAATAAGTTTAAGTTGAAAATCAGTCAGATTTCAATGGAAATTGGTATACAGTGGACCATGACAATGAATAAGAAGAATTTTGAAGAGGTCTGGAAATTCAAGATGGGGTTGTGACCTTAAGGGGGTCAACAGTTTAAAATATTAGGGTGTTCTGGGTCTGAATATCATGTTATGACTTTAAAAGGGTTTTGGAAGTTGTTGATGTGGGTATTGAGGGCTGCTGAACACAAACCAAGATTAATCAGGGTATCAAAATTTAAATGAATTAAAATAAGCACTTAGAACCGGTACACCACATTTAGGAATGTCAATTACAAGGGGGGGGGGGGGGGGGAATGTAAATTGTGGATGAATCTTTCTGTACTCATGGTACGTTAATCTGTTACAGTAAACATGCATATTGCTTTTATCCTTTGAGATGTAAAAGACTCGCAAGTTCATGTAATATGGGATTCAATGCTGATGCTAGAGGCATCACATGTTGTAAAACATTATAAAATTCATGGGATTGGGGCGTTTATACAAATTCGACTCTTCTCCAAAAAAGGGGAGGGGCGCTTATAGGTGTAGGGGCGCTAATTACGGCGAATACGATATATATAATCAGTAATGTTACTGTGGTGCATGCGGCATGAAGATGTCAATGGGATGTAGTTAGTTAGCAGTTTACCACCAACATAACTCTTACTGTTGCTACTTTTGAGAGAAGGGAATGTATTCAGCAACTGTAGATAGCAAGTCCTAATTGCCATGTTATAATGTAAAATGTTGCTGTAGTAATTTTTATTGTTTTCCAAATTTCAGGACTAATAACAATCTTACACGAATGCTTTATTTTGCATGCTGCCCTTGGAACACAAGATATAGGTAAGACTTCAAGGATCTATGTGAAATCATCTACATACTTGGATCTTAAGTAACATGATCCATAGACTTGGATCTTACATGGGCCACAGGCTTGGATCTTGTAAGACTTTGATCTTGTAATGTGTGATTTGGGTGGGGGGTATAATCCCAATTTTTGTTACAAGATTGATAGGCTAGCATATATCTTATGAGGTACAGTCCACAGGTCTTGATCTTGTGTGGTACAATCTATATGCTTGGATCTAGTGTTTTATGGACCACACGCTCGGCCTTTGCCTGGCACAGTTTTTGTGTCAGAACATTTTGCTGATTTATCCTTATGGCCGTATGTTGCATTGGATCTTGCTTGATCACAGTTATCCAAAGAATAGAATAGAAACATAATCCACAAGGTTTGAATCTTGTGACTCCAGGAGCCATGGGCTAGAGTATTGTTTGATGCCATGGCATGGCTAAGATCTTTATGGTATGATTCACATGCTGGGATCTTGAAAGGCATGGACCATATACACTGGTGTGGATATTGTATGGCATCACCTATAAGTTTGGATGATTGATAGACTTAGATCTTGAATATTGTGATCAATAAGCTGGGATCTTGTGTGGGCTGATCCAATGGCTATTGAATTATGGCATGATTCAATTGATGGGATCTTGTGTGGACTGATCCAATAGCTATTATTCAATTGATGGGATCTTGTGTGGGCTCATCCAGTAACTATTGAATTATGGCATGATTCACTTGTTAGGATCTTGTGTTGGCTGATCCAGTGGCTATTGCATTATGGCATGATTCAATTGTTGGTATCTTTTGTGGGCTCATCCAGTGGCTTTTGAATTATGGCATGATTTACTTGGGATCTTGTGTGGGCTGAACCAGTGACTATTGAATTATGGCAGGATTCAATTGCTGGGATCTTGTGTGTGCTGATCCAATGGCTATTGAATTATGGCATGATTCAATTGATGGGATCTTGTGTGGGCTCATCCAATGGCTATTGAATTATGGCATGATTCACTTGTTAGGATCTTGTGTTGGCTGATCCAGTGGCTATTGAATTATGGCATGATTCACTTGTTGGGATCTTGTGTTGGCTGATCCAGTGGCTATTGAATTATGGCATGATTCAATTGTTGGTATCTTTTGTGGGCTCATCCAATGGCTGTTGAATTATGGCATGATTCAATTGTTAGGATCTTGTGTTGGCTGATCCAGTGGCTATTGAATTATGGCATGATTCACTTGCTGGATCTTGTGTGGGCTGATCCAGTGGCTATTGAATTATGGCATGATTCACTTGTTAGGATCTTGTGTTGGCTGATCCAGTGGCTATTGAATTATGGCATGATTCACTTGTTGGTATCTTTTGTGGGCTCATCCAATGGCTGTTGAATTAGGGCATGATTCACTTGTTAGGATCTTGTGTTGGCTGATCCATGGCTATTGAATAGCTATTCATGTGATCTTTGTGGAAGCTTGATTATGGCATGATGATTCACTTGTTAGGATCTTGTGTTGGCTGATCCAGTTGCTATTGAATTATGGCATGATTCAATTGTTGGTATCTTTTGTGGGCTCATCCAATGGCTGTTGAATTATGGCATGATTCACTTGTTAGGATCTTGTGTTGGCTGATCCAGTGGCTATTGAATTATGACATGATTCACTTTGGTGTTATGGCATGATCTTGGATCTTTGTGGCTATCCAGTGGCTATTGAATTATGGCATGATTCACTTGTTAGGATCTTGTGTTGGCTGATCCAGTGGCTATTGAATTATGGCATGATTCAATTGTTGGGATCTTGTGTGGGCTCTTCCAATGGCTATTGAATTATTGCATGATTCACTTGCTGGGATCTTGTGTGGGCTCTTCCAATGGCTATTGAATTATTGCATGATTCACTTGTTGGGATCTTGTGTGGGCTGAACCAGTGGCTATTGAATTATGGCATGATTCAATTGCTGGGATCTTGTGTGGGCTGACCAGTGGCTATTGAATTATGCATGATTCATTGCTGGGATCTTGTGTGGGCTCTTCCAATGGCTATTGAATTATTGCATGATTCACTTGTTGGGATCTTGTGTGGGCTCTTCCAATGGCTATTGAATTATTGCATGATTCACTTGTTAGGATCTTGTGTGGGCTGATCCAGTGGCTATTGAATTATGGCATGATTCAATTGTTGGTATCTTTTGTGGGCTCATCCAATGGCTGTTGAATTGTGGCATGATTCAATTGTTGGGATCTTATGTGGGCTGATCCAGTGGCTATTGAATTATGGCATGATTCACTTATTGGGATTTTGTGTGACATGATTTACCGACCGGAATTTTGTGTGGCATAATCCATGTCTCCTAATGCATGTAGTATGATATGTTTAATATCTTAAATGAAAAATTGTTGTATCATAATTGTAATTCAGATCATTGAGAAAATGTCTTCTTACAATAGCAATAGGAGCAACAGGGTTTGAACTTGTCATTTAGTTTTAGTGATAATGAAAAAGTCAAAAAAAAAAAAAAAAAAAAAAATTCTTATGCCATACATTTTAGTTACTTAATTCTACCAGCAATACACCCTCCTACATTAGGTATATTGTACCATAGTTAACTCCTTTCGTTCATGTTAAACCTCGGTTTCTACTGCAGTTAATTCTGTATACTACAGACTTTGTTTTCTGTTTTAAGGGAGAGCCAGGGATTATCGAGGGAAAAGGAATGGAAGGCGCCATTATTCAAAGGGTTGTAAGTTTTCATTATTCTGAAAAAAAAGAAAAAAAAGGAGAAAAAAAGCTAAAATATAATTGTACATATACAGTTGATCCACGTTAACTCAAACAAGTCTGATTCAAAAACCAAAGTCTTTTTCATTTAATATGTTTGCTTAAAAGTTTTACCATGGTTTGAGTTAGCAAAGTTTGACTATTAATGTAAGTCATTGAAAGTAATAAAAAAAACAAATCTAAGTCATAAAATATTCAAAATCAAGTGAAAGTATCTTTAAGATAAGAATTGAGTAGCATTATCACTAAATAACTTGAGTTGCTTATTGTCTGAAAGGAAAATGTTTAGATAATTAATAGATGACTTCAATAAAATTATTTAGAGCAAGTTTTAATTAAATGCCTTTGTTTTTCCCCTCACAGTTACCTGGGCCTCCAGGTCCCGCTGGTCCACAGGTAAGTATTCACATAACCCTGAGTAACTAATGAATTACCTCCCTTTGATTACATACGTCATTTGGTAAAATGTCTGTTGCGTATGTTTCATTTTCTCCCAAACTTTGCATCATAACTTTAATTCAAAGACTTTATTAATCCGTTTTTACCCAGTCTGTATATAAAATCTCATTTTAGTGTTGTGTCAATCAAATATTAACTTATTTTACCTGAATGTTTGTCTTTCTGCCAATTACAATTTCTGCCCATATTTAATTACCTGAATGTTTATAAATGTTTTGTCTAGTTGAATGTTTGTAATATTAATATCTACATTGATTGGAAGTTTATCAAATTCTGCCAAATTTATCTGAATGTTTGTCAACCAATTTTACATGAATGATCATCATGCAAATTTTTTTATCCATTTTACTTGAATGTTTATCAAATTTCTGATCATATTACCTGAATTATTATCAAAGCAACCATTTTACCTGAATTTTTTATCAAATGTCTGACCATTTTACCTGCATCTTCATCATATTTGTTGCATTGTTTGAACTATAATGCTTGTCATTCCAACCATCCTTTGTGAGTCATGTGACTTGTTTTGTGCTACAGGGACCAATGGGATTAGACGGTGCCCCAGGTATAAAGGTAATTCTTACTGTAATCATATTACAGCATGCTGTCCTATCATACATTTGTGAATTATTATTGTTTAAACTTGCATTTGTATAATTTCAAACTAGATATATCTAGTATTATTGTTTTGATATTATAACATCGAAGTCTTATCATGGCCATTGCCTTGTTTTCAACTCTACTGAGTTTCAACGGAATATCCATTCCTATCTGTCAGAGTTACTTCCCTTGATTTCAATTCGACAGAGCATATACAATGTAGTAGTAGCATATTAAACACTTGAGGGCCAATAATGTCATACTTCATACCATATTGTGAAACATATTATTTATCAATTTCAGGGAATCCTACTAGGATAGTTTAACATCAATATGTGTACTGTATTTATCATAACTAACACCCAGGCCACCTGAAATATTGGTTAAAAAAGACACCAAATGTAACTCATTCACCCCTGAAGACACAATTGAACTCATCCGATTAAAAGGCTAGAACAGTTCATTATAAAGTTTCTGGGTGAATTAGTTAATGATAGTAAATTGAGACAGGTAACATAATGATTGACCATAATCAACCCAATAGCTGCCCAGGGCACTAAAACTGAAACAAATAAAGGAGGCGCTTGATAGAACCTGATTTTATCTGCTGTACATTTTGAACTCTAGAATTATTTTGTTTTAGGGTGAGCGAGGACCAGTTGGACCAAAAGGTGATGGGGTGAGTAAATATATCAACAAAACATACTTCTCAGGGTTATTTCAGGATTTCTAGGAGAAAAGATAACCTGATATATATATATAGAACACAGGAGAATGAGATGTAAAACAGCTTGATCTCTTCATGTATCGTAACCATGACAGACATTGTCGTGTAACAAAGACCCTGTGATGAAGCAATCAAAATTTCATTCTTTTGTTTTAATCAAGGAAAAAGAATATTGAATATGGAACTATGGAACTTTTAAATACTATACAAATATAGCATTTTGATGAGGTCGATACATGGATATGTCGACCAAAGAAAAAATATTGACTGAGGCTCAGGAACTGTAAATGACAATTCATTCATTTCTATAATTTTGTGAATATCATTCCGACACCTGTAAAATTGTTATATTGTAGTATATTAGACTAATATTTATTATAAGATGGTCCTTTAAACGTTTGTGTGACATGTCATGATTATTTACTGTTACCAGGGAGAAAAAGGTGATCGCGGCCTGATTGGACCAATGGGATTGCCTGTAAGTCATGTGTGCTAAAATACAAAATTCCAAAGGTTGGAGTTGATGTGACGCCTTTAAAATGATAAATTTCACTATCAGAAATATTTGAAAGGAAATTGTGTGCACTTGGCAACTGAAATTGTGACACATTTCAAATCAAAGTGATTTTAAATTTTCTACTCATTGAATCACCAATTTTTAGGTCACCTGAGAAGAAGTCTCAAGTGACCTATTCTAATCGCCTTTTGTCCGTCGTCGTGCGTCGTGCGTCGTCGTCGTCGTATGTCCGTAAACAATTTACATTTTCGACTTCTTCTCCAAAACTGCAGAAGCAATTTCAATGAAATTTTGCACAAACCTTCTAAGGCATAAGGCCAATCAAAATTGTGAATTATATGGTCCCCACCCCCCAGGGGGCTGTGGGAGGGGCCAAAAGGGGTAAAATTGAGTAAAATTTCAAAAATCTTCTTCTCTACTCACAGATGTGGTAGAATCAAATACTCTTCATAGATAGAAAGGTCTTAAGGTCCTTTACAAAAATTGTGAATTATATGACCCTGGGGTCTCTAGTTTCCCCCTGGGGAGGGGGTTAAGTTTACTATAGTTTATATAGGGAAAACACATTTTTAGGTCACCTGAGACGAAGTCTCAAGTGACCTATTCTAATCGCCTTTTGTCCGTCGTCGTCCGTCGTCGTCGTCGTGCGTCGTGCGTCGTATGTCCGTAAACAATTTACATTTTCGACTTCTTCTCCAAAACCGCTGAAGCATTTTCAATGAAATTTTGCACAAACCTTCTAAGGCATAAGGCCAATCAAAATTGTGAATTATATGGTCCCCATACCCCAGGGAGCTATGGGAGGGGCCAAAAGGGGTAAAATTGACTAAAATTTCAAAAATCTTCTTCTCCACTCACAGATGTGATGGAATTAAATACTCTTCATAGATAGAAAGGTCCTAAGGTCCTTTACAAAAATTGTGAATTATATGACCCTGGGGTCTCAGGTTTCCCCCTGGGGAGGGGGTTAAGTTTACTATAGTTTATATAGGGAAAACACATTTTTGAGTATTATTTGATCATTTGTAATAGGAAATGAGTCAAATATTGTCAGAATTATCAGTATGAGATGGCCATTGAATCCTATTAACCAATTTTCCATGACTGATCCCCCAGGGGCCTTAGGGGCGGGGTCAAAAGGGGTCAAATAGGCTATAATTTCAAAAATCTTCTTCTGAAATTCTGGAAAAGGTAGAATCAAATACTTTTCATAAATAGTAAGGTCTTAAGGTGTTTTATGAAAATTGTGAATTATATGGCCCTGGGGTCTCACGTTTCCCCCTGGGGAGGGGGTCAAGTTTACTATAGCTTTTATAGAGAAAACACATTTATGAGCATTTTTTGCTCAATTTTCATTGGAAACGAGTCAAACTTGGTTAGAATTATTAGCCTGAGATAGCATTTTAACATCATATCCATATTGGTCCAGGCTGACCCCCTGGGGCAGAGGGGCGGCCAAAAAAGGTAAACAGGCTAAAACTTCAAAATATTCTTCTAAAATTCTGGATATGGTAGAATCAAATACACTTTACAGATGAAAAGGTCTTAAAGTTTGTTTTATAAAAATTGTTAATTATATGACCCTGGGGTCTCATGTTTTCCCTTGGGAAGGGGGTCAAGTTTACTATAGTTTATATAGGAAAAACACATTAATGAGCATTTTTTGCTCAATTTTCATAGGAAATGAGTCAAACTTGGTTAGAATTATTAGCCTGAGATAGCATTTTAATATCACATCCACAGTGGTCCTGGCCAACCCCCTTGGGGCAGAGGGGCGGGGCTAAAAAAGGGTCAAATATGCTAAAACTTCAAAAATCTTCTAAAATTCTGGAAATAGTAGAAACAAAAACAAATAATTATAGATGGAAAGGTCTTAAGGTGTTTTATAAAAATTGTGAATTATATGACCTTGGGGTCTCACGTTACCCCCTGGGGAGAGGGTCAAGTTTACTTTAGTTTATATAGGAAAAACATATTTGTGAACATTATTTGCCCAATTTTCAAAGGAAATTAGTCAAACTTGATTAGAATTATTAGCCTAAGATATAGCATCTTAACATCCATATCCGTCCTCGATGACCCCTTAGGGGACCAGAGGGGCAGGACCAAACAGGGTCAAAATGATTAAAATTTCAAAAAATACCTCTAAGTTCACAGGTTTGATGGAAGCAAATACTCTTCATAGTCTAAAAAGTCAAATTTATAAATCACTGACCAACCTCAAGGCCCAGCATATAGTGTTTATATGTCTTTAATTTGTTTCATTACTTGTTTCATTATATATTCTATCTCAGGTGACCGTTAAGGCCCATGGGCCTCTTGTTCATTGTTATTTCAACAATGCCATGCTTGTATCCAATATGAAAAAAAGTTTTAATTTTGTCACCACTTATATAGTTTATATATGCCAAACTACTATTTGAATGCATGGCCGTATCATATGGTATGATTGTTGTCAGAATTAAGATTTCCTCTAAAATTTTAAACCGATAAATTTCCTTGGTTAAGGCCATATGAAGTGACAGATTTTAGCCTATTTGACCCCTGTGATCATCAAGATAATTCAGTTGAACCTGTATTGTACAGGTGTCATCATCATGGTCATTGTTGCGACACGTTTCATAGCAGTTACTCATAATTGCCAAAGACGATCAAAGGAGAAGAATATATGTTGTAAAATATATATATACTGAGAAGTTCTACGCCATTTAGCTACAAGTATAATGTCATATTGCAAAGGAAATGCAAAATTGATTCAAAGGAGAGTACCAGCGTTTCAGACATACTACATGTGTTTACGATAGATGAATTAACTGAGAGTACCATAATTTTTGTTTTGATATAGGGAGAAGCAGGACCACAAGGGGACAAGGGGTCACAGGGAAATGAAGGAAGTGTGGGGCCAATGGTAAGATAGGTCATGTGACACATTGGTGGTCATGTGACACTTATAGGAAAATTGAAGAATGCAAGAATTTAAATTGCCAGGAATAGAAAGTTTTACAATGCTAAATAATGATATCGAAAGTTACTCTTGATTAATTTTCAAGATCAAAGTTTTGTATGGGTTCATAGATTATTAGATTGTAGGTTTCTTACCGACCGAAGATTGCACATGATTTTCCATTTCATTCCTGACATATATAATGTGTACATGTGCAAGGAGGAGCAAGTTTGGCAATTGCAGCATTTTTAGCTACTATGATTGTCCAACTAAATGACTAGATTAGTTTAGTTTCTGAGACTCTATACATTATGATATGTGTTCAATCTATTTTTGTCATATTTACCTCAACCACTTTAAAGTTTACAGGTTGGTGGATACAATGCATGCAACATCTTTGGTATAATGTTATAGATATAGTTACCAGGTATCTGTTGTACCATCCTCAATACTCCAGGGGTTACTATCACTATCGCTATATCCATCCCTATCACTGTCGCTATATCCATCCCTGGACAATCTCATAATAAATCTGACAGCAGAAAAATCTGGGGGTGGGGGGGTGGGAAATGCCCGATCTGGGGTATTGAGGATGTTGTCATATTTCAAATATCCTGTATCAGATTAGACTTATTTGTGGCCATGGACTTGTGTACAGTTGAGAACAAACTAAACTTTTTAGTCCAGTACTCAAGAAAAGATAACTCTGTTTATTAACTAACTATTGTATCAAAGTTAACATTATACAGCGCTAAGACTAACATTGTTGTGTACCAGAGTAAATACTGCAGTGTACAAATGTATATGTATATGACACCAAGTTCAGTTTTGATCAAAAGTGTATTTATATGTTGAAATTTAATTTGAAAATATATGTATGATAAAATTGACAATATATGTTGTAGGAAAAGATGTAAGTATGGTAGTACATGTATTGTTAGATGACAGATATCTTCATTATGGTAGTACATGTATTGTTAGATGACAGATATCTTCATTATTCTTTCTTTTTCATTTTATAATAAAGAATTATTGCATAACTATCATAGAAGCATGTAGCATCAGAATGAGTATACTCTCTAACAGGGGCAGATAACTCTCCACATAAGTAATAATAATAATAGTCATTCAGCTTCAAAATTTAATCATTTTGTTGATGTTGTATATATTACCCCCAAACTTACAGTCTACTTTAACATGATCAGGGCCCTCCTGGACCAGTAGTAACAACAACCGGAGCTGAGGCTTGTACATGTAAGGGCGAGAAAGGAGACAGGGTAAGTAAACTTAAGACAGAATCATCGGGAAAATCATTTAGGTCAAAATTACGTAATTGAATTTATGTTCTGTTTTTGTCTTTATTCTTCTGATTCTAGTTCATCTAATAATATTTGGATGGATCAACTTCCAAACTGATAAAGAGGCTAGGACAATTCTTGCATTATACTTGTATCACCTAACGCTGATGTGATGTATAAGTCTGTATGGTCATCTTGACGATGTTTTCGGCCTATAGTGGTAGAATGTCACACACCTTTACCACTTAGCCATCAAGCCTCATGGTTGGAAGGCTAATATGACTTCCCAAAGCTCATGATGATCAATCGTGATCCTGATATCATTTGATCTGATATTTCTATTCCATCTTCGTATATTACAGAGTCATCTCCCTTGCTGGTAGGTATCCATGGTGGCGTCATGTGTTTCAGAGCAAAATTCACATTGTTTTCTCTGAAAACTATGACATTACGCTCGCAATAACATGACATCACAATCAATACCTATACCCACAAGGGCAGACAACTCTGTAATATGCAAATACAAAATAGTAAGATGATTGTTCGTTGTTGTAGGGAATTCGAGGAAAGCGTGGCAGAAGAGGATTAAAGGGCGAAATGGGGGAGACGGTAAGTTTATAGTATATTGTTAGTATAACCATCAGCTATCTTGTATTAAAAAACCATGTAAGTCTGCTGTTTAATGTAAGGATAAATTACTGATGCTGAGAAATGTAATTTCTGATTTTTGTAGTTATGATTTCATTTACATGTGTACATTATGTATTTACTTTTTATCATCATCAGCTCAAAAGAATAATGTGAATTTCAAATTTGTTTTAAAAAAAAGATATAAACATGTGTTTTAATATTGTTTATAATTTGTAAATTATTGTAAACCAACTTCGTGTCATGTGCTATTACGCTAAATTTTGCAGGTGGTTAGAATTTGCCAAAATTAGTCAAAGCAAAAAGAATTTTATTACGAGTACAGTAGATCTTTAAACTATACATTGCTAAATTAAATCATGTAAAATCTCAACATAAAGTTTGAAAATGAGTTGCTTTACGGTACACATTACATGTGTAGTGTTTTGTTACATGTTTGCCTATATGTTGTGGTCATCCTGTATTTAAAATGAACAATTTAGTCTCTTTTTATGTCAAAATTACAGTAAGTTTAACAAAAATGTTTTGTATATTAACTCCTTTTCATATTTGGAGGAAAAAATTGGTTGACTAAATTGTTTGTTTACCCCTGTACCCCTGAAACAACTGATTGAAACTGGACTGAACCTGTGCTTTAATTACAAAAGCTGTTCTTTTACTAATTCACCCCTGACGACACATTTAGGCTCTTCTAAATGCAAGACTAAACCGGTCCATTATGAAAGTTCAGGGATGAATAAGTTAATCACCTTGCCTATACAGCTACATTATACCTAGATATATAACTATAACCAAAATATGTTTGCCTGTGTTTTAAGAACCATTGCCACTATTGAGATTAATATATATGGCTTTTGAAAAACAAAAAAAAAGTTTTACAGAAAACAAAAATGTCTGGTGTAAAATGATTCTTATATAATCATCAAAATGATTTTAAAAAACCACTTAAGTTTGAGATATTAACTTTACCTTTTATTCAACTTGAATACTTTACCTTTTATTCAACTCGAATCCAATATTAAATGTGTAATTTTTGGCAAAATCTAGAACTTTATTTGAAGTTGTGTTGTATAATAATTTCACAGACATTTATTTTTTCTGATGATGATGTGTTTGTTTTTTTTTTTTAATTTTTTAATTCTTTCTCAAAAGATTAAAAAGTTGCACTATTGCCATGGTTTATGAATTTGTCAATTTCAGGTAAACAAACCACACGAAAATTCTTATAAAATTTGCTGAAAGAACATCTTCCAAGACGCTATGAGTAATCTAGCTATGCTTTGACTATATATAAAACTGTAGAATGAAGGTTGTTGACCATTATATCTCATTCTATTATCTCCGAGTAAATATTATGTTATCTGCACTGCTGTATTTTTCTCTGTTGTAAAAAATATGTACAAGGTGAAATTACAAGGTCAAGTGGTACCCAAGGTCGTTTACACACAGGTGTATCATTGAATTATCTTGACACAGGTAGATAACTTATTTACCTGTAATGAATTATCCTGTTAAGTTACCTTGATTGACTTATACAGGCATCTATGTAGCCATGCCACGTGCTTACAAACGCACGTGTACCTATAGCTAGCATACACTATGCAAAATACAAAGTCCCATGCGGTACCCAGATGGATTGATTTGTCGGTTGCATCTGTATTATCAGTACATGTACTTAAAGACTAGCCAACAAAGGCCTTGTAAGTTCACCTTTAACATATTTAACAAAACTTGGTGAAGGACATATATTTGTTAATAATATAAAAAATTAATAACCTGTTGTCTTCAGATAGTGTGTCTATAACTAGTAACTCATTCACCCCTGACAACACATTTAGGATCTACTAAATCAAAGACTAGACCAGTCTATTATGAAATTTCAGGGGTGAGTGAGTTAATTTTACCAAATTTATGAACTCCGGAAAGGTTATTATACACAATTCTCTCATACTTGAGGGTGTATACAAATGGTTTATCAAGAAGCGTCTCAAAGTTTGTTGGTTGACATGTTCACGAAAACTTCAATTTTCCCAATTGCTGAGGCTGCAAGTTTGCATTTGACCTATAAAGTAAAAGTACCCGCATATACTTTAAAAATGATCTTCATGGGAAGTGAATGTTTTGAGGTTAAAATCTAGATACTGTTGTAACTCTTGTAAAATACTAGCCATGATACTGTATATATATTACATGTATCAATTACTTGACTTGATAAACTACTGTACTATCAGTTGTTAATGTTGGACTCTAATTCAGTTGTTTAGGTTTGTTCCATAGTAGAGGCAATTATTTGAATTACAGAATCGTGTGCTCTGTCACATGATACATTATAAAAGAAGTAAGAGTTATGATACAGTGAAACCTGCCTTAGTAACCACCTCTATATAAAGACCACATGCTTATTAAAACTATCCCAATGGCCATTTATAACGCAATTTGACCTGTGCCTATACCATGAAGGTAATCAAGACCACTTTCCCTTGTGCCTCGGGTGGTCTTTATAGACAGGTTTGACTGTATATAGCACCATATTCAAATAAAAACACCAAATCTGAGGACAACTTGGTCTGGCTTCTAACAGCTTTAAGCTTTGATGTTGTATATGCTAACATTTTAACACACAGGGCAGTCCTGGACTGGATGCTCCCTGTCCAATAGGGGACAATGGGCTCCCTCTCCCAGGGTGTGGATGGAACAAACCGCCCTTTAAGGTATGGTAACCATGGTAACCAAGTACCCATGGTTACGCCATATTTGTAGATATAAGAGATTTATCATGTATAACGATCCATATCTGTTTATAGTAAGCCAAAATTTATGATGTGGGGTGCATTGACTTGGTCAGTAATTGTTAGTTTATCTAATTCCACAATACCAATATATATACACTGTAGTACCAGTATCATAATTTTATATTTCATTTCTATAAATATGGTGTAACTATGGTGTTCTAACCAGGTTTAGCAGAATTGGTTTTAAAATGAGAAGGACTCGCCTTGATATCTGGTTTTATAAAAAAAAATACTTATAATATACAAACATAACATTATTCTTTTTCACTGATACAGTATGGTACAGAATTAAGTAGCTATGCAGACCATGCATTAATGATCTGCAAATCTGAAAATATTGGATATTCATAGACATTTTTACTGGAATTGTCTATAGATGGTATAGGTGATCAAAAAGGTTTAAATGTCGAGTGTGACATCTTACTAGCTCAGAAAGTCAAAAATTCGCCTCCCCCAAATCCTATCCCATTCCCCACCCCTTTAAGCACAGTATATGACACAACAGCAAGATTCCCGCAGCGGAACAAATCGATATAGCTTCCATCCCTCCTCCGTGGTATTTATATATTGCTTTTGCTTAACTAACACATCAGCCATCATCAGCAGTGGTTGTAATAATGCTTAATGTTGAAAGAACGCTGCCGATTTTGTAGGTTTAATAATGATTGTCTCCCCTTGTTGCTTGGTGGATTCTAACTCCTGGCCGTAGAGATGATTGGGGTCTTTGGTGTTAGTTTTGATGAGCTTTTGGTGTTGTGTACTAACTTACAGAGAAATAGATTGTTTCTCCATACAGAGATTTCCTTCAGACAGTGCAGACTCATTTTGTTTGTAGGGTGAGAGTGGGTGTTCCGTTGATCAAAACGGTGTTATTGTACCTGGATGTCCGTACAATTAGCATGATTACAAAGTGGGCAACCATACAGGTAGGTCAAGCAATAACTTCATCAGTGTGATTCCAAGTTTTCTTCTGTAAGTCAGTGGGGTTTTTTCCTAGGTCGCCAAGCCTTTTTAGCATAATTCTGATAAAACTTGAATCATACCTTTGGATTGGAGAATAAATGTTGTAATAGGAGAAAATGTAGCAGCCAGACCGGGGTTCGAACCTGGAACCTCCAAACACTAGCTGAATACCCTACTTACTTAGGTACCTGGCCACCGATGATCAACCGGGTGTATCTCTGAACACCAACATTTTGGATTTACCTGTAGGGTAGTTTGTTGTGACAGTGGTAACAGTCTTTTTCCTAAAAGATTCCCAATGCCAACAGGTAAATTTACCAGTAAAAGTTACCTGTGTTGATACTTATCTAAATGTATATTGATTATCATACATTGATTTTTATCCCCCGCCCAACGAAGTTGGCGGGGGATATACAAATGGGTTCCGTCCGTCCGTCCGTCCGTCCATACGAATGGTTTCCGGAGCATAACTCTAAAACCAGTAGAGATATTTCCACGAAACTTCATACACATATTGGTCTTATGGTCTAGTAGTGCCTTTTGCTATTTTTAGGTTTTCATTTTTTGCATTTTTTCCGTAACCATGGAAACATTGCTGAAAATATCATATTTTTGTACCAGGTTCGTTTCCGGAGCACAACTCTAAAACCAGAAGAGATATTTCCACGAAACTTCATAGACACATTGGTCTTATGGTCTAGTAGTGCCTTTTGCTATTTTAAGGTTTTCACTTTTTGTACTTTTTTCTGTAACCATGGAAACATTGCTGAAAATGGCAGATTTTTGTGTAAGAATCGTTTCCGGAGCACAACTCTAAAACCAGCAGAGATATTTCCATGAAACTTCATAGACACATTGTTCTTATGGTCTAGTAGTGCCTTTTGCTATTTTTAGGTTTTCATTTTTTGCACTTTTTCCATAACCATGGAAACATTGCTGAAAATATCATATTTTTGTACCAGGTTCGTTTCCGCAGCATAACTGGAAAACCGGTTGAGATATATGCACGGAACTCCATAGGCACATTAGTCTTATGGTCTAGTAGTGCCTTTTGCTATTTTAAGGTTTTCACTTTTTGTACTTTTTTCTGTAACCATGGAAACATTGCTGAAAATGGCAGATTTTTGTGTAAGAATCGTTTCTGGAGCACAACTCTAAAACCAGCAGAGATATTTCCATGAAACTTCATAGACACATTGTTCTTATGGTCTAGTAGTGCCTTTTGCTATATTTAGGTTTTCACTTTTTGTGTTTTTTTCTGTAACCATAGAAACATTGCTGAAAATATCATATTTTTGTAGCAGGTTCATTTCCGGAGCATAACTCTAAAACCAGCAGAGATATTGCCACGAAACTTCATAGACACATTCTTTTTTATGGTCTAGTAGTACCTTTTGCTATTTTTAGGTTTTCATTTTTTGCACTTTTTCCGTTACCATGGAAACATTGCTGAAAATATCATTGTAAATGTTACTTTGCAAAACTCTATCCATCTTTGTGTATATAGTCTAATATAAATGTCAAGGCTGTATACCTGATTCAACAATTGCAGCCCCGCTCTACTTGAATTATACTCCATCTTTCTTTAGCTCAACTTCCTTTTTCCTGTTTTTTTTTCATACACATAAGTCTCCACAATCAAACTTACTTCAGCTTTGATATCTCCATTGGCGGGGGATCTGAATGACTATGTCCTTGTTATTTCAATAAGTGTTCAGAATTAATATCAGAAACACATATATATGATACATGTTTCTGTTAATATCTATGAAAATATAATAATAGAATTTATGTATCTTCAGTCCTGTCACAAAAAACTATAACAAGGATTTGAATGAACATGGCCACCATATTGAAATATATGGCGACATTTTTGGCCCACCATCATCAGATGGTGGGCTATTCAAATCGCCTTTCGTCCGTGGTCCGTCGTCCGTCCGTGAACAATTCTTGTTACCGCTAATTCTCAGAAAGTGCTGAAGGGATCTTTCTCAAATTTCATATATAGGTTCCCCTAGGTTCTAGTTGTGCATATTGCATTTTGGGACCGATCGGTCAACAAGATGGCCGACAGGCGGCCATCTTGGATTTTGATAGTTAAAGTTTGTTACCGCTATTTCTCAAAAAGTGCTGAAGGGATCTTTCTCAAATTTTATGTACAGGTTTCCCTAGGACTCTAGTTGTGCATATTGCATTTTTGGGACTGATCGGTCAACAAGATGGCCGACAGGTGGCCATCTTGGATTTTGACAGTTAAAGTTTGTTACCGCTATTACTCAAAAAGTACTGAAGGGATCTTTCTCAAATTTCATATATAGGTTTCCCTAGGGCCCTAGTTGTGCATATTGCATTTTGGAACCGATCGGTCAACAAGATGGCTTGGATTTTGATAGTTAAAGTTTGTTACCGCTATTTCTCAAAAAGTACTGAAGGTATCTTTTACAAATTTCATATGAAGGTTCCCCAAGGACCCTAGTTGTGCATATTGTTAATTGGGACCGATCGGTAAACAAGATGGCCGACCGACGGCCATATTGGATTTTGATTGTTAAAGTTTGTTACCGCTATTTCTCAGAAAGTACTGAAGGGATCTTTCTCAAATTTTATGTGTAGGTTCCCCTTGTACCCTAGTTGTGCATAGTACCTTTTAGGACTGATGCATAATGCCTTTCGGGACTGATCGGTAAACAAGATGGCCAACCGGCCGCCATCTTAGATTTCATTGTTGAAGTTTGTTACCACTATTTCTTAGAAAGTACTATAGCGATCTGTCTCAAATTTTATATGTCATGTGTTTGAAAAAGTTTGAAAAGCAGGGAAAAGATCCCTCTTTCCATTGTCAGACATAGATCTTTCTTTGGTGGGCGCCAAGATCCCTCTGGGATCTCTTGTTAATCTAATATTCAATCTATAAATTTCAACACACACATTGCATAGCCATAGCATAACAAGCCCCTTATAACACATAAGGAAATTTATAACACATAAGAAATGATATGACATATTATTACCAATGTTTAGAAAACATCATGTATGTGTGTTTGTGTCGGCTTCAATAGATTACCAACTTAAACTATAATCAACAGGTCAAAATTTTCGACAAAATTAATTTAAACTTTTATGATATTGTTTTCCTCCACTCATTTTCTAACCAAATACTTATACTTGTATGTCTATGCAATAAAAGAAAGCAACTATGCACGGTCACATAAAATGAAAGTTGGCTAAGAATGTAGCCCTGGAGAACTCCTATGTCAATACAGAATACTGTTACATTAAAATATACACTGTTCAAGAAACCTGTTTTCTGATAAAATTGAGATATGATTTGTAAAAAAAAATATTTCACCTGGAACCCAAAATGTATTGTTCTTTGTAATCCGCATGTAGCTCCTTATTAATTCTTAGCATTTAAAATGTATATGATTTTATGTATATTTACCGATTTTCTACATTACATTATATACATTGTATATTGTAAGGAATATATCGAAGGAATTATTTTCCGAAACCCACCAATGTTACCTGTGATACTGATTAAATTACAGGTAAATTTCTTTACAGGTGAAAATAAAGACAGCTTATATGAAACAGTATATAATCGTCTTCCTATTGTTTCCTAAAACAACACCTTCCTATTGTTGATAAATATGTTGGCGTTCAGAGAACACCCCGATCAACCCAGTCCAATTTCGCTATACCCCTCCCTTTTTTCTTGGCAAGTTTGCACATACCTTATAAGCGTACTTCAAATGCTTGAAACAGGGATTTGCAAACTCGTTAAAAGGAGAGGAGAAAATGTAGCAACCAGATCAGGGTTCTAACCTCGGACCTCCAAACACTAGCCAGATGCTCTATTGACTGAGTTTCCTGGTCACTGATGATCAAACTCTTCCAATAACGCTACAGTAACAAAGGTGACAGCCTTCCCAAGGGAGATACAGGAAATAGAATTATAAAGTCCCTTAAATTGAGAAGTAGCTGTAAATGTATGAGAAATTTAATATACAGGAGAGTAAAGCAGGCCACGTTGGCCTCTTGTCGGGGGGGGGGGGGGCAAGGGGGGGGGGGGGGGGGGTCACCCCATTTTAGTTCTATAATTAAAACTGATCCATCCTCTTCTTCAAGAACAATATTTCAGATCGATTCTGTTTCTATTATGTCTTAGCATATTTTGTTAAAGGGAAAATTATTGATTAGTGATATAAATAACCCTGTTTGATCTCCTGAATAAGAGACCGCTTGTCATATAAATTCTTAAATAGTGTCGTTGGGAGTTAATTTTATATATCAGTGTTAGCTGTTGTACAGGTGACATAGCTGTGTATTTTACACCTCTTTGAAGTTAGTTTGTCCTTGTGTCAAGGTCATTCTATATTTATCTACAACACAATGGGTCATTAGTGTAGTCCATTACATGTCAGTATACCCTGTAAGTCTGCAGACTGACCAAGTCACCTGTGGTCATTATCCCTGGACAAAATAAACAAACAAGTGTGTAGCAGTCAACAAAGGACTCCCTCTGGGCCCTGTGACAATCAAAGCAATAACTGAGCTTTGTACTTTGATGTTGAAAAACTGGTTTCAGGTCAGAAAAACATAGAAAATCTGACATTTTGGCAGGGAGTAATAGTTTTGGTGTTATAATGTTTATTTGTCAATTAAAGGCTTCTTTGTTGGTTAATTGTATGGACTGTGTAAGTATCACCTTGTAATTACACCAGATCTAGATTGAAATTTCAAAGAAGTGACAAAGCTTTTGTTGGGGAATCAGATTACACCAGATTGAAATTTCAAAGAAGTGACAGAGCTTGTGGTGGGGAATAAGATGTATAGTAAATACATAATTACAATATGGCTATGGGATGTTGTAGAATTTTAATGGTATATATTTATGTAGTTGGGAAATTACCATTGTTCAGCCCACCCATCTGTTCCCCTTATCGACCACCTTAGCTTATAAATTCTAAAGTCATCTCTCCATCTTCTGTAGTTAAACTAGTACATACCCCACTCCTAACTTAAAGGGGGTGTGTTATTGGTAAAATATGTCACAACAGATATATCACCACAAGTGGTAACCCTCTGGGTTTCTTAGTTCATATCCCATGTGGGACATTTCCCAGGTACTGACAGCAGGTCGCTGATATTTTTCTGTAGTACACCTTAACTTACATCCACCTAACCTGATGCATCCTTCAATTGCATTAAATCAAACAATAAAAAACTTATTTTCTTGGGTTACTCTGCCTGGGTAACAAAGCCACACCCCCACCGCTCCATCATAGACATAATACATTAACGTCTCCCATAGTCTTACCTTAATTTTGGTAACAAACCCCCGCCTCTCTTTCAATGTAGACTATAAATACAACTTCTCCCATACCCTTCCCTTAATTATGGTAACAAACTCCCACCCCACCCTGTTATTTACTTATAGACTATAAATACAACTTCTCCCATACCCTTCCCTTAATTATGGTAACAAACTCCCACCCCACCCTGTTATTTACTTATAGACTATAAATACAACTTCTCCCATACCCTTCCCTTAATTATGGTAACAAACCCCCACCCCACCCTTTTATTTACTTATAGACTATAAATACAACGTCTCCCATACCCCTTCCTTAATTTTGGTAACAAACCCCCACTCCCCACCACTCCATCCTCTTAGACTATAAATACATCTTCTATACCCCTCCCTTAATTATTGGTAACAAACCCTTCTATACCCCTCCCCTAATTTTCGTAATAACCCCCCCCCCCCCACTCCCCCACCCAACCCCACCACTCAATCTATGTAGACTATAAATACAACGTCTCCCATTCCCCTCCCCTAATTTTGGTAACAACTCCCACCCCACCTCTCCATCCACTTAGACTAATTAATACCACTCCCCCACCCCTCAATCCTCTTAGACTATAAATACTACGTCTCCCATACCCCTCAATTTTGGTAACAAACCCCCACTCCCCCACCTCTCCATCCTCTAAGACTATAAATACTACGTCTCCCATACCCCTTCCCTAATTTTGGTAACAAACCCCCACTCCTCCACCCCTCAATCCTCTTAGACAATAAATACTATGTCTCCCATACCCCTCTCCTAATTTTGGTAACAAATCCCCCCCCCCCCCCCCACCCCCCACCTCTTCATCCTCTTAGACTATAAATACAACTTCTCCCATACCCCTTCCCTTAATTATGGTAACAAACCCCCACCCCACCCTTTTATTTACTTATAGACTATAAATACAACGTCTCCCATACCCTTCCCTTAATTTTGGTAACAAACCCCCACTCCCCACCACTCCATCCTCTTAGACTATAAATACATCTTCTATACCCCTCCCCTAATTTTTGTAATAACCCCCCCCCACCCACTCCCCCACCCAACCCCACCACTCAATCTATGTAGACTATAAATACAACGTCTCCCATTCCCCTCCCCTAATTTTGGTAACAACTCCCACCCCACCTCTCCATCCACTTAGACTAATTAATACCACTCCCCCACCCCTCAATCCTCTTAGACTATAAATACTACGTCTCCCATACCCCTCAATTTTGGTAACAAACCCCCACT
The DNA here is from genome assembly GCF_041381155.1 of Argopecten irradians. Classification (NCBI taxonomy): domain Eukaryota; kingdom Metazoa; phylum Mollusca; class Bivalvia; order Pectinida; family Pectinidae; genus Argopecten; species Argopecten irradians. The sequence goes on along the minus strand of NC_091138.1, from coordinate 31,626,884 downwards.
CCCCCACCTCTCCATCCTCTAAGACTATAAATACTACGTCTCCCATACCCCTTCCCTAATTTTGGTAACAAACCCCCACTCCTCCACCCCTCAATCCTCTTAGACAATAAATACTACGTCTCCCATACCCCTCTCCTAATTTTGGTAACAAACCCCCACTCCCCCACCCCTCCATCCTCTTAGACTATAAATACTACGTCTCCCATACCCCTCTCCTAATTTTGGTAACAAACCCCCACTCCCCCACCCCTCAATCCTCTAAGACTATAAATACGTCTCCCATACCCCTCTCCTAATTTTGGTAACAAACCCCCACTCCCCCACCCCTCAATCCTCTAAGACTATAAATACGTCTCTCTTACCCCTCTCCTAATTTTGGTAATAAACCTCCACTCCCCCACCCCTCAATCCTCTAAGACTATAAATACGTCTCCCATACCCCTCTCCTAATTTTGGTAACAAACCCCCACTCCCCCACCCCTCAATCCTCTAAGACTATAAATACGTCTCCCATACCCCTCTCCTAATTTTGGTAACAAACCCCCACTCCCCCACCCCTCAATCCTCTAAGACTATAAATACGTCTCTCATACCCCTCTCCTAATTTTGGTAACAAACCCCCACTCCCCCACCCCTCCATCCTCTAAGACTATAAATACGTCTCCGATACCTCTCTCCTAATTTTGGTAACAAACCCCCACTCCCCCACCCCTCCATTCTCTAAGACTATAAATACGTCTCTCAAACCACTCCCCTAATTTTGGGGAAAAAAAACACTCCCCCACCCCTTCATCCTCTTAGACTATAAATACAACGTCTCCCATACCCCTCCCCTAATTTTGGTAACAAACCCCCAATCCCCAACACCTCCATCCTACAACCTCTCCCATACTCCTCCCCTAATTTTGGTAACAAACCCCCACCCCACACCTCTATCTATGTAGACTAAAAATACAACCTCTCCCATACCCCTCCCCTAATTCTGGTAACAAACTCCCACCCCACACCTCTATCTATGTAGACTATAAATACAACATCTTTCATACCCCTCCCCTAATTTTGGTAACAAACCCCCACCCCACATCTCTATCTATGTAGACTATAAATACAACATCTTCCATACCCCTCCCCTAGTTTTGGTAGCAAACCCCCACCCCACACCTCTCACATATATGTAGGCTATAAATACAACTTCTTCTGTACCCCTCCCCTAAATTTGGTTACGCCTCCCACCCTATCTCTCCACCACTTAGACTAATTAATACCACAACCCCACCCCTCCTTTTAACTAAGGTAATAAAGCATTTCTCACCCTCCTTTTTGTCTTGGACTAAATGGTACTGTGTCATTGCCTGATTACTCCCCCCCCCCTCAGCCTCCTTCCCCCTCATACCAGAATATTTCTATGCAAATTTCATGTCTAAAAACTGGACCTAACACACACACACACCCCACCCACACTCTTTGTCCATTCTGTGCACTTGTTGGGCAGTGCATGTAGTGACCATATATGTCACTCATGGGCCCCTTGGCTGGTACATGTATGTATTTATCTATTGTCAAACATTATGTAAGTTATCCCTATCAACAAGGTGAGTGCCTGGTTTTATCTGGGGTTTAATGACCGAAGGCTCAAACAACAATTTACGACTGAGTGATTGTCAGGTGCTTAAAGCTAACATATAGGTTTACTGGGGAATGGCCAGGTAATAGAGACCTTAATCTGCTGATTCAGCACACCTGACCAGTCCTGACAGGACACTGACCTTGTATGGCTACTCTAGTCTGGCCCTGATTTCTAGATAAACTGGAGTCAAAAATTTTCATAGTTACATCAGAAGAAAAACCTGAAGTTTTGACTTAAGTCATTGCTTTTGTTTCGAGAAGTCAGTGCCAGATACAATAATGTGTGCATTATCAAAATGTGTTTCATTCCCACCCATCTCCTGTAATTTCGTCTATACTTTTTATATAGTCCCTATACACAGGTACTACCCACAGCTAACCAGATTTACCTGTTCCCTATACACAGGTACTACCCACAGCTGACTAAATTTACCTGGTCCCTATACACAGGTACTACCCACAGCTAACTAGATTTACCTGATCCCTATACACAGGTACTACCCACAGCTGACCAGATTTACCTGGTCCCTATACACAGGTACTACCCACAGCTGACCAGATTTACCTGGTCCCTATACACAGGTACTACCCACAGCTGACCAGATTTACCTGGTCCCTATACACAGGTACTACCCACAGCTAACCAGATTTACCTGGTCCCTATACACAGGTAATACCAACAGCTGACCAAATTTACCTGGCCCTTGTACACAGGTACTACCCACAGCTGACCAGATTTACCTGGTCCCTATACACAGGTACTACCCACAGCTGACCAGATTTACCTGGTCCCTATACACAGGTACTACCCACAGCTGACCAGATTTACCTGGTCCCTATACACAGGTACTACCCACAGCTGACCAGATTTACCTGACTTTTGTACACCTATACACAGGTACTACCCACAGCTGACCAGATTTACCTGGTCCCTATACACAGGTACTACCCACAGCTGACCAGATTTACCTGGCTCTTGTACACAGGTACTACCCACAGCTGACCAGATTTACCTGGTCCCTATACACAGGTACTACCCACAGCTGACCAGATTTACCTGGCTCTTGTACACAGGTACTACCCACAGCTGACTAGATTTACCTGGTCCCTATACACAGGTACTACCCACAGCTGACCAGATTTACCTGGTCCCTATACACAGGTACTACCCACAGCTGACCAGATTTACCTGGTCCCTATACACAGTACTACCCACAGCTGACCAGATTTACCTGGTCCCTATACACAGGTACTACCCACAGCTGACTAGATTTACCTGGTCCCTATACAAAGATACTACCCACAGCTGACCAGATTTACCTGGTCCCTATACACAGGTACTACCCACAGCTGACCAGATTTACCTGGTTCACAGTATACCCACAGGTACTACCCACACTGACCAGATTTACCTGGTCCCTATACACATGTAATACCCACAGCTGACTAGATTTACCTGGTCCCTGCACACAGGTACTACCCACAGCTGACCAGATTTACCTGACTTTTGTACACAGGTACTACCCACAGCTGACCAGATTTACCTGGTCCCTATACACAGGTACTACCCACAGCTGACCAGATTTACCTGGTCCCTATACACAGGTACTACCCACAGCTGACCAGATTTATTCACCCACACTGACCAATTACCTGGTCCCTACACAGGTACTACCCACAGCTGACCAGATTTACCTGACTTTTGTACACAGGTACTACCCACAGCTAACCAGATTTACCTGGTCCCTATACACTGGTACTACCCACAGCTGACCAGATTTACCTGGTCCCTATACACAGGTACTACCCACAGCTGACCAGATTTACCTGGTCCCTATACACAGGTACTACCCACAGCTGACCAGATTTACCTGGTCCCTATACACAGGTACTACCCACAGCTGACCAGATTTACCTGGTCCCTATACACAGGTACTACCCACAGCTGACCAGATTTACCTGGTCCCTATACACAGGTACTACCCACAGCTGACCAGATTTACCTGGTCCCTATACACAGGTACTACCCACAGCTGACTAGATATACCTGGTCCCTATACACAGGTACTACCCACAGCTGACTAGATTTACCTGGTCCCTATACACAGGTACTACCCACAGCTGACCAGATTTACCTGGTCCCTATACACAGGTACTACCCACAGCTGACCAGATTTACCTGGTCCCTATACACAGGTACTACCCACAGCTGACCAGATTTACCTGGTCCCTATACACAGGTACTACCCACAGCTGACCAGATTTACCTGGTCCCTATACACAGGTACTACCCACAGCTGACCAGATTTACCTGGTCCCTATACACAGGTACTACCCACAGCTGACCAGATTTACCTGGTTCCTATACACAGGTACTACCCACAGCTGACCAGATTTACCTGGTCCCTATACACAGGTAATACCCACAGCTGACCAGATTTACCTGGTCCCTGCACACAGGTACTACCCACAGCTGACCAGATTTACCTGGTCCCTATACACAGGTACTACCCACAGCTGACCAGATTTACCTGGTCCCTATACACAGGTACTACCCACAGCTGACCAGATTTACCTGGTCCCTGTACACAGGTACTACCCACAGCTGACCAGATTTACCTGGTCCCTATACACAGGTACTACCCACAGCTGACCAGATTTACCTGGTCCCTATACACAGGTACTACCCACAGCTGACCAGATTTACCTGGTCCCTATACACAGGTACTACCCACAGCTGACCAGATTTACCTGGTCCCTATACACAGGTACTACCCACAGCTGACCAGATTTACCTGGTCCCTATACACAGGTACTACCCACAGCTGACCAGATTTACCTGGTCCCTATACAAAGTTACTACCCACAGCTAACCAGATTTACCTGATCCCTATACACAGGTACTACCCACAGCTGACCAGATTTACCAGGTCCTTATACACAGGTACTACCCACAGCTGACCAGATTTACCTGGTCCCTATACACAGGTACTACCCACAGCTAACCAGATTTACCTGGTCCCTATACACAGGTACTACCCACAGCTAACCAGATTTACCTGGTCCCTATACACATGTAATACCCACAGCTGACTAGATTTACCTGGTCCCTGCACACAGGTACTACCCACAGCTGACCAGATTTACCTGACTTTTGTACACAGGTACTACCCAAAGCTAACCAGATTTACCTGGTCCCTATACACTGGTACTACCCACAGCTGACCAGATTTACCTGGTCCCTATACACAGGTACTACCAACAACTGACCAAATTTACCTGGCCCTTGTACACAGGTACTACCCACAGCTGACTAGATTTACCTGGTCCCTATACACAGGTACTACCCACAGCTGACCAGATTTACCTGGTCCCTATACACAGGTACTACCCACAGCTGACCAGATTTACCTGGTCCCTATACACAGGTACTACCCACAGCTGACCAGATTTACCTGGTCCCTATACACAGGTACTACCCACAGCTGACCAGATTTACCTGGTCCCTATACACAGGTACTACCCACAGCTGACCAGATTTACCTGGTCCCTATACACAGATACTACCCACAGCTGACCAGATTTACCTGGTCCCTGCACACAGGTATTACCACACAGCTGACCAAGATTTACCTGGTCACTATACACAGGTAATACACCTGGTCAAATTTACCTGGTCCCTATACACAGGTACTACCCACAGCTGACCAGATTTACCTGGCTCTTGTACACAGGTACTACCCACAGCTGACCAGATTTACCTGGTCCCTATACACAGGTACTACCCACATCTGAGCAGATTTACCTGGTCCCTATACAAAGTTATTACCCACAGCTGACCAGATTTACCTGGTCCCTATACACAGGTATTACCCACAGCTGACCAGATTTACCTGGTCCCTATACACAGGTACTACCCACAGCTGACCAGATTTACCTGGTCCCTATACACAGGTACTACCTTCAGCTGACCAGATTTACCTGGCCCTTGTACACAGGTTATCTACACACCTTACCAAATTTTGCTGATCTATTTAAATAGGTAATGCTTGTATTTGATGATATTTTACTATTATTAACAAGTAATTGGAAAACAGAATAAAACCTGTATAACAAAATCAAGTTTTGTTATTAATTAAACTAACACCTTTTTTTGTTACAGTGAGAAACATCCAAGGAGACAAGAAGATGACTAAATATGAAGTTGCCTGAACTCCATGTTACAAGGACCAACTTTGGACAGATACTCTCTATTTGACACGTTTCGGACTGACAAAGCGGCAAAAATTATTTTTTATCATACTTCATCTTTTTTTCTGTTACTATTTTCTTCTGGTTACTAATGTATATTAACTTTATTTGAATTTTTCTTTTATATAACAAAAGGAATGAGAGAGTATGTTACATGGAGTCCAAATATGCTTGTTGTCAGATTGAGTCTAAATGGAGTTCTACAGGGTGGGGTCTAAATGGAATTGTACAGGGGTTGGTCTTAATTGAGTTGTACAAGGGTGAGTCTATGTGGAGTTGTGAAGGGGTGGGTCTAAATAGAGCTGTGAAGTGGTCTAAATGGAGTTGTGCAGGGATGAGTCCAAATGGAGCAGTACATTGAGTAGGTCAAAATGGAGTTGCACAGGGGTGGGAGTTGCACAAGGGTGGGTCTAAGTTGAGTTATACTGGGGTGGGCATAAGTGGAGTTGTACAGGGGTGGTTCTAATTGGATTTGTACATTGGATGGGTCTAAATGAAGTTGTACAGGGGTGGGCATAAGTGGAGATGTACAGGAATTGATCTGCGGAGTTGTACAGGGGTGGGTCTATATAAATTTATACAGGGATGTGGAGTTGTAACAGGGTTGGTCTATATGGAACTTTACATCATTGAGTCCTAGCAGGTATAAGCACCTGTTACATAATTGCCATATCAAGTCCAGGTATAATGTATTTATAACTTCTTAGTTTGAGGGCAGATAATCCTACTTATCTGACAGTGTGTTATAATAGAGGATGATTACTGTAGAGAAGCCAAGTTTTACTATGAAGCAGATTTGTATGGTTTATATGTTCCCTTAGATATAGATAAAAAAAATCTTTCTTATTTCCTACTTCTCAATAAAAGGAAAATTTTATTCACATTCTACCCCTAAAAGATAGTGAATAGTTTGTTTAGTGGTTAGTACCAGTATCATTCCAGGGAAGCTATGTTTAGATCCGTTTGTTTTGTAAGATTTATGAAACTGTAGTTACAAGGAAGTTATCAGTTAAAACTTGGATAATCCAAATTTGGAAAGTTAGTGGATAGATCCTTCTGCTTCCTCTACTGTGTTGCTCTGGTTTTTAATTATGGTAGCTGACAAAATGTTAATTACAATTGAGAAAAGAAAATACCTGCATCAAGGTTATGATTAAAATTAATTTTAATTAAAATGATAGGAATTTTAAAAAAAAAAAAAAAAAAAAATAATCTGTAAAATATTGCAGGTTGGGGTGATATAGGAACAACAAAATATGAGTTTTTACCTCTTGTATATAGTATATAAATGATTGTATGTGTTGTTGCTTTATTGTTATATATTTGCAAATTCATATGTAAATTTTGAGGCCAATGTTAAATTTTGTACAGAAGATGTAATGATATTCAGTTTTAACATTAATCATTTTATTTCATATTATTGTTAAATGTGTTTATATAATTATGTCTATTGCTTGAAAGAGTACAAAATTTCTTATTTTCATATGACAAAAATCAAAATGGCATTAATTGTATGTCTTGACAAATTTAGGATTATTTGATAATTTGGTTTTGAATTAAAGGTGAGGTCCCAGAGGTCAAAATAACTTTTTCGAGGAGAAAGTATGAAAAGACTTAAGTAATATAATTTATCATTTTTCCTTACTTTAAAATCGTTAAAGAGGAACCATCACAAAAAAATCTTTCATTTATTTTTAAAAAATTTCTTTTTATGTTTACTTTTGTTCAACAAATTACCACTGTAATTGAAAATGGACTTTTACTTAGTGATTTTCATAAATCATATATGTATTTATATCTGTATTTCATAACCATAATCAGATCATTCTACACCACATCACATATTGTGCTCATACAATGTTTGGAATAAACTTGGGTACTACAGTAATTTGATGATATTAATTAATTTTTCCATTTTTCTTCACATGCACTTGTTGATCTGAATGAGAGGCTCTTGTTTGTATATATTTCATCATGATATACTGATAATACTTCAGTGGTTATTGGTATAAGTTTTGAAGTTAAAATAGGAAACAAATCTTAAATTTCCAGGTAGCATGAAGAAAAAAGAAAAATTTGATCTTGAAATACATTCTGTGAATTGAGGCACCTTCTATGTAAAAGTTGTATCTCCTCATGTACGTATTGAAATTCAATTAATTTCAGAAAATTCATTGATTATTTGAATATACATTGTGCCACTGTGTCAATTATATTTCATTTTGTTTCTGTTACAAAAGCAATTAAACTCGCTATGAATTTGTGAATTTCTTGTAAAATTGCACTTTTTTTATCCATATAAGTGTTCCACATGTGTGCAAGTGATCTATGGCATTACCTGTAATACAAGTTTATCTCGTTAAGCAGATTCTGATTCATTATCTACTATATATCACATGTAATCAGGAACAATTGTAGGGCTAACATTTAACCCCTAACCTCGGAAGTGTTAGTGTTGAACTTTGACCCTGTGTAAGGTCAGCAAGATGGCTCAGGAACTGAGGTGTTACGTACAAAGTGAAAGTCAATGTTCAAAATTAACCAAAAAACTGAAATGTTAAAGGTTATGGTTCAAAACTTAACTCCTTGACCCAAAGACTGAGGTATTGTTTACAAAGTGAAGGTCAAGATTCAAAATTTAACCCTTGATCCAAGGGTCAAGGTTCAACATTTAAACACAAGGATTGAGTTTTTTCATTGGAGTGAGAGTCAAGGTAAAACACATAACCTTTGACCTGATACCTATGATATCTCTAATGAGGTCAACTGTTTCATACTTTTATTTTGTGACTCTTCACATTGGAGATATTAATCTAACATAAAAGCCGTAAGGTCAAAGATTAGATATTAAACCTCTGACTTCCAGGAACAGGAATAGAACTGATCTAAGGTTTTGTTTATGTACTAAAAACCTTGGTTTTCACTCCTTGTAGCTGATATCACTCATTCTATGTAGAAATGCAATGCTCATTAAATAAAAAAAAACTAACATATTATCTGTGAGTTTTTGTTTTTTCTGATTATTTTATAAAGTTAAAGTCATGATAACATATATTTTTCTATCCCCAACACTTTATGCAGTACTATAAACAAATTTTCTTTCGTGTGTGCTTTACTTTCGCAATACATGTAAAAGTGCAAAAGTTTATCTCTGCAAATTGATATAAACGTCTCTTGACTTGATATGAATATCCATTCCATTTTTAAATCCATAAATGTTGATTTTCGCGAACTTGTGAAATGGAAATCGCGAAATATAATAGCTGGAAAAGAAAGTTTGTTTACAGTATTAGTTTTTCCAAAGAGGATGCAATCACTCATCCTATTAGAGCGCCATCTACATAACCTCAGATCAACAACAAAGTTAAGTACTCTCCACCAAAGGATATTTATATTTTTTGGAAAGATACCCCGGTAATGCATACCCAGGTAATGTGTTCTTGTAGGGGAAATATAGCAAATTCTTTAAAAATCCTCTTCTTTCTTTTACAGTGTTTTTTTCAATCATTGCAATCCACAAGCAGGTAATACAGGCCATTTGGGCCTCTTGTTGGGAAGCTGAGAAAAACTGGTCTAAGCTAATGTGGTTAAAATATTGAGTAAGCAATCTGCAACCTAGTTACTGTGAATGATGAGAAGCAATCCTCCTGTATACTGTAAACCTATTTATTTTAGCATCAATGCAAAAAAATGTAAATTATTATTTTAAATATTAATGCGAATATAAATTAGCGCAAATTGGTGGTTCAATACCAAAAAATACCTGTTTGCAAAATGTACTGCTGTACATGAATTATTGCTTCATAGACAGCGTAAAACACTAAAATAAAACTACTGCTAAAATAAGTACATTTACAGTATCTAGGTAAATAGCCACCAGCTATTACATTTGTACAAGGTAACTTGCTTCAAATGGGCCCAAGTTGTTTTGAAACCTATCATCAAACGCTGCTTCTCCTCCCCAGGAAACCACTTATCCTCTATTAAGGAAAAAACATCCTTTTCGTTCATTCACATTATCAGTGTGCTCCAGACAAAATTTTATCAAATTCCATTCAGTAGTTCAAGACACATACCAAATAATTAGGCTTCTGGAGTGACGTACACAAAATTCATGACCTTTGGCCCCAAGGAGCAAAACATTGTTTCTACAGCATTCGCTATTCTTTGGCCCCAAGGATCCACACTCCGTTTCTACACCATTGGTTATTCTTTGACCCCAATGATCCACCACATTCTGTTTCTACACCATTCGCTATCCTTTGGCCCCAAGAAGCCCACACCATTTCTACACCATTCGCTATCCTTTGGCCCCAAGAAGCCACACTCCATTTCTACACCATACGCTATCCTTTGGCCCCAAGAAGCCACACTCCATTTCTACACCATTTGCTATACTTTAGCCCCAAGAAGCCACACTTCATTTCTACACTATTTGCTATACTTTAGCCCCAAGAAGCCACACTCCGTTTCTACAAAATTGGCTATCCTTTGGCCCCAAGGAGCCACACTCCATTTCTACACCATCGGCTATCCTTTGGCCCCAAGAAGCCACACTCCATTTCTACACCATTTGCTATACTTTAGCCACAAGAAGCCACACTCCATTTCTACACCATTCGCTATACTTTAGCCACAAGAAGCCACACTCCGTTTCTACAAAATTGGCTATCCTTTGGCCCCAAGGACTCATACTCCATTTCTACACCCTTGGTTATTCTTTGGCCCCAAGCAACCTCACTCCATGTCTACGCCATTGGCTATCCTTTGGCCCCAAGGAGCCACACTCAATTTCTACACCATCGGCTATCCTTTGGCCCCAAGGAGCCACACTCCATTTCTACACCATTGGCTATCCTTTGTCCTCAAGGAACCACACTCTGTTTCTACACCATTGGTTATTCTTTGGCCCCAAGGAACCACACTCCATGTCTACGCCATTGGCTATCCTTTGGCCCCAAGGAACCACACTCCATTTCTACACCATTGGCTATCCTTTGGCCCCAAGGAACCACACTCCATGACTACACCATTGGCTATCCTTTGGCCCCAAGAAGCCACACTCCATTTCTACACCATTTGCTATACTTTAGCCCCAAGAAGCCACACTCCGTTTCTACAAAATTGGCTATCCTTTGGCCCCAAGGACCCACACTCCATTTCTACACCATTATTCTTTGGCCCCAAGCAACCACACTCCATGTCTACGCCATTGGCTATCCTTTGGCCCCAAGGAGCCACACTCTATTTCTACACCATAGGCTATCCTTTGGCCCCAAGGAGCCACACTCCATTTCTACACCATTCGCTATCCTTTGGCCTCAAGTAACCACCTCTGTTTCTACGCCATTGACTATCCTTTGGCCCCAAGAAACAACACTCTGTTTCTACACCATTGGCTATCCCTTGGCCCCAAGGAACCACCTCTGTTTCTTCACCATTGGCTATTCTTTGGCCTCAGGGAACAACACTCAGTTTCTACATCATTGGTCCAAAGAAACCACGCTCAATTTCTACACCTTTTGCCCAAAGAACCAATCCATATGATGACGTCCATTCAGTCCATTTTGAGACACAGGCGCTTGTATTTTATAAAGTTCTCTTAAAGATTAACGAAACAGGGGATTTTAGAGAATCTATAACCCTATAAAATTACCAATACACTTAATGGGTTAGTTTTTTGACAGCTTTATATATGCAAACGCCTGTGATTTGAGCCATACAATTTACAAGATTTTACGGGACCTAGTTTATTACAAGTTTCAATTTAGCTTATTGCTTACATTATGTTCATTTATTGCAGATGGAAACAATGTCAATTATAAATCGATTCTCAATTCATGAATAAAATCTTCATTAGAGAAACATTAGTACAAGAAAACACAATATTTCAAAATCGCTGTTAAAAACACCTTTTGTAATTCTGTTATATCTCTTGCATCTAATTTAATGAGTTCCAACTACTAAGACGTCTTAAATTCTTCGTACAAGTTTTGCTTGATACATCAAAAGAATATATGTGAAATTCGGGACGCCATTTTATCTTCCTCGTTTAAAAGTGATTCTTATAGTAAAATCACATTTCCTTAGTTAAAATGACAAAAGATTGTCAATTTTCAAATACTTAACTGGGGAACAGACAGGTTATTGTTAATGAATTTAGAAATAGAGAAAAAGTAATCGTCGATTGCAAATGTATGATTCTTAACCCCGCTGGTCTGCATTTTTTAATTCAGATGCCTTCATGCACTTACCCAATCTATGCACTTACCTTCACCACATTGTAGCTCTTACCATATAATAACATATTTTTAAAAAAACTAAACAAACAAAAAATGTTCTAAATTAAAACCATATTGAATTATTTATAACAATTTTCCTTCATGTAACAAGAACAAATGGTATCTTCAAACCCAATTAAAAATTTATCCAAATGCATGAAATTATGCAAGTCAATAAAATAGTTTGTTTTATTGTTGCTTTTTAAAACAGTTATATATAATAACCAAGCTTTTGAATAAAAGAATATGCACTAGTGGATCTAGGTTCGCGAGAATCTGTTTGAAGTTCGAAATTTCCTGATTTGCTTTTCGTCTGTATTTATATTCTTTATCAGTTGTGTGAGAAAAACTTTTGTCAATACAATTAGCAAATGTTGTCAAAACACTGTAGGAGTAATGTATGTGGCTTTGATCGCGATATGAGATCAAATAGCAGCCGCCTCGCCAGTTGGTAGGGACATAGACAGACAGACGGAACCGATTACTTTGACAATGGCCATGCCACTTTTGTTGGATCGTTAAAGTTGTTAAAAGAGATGGTCGTTCCCTGATAAAGGTAATAAAATATTTCAGATTACCTTATATGGCCTACCGCTAAAATAAAAACTCCAAGGACGTCGATCACTTATAAATCCTTGCAAAAACCAAGTAACATATTTTGAAAGATATGCATTGGATCAGGGACGTATACGAGAAAAAAATCCTTAATTGAGATACAGAATACATGTATGTAGGCTAATAAAAAGCAGTAAAATTTATTGTAAATATCTGCTAATCTTAAACATGTTTTATTGATATACGTACTTACATAATTTTATAGATGTACACCATTAATACACAATCTGTGTGTCTGGATAGTGAAGGGAACAAACTGATTCACTAAAAAGAAAAAAAATCTATACAGAAACATGTTCAAGGCCGATGTATGTGAAACTTGCAGGGTAATGAATGACGAGCACTTATAATTTATAAAGTTAATTTTAAAAGCCATTTACTTGCAAGTCTTCGTGTTATTACAGAATGTCTATTTATATTACAATGTTAAAAGCCTGCTTTGACAAGCCGGGTAACATAAGGGTATGCGATCGATCAATACTCTAACCTGATTGGTTGACACCGAAGTAAGACTCAACCCTGTTTTCCTTATTTGGAAAAGTGACGTAAAGGTCACGACCTCGTGTATGGTAGTCAGCTGATTTCGCTGACAGAGCGCAGAAGGTTGGTTGACGTCTGGTCGAATAGAAGGAAAAGTTCTCGGAGACATTTTGTTTCTGAGAAATATATGAGTGCATATTCGATCAGTTTGCACATTTCTTTCAAAATCAACATCTTCCTGAAACGAAATGGTTGAAACAAAAGCAAATTACCACAACCTGTGTGCAGTTACGAACAAGAAATCAGACGCAGTGTTCGAATCTGGGAGTTCGAATAGGCAGACGAAAGTTCAACGTATGCTACACAAGTTAAAGTCGACCGCTGTGAAAGGATTGACAAAAATAAAGGGACAACGAAATTCACCGGCAACAGATTCACCAACAGTAAAACATGCCCAAGAACAACACGACGAGAGTATGGGTGAGTATGACAAAATTCTGGCTATCTTTGGGAATTACTTCACACGAGAATGCATTGGTGAGTGAACGAACATAACTTAAGTTTGTCACTGAAAAGCTGACTAAGCCAACTCATCTTTAAAAATAAATCTCAATGAGTCAGATGAATAATTATTTTATGCCATTAACCGATTAAGAAATCTGTTTACACAGCTATAAGCAGCAATTAAAAGTGGGAATATTTCCTTTCTTTGTTTATGAAGACTTCAAACTTTTCTTTGTTCAAGAAAGATGTTCAAATCAAATTTAGGTTTTGGTCACAATGTTTTTCTTTTCTTTTCTGGAACATATTGAAAGATGATGGTTGATGCGCAGTATAGCAATTAACTGCTTTCATTTACATAATAAACAAAACAAAAAAAGAACAAATTCCATTATGATTATTATTTTACTGTAAAAAATAAATATTGTTCAGGCCTTTTGGAGACTTCAACTCTTTTTTAATTAATTAACTCCTAGCTATACCAAGATAAAATTAAAAAAAAAATCAAAAGTGGTGTTGTAAACTCGCTTCATCTTAGTCAAAAATATGCAACAATCACTGTAACCTATGTTAATGATGAGCATAAGAGGACCGCATTATCAGTATAAACATAATAAATTTTGATTAAAATACCGGGTAAATTAAATAGGGTCACTAGGTACCTTTCCGGAACAGCTTTTAATTTTTAAAATGGAAATGTAAAACAAGATTAATATTGTATTAATATTTATATTGAAATTTCACAGACTTTTATATATTTTTTTAAAATCTAGACACAGCTATGAGCTCATTAAAGGCCTTATACCTTTCCGAAACAACTAAAAAATTAAGAAAAGATTATTTTTTTAATACCTTATTAGATTTAAGAACAAAAAAATAGATTTTTATTGCCTTAGATTAGGTTACAATTAGTTAAAAAAAAGTGATGATTTCCTGAGTAATCTATGTTAATGGTGAAGATTCATTTTGCTGTTTTGTGATCTGTTTTGATGAAATGATAAGGCAATTAGCATGCAGTAATTGGGACAACGACGGGAAACATAAGATTACCAGAATTATGAAAATTAACATTTGTTTAATTTTTATAAAAAAAAGTTACAGAATGTAATAAGTGATGTTGTATTAACGGTAAGCTAATAACTTTTGCGACTCTGCAAAATTATATATCATTTAACATTCTTGTTTTGAAATGTAAAGCCATCACTTTGGGATAGTAGTGGGCCTTTAGTACAAAATTTATTGGTAAAAGTTGGTTTTTTTCGATTTCAAGTTAAAGTTTGTTTCAAAATAATTTATACCGATAAGGCAAAGAATTCTCTACCAGTATATGTGTATTCAATAAAGTCTGTTAATAGGCAAAGCTGTAAAATCAATTGAAATGGTCAAATGCATTTAAATATATATGGCGGAAATATCCAAGTGTGTAAATTAGATATGAACAAATTCAGATCAATCTTTAGCAAAATCTTGCATAAAACTTTATGTAATTGTAAACCACAAATAAATAGATTTACCATTTTTAATTAACAGGGTTCTTAGGTTGAATATGGGTCTCTTTGGCAATGAAAATTGAATATTTTGAATCTCTAAGCAAATTAATTCTCGAAAATGGATTTTATTCTTGGACATTCTTTTAATTCCTAGTCTACCAGTTTTCTACTGGCTTTGTTCATGTTCAAATTTCCACGCAACTTTACTTCCAAAGAGTTAAGTAAATTTATTTTTAGAACTATGCTTAGTTTACACTAGGCTTTTCTGTAATTTTACTAGTCAAATCTGGACAATGTAAGCAGAACTTGGCCGTTGCTTTAATATTTAAGGACTTTTGGAAGGTCAATGAATGTATTTTAAACTTTTTTTGCCAATTCACTTTATATAACTGCATTTCATTTAATTCAATGTGTATACAATTTATAAAATTATTAAATTCAATACAGTTGTAATAATTTGTGTAATAGGTGTCATACAAAGAAGGGGAGACAATCTGTTCTTACAAGCATCTATCTAGGGGGAGACAATCTGCTGCTTTCTATACTAGTATATCACCATAGATAGTCAAAGGGGAGATAATCTACCCAATGAGACACAAGTTTACAAATAAAATAATAAACACAGTGCATTGTATTCTAGTAATTAACAACTGATAATGTTATGGAAACTTGATGATTCTAGAAATATCTTCATTTTAGAACAAGTGGTTTTATTAGTTTAACGCCAGGGTCATGCAAGGACTTGCCAGGTTTGTTGGTAAAGGAATGCCGGAATACCTGGAAAAAACCCACTGCCCCTCATGGGATTCAAACTCTTTACCCAGAGGTGGAGGGCTTGTAGTATAGTATATAGAGATATCATTACCACTCGGCCATCAGACAGGAAATATATAATTTACTCTGTTATTTCAGCATGTAAAATCAGAATTTTCTTTTTTGCTGTTACAGACGAAGCAGACCTTTCTCACTTCACTTCTCCGAACCTATTTGAGAACATGATGGAAAAGAACCAATGGAAAGATCTCGTAGGCCTCATCAAACATGCGCTTTCATCTGTGAGGGACGATAAATTTGGGTACGAGATGCTCATTCCATGTGGTCTGGTGATGCGTATAGCAAGGGACATTATGGCTTCAGCTCGGAATGAACCATGTGGACTTCGGGGATGTGTACTGTTTATAAACCTACAGGACAAAAGTAAGTGCCAGAACCTGGTGAAACTGGACTGTGACCCAGCCACTGTATCAACATTTGAACTGTACTTGACTTTGAAGGAGGACACACGAGGATGGTGCATGTTAAAAAAGTTCTTCATTTTCATGAGTGGGTACCTGGACAAAAAGACAACTTTAGATCTGAAGCTATTGTGTTCTGGATATGAACTGGAGAAGAAGAAGCTCTATAGGCTAAATAACTGAGGTGTTCAAAAAGGCCTGAAAAACTCTGTTACATTCCATACTCTTTTTTTGGGGGTTTTTTTTGGGGTTTTTTTTTCTATGCATTCTATGCATGCTGTGTCAGCAGCCAAGCAGCCAAGTTGATTTCTTTTGTCTTTTTTTATTTTGAAAATGACAGCAATATATATATACATATCAGTCATGTGATGTGATTCAACCACAGGCATTTGACTCTCTAGATATTTTTCTCTACATACAGATATATAATTGACAGTATTACACATACAGAGAAAACTATCTATAAAGTCAAACGCCTGTGAATCAACTTATTATTAGTGTTCCTAGTCCAATTGGCTATCATACAAATTAAAAATGATGCAAAAAAGTGTGCTAAATGGGTTGATATACATGTGATACATGCAGAGAAGTGATCTTGTTGAGAGCTGAGAGGTTACTGTTAGTACATAGTGGAATGTGCCCTGAGAGATTCAACAATTTTAGACTGAGAAGTCAAAATTTTGCAGCTATTGACAATTTGAATGTCCCAAGGCTTACAAGAATAAGAGATGATATTGTGTATCTGTGTGTGTGTATGAGAGGATGTGATATATTTTGTAAGAGATCGGCTTGTGTAGGGTATATATGTACCCTTGTCTGTCGGTCAGTGGTAGATTTCACTGTATGGCATAATGTTCTATACCAAATTTTGACTTGCCCGTCTAGTGAGAGAGATGTTTCAACATTTACCATGCACACTTGAGAATGGAGGGATTAGAGGTACCTTATTGAATAATCAACAAGAAAAAAAGAGTCTGGTGAATTGGCTGTATGAAAGTTGGATAGAGTGATTTTGATGCAAGAATGATGTGATTTAGATCTTTATTTTGACAAAGAGCTTGGCAAGATATAAAGCTTAGTGAAAGTTATGCCAGACAATTGTTATCAAATTTTAATAAATGCCACCTTATTATGTCCACTTAGTGCTTTCAACAAATGTACCAAAATACTGTATTTGACCCAATTAGGGCCCCATCTGGAAACACTCTCTGCCTAGTTGAAGTTCAATAACTGAATTTTAATCTTTATTTACGGTAATAATGACTGATAATTACAACAAATTAGTTTCATTTTTGGTTTCATTTTCAAACACATTTCTAGTTAATTTTGTGTTATATTTTTTGTGAAAGATAAAAAAATTCTTGGAGAAAAAAAGTATACATATATCAATAGCACTGAGGGCTCTTATTGGATCAAATATGGTACAAAACTTTTAATATTGGTACTAAATCTCAATCTTTAAAACATGGATTAGGTGTGACTTGAAATTTGAAAATTGTTATCAATTGGTGCTTATTTTATCATTGGTGAAAATTACGATGAAACTCATTTGCATGGTTGATCTGATCAATATATTCATATATGCATTTTTGTATATTACCTATAATATTTTATGCCGTGCCAAAGGTGAATTATTCCAGGTATAACAAATTTTTAAGTGCACACTGAAGATTGAAGTGTGTTAACTTTTTGTGGATCACTTAATATTCCAACATGATTTTGAAAATGGAGATAAAGAATAAATTAATTTCCTTTGTTTTCCAATTCAACTGTATAACATTCTCTATGTACTGTTGTGCTCAATTACACCATGCTTTATGGAGAATAATGATCTATAATCAATTTGTAGAAAAGAAGATTTGTTAATAAATTGAATCTTGGATTTTGGTGACCTAATATGATCATTTTGTGCTTATTAAGTTGGAAGTTTTTAAATGAATGACAAATGTGATTTTTCAAGTACTACACAAATGAAAATGTTTCATTATTTATATAATATTGATATTATAGTGATCAACATAATATGATATTGAAATTTAAGAACTTACTATAATTACTACACATATCTCCGCTTCTGTAAAGAATTGAAATTATAGATATAAGGCCTATTGTCAAAATAGTGTTCCATTCAGCTTTTGTTATCCTATCGAATGCCCCAATTTCAATGAATTGGTCTAGATGCCTATTCCATGGATAATGATCAAAAGTTTTCCCCCTGCATTATCGTTCAATGAGATTTTGTTTACCGTCCGCGTAATATGTGGTTGATAGATTGTCAAGGGTTTTGCATCTGCAAAGATAGTTTCGGTATTTGCCGTTATTAGCGCTAGAGGTGTTGGAAATATATTAAATGCTCCCCATCCCATGGATCAAACGTTATCTTACAACTGTGTTATGTTTATCATGAGGTAGTTATACGTGTCAATAGGAAGAAGGCATATCAGGGTTTACTGTGTCTGATGAAAGAGTTAAAATATGGATGACTTAAAAAGAAAAAGAAAAATAAATTTCACATTTTCGTTATCTATTAAGTTACAGTTGTAACTTAATAGATATAAAAAATGTAAGCCTTTTTTTTCTTTTTCTTTTTTAAGTCATCCATATCTTAACTCTTTGTTACAGTATTTTATTCGCCTTCGACGCTAATTACAGCAAATACAGTGTCTAGTTTCAGTTTAAAATGCCTTACTGTGATGTTTATTTCATAGATAATTACAATACATGTGTTCTAGTCTAGCCAATGTAACAATTATTTTGCACATAATATGCAAACATATCTATAAAAATAGCTAAAAAAATGTATACAATCTTAAATCCTGTGATATGATTGGTTTAGCTGGTGTACCACTTCTTTCTTCCTGACCAATCGTTTGATAAATGCACTAAAACCTGAAGATAAAGTTATCAAGAGGAAAAAAGTAACCAGTGACCATACTAGTTCAAATTATTCTGCCATTCTATATATCCTTTTTATATAGGCCTTGAGCCAATGAATGTCTCATAGAACAGCAGGGTAATACAGACCATGGCCACAGACTGAAATGAAACTAAATACAATTGCAAGTTAGAGCAATTTTTTTTTTAAGATGTGGTACTATTTTGATGCGACTTCCATGGGTTATATTTATACGTTTCAGTGTTAAAATCCTAGTTATAGTGTGTTCTGTTACGTAAATAAATTAAGACAAGGATATAGCTACTGTTTTATCAATGAAACCTTGTTACAAACTACAAGTAAATATTTGTGATGATTTCTTGTGATATGAAATGTGTACATGTTCTACTGTTTTGTAATAGAAACAAATGGAACAAATGTAGATATTTTTGTGCAATAAAAATGTTGTTATCTGTATTTCAGTATTTTGTTGTTGAATGAATTCATTTGAACAAGTAACCAGGAGGATACATACCTATTTGATCCATTATAAGCATGCCTTCACCCCCAACCTCCATTTATAAGCACTTAAATTACATCAAATTCAATGCAGACTGAAAATATGAAAACTGTCCTATGTAAATATAGGTGTCTTTTAATTTCTTTTGCAAATTGGATTTTTGCTTACTTTGTGCAATATATATGAAAGGCTAGTCTAAATTTGGTTCTATAAAGTGCTTTATTTATTTCACTTTTTAAGCCTCAAATGTGCTTATTGGGTTGATTACGGTAATAAAAATGGATGCCAGGACCTAGTGGATGGAATTTGTGGACATTCTAACTATTAATTTTTGTGTTGCAAGATGGAGGCCAAGTATGGCAGTTAAAAGGTACAAACCAAAAGTATTGTTTCCCAGAGACCACCAAAATCTGGTTTGTGCTGATGTGGCAAAAGCTATCCAATGGACGCAAAACACATATTGTAAACAAATTTATTTGACTTCAAAAGAATTTGCAAAATATAATTGCTGCAGAAATGTTTGAATTATCAATTGCAAAATTAAATTGTCTAAAAATTATGGTTTCGGCATGATCCTAAGTCAGGACAAAAATAAGTTTATTTTTTGAAGAAAGATGGGTTATAATTTTACAAAAAAAAATAACATGTTGAAGATATTTCGTATGTACTGTACTCATAATTGCATTCCGGTATGAAATAGTGGCAGAGTTTTTTGATCGCCTCTCAACAAGAGGGGGCTTATGGAAGCACCCTGGCGTTGACGTCGGAAGGTTGGTGCAAGTGTTGAAATGCTGTAATCCGTAACAACTGATATTGATTTATACAATAATTTTAGAATGTAATTGTTGTGATGGGTATAGACCATCATTTAAATAATCTGTAAAGTCAAAATTAGAAATATTCTAATTTTAGCACCACATGATTTTTTGAGAACCGTTCACACGTTTTAAAAGCTCTGGGACTGCCATTTGATTGTATAGACGATTTTTTTTTTTACCTCGCCCTATTGGCTACATCCTGCGTCATTACAAGTACTTTTAAATGTATGTGATCAGAACTCGAAAATATGGAAGTTCGAATACAATGCAAGCAAGAGCGCAATTATAATTTTTCGGAAAACCAAATACCAACCTAAACTCCAATTGGACCTTGGATAGAGCCAGCATAACTATGCAAAAATCGTACAAACATGTTGGAATGCTGATAACTAGTGTCGGTAACACAATAAAAACGGATGTCAAAAAGAACGGAAATCATTCAATCTTATGACAAGGTTTGGACCAACTTCGCTAGCCAAGGGTATTAGTCCGATTCTCTTTCTTCTAGTAGTAAGAGAATCGGCTCTATATTGTCGCAATTTTGGAACAATACAATTCATAAAGATAAACTCAATATATTCCAACACGAAACTGTAAAAAGAATTCAGTGTTTTCAGAAACGTACTCGTTCAGACATTGCAGAGCCATTGCTCGGAATACTACGAATTGGTACGGAGATAGACAAAAAGAAACTCTTTTTTCTCTATAGCTAATTGCCTTGCCGCCAAAAACTTTAACCAAGCAGATATTTTTGTCTCGTTTATACCAGTATCTTGATCATTCATCTGTACATCCTGGATTTATACCCAATATTATTAAGACTTTAAAAGATTATAATCTTCAAAAACATTTGATTAAATATGTCAAGACAGCACAATTTACCTCCAAAATTGTGTGGGAAAGACTGGTAAATTCGTCGATATATCACTATGGAAATATGTTACCGTAAGGGACCGAATGCTTGCTGGTGGAGATTTTCTTCGCTTCCCAAATATACACTGTACGTACAATTCATCGCTTATACTGTGGAAAATACCCTGCACGCATACAACACGATATGTAACCAAAATGTTACTTATACTCCATCATGGAATGAGGAAGTACATTGTATGTAAAATCTGCGAGGAACTGTATATCGATCCCATACTCCATTTCACATCTAAGTGCCATTTTACAAAAGCGGACAAAATTAATTTCATTGTAAAGATTCTCGCAACATATGGACCCGAACTATGTACTACAGTAAATAGATAATCTTCACATGAACATTCTTTGAGAATACTACTTGGAATGGATTGTGAAGCATTCAAGAATAAGCTACAATCACATGAGGAATACGAACTTTTCTTAAATGACAGCGCAGAATTTTTGGAAATCACATCTAGAAAGTTTTAAAAACACAAAAAGTGATTCTCTACAACAAACCTTAATTAGAGAATGCCAGTACCAATCTACCATTTACACATAAAATATAAATAACATTTAATGTAAGATACAGGCATTGTAAAATATTTTGTAAATTCTTTTGTTTTGTTAATCTCATCTTTAAGGAATAAAAGAATTGATAGTGATTGATTGGGTTCCTAGAAGAAATCATTATGCCGAAAACTTGGCATAGTCTGGGATATAAATATCTCTAATCTTGATATGCAAAAAAAAATAAGTTATATGAAGGACGTATATGAATTACAAATCCTTGACTATAGCCACCGTGATAATTTGTTAATTATTATATTTTTTCGTCCAAGAAATAAAACACAGATACATCTAATACTGAGAATTGGTCGGGCATTCGAAAACATGTACCGAATGTGAACTATATGCCAATCTATGGCCAAAGGGAGTTAACTCCGATTTCTATCTCGGTACAAACCCCCACTGACAGAGCATAACTGGGTCATATACACTTGTACCTAATTTAAAACATAGTGCCACGGATTTTTTTCGGGATGCAATTAATATCATTGTTATTATTCTTGAAGTAAGATTAGAAGCTCAAATTTTTAAAGAGTGGTAATGATGTATAGTAAGTAAGTTTTTAATGAAGAAAAAATACTCATTCGTCTCCTGTCTTTTATTGAGAAAAAAGTCTTGTTTGACGATGGAACATCTTTAATTGCATTATAAATATAATATTTTACTCCGGAGAACAACATATTGATCAGCCAATCTCGGTCTAAATCAACCCTATCATCCGGAAGGATGTAAGAAGAAAATACATTATATATTATAAAGAAGGGCGGGCTTTTGTCCACAGGGGCTATTGTCCAGAGGGGCTTTTGTCCAGAGAGGCTTTTGTCCGGAGGGGCTTATGTCCTGTATATATTCCATGTGCTGGTTTAATGAAGTTCCGCTTTATAACGTGTCCATGGTAATCGACAAACTAACGACTTCAATCACTGAAAATCTAAACTCGATATCGCTTAAAGAATCAAACGTTTAATATTAGGTAAATTAACCAGATCTAGGCCTTAAAACGAAAATATAAGAACATGGAATTATACATATAATCGAAACGGCTTTTTTTCGGAATGAAATCAATTTCAAGAAATGTTATGTATGTTGTGTTTATAGAGAAACACATTCTTTGTCAATGATGGTAAGATGTGAAAACTTATATAAAGTGATTTGAAATAACAAAATACAATATGTCTTATAATCTTTAATATAATTCTTGAAATAAGTTAAACACAAAAATTCAGTTACCACAAGATATTTTTCATTATATGATTTGGTATTTGTAAATGATACCTTTGAAGTTAAAAAAACTTTTAAAAGTAAACAAAATTTTACAAATTGTGGCAGCTCGAGTCCACAATTTGTTGTGAGAACTGGTTTTAACGGTACAAAAAAGTATTGTTACTGTGTAGCACACTTGTATGTAATTGCATAATTGATTTCCTAAATTATTTGCAAAAATTGGACATTGACAAAAATAGAAAATTAGATAAAATTACATTGTCACAGAATTAATTATTTACACGTTTATCTCCAATACCCATCAATTTTTCGTGGCAGCGTAATAGTTTGACATTTTCACCTAATGAGATCATAGATTTCCGAAATAACGTCCACATGTCATTATCTATATATTTTGGCTGCAGGGGCTATCCCTGTGTCACACCTAACTCAGTCCCCAGGAACGACCCCTGCAGCGCATGGAGTCACAACAACGTTTTTGACACAAACTTATTTAGACATTTAATTTTTGACAATTAGCATGCGAATGGCACTGACAATGAAATCATTAAGTCTTGCAAATTACAGCCCCGTTTGAATGACACCCCAATGTTCGACTGTAGTATTGTATATTGGTGTGATCAAGGAATAACAAAAGCAGTTTATTTATGAATTTACTCATACACGTATTTACTTTTAACGTTTTACTCTGTAAGCATTTTGGATATAGAATTCTGTTTAAGATCGACAGAAGTTGTATTTGTAACGAAACCCGACTTCTACATGAAAAATCAATACCCTTTTCTCCTCTCAAGTTCAAAGCAGAAACATATATTTATAATATAATATATGTTTCTGTTCAAAGCAAAAATTTATGATCACATATAAATCCCTGTTTCAAATTCTTCGCTATATATAATGGATTTTTAAGAAGAAAAAATTAAATCGTCTACGTCCTTGTTATATATATGTATATTTATATATGCTCAGAAAACATACAATATTTAGATGTTTGCGATATACATGTCCATACTTATTAAAACATTCTTGTATCTTATTCTGCACACAATTTAAGTTGTTCGTTTTGGTGCTATATTTAAAATCTGATAAGCGCATGTGCACAATATCTGTTAAAAGACAGAGAAATATGGAACCTACGGCTAACTGATTGATTCTAATATAATTAGGTGGTATCTATCAGCTTCGGCGGTAAACACATGAAGCATGGTGAGTTTAATTGGGCGCCTTTTGTATTGGTCAGGCAGGAAGTCCAGCTGTTTCGTCCAATTATGCCAACTACTATTACGCAAATGTATGCCTCGAGCAAGGTTCAACAAAAACGCGACCAATCTGAATTATTTGATATTTATGGTATTTCAAAGGCTAGTTAAAAAACGCCTCGTTCCAATCGACCTCAAAACGACACCCGTATATGTCTTCCTGCTGGCTTAATTACACAAAATTCAATGGTTTTAATTAAACCACAGATTGTATACGTACGTTTCTTTGTGAAATATCAGAAACATAATTACATAATGTATATATGAAGGGAGATTCATTTCGATCGATTCAAATTGTTTTATATCTGTTAATATAATTTGAACTGTCAATACAAAAAGTGGGCCTATATGTATATGTAATTCATTTCAAAGACCGTTATAATACATACCGTATATATTCCCTAGAATATAGCTATAATAAATGTATGGGTCAATAATAAATGTATATTATACAGTGTACATTTTTTTATTGAAACAGGCCTATATCTGAAATATAAAATAAATAGCGTTTCCCTCTGAATTCATACATTTTTGATGCTGCTGTTATAATAAAATGGAAATACATGTACATGTATTACAGTATATTACATGTACATTATGTATTTATAAGTGTCTATACTGCACATTTCCCTAGAGAATATAATCATTTTAAAATTACATATATATATAAATTGTAAATATATATAAATGGTATATATATGTGTGTGTGTGTGTGTGTGAGTGTTGACATTTGAAAGTTTGATATTATACAATATGATTTGATATATTAATTAACATACTACGTTCTAAAAGGATAGTTTAAATCGTCAATATAATTAATTGATAAAACGATCGAGTTCTGGGTTAATATCCATCTTCCACAAAATAACTTCAACATTATTAAATCAGATTTTCCGATGTCATGTCAAAATCAAATGTCTCCAAATCGATTTGATATCTATTGCTCAAAAATGAATAAGTCTAATTACATCATTTCTGCCAAGTAAGCCAATGGTACCCCATTGAGCATAGATTTACAACTATTCTTTGTCCGTGAGAGCACGCCTACTATTGGTTAATAGCGTCACGTGACTCTCTGTGTATACGCTGTAATTTGGCGGTTTTACAGTGTGAGCGTCAGTCAGTCAACAGGACGAGAGAACTATCAGAAGAAAGATGGTATGTATCGGTTAAAAATCTAATTAATCGTTTGTCATCGGATGTTAAATTATTGGTATTTTGATAGCTAGATATTTCATTAATACATTTTTAATTTAATTTTTTGGAAAAAATGTTCAGAAATATTTTTATTTTAAATTTATAGGCAGGTGGTAAAGCAGGAAAAGACTCTGGAAAGGCGAAGGCAAAGGCAGTATCTCGTTCTGCAAGGGCTGGACTCCAGGTAAATATTGATATCGAGTTTGTTTACCCGGATATGTTATCGACGAAGAAATATTTTGTTTATAAACTATTTGAAATAATGCATGTATTCAGCACACGATACTATCATTCAAATCGTTCCGTTACAGTTTCCAGTAGGTCGTATTCATCGACATTTGAAAAACAGAACAACAAGCCATGGCCGTGTCGGTGCAACAGCCGCTGTGTACAGTGCTGCAATTTTGGAATACTTGACCGCTGAAGTAAGTATTGATATTGTATAAGAAATCCCAAATTAGATAGTTGCTTTCAAACTGAAATTAATGATGCAATAGATACGTTTCCGTTGTCTATACTGTACAGTACAGTTGTGTAGTGAATGCCGATTTAGCAATGTTTACATTTACAAACCGTGTTGATTTGTTCATTTTGTATATGGTCTTTCTGTTTGTATACAATCTTTGAATAAATCTAATAATGTTTCACTCTTAAATGGTTGATCCACGGTACAAAACAACACAATAAGTGTTATTGTTTACATTAGTTAGAATTTCGCGGGCAGTCAAAATGGCGGACCAACCGCCATGATCGATTTTGATGTTATCTCCCTTCGATTGATGAAATCTATTGTTGTGTACATTTCAGCTAGCATACCTGGTATCAAAAATGATCCAGTGTGATTTACCATTTCATTTAATTTTTAAGGCGGCAAATATCTATCGAATTTTGCGGAATATAAGAGATATGCGTCTAAATTTGACAGTCACTATTAAAGTAAATGCAGTTGAGTCGAGGAATTTTGCAATGCTATCCTCATATGAAATGTTTCGATGATTTTGTTGGGGTCCTTCGGGGACGATAATAGGAAATAAATGTTTCCAAATTATGTGTACATAGTGAATGCTGTAAGGGTTATAAATCGTCCAGTTGATATTATTAAATATTGTAAATGTAATCTTCAAAACAAAACACAAAATAGGCCTGATATCGTCTACATTACCAAAGACAAACAATTTGGGATTAGAAATAATTTTTATTTCAAAAAATGAAAACAAAAACGAAATGAGCATAAATAGGTCGCTAGGTGCATCTCCAATTCAGAGACGTTTTACAGCCATTCAAGCTGATAAAAACAATTTAATTTCGGACCACTGCAAGGAAATTATTGGGCTCTACTTGCCCAAGGGTAGTGCTTTTTGAAAAAAATTTATACTCTTGAAATTTTTTCCAAATTCGGTTATTTTCCCAATTGAAAAGGCATGGACTGGTGAAAAAAAACCCACTGAAAACCTGCATGAAAGCAACTATCAGAATATGACTTTATTTTAGGAAAATTTGTGTTCAACCATTCATATGCACATGTAATGGTGAGAATTAGTTGCCTGCCAGTGGACAACTAACCCCAGACTTACCCATTCTCGCCATTACAATACATTGTATTTGTACTGTTTAAAATACACACAAATAGTTGTAAATTAAGTAATCTTCCAAGGACGTATATTAGAAGGATTAGTCACACTGGGTTTTGGGGAAGTACAAGGCAGGAGCTTTTGTATTTGTTCACTGACTGTGACGTTGGACGACGACGGATTTTGCGGTTGCGAGGGTTATAGTCTTACTTTCTGAAACTGGCCGTCATTTCATGAGCTTACATATTTTTTTAACGAAAAATTAAGACATATCCTCTAAATATTCTGTCCTTTAAGCAAGTAGTAAACGTTGTGAAATTTGATAAACTTTACATTGGTGTTGCCTTTGACTTGATAAGACAAGTATTTGTTGAGAAAAATGGTTTTTATTCCCGCTTCATAGGCGTCTCGCGTGGTGTTTAGTAATGTAAAGACACGGTCACGAATCCTTCTCGCTTATAAATCCTTGAATCTTCTGATGGAACACTACCATGTTGATTTCCAGTATTTTTCCACATACATTTATCTGAAAATTTGTGCATGATCAATACAATTGAAGTATGTGATGGTGAGGATAAATTTTGTTGCAAACCCTCAGACCCAGTCTATTCACCAATGGAATTAATGCATTGTGTATCCTGATTTTGTCACTATTTTAGATGTATACTTAACAACAATTGAACTTCACAGGTACTGGAATTGGCAGGAAACGCCAGTAAGGATCTGAAAGTAAAGCGTATCACACCCCGTCACTTGCAGTTGGCCATCCGTGGAGATGAAGAATTGGATTCCCTTATTAAAGCTACAATTGCTGGTGGTGGTATGTATATTGTACACCTCGAATACATTGTCAGCATCCTCAATCCAATGTTGAAATCACAAATTGTGTTTACCCATCATGGGTATGTAGACCAAATTTGCTGCAGTTCAGAGAGCTCTAAAATCGGCTCCAATACAAAATCTAACAACTCTTCATTCCTTCCGGGCTACCTAAGCATGACCCCCTAGCCTTGAATGGGAACATCTCTGGACATACTAGTAGCTGTTCATACTTTCGAGACATTCAATCACAATAAAGATTTCATATACGAAACACTGATTAGAGTAGAGCGGAATTACAAGTCTAATTTTAATGATATTGCTGCAGTATCATGAATAATTCATCAATTGTCAAATCTTCATCTGATTGGTTCTGCCAGGAGTTGAGTCGTAAATCTTTACCAACAGTTATAACAATTGGTTGAATGAGACTTAATTTTGACAAGTATTTGTTGAAAGCCATGCTTGTATCTTGTAAAATATATAATTATAAAACAAAACAGTTATTTTGATGATCCTCTGTTGTATGAATTCAACTTTTCTTTTAAATTGTTTACAAATTGGTAATGCTTGGTTTGTCTACGTTTCAGGTGTCATTCCTCACATCCACAAGTCCCTCATCGGAAAGAAGGGATCACAGAAACCTACGTAATCTGTCCGTCTCCTTCTGTATGTTTGCTGTCTAGTGTATTAGGATGTCGTGTCAAGTGTGCACCATCAAGCTTCACGAATGGACGTTCAATTCATTTCTCATTTGACTTCATCATCAAGCCATTGGATTTTAACCCATGCATTGCCAGTCTGGAAATTTTCATTTTGACTATTCATGTAAAAAATAACATGTGAACTTTTCTTGGGCAGCTGTTGACTGACCAGTTGTGATGTATCCTTGTCAGTGTGCAAGTGGATTTATTAGTGACAGGAAAATGCATGGAAGCAGATCAATTGGGAACAAATACTTATAAAGCTTGACAAATATTTCCATCTTTTCTGTCCTTCCTCTTCTCGACTTGTATACATGTAGGTTCATAGATGGTCACCAGACTGGAATTATGATAGATTAAATGTGTATTTGGTTTTAAATGTATGTGTTCATTTCCCCCTTGGTTTTAATATTTTCATGTCTATCATTTAACATTGTAATAAATTTATATCATAAAGGAGTATATGGTGTGTGTTTTCCCTCGGTTGATATGCAGTAGTCCTCCACAAAAAATTAAAAATTGCACTGTTGCTCATGATCATTTACCACTGGATGCATATATAGATCATGCATATCATAATACATGCCTCACTGATTTGGGATAATGGGTATATAGGTTTAAAGAGAAAATATTAAGGTGTATAACTTGACCTAGATATAAGTGAAAGGCTATTAGCTAGTGGTAGAATACGTAGGTGGACAAATGATGGATTGGTAGATATGTCCTTATAAGTATCAATACTTGTATACATAAATATACAATGTCTTCACTCTGGATCATAAGATGGAAACTATGTATAAGTATGTCGGGAGACCTGATGAGTGACCAGGCCATGGCCAAGGGTCAGTAATTTTCAAATTGGAGAAGCTGCAATGCAAATGTCCTTATCAATATCTTGCATTTTTATGAAAGACAGTAGCATAAAGCAATTATGATGTAACACGCGATGTTGGTGACATATTGCGTAACACATAAATGACGTCGTTTTGACGGTGTTTTTCTGATAAGTTATCATTATAATTCATGTATTACCGTTATCCAAAATATACATGTACCATTAATAAAAGAATGATACACTATTATTAATAACGAACATGTACAGGCTAGGCTATGCATATACATGTAGGAGTGAATTTCAATTTCCTCATGACTATGTTCACTATTTTTATTGAGGCTTACTGGAACTTGCGCAGCCATGATGACCGAGTGGTTAAGGTGTACCGATCGGGACATACCTGTAATATCATCGCGTCGTCGTCACGGATTTGACTATAAATATTAACGCACTTATGACCGATATTGATAATTTTCTTTCTATTTTATTGCAGATCGATTTCTAATCACACTTTTTAAATGGCGTGCCTGAAGTTATGAATCGCAGGGGTCTGAGAAACAGTACAGTGTACAATGTATATCAATTTGGACCTAACAGAGTGTCCATATATCATTTATCTAGATAAAAATCGGTAAAATTCGTATTCTACATGTACACTGTATAATACACCACGAAGAGAATGAAATTTCCTGATTTTTATCTATACTCCAACACATCTAAAAAGGGAGTGTGGACACTCTGGTGTGTCTAAATATATGTATGTAATAACTGTAACTATATCTCAGATCCCTGTGTTATGCATTGGACGCTAAAATATACTCTTTTTGTTCGCAGTCTTTTTCTAGAGTTTAACACATTTCTAGTTTTCAACTACAGACTCCTAAGGTTTATCTTCTTCAAGGCCACTTACATTCGGATAATCAAAAATAATTTTTACGTTAAATTGAATAAATGTTCACTGGCAAACTACACCGTTAGGTCGCACCAGATATGCAGTCACAAGGACATTTTCCAGCATGCATCACGCGCGTGGCAATTTTGTATACATTCTAGATCTCTTTACAAGTGAAATGATTGTGTATAGAAGAAACATTTACCTGTATGACAACGCATATTTTTTCTATAAATCTAATAGTAGAAGTGAGTTTTCAAATGTTAAGTAATTGTTTTTATGAAATCCGATTTTAGCTAGACCTAGATGTAATTTGACATGTTTCAAACTGACGTTACGTAACGCGTCGTCGTGACGTTTGGTCTTACGTCGTTTTATAAGTGGACAATTTACGGAATTTTTAAAATACGCAATTATTTTTTATTATTGATCGCACAATCAAACTAAAAAGTGTTATAAAATTTTCAGTTGGGAGACATTGCGAATTTGATTTTATATCTATATTCAATATTTCCTAATATGCTGATAAATGCCCCTAAAATCGCTATATTTGCAAAAAGTAATATAGAAAATCACTTGGTGGACAAATTACGGAATTTTTTCATTTTCTCTGTTTTAAGTGAAAGTGTCATTATAGCTGAGCTATATCATATGTGTGATAAATTCAATAAAAACACATATAGTATATTATTTCAAATACTTGAAATTACTTACAGTTTTCTCTCAATATTACTATGAAATTGAACATCGTTTTCTCTGGGTTAAGCGTTACATTTTGGTAAAGGCGAATAATGACGGTTTTACCACATCGTAATTATCTAACACCATTGAAAGATCATAAATGTCATTTGACATATAATAACGCATCTTTGAATCATGTTCATTTAATTTTGCGTATGTTTAGTGCGATTTTAGATCATTTTTAGAAACGACCACTCCGGTAAATGTTACGCGTTACATGCCGTTATCTTGGTGTTTTGGAGAAACTAAACGTGATTAAAGGGACAATTCAGGCTAAAAGAACATTAAAATTTGTACATATATCGGAAAAAACCAGTTCTAATGGAAATTAGATCAGTTGGTTTTACTGTAATATGCCAGAAAAGCCCATGGTGGTGAAATGCGTGTGGAGTGTTCAAACTCGCTCGCTGTCCGCCATTACACATTGTGGTCGAACTTCTTGTATGCCGAACCCTGTCCCTTGCTCGTAGAGTAATGCTACTTTTGTCTAGAACTGCTCAAATCGCTCTGACAATAGTGTGTTTACCTTATTAGGTGAATTGGCTCGTCTAAAAAAATCATTTTATCACCTCCACAGTGGTTATGTAGTTCATTTGTTAAACGTGCGTGACGTTGGCTCGGGTATAGATACAGCGAACATATTTTACCTGCTGAATCGTATTGATCAACGATTTATAATTACAACGGTATAGATTAAAATACTAAACAATGACGTGGAATTTGTCAATATTTTATGTTATATGTTTCATAAGAAATGTAGAACAATACATGTCATATTTTGCTTCTTGGTTATGTAAAAGAATTAGCCTGAGTGAATTGTCCCTTAAAATGTTTTTATGATTCGCTTTTCCGCCTTTATTACCAATAAAATCAAAGTACATTAAAAAACCGTTTTCAGTGATATATAATACGATGCAGTTATTTGAAAAGAAAAGAAAACCACACGCTTTAAGTAAAGGATGTGTGTATTTTGAGACGACGTCACCAATACCGCGCGCTACGTCAGTAGCATGTAGCTAGGCCTAAGGATGAGGCTACTAATAAATGGAAAAATGTCAAAAACGAAATTCAAGGATTTGCTCATGACCATCAATATTCTTTATATCAATTACATGTAACAACTAACCAAATTCTGGTCAAATGTACCAATCAGCTTGTAGTTCATGAAAACAAACGTTGCGTTTTTGGGACCGGTCTTGTCGGTCAAACAAGATGGTCTCCAATGCAGGCAGCTGTTCTGGATTTTGATAGTAGAAATTTGTTGCCGACATTTCGCGGAATTACTGAAGGGATCTATCATATTTCATATTTGAGGGTTTAAAACATAATAATCTTAAGCTTGCATACCCTATAGATATGATAATCAATTGACACACTGGAAAAGTAATGTAAAAAATAAAATATTTAAAAATGACATTGATCTTCACTCAAGGCAACTGATTGCAAAAACACTGAACGAGAGGACATGTTTGTTAAAAGTTTGTTTCAACATAAGTAGAAGTATAAGATGTAAGTAAGTTGCAACGATTTGCAAAATATGTTCACGTTATCTCTAATTGCAAGATCAAGAGAGATTTATAGCATTAAAGCAGAACAGTCTACGTAAATGATTTTATTAGCCCACAATCATCAGATGAGGGGCTATTTATTAAATCGCCTGTGGTCAGTTGTCCATTCGTCCAACAATTATCGTTATATATATTATATCGAAAAGTACTGAAGGGATCTCCCTCAAATTTCACATGAAGGTTTCCGTTGATGCTAATATATATATACATTTTGGGACCGATATGTCAACAAGATGGCCGACAGACAGCTACCATCTTGAATTTTGATAGTTGAAATTTGATATCGCTATTTTCCTGGAAAACACTGTATTCGAACTCAAATGTAGGTTTCCCTTGGTGCCTAATAAACGTGAAACTAATTATTGGTAAAAACCCAAATTGGTACACTTTTATATATATGAAGCAGAATTTTCAGTTTACAATCTAAACTGACAATAACTGCCCTGGACAAAAATTACAGGATAGGTCAGGATGACCTATTGTCATCATGCATCGTCCCTTGTCGTGTGCCGTCCGCCGTGCGTAAACTTTTCATTCAAACGACTTCTTCTCAATAACCGCAAGGTTTTATTTTAAAAAACCACGTGTAGTTGAAAGATAAACAAAATGCTACCATATATATGCTACATGTATATGCAACGTGAATATCGCGAAAGTGATGCGGTACCAGCAATAGTCGTGTTCAATTTGAATATTTGACAACTTGTCGTATATGTCTACCATAATTTCACTATAAAACTCTTACTGGCTAGCATTTTGTTTATCTTTCAACTACACGTGGTGTTTTTAAAAAAAATAAAACCGGAAGCGACGTTGATTGGCTACTGTGTGCTCTACTTAATGTGTAGCCTATACGGCGGCCATTACAAATGTGTGAAATAGAAGGGTCTCGGAAGTATTTCATTGTGCAGGGTTGTTAAATTTCATAAATGGGATGTAACATGGGGGCAGTGGAGTACATAAGATCCCAATGAATAGGTATGTGTACGTTTTCCCGGCATTACATGGACGTTATATTAGAAATATACCGCTGACGTAGCGTAGGCCAAATCTGTCCTACGATTTCACATTTTTAAGAGGTACCGCGAGCTGACTATATATTAGGTAAAAAAAAAAAAAAATTGGAAAAGCCTGATAATATAGGCAGGTTAAGCGGACTAGCCTGCGGCATGCTGGGATGAAGGTCTACCCATCCAATTTGTTCAAATAAACGACCTTGACCTTCAATCAAGGTCACGGGGGGATGCAAGTAGGCTAAAATATTTTATTCACAAGTCGTATTCTTTCCTTATGTTTATTATTTCTATATTAACATGTAAATAATGAAATCGTGAAAAAAAACAATCGGGGAAACGACGTCATGCGACAACCCTAAAAACACAATATACAGTTGTTGACTGGGTTTGAGGGCAACAGATGATTTGTTGGACCCGAAAACAATCTGTTGCCCGAGGGCAACAGCTTGTGTGAGAAAACCCAGTCGATAACTGTTTTGTTATACACATTGACTCAAAACAATGCATTGACGTCATGAATTGTATGTGTGACGTCACTCCGGTCCAACAGTATACAGTCAAAGTATGGGGTTGAGGGATATAGCAAGTTTCTGGTTTTCCGAGATTTGTCTATTTCCCGAGGCGGAGCAAACTGATCGTCGCCGAGCTGTGTGGGAGACCAAAGGGATCCAAACAATAAGCAGTATCACTATAGCTTCTGGTCACGTGATGTTTGTTTTGTTCATTAATGACATGTATCGTTAGCATATAATCGTTACTTTTAGTATTTATTAATTCAAGTGAAGCGGGGATATTTATCTATGTCGAGTTTTGGTCGGCTGCTTCCTGTTCATGGATACGTCTAATGATGTCATTGTACGCTTGCTGGGGTGCATCCATTGCCCATATGAAGTCCATGTGCTCCCATTCGTCCATGACTTTTGAGGCTACTAAGTTTGTAATTTTAGGGAGGAGGGTTTGAACATCAGCTGGGTCAGATAGCCAGTCCCTGGAGCCCGAGTATACAACGGTTGGAGTCGTCACAAGGGACTCGTTCCAGGCGGGCGGTGTCGTCTGCGAGAAAAAAATTCAAATCACAGGTATGATAAAGCTATGTATAATATGTATCTGCCATTCAGAATGCACTTGTATCTGCAAAAATTATTACAATCGTACAATCCTTCAATTGCTATTTTTAGATATTTTCTATTTCACAGTAAACATATTTTAGATACAAGTGAACATTTAAATGTCCCAATTCTATCATTTAGTCAAAGTAATAAAAATAGTCCCTAGACTTCATTTGAAACGACGACAAATCTTATATATATATATTTGACTTCACATGTTCGATTATTGCTATTCAATCCGCGAAAATATATCCAGGTGTTTAAAAGATTTTTTATAAATAATCTGGTTCATTTAACTACATGCGTAATGACTTTGTGTCAGTTAACAGGACGCACATTCATGTATATAGGTATTACCACACCAAGTCTACATTTATTCACTCATAATTCAGATCATGATTATCATTAAAACATCGGAAGTCAATGTGGCAAAATGTATAAGCCATAGTGGTTTGCTATATTGTAACACAAGTCCCGCGATTCCATCGGTACCTGATATCAAACCTAAAACTGTCAAGCTAATGTGTATGCCATGCTCTGGAACCGTGGACTTTTTACAAGACGATCCACCGCTGACACAGCGTAAACGATACCCATCGTTTGAACTATAACGGAAGCTTATTCGTGTTCATATGTGTCTAATGAACACAAAAATGCATATAAAATAAGTAAGTTTGCTTTGGGTGCATGCGGAATCAGTACTTAATTCCATATAGATTATATAAAGCAAAGTGCCACGGACTTTTTTCGGGAAGGCTCAAGCAATGAATTATTTTTTTTATATTTTTTATTTTGAATTAAAAGAAGATGCCCAAACTTTTCAAAGGTGGTAATGGTGTAAAGTAAGTAACTTTTGTAACTAAAAAAAATCTCATTCGTCTGCTCCTGTTTTTAATAGATAAAATCTTTAAATATCATTATTTGACTTCACATATTCGATTATTGCTATTCAATCGGCGAAAATTCCAAGGTGGCATCACCTAGGCCTAATCGAATATTTGATATCATTTATCATACGACTTATGTCAACTGAGAGTAAAACGGTTCACAGCTTGAAACTGAAACATGCCTACAGCCAATAGTCTAAATTGTTGTTTTATTGTATGTGCGTTCATTTTATCTTTATCAAACGTGCTTTACAGAAATATATTTACTGATAAAATCGTATGTCTACCTGGTTGTAATGGTCGAGGTTTGCCTGCTCAGAACCAAAGTCGTACATCAAGAACTGGTTATGACGGACAGACTAGAATGGAAAGAATTTTTTCTTAAACAGAAGTTCGTATAAATTCATGCGTTTTCATAGTTGTGTTTCACATCAATTTTTCTTTCGGAAAAAAATGTCATTGTATAATGTACAACTTAAAACATATTCATTCTATTATTCTGATTGACTGGAATATTATAATCACATGAAAATACGTCAGGCTAGTGCAACGTCCTGCGTCGCGTCTTATTTCTCGTTGTTTTTACAGAAACGTAGAGATCTTATTGTGCTTGTGACCACACATTATAGTATTCGAATGTGGAGTTCTTCAGGGCTCCGTACTTAGGTCATCGTTATTAATTTTTATAATTTTAATCCGAAGAAATCAAGAAATATGAATATTATTGAAAGTTAAGGACCTTTCTTCATTTGGGTATTGCACCCAACAAAAGCTTGTGAGATATACAAATTACATACACCATCATGGCGACATAAGAAATTACATAATTCAAATGCGGTACATGTATGTACATTAAAGTGTGGTGAGTGTGCGAACCAACCTGAGCGTAGTGGACAATGTTCTGTACTGAAGTGCCGGCTGGATGATTAGCCACATACACAGGAATTCGAGTCTGTAACACAAACTTAAGCTATAGATCATAGTTTATTTTGCAGGCGAGTTATGAGTTTCTTTGGATTAAATATCGGAACAAATATTCAAACGTTTCATGAAATGAACTGGATATTTTTTCGTAATGAGGGATGATACCTTTCGAAAGAAAAAAAATCCAAATTTGATTAGCTTTTCAATTAAATACCTACTTCGTTTAATTGTTTGAAGTCATAACCGCCAAGCACGAATAATAGGTTTTCACAAAGGAAGTCAATTCCAGGTTTACTACAAGCTGTCCGGCCAAGCCACTTAATGACCTCTGTGCTGGGTAGAAACTCACCTTTCCCAAATATATCATAAAGGGTCTGGAAAATTTTACAAAAAAATCACAAACAAACAAATATACTTGTATATATATAAAGATGTGTAGCGTTTAGAGACAGTTGCAAAAGGCGAGACTTTAATTAAATATGAAGTATTTGCTTTCAATATAGCTTCATCGAGTTAAACACCAGATTTACACATAATGTATAAATTAATTCAATTCAATTTTAATATTTCAACAGCATCAAGCAATCACTCGCGCTACACAATATACCACGTCAATGTTTACCTGTATTGGCTCAGCAAAGGGGGTCAGGAGTCGGATAGGACTGATGATACCGCCGAGAGTAGTGACAGGTGCTAACGCGAAAAACATCTTCACTTTATCTGTGTTCCAGGACTGACCAAGCCCGGAGAAAGCGATCTGTGTACCTTGTGAGTGCCCTAAGTAGTAGATTTGCTTCTGATTGGTCACATTTAGAATGTAGTCAACCATGGCCGGTAAGTCATGCAAAGCCATCTCGTCCCAACTAAAACAGCAAACAAAAAGAATACTGCGTCATTTAGAGCTTGTGTTGATTCTTATAAACTGACAAGACAGAAAAATAATGAAGTTGGTTGAAACTTTTACATACCTCCACTCCCAGAACTTTGGGTCGTTGGGGCTGAGTGTTTTATGTTTCCGCGAGTAAGTATTTCCACGACTGTTTCCCAACCAAACGTCAAAGCCGTTGTCCGCCATTAGGAACCCGAGACTCTCGTTAACAAGGTTATCAACCCAGCAAGCAGAGCAGGAGATCAGGCCATGCTGCAGCAGGACCACAGGTTGGTCTTTTTTAGGGTAGTATACTGAGAAGGAAAAAAAATGACTGTATAGTCTGATAATTGGACTATGCTGCAGCAAAGACGGGATAGTCAGGAAATTAGACTAAGCTACAGCAGGAACACGTGCTGGTCTTCTTTGGGATTGTATACTGGGAAGAAAAATTGCGGTGAAGTCAGGAAATTAGACGATGCTGCAGCAGGACCACAGACTGGTCTTTAGGATAGTATATCTGAAAGGAAAAATGACGGCATAGTCAGAAAATTAAACTATGCTGCAGCAGGACCATGGACTGGTCTTCTTTGGGATAGTATACTTGGAAGAAAAATAACGGTATAGTCAGGAAATTAGACGATGCTGCAGCAGGACCACGGACTGGTCTTCTTTGGGATAGTATACTGGAAAGGAAAAATGACGGTACAGTCAGGAAATTAGACTATGCTGCAGGAGGACTATGGGATGGTCTTCTTTGGGATAGTATACTGGGAAGAAAAATGACGGTTAAGTCAGGGAATTAAACGATGCTGCAGCAGGACCCCGAGCTGGTCTTCTTTGGGGTAGTAGTCACGGAAGGAAAAAATGACGGTATAGTCAGGTTATTAGACTATGCTGCAGCAGGACCACGAGCTGGTCTTCTTTGGGGTAGTAGTCACGGAAGGAAAAAATGACGGTATAGTCAGGGTATTAGACTATGCTGCAGCAGGACCATGGACTGGTCTTCTTTGGGAAAATATACTGGGAAGGCAAATGACTGAAAATTAGACCGCGCTGCTGTATACCCACGGACTGATCTTTTTAGGGTAACATACTGGGAAGACAAAAGACTTGTACCTCAGTGGTTTGGCTTTATAGACATTGGACCAAATAGTCAGGGAATGTGACAATGCTGCAGCAGGACCACGAGCTGGTCTTCTTTGGGATAGTATACTTGGAAGAAAAAAATGACGGATTAGTCAGGGAATTAGACGATGCTGCAGCAGGACCACGGACTGTTCTTCTTTGGGATAGTATACTGGAAAGGAAAAATGACGGTTTAGTCAGGGAATTAGACGATGCTGCAGCAGGACCACGGACTGTTCTTCTTTGGGATAGTATACTGGAAAGGAAAAATGACGGTATAGTCAGGAAATTAGACTGCTGCAGGAGGACTACGGGATGGTCTTCTTTGGGATAGTATACTGGGAAGGAAAACTGACGATATAGTCAGGATATCAGACTATGCCGCAGCAGGACCACGGACTGGTCTTTTTTTGGATAGTATACTGGAAAGGAAATATGACGGTATAGTCAGGAAATTAGACTTTGCTGCAGGAGGACTACGGGATGGTCTTCTTTGGGATAGTATAATGGGAAGAAAAATGACGGTTTAGTCAGGGAATTAAACGATGCTGTAGCAGGACCACGAGCTGGTCTCCTGTGGGGTAGTATACTGGGAAGGAAAAAATGTCGGTATAGTCAGGTTATTAGACTATGCCGCAGCAGGACCACGGACTGGTCTTCTTTGGGAAAGTATACTGGGAAGGCAAACGACTGAAAATTAGACCGTGCTGCTGTAGACCCACGGGCTGATCTTTTTAGGGTAACATACTGGGAAGACAAAAGACTGGGTAGCCAGGGAATTGTACTTCAGGCTTTTGGCTTCATAGACATTGGACCAAGTAGTCAGGGAATGAGATGATGCTGCAACAGGACCACGGACATACCAGATTAATAAAAAATTCATTTCACTAACATAAAGCTAGTGTTCATTTCCTAACATTTACTGCATAACAACACGTTGATGTTGGACGTGGGGCATGTCTGACGACGGAAAAAAACGGTGATAGTCACAAAAAAACACCTAACGGCAGATACGCAGAGCAAAAAATCCATATCTTGCAGTACTAAAATGTAATTGACGAATGGTTATTGAAAAAAAGTCTGACATAGTATTACATATATTTACCAGAGAAACATCTATAATAAGAACAATTCGACCACATTGATAGCATTGGGTTAGTTTTCAAACAATAACGTACATATCTGTACGCAGTAAGGACATGAGTCACTGTCTTTGTTGCGATGTAGTTGGCATGGTTACACAATGAAACAGTATTGTACCTTTCTGGTTCTCGAGTTTGCCATGAGATATTCTCTGTACTCCAAGGATAAAACCGTCATCGGTCGGTACTTCGTGCTCCTCGCATGGATAGCCTTTACTGGTAATCAACTGGCTCTGCAACAAACAAGTTATATGGGCGTCTATTAAAATTGCTACCAGGCATAGGTTTCATTGTCATTTACATACGCGAAAGAAAACAAAAGTTGTTGTGAGGAGGCACAAAAGTGATTATCTCAAAAAGAGAGACCATTATCATGGTCGCCTAAATATTGCAAGTGACATTAATCGTTCATTCCATTTGCGGATTCTTACCAGTTGTACTAAAGTGATACGGCACCGCCTTATGGAACGCGTTTGGATTTTTCCATGATGGCGGCACCCATATGAAAGATACGATTCGAATATAAAAGCTAAGTATTTTCGGTGTTAACAATGAAATGGATATAAAATAATACCTAAATAGTTTCGGCATATATTGAAATAAACAATCCATATAATTTTATCGGATATGAATATACTCTGCCTTGTGTTCAACAAAGAAAACATTCTTGGATACAAGTGGTACGCTTCTGAAAACGAACCATTTGTACCGGTACAGTTCTGCTGGTACAGCGCATTCCATTTTAGATACAGCAGATTCGTATCGATACAACTGCAAATGGAACGCACGGTAAGTGAGGATCGTGTGTATGAATGGATATCATGGATCGTAAACTGATACTGACATTGCAACCGTCAATAGGCCATAGTATGCAAACCAATGTTGCAGCCGTTAGGAGGTAATGGTTTTTTACCTCAAAGAAAGTATTCAGTTATGAAATAAAATCATAATATTTACCATTATAGTATAACGTTATGCCATCATATCGTCTCACTAACCGATTGGACAGTTATGAACACCAGTCGAACTGACAAGGTTTCCTGTCTAAATACAAGCGAATATAATACCTACTTACAACATTCATGTAGACCTCCGGATCATATTTGATTCCGGAAGGATGTCTTATGGACGTACTATGACCAGAAGTCACCATAGCAACCAGGAGGAGTAGCAGTAACGCCATGATAGCGATGGAACTTCAGTTTAGTCCTCTGGTGGTCTAATTTGACCAGAGCTTTGGAGATATAAGTAGAACTCGTTATCTACGACACACGTGTCCAGTTCTCACTGTTGACATTATTTTTGTCAACTTTATTTATATCGGTGAGGCATATAACACAAATGCTTGATTTGTCGTACGGAAGTTCCACGCACTGCAAACATTACGAGCATTTGTAACTGATTTTATGATCAAACCAACCAGGCTCAGATATTTCGAAACTAACATAATGACAAGTTCAATATTCTTACATGTAACAACTTACCAGATGCTGGTCAAATGTACTCATTGATTGGTAATTACATGAAAACAAACAAGAAGTTTTTAGCCCACCACCATCAGATGGCGGGGCTTTTAAAATCGCCTTTAATCTATCCATCCATATGATTAACCACAATTTCTAAGAAAGTATCGAAAAAGGAATATTTCTCAAATTTCATATGTAGTCAGGTTTCATATGAACCTATAGCTAGATGTGCATATTGCATTTTGAGGACTGATCGGTCAAAAAGATGGCCGCCAGGCAGCCGTTTTGGATTTTGATAGTTGAATTTTGTTGCCGCCATTTCTCGGAAATTACTAAGGAGATCTCTATCAAATTTCATACGTGAGGGGGTCAAAATCTGTCATTATATTGGATACCCTAGACATGATAATCATCTAACACGCTGGAAAGGGATATGATACAAAATGTATTTTAAAAATAGCATTTACCTTCACTCTAGGTAACTGATTTCAAAAACTAGTAGGTCAATATCTGACCAAGAGGATGCTTTTGTTAGTTTTACAATTCAACATAAGTATAAGATGTTGGGGTCAGCTTTCGAAATTAAAGCCTGTTCGTCTGCCCGTGATCGGTGATTTTATAGTCGGTTAGACATTTTTTCCTATGTAGTTGGTCCTTTGGCAGGCTTCTTTTTGGTGCAGATAAAGGATATACAAAAAAAGTAGAATTGTAGAAAAATTTGAAGATCAATCTACAAAATATTTTTTTTGTAATATTCTGGTTTTCAACTTTGTTGAGAGTGTGCGATACTCATCATGATATGCAGATACCTTTTGTTCGCATAACTACATGAAGTGCTTTGCTAGTAATTATATAAACCACAAGGAAAAATTATCTATTTAAGGACTAGTAACTTTCAGTCAGGACCAGTTACTTTTAGGGTCAGCTGGTCCCGAGAAAAATACTTTAAGAGAGAACACTGGTTGTGGCTATAGATGTTGCACCGATTTGCAAAAGAGTTCAAGCTAGATCCAATTGTAATGTCATTGCAGATTTATCGCATAAACGCAAAACAGTCTACGTACATGATTTTTATTAGCCCACAAGCATCGGATGGTGGGCTGTTCAAGT
This sequence comes from Argopecten irradians, assembly GCF_041381155.1. NCBI lineage: Eukaryota > Metazoa > Mollusca > Bivalvia > Pectinida > Pectinidae > Argopecten > Argopecten irradians. Next base: position 31,584,256 of record NC_091138.1, on the reverse strand, counting down.
CGCCTTGTGGTCTGCAGTCCATACTTATTTAATCAAAACTACTAAAGGGATCTCCCTCAAATGTCATATGTAGGTATCTGTGCTCTATAGTTATACGAAATTTTGGGACTGATATGTCAACAAGATGCCCGACCGACAGTCATCTTGATATTTGACAGTTGAAGTATATGTTTCCATTGGTGTAAGCATTAGTTCTCAGAAAATACGGAAGGGTTTCTGAAATTTCATAAGCGCCCCTTCGTGCCTTACGCATTGGATTTAATTTTGGGACGACCGATTGGAAGACAAGATGACCGGCACGTGACCTAATTGGATTTTGATAGTAAATGGAAAGATGAGAAAGCAAACGATTATTCCCTCTTTCCCTCGGGGCGCTAAGAACCCTCTGGGATAAAACACACTTCATGATGGCTTCTGGTCACGTGGTGTTTATTTTGTTCAATAATGACATGCATCGTAAGCATATAATTGGAAGTGCTATTGATAGTACTTATTAATTCAGTGAAGCGAGGATCTATGTCGAGTTTTGATCGACTGCTTCCTGTTCATGGATAAGTCTAATAACGTCATTGTACGCTTGCTGGGGTGCATCCATTGCCCATAGGAAGTCCAGATGCTCCCATCCGTCTATGACTTTTGAGGCTACTAAGTTTGTAATTTTGGGGAGGAGGGTTTGAACATCAGTTGGGTCAGCTAACCAGTCCTTTGAGCCGGAGTATACAACGGTTGGAGTCGTCACAAGGGACGCATTCCATGCGGGCGGTGTCGTCTGCAAGAAAACGCAAACTTCAAAATCACAGGTATGACTAAAGCAATATATATAAGTATTTATCTGTCTTTCAGATTGCATTTATATCTCCAATTATTGCAATCTACAATCCTTTAATTGTTATATTTACATGTTTTCTAGTTCAAAATAACCCACTATTTCACAGTAAACCATATTTTAGATTCAAATGGTCATTTGAATTTCCGCTTCAAACATTTAGTCAATGTGATAAAAAAAAGTCTCTATAAACACTCTCATTCATTTATAAGATATTACTACATCATGTTTCCCTTTATTCACTCATTTATCATTACAATAATTGTAGTCTATGTGGCAAAAAGTAAGCCATTACGGATTGAAACTTTGTAACTTTATCGCTATTGGATCGGCGAATTCCAAAGTGCTATCACCTAATAGAATATTTGATATCATTTATCAAAGGCTTAATGCCAACCGAGAGTAAAACGGTTCGCAGCTTGCAGTTGAAACATGCCTACAGCCAATAGTCTAAATTGTTGTTTTATTGTGTGTGTGTGTTCATTTTATCTTTATGAAAAGTGCTTTACAGAAATATATATATATATATATACTGATAAAATCTTATGTCTACCTGGTTATAATGGTCGAGGTTTGCCTGCTCGGAACCAAAGTCGAACATCAAGAACTGGTTATGACGGACAGACTAGAATGGAGAGATTTTTTTCTTAAACAGAAGTGTGTGTCAATTCATGCAACCATACATTTCTTTTTAATAACGTTATCACCGTTATGTATCACGTAATTTTTTCTTTCCGAAAGAATTGTCATTAAAATGGACAACTTTATCAGGAAATAGACAATCCAAGATTCTTATTGACTGGATATTAAAGTCAAGCGAAAATGCTTATCTCTCTTCGCTTTTTTAGAAACGCAGGGAATATTGTGCCTGTGATCCCACACTATATTGTCCAAATGTGGAGTTCTTCAGGGCTCCGTTCCTCGGTCATCATTATAAATTTTATAATAGATGTTATCATTGCTTTTTTGAAAATGGAAAATATGGACCTTTTATACATTTAAGTAGAGGTAAATATTACATGTACATTGTACCTACATGGCGAAACATGAAATTACATTATTCAATATAGTTCAATAAAAAGTGCGTCTGGTTGATGTATGTATGAATATGCAAACAGACCTGAGCGTAGTGGATAATGTTCTGTACTGAAGTGCCGGCCGGATGACTAGCTACATACACAGGAATTCGACTCTGTAACACAATTTACCACTATTAATATCTTACAGGCGAGATATGTGTTTCTTTGGATTATATATTGAAAATTCACATGTGATGCATTCTAATTAGTGATGCATGGAACTGGTAATGAAGTATGATGCCTTTAGAAAAAAATATTTCCCAATTAAATACGTACTTCGTTTAAATGTTTGAAGTCGTAACCGCCAAGGACGAAAAATACGTTTTCACAAAGGAAGTCTATCCCAGATTTGCTACAAGATGTCCGGCCAAGCCACTTTATGAAGTCTGTGCTGGGCAAAAACTCACCTTTTCCAAATATCTCATAAAGGGTCTGAAAAATTGTACAAATATTCAATAGACATCATGTTTCTTCAAATTATTACTAATGTAAATTCCGTTGCACCACTACTCCCTTTATACCGCCATAATCGGCGCTGGACAAAATGTGGCGGTAAAACGAAGGGTTATATTCATTATGCAAAGTTTAGCATCATCATAGATTGTTAAAAAAATTATTTTGGAGGTTAATAAAGAAATAATAAAGTTATAACGAGTAAGTTATATTTCTAAACGATATGAAAATTGTACAGCTATACAATAATTCACACGCACATCTATATTGGTCAAGCACTCACTCATGCTACACAATATACCACATCAATGTTTACCTGTATTTGCTCAGCCAAGGGGGCCAGGAGTCGGATAGGGCTGATAATACCACCGAGAGTAGTAACAGGTGCTAACGCGAAAAACATCTTCACTTTATCTGTGTTCCAGGACTGACCAAGGCCGGAGAAAGCGATCTGTGTACCTTGTGAGTGCCCTAAGTAGTAAATTTGCTTCCGATTGGTCACATTCAGAATGTAGTCAACCATGGCCGGTAAGTCATGCAAAGCCATCTCGTCCCAACTAATACAGCAGGCAAAAAGAATACTGCGTCATTTAGAGCTTGCGTTGATTCTATGAGTCTCACTACGACAGTTAAATGGTAAGAACTGACACGACCGAAAAATAATGAAGTGGATTGGATATTGTACATACCTCCATTCCCAGAACTTGGGGTCCTTTGGGCTGAGTGTTTTATGTTTCCGCGAGTAAGTGTTTCCACGACTGTTTCCCAACCAAACGTCAAAGCCGTTGTCCGCCATTAGGAACCCCAGACTCTCGTTCACGAGGTTATCAACCCAGCAATCTGAGCAGGAGAGCAAGCCATGCTGCAATAGGACCACGGGCTGGTTGTCTTTGGGTTAATATACTGGAAAAAAAATGGCTGAATAGTCAGGGAATTAGACTATGCTGCAGCAAGACCACGGGCTGTTCTTGTCTGGGGAAAGGAAAACTATGACTGTGTAGTCAGGGAATTAGACGATGCTGCAACAGGACCATGGGCTGGTCTTGTCTGGGGAAAGGAAAACTATGACTGTGTAGTCAGGGAATTGGACGATGCTGCAACAGGACCACGGGCTGCTCTTTCTTGGGATACTATACTCGGAAAACAAAAGACTGGGCAGCCAGGGAATTGAGCCACGAGTGTTTGGCTCTATAGACATTTGTCCATGCTGGAACAGACCCACGAGCTGATCTATTAAGGGAAAATATACTGGGAAAGCTAATGACTGAATAGTCAGATGTCATGGATACATAGTGAAACAGTGTTGTACCTTTCTGGTTCTCGAGTTTGCCATGAGGTATTCTCTGTACTCCGAGAATAAAACCGTCATCGGTCGGTACTTGGTGCTCCTGACATGGATAGCCTTTACTGGTAATCAACTGGCTCTGCAACAATCACCAACAAGCATTAGTTTTATTGGCATTTAAGACGAGGATAACATTACATACGCGAAAGAAAACAAATCTTGTGAGGACTGAGGATGAACAAAGTGATTATCTCAAAAATAGACCATTATCATGGCAAGTGAGGATCGTGTGTTGTGAGGTTGTGAACAATTAGGACAGCTACATGGGTGTCATGGGTCGTAAACTGATACTGATCTTTTAACCGATATTGCAACTGTTTGGAGGTAATGGATCTTGACCTCAAAAGAGAAAAGTATGGAAATGATGATGATCATATGCAGCATTTTAGATATAGTTTTCACTGATAAGTTATAAAACGAAAAAAATATTATATACCTTTATACAATATTCATAATATAAACCGTCTCTGTCCGTTTCTGCTCCAACACAGACGGTTAATATTAAATTAACATTGTAACTTAGGTTCCCTTTTGAACACTTATGAGAAGTTTTATATCATTACAGTATAACGTTGAGCAATCTTATCATCTCACTTACCGATTGGAATGATATGGACAATGGTCAGTCGAACTGATAAGATTTTACAGTCTCAATGCAAGCAAAAATGATACCTACTTACAACATTCATGTAAACCTCTGGGTCGTATTTGATTCGAGAAGGGTGTCGTATGGACGTACTATGACCAGCAGTCACCATAGTAACCAGGATTAGTAGCAGTAACCCCATGATTGTGATGGAACCTCCGTGTGGTCCTCTGGTGGTCTGATTTGATCAGTGCATTGTCTTATAAGTAGTACATGTTATCTACCACACACATGGCCTGTTCTCACTGTTGTTTTATCAACTTGATTTACGTTTATGTCGATTGGGCTTAAAGTGCAGATACTCGGCTAATGGTCTGACTTTTCTAGCATCAGTTTTGTTACTGTTTTGATGATCAAACATATTCACACCATTTTCATAAGTTTTGACTGGAAGCAATTAAAATGATCAAACGTATTCACACCATTTTCATAAGTTTTGACTGGAAGCAATTAAAATTCCAAATTACTACACTGGCAATATTTCTTCACAGGTATTTCACGTGAAATTCACATGGAATTCACGTGAAGAAATACTGTCTGCACGTGTGCATGTATTTTCGATTTCTAAATACATGCATGGAATTCACGTGAAGAAATACTGTTTGCACGCGTGCATGCATTTTCTAAATACATGTAGTAAGTGTAATTAGTGTTTAAACGTCCCACATAGACATTGTAATTTTCGTATTACATTTTTTTCTGCGACAAATTACAGCTACTTTTCCGAGATATTGTGTGTTCATAAATATATATATACATATAAAACATCTCAGGAAAAACAGCGGAAGCTAGGAGATCGATCGTAGATTTGTTTTAGTTTTTTTAAGATTTAAATTCATCACAATGATATTTAACATTTATTTATTATATATACGGTAATATATATGTATCTATTGTAATGTATACAGGGGTACACAACCCATGTAAGATTTCAGTTTCCCTAAACCTAAAAAAAATTGACATCCGCCATTACCAGCTATCGTCTGGAAGGTAATGGCAAAAATATTTTGTCGGTCCTTTTAGTCTGATCATACTGGCCCATCTAGAGGTTGATTGACCACCTAACAGTTAAATGCCTTAACCCAGTCCCTATACATATGGCCCAGAGGTGGAGGATTGTAGAAGAATGTCAGACACTTTAACGACTCCGTGACCATGACTCGGGGATGAAGGACGGGTGGAAGATTATTTGATACTGTCATGATTCAGTTACCATGACTCAGAGATGGGTCGATGAATGTCTGGTACGGTAACTAATAGCCACCATGACCAAGAAATGGGGAGGGGGCGGCTGGAAGAATGTCAGATACCGTAACGATTCAGTCACCAAGACCCAGAGATGGAAGACGGGTGGAAGAATATCTGACACTGTCGTGATTCAGTCATTATGACCCAGGAATGGAGGGCGGGTGGAATATTGTTCGATATAGTCATGATTCAGTCACTATGACTTAGGGATGGAGGTCGGGTGGAAGAATGTCTGATAACGTAATAAATCATTTCATTTTGACTCAGGAATGGAGGGCGGGTGGAAGAATGTCTGATACCGTAATAAATCACTCATTATGACTCAGGGATGGAGGTCGGGGGAAGAATGTCTGATAACGTAATAAATCATTTCATTTTGACTCAGGGATGGAGGGCGGGTGGAAGAATGTCTGATACCGTAATAAATCACTTATTAGGGATGACGGTGAAGAATGTCAGTAATAAATATTCATTTGGGGATGGAGGTCGGGTGGAAGAATGTCTGATACCGTAATAAAACACTCATTATGACTCAGGGATGGAGGGCGGGTGGAAGAATGTCTGATGCCGTAACAATTCAGTCACCATGACCCAGGAATGGGGTGTGTGGAAGAATGTCTGATACTATTGCGACTTGGCGGCAACCGTGACTCAGCGATGGAGGACGGGTCGAAGAATGCCTGGTATTGTAACGATTCAGCCACCATGACCGAAACATGGAAGGCGATTGGAAGAATGTCAGATACCATAACGATTCAATCACCATGACCCAGACATGAAGGGCGGGTGGAAGAATGTCTGATACTGTAACGATTCAGTTATCATGACCCATGGATGGATGGTGGATGGAAGAATATCTGAAATTTTAACTATTCGGTCAGTATGACCAAGGGATGGAAGGTGGCAGGAATAATGTCTGATACTTGAATGATTCAGCCACCACGACCCAGGGATGGAGGGTGGATGGAAGAATGTATGATGCTGTAACGACTCCGTCACCATGACCCAGGGATGGAGGGTGGATGGAAGAATGTCAGACACATTGACGACTCAGTCACCATGACCCAGGGATGGAGGGCTGGTGGAATAATATCTGATACCTGAACGATTCAGCCACCACGACCCAGGGATGGAGGGTGGATGGAAGAATGTATGATGCTCTAACGACTCCGTCACCATGACCCATAGATGGAGGGCTGGTAGGAGAAATTGAGACAAATAAACTCCCTAGCTACTATAGAATAGCGATATAATGCTAGTTCATCTTCAACAGTAAAACAAAACATTTATAGCAGACATTAAAATAATTCATTTATTTGCATGTGAGTCTTTGATCAGCTGAAGCACTTCCGGGTATAATAATTTAGGAGCGTCCATAGCTAGTATGAAGTCTACATGGTCCCATTCCGGGAATGTCCTCTTTCGGATAATATTTGGTAGGTTGTCCACGAGGAAAGGGACGTCAGTCGGATTAGCCAGCCAATCCTTGCTCCCGATATATAAAGCTACAGGTGTCTTGATGTTTTGGACAACGTACTGTGGTGGCGTGGTCTGAAAAACACAAGACGTCCAACATTGTAACTTGAATTACAACCTTGAACAGATGCATACCATGCACGGTGTAACAGTATACACGTGTTTTGATTGGCTGATAAAGTGAAATATAAATGAGGCTTTTATCTTTTATAACTGTCGTGTGTGAATGTGACGACAGTGATCGTATCGAGGATGATGTAACCCTAACAAAGTTTGGTTTACTGAACAACCCAATATACGGTAAACTTTTGGCGCACTCTTAAAAGTTTGAACATGATGTCAATCTACTTAATCCCTTCCTGATTATATTTCGCCATGTTCAGCTCGGGTGATCCGTAGTCATACTTCTGGTACAGATCCGAATGAACCTCCTAAGAAGAGATTAAATACAATTTACTTAGAAAATCAAGTTTGCTATTGTGAATACCTGTCAATACCAGCAAATATTGAACATTATAATTATATATACTGATCGCCGATGATAACGCAACACTGTTATAATATGCAAAAATTAATGGTAACAAAACAATAACAGAAAAAACCCCAACTTTATTTCACTACAAAGGTATACATTTCGAGAGTCGTTTCCTACCAGTGAGTTAGTGGGGATGAGACAAATGTTTCAACACTACCCCCAAATTCATTTTCACACTTTCAATATCTGATGTGACCATCTTTTGCCTCCACACAAGCAAGACACCTACGTGACATGGACTGAACCAGACGCTCAATTCTAACTGGCTGTATGTTCCTACACTCCTCCTGAAGGGCAATTTTAAGTTCACGTCGATTTTGCGGTTGTGGCTAACATTGTTTCACAGCTTGACCTAAAACTGGTCCCAAAAGTGTTCAATCGGACTAAGGTCAGGGGAGAAGGCAGGCCAGGACAGTGTTTGAATTGTTCTGTTGATAAAGGAAGAATGTGGTCAACCTTGCTGATTGCGCACGAGCATGGCCTTGCTGTAGAATGTCGACGTCGGGGTGATTACGAAAGAAGGGTACAACGGTAGTTTGTATGACTTCGTCGATGTAACGCCGTGCCGTCAGATTACCGTCCACGATAACAAGGGGCGTCTTGCGGTCGAAGGATATCGCGCCCGACACCATGACATTTCCACCATCCCAACGGTCACATTCGAGGACGCACGAATCGACGTAACGCTCTCCCCGTCGTCTCCACACGCGAATTCTACCGTCACTATTACGGTGATGGAAGCGGGATTCATCCGTGAACAGTACGCGTCTCCATTGGCGCATGAGCCAACGTCGATGCCTCCGGGTCCACGTCAGGCGATTTTGACGTCGACGTTGTGTCAACATTTTTCCACGGAAGGGTATACAGGCTTTCAAACCGGCGCTACGCAAACGTCGACGGACAGTAGAAACCGAAATTCATTTTCCATTGATACCGATCGTTGTTCTGGCCGTTTGGGAGACAGTTTGGAAGCGGTCACGGAGATGGGTGACCCGAATGTAACGGTCCTGTCGATCCGACGTCACTCGTTGCCTCCCAGGGCGCGTTCTATCATTCAAAGAACCCGTTTGAACGTACTGCTGATGAAGTCTCACAATAGTAGAAGGCGAACATCTCATTCTACGCGCAATTTCACGCCGCGGAAGACCGCCTGCAAACATACCCCTAACTTCGTGACGCTGGGTATCCGTAAGTCGTGGCATCGTTTTCCAAACTAAACGGCGATTTCAAAATCTGAATGTGGAAAACAGTCTTCCTATCCACATGGACTGTACACATGTAATGGGTAAACCAAGCGCGCATTGATACCGAGTGCACATGCAGATAGGTACTTTTTCGACAATCGACTGCTTCACGGCCCGAGAGCAAGTTCAGTCATGCGAATCATTATTGTATACATAGGTAAGGTGCTCAAAGTTTTACATTATTAATTTGTTTGATATGAACAAAAAATTTAATTGAAAAATATTCAATTAAAAAGTGTTGCGTTTTCATCGGCGCTCAGTATATTACACGTGATAGTTTTGTAGTTTTACAGGAAGTATGATTTGTGTCCTTTTGTGGTCCCCAAATCTGTCAAATTCAAACCTGTTACAGTGTATTTAGGGATTCAATTGTTGAATTTCAAATATGGAGTACAATAGGTATGATGATGTGTATAGTTGCCGCTGCAGCTGCTATGGTAAACCATCCAACACTAACCTGAATGTAATGAACCATGTTCTGGACCGATGTTCCTTCGGCGGCGTGTGCCAGGTACCTCGGTACTCTTGTCTGTAGTAACAGTAATAGTAAATAATGTTAGATGGCATTTGATTACATGTTTGGGTTTGTAAATAACCACATATAAAGCACATACAAAAGGATAGCAATTCATGTCCTTCTTTGTTTTTGTTTATTAGTTTAACTCCTATTAACAGTTAGTGTCATTTAAGGAGGTGCCAGGTTTGTTGGTTGAGGTAAGCCGGAGTATCCGGAGAAAACTATCGACCAGCGGTCAGTATTTTGCAACTGTCAACCCATTGTCGGAGGGCTTGTGGTAATATGTCAGGACATCTCGGCCACCGCGAACCCTTTCTTTTGTTTCTTTTGTAAATTAACGCTACCTTATGAATTTATGTGTTATTTTCAGGTGATGGTTACCCAGTTAGTCTGTCGGATGTCCAATCCCGTTATACTTGAGGCAACTATGCAGATGAATGTGACTTGCTGTTCGTTACACACTTTGGCGGCAAGGAACGTCGCGAAAGAGGAGTTCATCATGAAGGACTTCCGGCCGAATAACTCATACACGTCCTGAAAACCACGATAAATCTCATAAACTGTTACCTGTTAGCTCCTATAGATCATAGTTCAAATTATTCAGACAAACAGGCTAATTTTAAGAGATAATTTCAATTTCATATACTTAGTAGTCATGTTGTTTCAGACAATTTTACTTTCAACGTTTTCTTTCTCTTTTCCCAATGAATCATATTGCTGAGTTAGGAGTCCTCTGGGTTTTGACTCTTCAGATATATGGACACCAATATATTGCTGCATTACCAAAGAACAGGACTGGACATGGGTGTTATAGTAAATATATGGTAGTCATCTGGATGTAGGAGCTATAATGTTTACGTTTTTGCTTTGAAATTTTAAAGGACAGTGGTCATTTGAAATGTTTTCTTTGAAGACGTGTAGAGGGTCGTGTCAAACGCTTCTATTTGAAAGGCGGCAATCATATTGAAATGCATGGTTCGCTTTGAAGGGAGAGGACTCTTTAGAACCACTTGTCCATGTGCCGATGGTGATATAATTAGCAAAAGAAACCCCTTTCCTTTAATTAAGCATAATTATACAGAATACTTACGGAGGCATTCGGCGTGATGTCTGCTATTAGCTTTAGTATCCCTTTAAAGGCTTTAACCAGTGATATTTTGCAAGCCTATAACTCATTACTGTGCTGCAATTGAACAAAACTAACTTCATTAATTGTTGGTATGTACCCTGGCTAACTGTCAGTCTTACTGTGGATATGTAATTTGTGAAGCTGCTTGTAAATTTCAGTAAAATAAGACAAAAATGTATATTTCTGGAGAAGACATAGAACTCGTGTGAATTGCATTGATGGCACCAAATAAGCATGCTATCGTGTTCAGTAGTGACTATGCCAGGTACTCCAACAGTTTGTTTGGCAAAATCGGACCAGCGAATAGCGTAGGAGCCTATTGTTGTAAATGCAAATGGCTGCTTTAAATGGCGGATCACAAATATAGCATATAAGAAGACATTTTAATTGATACAAGTGCTCTTATATACACTATAAGGTACTCTGAACATGACAAGAAGACTACTTACGAAAAAATAGTTAAAATGTGGACTTTGAGGCTCTTTCCGGAAATTTGCATTTTTCGCCCCAAACAGATCGGTTGAACTTCTTGTCATGTTCAGAGTACCTTATGGTGCCTATAAGACCATTTGTATCAATTGAGATGGCTTCTTATATGCGATATTTGTGATCCGCCATTTATAGCAGCCATTTGCATTTACTACAATAGGCTCCTGCGCTATTTGCTGGTCCGATTTTGCCAAACAAACTGTTGGAGTACTTGGCATATTCACAACTGAACACGATGGCTTGATTATTTGGTTCCATCATTGCAATTCACACGAGTTCTATGTCTTCTCCAGAAATATACATTTTTCTCATATTTTACTGAGTTTTACAAGCAGCTTCACAAAATACATATCAACAGTAAGATTGACAGTTAGCCAGGGTATATACCAACAATTAATGAAATTAGTTCTATTCAATTGCAGCACAGTAATGAGTTTTAGGCTTGCAAAATATCACTGTTTAAAGCCTTTACATGAACCTTAAGTATCCCTTTAATGTGGCCAGCCAAGCTTACCAATAGGTGCAAAAGCGACGAACAATTTGATCTTTTTGGCGAACTCGGGGTCTTGGCTGAGCTGGGCGAACATGGATGTGGTGCCGTGTGAGTGGCCTACGTAATACAGCTGGGACACATTGGTCACAGTAAGGACATGGTCAACCACCGCCGGTAGGTCACGTGACGCCATTTCGTCCCAACTACGGACAGATAAATTTCGGTTATTAGTATATATCTTGACCATTATCATAAACATTCATATCCCGTACGCGCGTATTTAGCGGTAAATTATATTTTAGCGCATTTCTCTATATTGCTAATACAAAGGTATAGCAATTATCGTGATCATGTGCGATTTCATCGCCATGCTTACTTATTTAAAGTGAACAGTCGAGCAAGGATGGCTGAAGTCGGTAAAAATGGTGTGAATGTATCCAGTATAATTTCTTATGGAATAGAAAAATAAATTTTCTCGTCAAAATCTGTCTGCGTACGTAGAAATTTATTTAAAGTATACGAATGCTAAAACGTCCTCCCGGCTGACTATGTCCGTGGTTACATTTCCACGCAGCCTCGCTTTCAATGCTTTCAACTTTTCTTTATTTCAATGGTCAGAACTGGTAAACGTAAGCAGAACTTGAGCGTCGTATTTATATATGAGAACTTTTGGAAGGCCAATGAACGCATTAAGACTGGTTTTCTTTGCCCGACTATTCACTTTAAAATAAAGTTGCACTAAAAAAATATTGTGACAAATATTTTTACTTTACCTCCATGCCCAGAATTCGTCCTGTGAATTGTTTAAATGGGTGTTCCTCAAACCATACACGTTTCCACGGCTATTCGACAACCATACGTCCATTTCCTGGTCAGTCAGTATAAAAGGCAAACTCCCATTGGCCCCATTCTCGATGAACACACCGACCCGGCATTTAAGCCATGTTGGAACAGTACAACCGGTTTATTGGAGACTATCAATGAAAATTATGCAAAATAGTGATTATCTTTATACATAGGACTTCCGCTAGACTCCCTATATTATGAGATTTTTTCCTATATATAAGACAAAAGAGCCTTATAATATAGGCAGGCTTAGCGTGCTACTTCATACAGTATCGAAATATAGTAATTGAAACATCCGGTATACGGTACCTGGTTTGTTTGACGTTCGGCCATGCGGAATCCGATGTGTCTCCAAGATGTACCCGTCTTTGGTCGTCACATTGTGGACCTCCACAAGATAGCCGTTGTATCGTATCATTTCCGGCTGGAAGTTGAGTGGTAAAATGGTCAAGAATAGTATTTAGTTAGATAAAACAGGAGAAGAGAAAATGTAGCGACCAGACCGAGTTTGAACCAGAGACCTCCGAACACTAGCCAGTTTCTCAACCGTTTGATCTGGTCGCTGATGTTCGACCAAGTAAGCTTAGTCTAGCTACAAGTTTGTTATTCATATGCATAAGGTACGTACGAGGTGAACAGCACTTGCTACCACAGTCAGTCGACTGCACAAATATCCACCCTCTATCATGACCATGCAATCATGGTTTGCCATGAAAGGGAATTGTGTGTGCAGTAGACTTAGGACAATTTTTGCTGTTTTAGAGATTGGAAGTACATGTTTGCAGTAAAGTAGTTTGGATACGGCATAAGGTATGGTAAAGACAGTGTGTTATGGGGGTAACAGAATGATTTGTATGGTGAAAAGAAGGTCGGGGAATGGTGTATAGGAAGAAAGGCTTGGTAGTGTGTACAGAGATCGGGGATGATGGTGTATAGGTAGAAAGGCTTGGTAGTGTGTACAGAAGGTGGGGAATGGTGTATAGGAAGAAAGGCTTGGTAGTGTGTACAGAAGGTGGGGAATGGTGTATAGGTAGAAAGGCTTGGTAGTGTGTACAGAAGGTGGGGAATGGTGTATAGAGGGAAGGCTGGGTAGTGTGTACAGAAGGTGGGGAATGGTGTATAGGAAGAAAGGCTTGGTAGTGTGTACAGAAGGTGGGGAATGGTGTATAGAGGGAAGGCTGGGTAGTGTGTACAGAAGGTGGGGAATGGTGTATAGAGGGAAGGCTGGGTAGTGTGTACAGAAGGTGGGGAATGGTGTATAGAGGGAAGGCTGGGTAGTGTGTACAGAAGGTGGGGAATGGTGTATAGAGGGAAGGCTTGGTAGTGTGTACAGAAGGTGGGGAATGGTGTATAGAGGAAAGGCTTGGTAGTGTGTACAGAAGGTGGGGAATGGTGTATAGAGGGAAGGCTTGGTAGTGTGTACAGAAGGTGGGGAATGGTGTATAGAGGGAAGGCTGGGTAGTGTGTACAGAAGGTGGGGAATGGTGTATAGAGGGAAGGCTGGGTAGTGTGTACAGAAGGTGAGGAATGGCGTATAGAGGAAAGGCTGGGTAGTGTGTACAGAAAGTGGGGAATGGTGTATAGAGGAAAGGCTGGGTAGTGTGTACAGAAAGTAGGGAATGGCGTATAGAGGAAAGGCTGGGTAGTGTGTACAGAAGGTGGGGAATGGTGTATAGGAAGAAAGGCTTGGTAGTGTGTACAGAAGGTGGGGAATGGTGTATAGAGGGAAGGCTGGGTAGTGTGTACAGAAGGTGGGGAATGGTGTATAGGAAGAAAGGCTTGGTAGTGTGTACAGAAGGTGGGGAATGGTGTATAGAGGGAAGGTGGGTAGTGTGTACAGAAGGTGGGGAATGGTGTATAGAGGGAAGGCTGGGTAGTGTGTACAGAAGGTGGGGAATGGTGTATAGAGGAAAGGCTTGGTAGTGTGTACAGAAGGTGGGGAATGGTGTATAGAGGGAAGGCTGGGTAGTGTGTACAGAAGGTGGGGAATGGTGTATAGAGGAAGGTTGGTAGTGTGTACAGAAAGTGGGGAATGGTGTATAGGAGGAAAGGCTTGGTAGTGTGTACAGAAAGTTGGGGAATGGTGTATAGAGGGAAGGCTGGGTAGTGTGTACAGAAGGTGGGAATGGTGTATAGAGGGAAGGCTGGGTAGTGTGTACAGAAGGTGGGGAATGGTGTATAGGGGAAGGCTGGGTAGTGTGTACAGAAGGTGGGGAATGGTGTATAGAGGGAAGGCTGGGTAGTGTGTACAGAAGGTGGGGAATGGCAATATAGGAAGGAAGGTTTGGTAGTGTGTACACAAGGTGGGGAATGGCGTATAGAGGGAAGGCTGGGTAGTGTGTACAGAAGGTGGGGAATGGTGTATAGAGGAAAGGCTGGGTAGTGTGTACAGAAGGTGGGGAATGGTGTATAGAGGGAAGGCTGGGTAGTGTGTACAGAAAGTGGGAAATGGTGTATAGAGGGAAGGCTGGTTAGTGTGTACAGAAGGTGGGGAATGGTGTATAGAGGAAAGGCTTGGTTATGTGTACAGAAAGTAGGGAATGGCGTATAGAGGAAAGGCTGGGTAGTGTGTACAGAAAGTAGGGAATGGCGTATAGAGGGAAGGCTGGGTAGTGTGTACAGAAGGTGGGGAATGGTGTATAGAGGGAAGGCTGGGTAGTGTGTACAGAAGGTGGGGAATGGTGTATAGAGGGAAGGCTGGGTAGTGTGTACAGAAGGTGGGGAATGGTGTATAGAGGGAAGGCTTGGTAGTGTGTACAGAAGGTGGGGAATGGTGTATAGAGGGAAGGCTGGGTAGTGTGTACAGAAGGTGGGGAATGGTGTATAGAGGGAAGGCTGGGTAGTGTGTACAGAAGGTGGGGAATGGTGTATAGAGGGAAGGCTGGGTAGTGTGTACAGAAAGTGGGGAATGGTGTATAGAGGGAAGGCTGGGTAGTGTGTACAGAAGGTGGGGAATGGTGTATAGAGGGAAGGCTTGGTAGTGTGTACAGAAGGTGGGGAATGGTGTATAGTATAGAGGGAAGGCTTGGTAGTGTCAGTCTCCGACTTTAAGCACTAGTCCGATGCCTACGACTAGTAATTTTATGGCCGGACTAGTGGTAATTGTAATGAACTAGTCTGATTGGACTAGTGGCTCCATAACCAATTATAATCCGTAAATATACTATATCTATGATTTCAACATATTATGAGTGCATTCTGTATGCGATTAATTCGGTCCGGATGCAACATTTTGCGAGAATTTGCGTTCAAAAATCGTAAACTGATCATGACTTCAGTGCTGAAACAAAACAGCTGTATATTAAATTTGGCCTAGTGATTAGATAGTGGGACTTGTAAAATTTTGGGATTAACTAGTCCAAATGACTAGCAGCGAAAAAAGTTAACGTCACAGACTGTGTACAGAAGGTAGAGTAGGGCATACAGAAGGGTGTACAGAAGGTAGGGTAGGGCATACAGAAGGGTGTACAGAAGGTAGGGTAGGGCATACAGAAGGGTGTACAGAAGGTAGGGTAGGGTATACAGAAGGATGTAGGGCATACAGAAGGGTGTACAGAAGGTAGGGTAGGGCATATAGGTGTATAGAGGGAAAGCTGGGTAGCGTGTACAGAAGGTAGGGTAGGGCATACAGAAGGGTGTACAGAAGGTAGGGTAGGGCATACAGAAGGGTGTACAGAAGGTAGGGTAGGGCATACAGAAGGGTGTACAGAAGGTAGGGTAGGCCATACAGAAGGGTGTACAGAAGGTAGGGTAGGGCATACAGAAGGGTGTACAGAAGGTAGGGGGTAGGGCATACAGAAGGGTGTACTGAAGGTAGGGTAGGGCATACAGAAGGGTGTACAGAAGGTAGGGTAGGGCATACAGAAGGGTGTACAGAAGGTAGGGTAGGGCATACAGAAGGGTGTACAGAAGGTAGGGTAGGGCATACAGAAGGGTGTACAGAAGGTAGGGTAGGGCATACAGAAGGGTGTACAGAAGGTAGGGTAGGGCATACAGAAGGGTGTACTGAAGGTAGGGTAGGGCATACAGAAGGGTGTACAGAAGGTAGGGTAGGGCATACAGAAGGGTGTACAGAAGGTAGGGTAGGGCATATAGGTGTATAGAGGGAAAGCTGGGTAGCATGTACAGAAGGTATGGTAGGGCATATAGGTGTTTAGAGGGAAGGCTGGGTAGTGTGTACAAAAGGTAATACAGGGACCTGGCACGAAAATGTTTAACCAACAGTATTCATACATACTATGGTATCATATGTATACTGTTGGTTAAAAATTTTCGTGCCAGGTCCCTGTGGAAGGTAAGGTAGGGCATCCATACAGAAGGTTGGAAGTGATGTACAGAAGATACGGTAGGATGTACAAAAGGTTTAAAGGATGAGTAGGATACGGCCAAGCAAGCGTTTAAAAAACGTCTTAACAACCTCTTTATCGCTCTCATATAGATCTGTGGGTCCACACACAGGGACCTGGCACGATTTTTTTGAAACTAACAGTATACATACATATATTATACTATAATATATATATATATGTATACTATTGGTTAAAAAATTTCGTGCCAGGTCCCTGTGGGTCCACATACTCCAGTAATACAGTCTGTACGGCTGTGCAAAATATCAATACCCAAAACAAGAATTCCATATTGGTTTCAGAATGTTGTCGACTTCTATACTTACCACATTTATAAATAAACGTCACGTGAAGCTAAGATAAGGAGAGACGTGATCAATTTTCGTTGTCAAATACACAGACATTTGGTCGAAATTCATAAGAGTAACATCTATATCTGTACCACATGCATATGGACAGTCAATTGATATTAATATCCCTGTGGGTAAACACTTTTCTAGACTATGAAGTATAGTTAAAACGCACTAAGTAACGGATGTACACCTATGTTTAGATGTCAAATCGACGATATTCGCCACACAGATTTAGGTCAAACTAATGATATGATTACTCACCATATAAATATAGGTCAGATTAGTATATGTTAAATCAGTCTTCTTCATATCGGAGTCAATCTAGGTCACAGTGGCGACACAGTCCATACAAATCTAAATCACAGTGGTGACACATTCCATACAAATCCAGACGAGTCCATACAAATCTAGGTCAAACGGACGAGTCCATGCATACAGATCTATGTCAAACATACAAATCTATATCGAGTCCATACAAACCTAGGTCAAACAGACGACAGTCCATACAAATCTAGGTCAAACAGACGACAGTCTATACAAATATAGGTCAAACAGACGAATCCATACTAATCTATGTCAAACAAATGACAATCCATACAAATCTAGGTCAAACAGACGACAGTCTATACAAATACAGGTCAAACAGACGAATCCATACAAATCTAGGTCAAACAAATGACAATCAATACAAATCTAGGTCAAACAGACGACAGTCTATACAAATATAGGTCCAACAGCCGAGTCCATACAAATATAGTAAAACGGACAAGTCGAACATAGGTAACACCAGATGCGTCTGCTTCTGGTTTGATAACAAGAGATCCCAGAGGGATCTTGGCGCCCACCAAAGAATGATCTATGTCTGACTATAGAAAGATGGATCTTTTCTCTACTTTTTCAACTTTTTCAAACATACTACACATAAAATTTGCGGCAGATCGCTTAAGTACTTTCTGAGAAATAGCAGTAACAAACTTTAACTATCAAAATACATGTGAAATTTGAGAAAGATCTATTACATACATTCTGAAAAATAGCGATAACAAACTTTATAACTATCAAAATCCAAGATGGCTCCTTGGCGGCCATCATGTTGATCAATCGGTCCCAAATCACAATATGTACAACAAGGGCCCTATGGGAACCTATATATGAAATTTGAGACAGATCCCTTCAGTACTTTCTGAGAAATAGCGATAACAAACTTTAACTATCAAAATCCAAGATGGGCGCCTGGCGGTCCCAAATCACAATATGCACAACAAGGGCCCTAGGGGAACCTACATGTGAAATTTGAGAAAGATCCATTAAATACTTTCTGAGAAATAGCGATAACAAACTTTAACTATCAAATTCCAAGATGGCTGCCTGGCGGCCATCTTGTGGACCGATTAGTCCCAAAACACAATATGCACAACTAGGGCCCTAGGGGAACCATCATATGAAATTTGAGACAGAACCCTTCAGTACTTTCTGAGAAATAGTGATAACAAACTTTAACTATCAAAATCTGACTGATCGGTCTTAAAACGTAATATGAATAACTAAGGCCCTAGGGGAACCTACATATGAAATTTGAGACAGATCCCTTCAGTGCTTTCTGAGAAATAACGATAACAAACTTTGAATATCAAAATCCAAGATGGCTGCCTGGCGGCCATCTTGTTGACCGATCGGTCCTAAAACGCAATATGCATAACTAGGACCATAGGGGAACCTATATATGAAATTTCAGACAGATCCCTTCAGTACTTTCTGAGAAATAGCGATAACAAACTTTAACTATCAAAATCCAAGATGGGCGCCTGGCGGTCCCAAATCACAATATGCACAACAAGGGCCCTAGGGGAACCTACATGTGAAATTTGAGAAAGATCCATTAAATACTTTCTGAGAAATAGCGATAACAAACTTTAACTATCAAATTCCAAGATGGCTGCCTGGCGGCCATCTTGTGGACCGATTAGTCCCAAAACACAATATGCACAACTAGGGCCCTAGGGGAACCATCATATGAAATTTGAGACAGAACCCTTCAGTACTTTCTGAGAAATAGTGATAACAAACTTTAACTATCAAAATCTGACTGATCGGTCTTAAAACGTAATATGAATAACTAAGGCCATAGGGGAACCTATATATGAAATTTCAGACAGATCCCTTCAGTACTTTCTGAGAAATAGCGATAACAAACTTTAATTATCAAAATCCAAGATGGGCGACTGGCGGCCATCTTGTTGACTGATCCGTCCCAAAATACAATATGCATAACTAGGGCCCTAGAGGAACCTACATATGAATTTTGAGACAGATCCCTTCAGTACTTTATGAGATATAGCGATAACAAGAATTGTTAACGGACGGACCACGGACAAAAAGCGATTTGAATAGCCCACCATCTGATGATGGTGGGCAACAAATTTAATAACCTACCCCTACTATTTATTTTCCAAAACCAGATGCAGACGCCTGTGGTAACACTCACTACACATTTAAATACAATTTAGGCACATCTGACCACTTGGTCGACCCAATAATTGGTAAGGTCAAAATGATTGGTACATAATCCATGTCAAATTGATGATCCATCCGAATTAACGAGACAAGTATGTTTCAATCTAACGATACAGTTCTTGAAAATATGTCACTAAACGTCAATAAACTATTTTACATGTTTTCGGGGTCTAGATCAAAATCGGTAAACGTTGGACTTGATCACTTTCCACATTACCACTACTCATACATCCTTGATATTCCAGGGACTACAATCACTGTCATAATATCCACCCCTGTACTATGTCACTGCAAAACTGAAGGTCCTGTCTGCGACAACGGATGAGCATTTAATTAGGCCATTTGATGTACATTAAAAGAATCGAATGACAGTACATTGTGGTTGATTTTTTGGCTTTGAAGTTTGGCGTCACTCTCTGTAATCTTCAAAGGAAGTTTCTTGCTGGCCTGTGATTGGTCAGATTTTTTTCCTGAACTGCCTTCAGGTTTGCTTTGAGATAGTCCAAGAGTGGATATAATAACTGTGAAAGCAACCCCTGGAGTATTGATGATGCTTGTCAAAATTCTGATGTAATTATGCAAAATATTAACAAGAACTATGAATTTTAGAAGGAAGCAAAAAACACACGCACAAATTTTGTTTATTGTGAATTCATTTTATTTATTACATCCTTGCATGGATTTTAATAAAAAGATACCTTATCAACTTAGGTAACATTGTCCAACTTGGCTATCTATCTAAATGACCAAACATTTTAGCAAATCAATGTGCTTTGACCAGGACCTGCTGGATCCTCATCATGTGAGATATGTCTACGATGACCTTTCTGTAAGGTTGTGAGTGAGATGAGAATTTAGGCAACATCCAGATTTAAATACATTTTCTCTGTTATCATCTACTTTACAAGCAAATCATCCGAGTTCAAAATCTCTGCAAGAAAAACTGAAGGGAACTAAGATTTATAATGAAATTCATTACCAATTCAAAGAGTCTATTTAATTCTAGAATCCTGTGGTCCTCATCAAACGCTACACTAGATGTTCCAGCAAATGGAAATCAACATAACAAATTTAGACTTTACAACCTATGTCTCTTGACCATATGGACTTGGCATGAATTTCCAAACAACAGTCAATATACATGTATATATGTATCCTGTGTCATCTGGAAATTCCTGTTGATATTACTTCTTTGACCCTCAGTATACTATAATACAGGTATATACATACCTGGGGTATTGACCGTTGGCTGGAAATTTGTGCCAAGTCCCTGTGCTCTTGACATTGGATCTATTAGAAACCCTGCAAGCATATCTTAACAAAAACTTTTACTGCTATTCTCATTACACCTACCACTCACAAAAGCATTGTAATACATATCTATGTACTCAAATGTAATGAAAGAAATAAAGAAACAAAGTTGCGACCAGATTCAAATTTACTTCCAGTGAATATCAATTCATCTTGATGGACACCAAACTGGAAACATGTTACAACTTGGTTGGGCTAGATAGCCAAGCAACAAAATAAAAACCTTTATGACAAACTTAGCAACCTAGTGCTGACGACCTCTACTGAGAAAGACTCAATGAAAGGATAAAACAAACATTAAAGATAAGTTCCAGATTATTTGCGCTCACCTCAATTATCATATTTTTTTTAAACATATTTTTCTGTGTTGTATAGATAGGTTATCAGCTTGCCGAGAGTGAGAAACTGAGCGAAAATACACGGGAACTCGTCCTTAACAATTACAGATACACATGTAAAACACACACATCTAACAGATTAACATAACACAGACTTCTTCAAGATATTTGGCATCTAAGAATGAATACATAAGAACAAATATATATATATATAGATGAGAAATGATAATGAAATTACCTTGCTAAAGGAGACTTTTTAAACATAACTATAAATGTACATGCAGACTGCTTTGTAGTCGTAAATGTATCTTATGTCAGAAATAACACTTTTTTTTTAGTGCAAAAATTCTTCATTGTGATAATTTGTCCCAAAATATCTATTTTCATTATAGCCATTCGAACCTTTCTGATTTTTTTGGAAAATATGTACATATGTAAACAAATACTGTATAGCGCTTTAAATCTGTGGGTCCATATTTCATTGTCTTGTAAACAGAACCTAATAATAGGGTTTTAATTTCTAGTAAACAAATCCTCTAAAAGCAATTTTTTACAGATCAATAAATGGTGTCAATGTTTCTATTTGCATTTAGTTTTGCAATATGGTTGGAGTGCAGTGTCATTTTGGATAGGTTGCAAAATAAACGAAACCCAGCAATGGTATGTTAATGTAGCAATTCACTAGCGTTTTATATTCTAGCGAAAAATCAAGTAGTGTCAGCATTTAATGCTAACACTATTCAAGATCACACGAGCAAGATCACCGACTATTGGGTTGTTTTACAGCTAACACATTTAGACAAGGTTAAGTTTCAATAAAGCACTACCAAGCACAATACCCTAAAGTTCAGTAAACACTTTACATAGCTTCAATTTTCATTTTCCAATCATTAATTAGCAAAGTGTCAAACCTTGCATTGTAAAGTTTACCTTTAAAATGCAAAAAGAAAAATCATGAATTATTACTTGGGAATCCATTTTAAAATATTCATCGCTTTTGAGAAAAGCTGATAAAAAGCATGAATTATTTTCCATGTTTCATTTGAAGACAAAAAAAAAATCTTCTAATTACATTATCAACAAGTAAACAACTGAAAGTGTTATGTTATGATACAGCACAAGTCTATAAACAGTAAATATTCATTGTAAAGTTTAACAGGAAAAAGGGAGACATACATGTATTATTGAATATCGCACAGGAAAACGTTAGAAATAAAAGTATTCAAGCCTCACAAATTTCAAGTACAGAAATATCAACAAGAGTTTTCTTTCTACCTTCCTTAGCCATTTTAACAGCAAAAGACTAGCAAACATTTTTAAAACTTAAAAAATAATGAAATATATGTTCAAGATTGAGTTTTACATTGAACATCGGATTGGTAGCCAAAAAGTTAGAGAATTGCACGGAATGTTACATACTTTAAGTTTATCAAAGTTTCCCATGAGAAATAAAATATTGTTGAATGTTTCCCAGGCCAATGGCGTAATATTTTTCCTTGCAGTCAGTTTTATTCAGGTGTGAATAGCCAATATGACTTGCCCAAAGCGTACCTTAACTAGAAGTTTCATAAGACACAACTGGTAAATGTCTCCATCTCTACATGAAATTAGACTGGGATGTTATGGGGTTGGATGGACATATAGGCAACACTATATGACCCCCCCTACCTCCATTTTCATGTTTTCTCAAGGATATTTTGACCTCCAATATTATCAAATTCTATTTTGCTGAAGCCAACAAAAAGGATCAGTGAAATGTATTAGTAATATAAATATTTACAGTGTATTTATACAATCAGATGTTTATATACATTATATATATATATTTATAAACTTATTATGACAATAACAATATGTATGTGGTATGAAACAGATAGGTAAAATATGCTGTAAAGTTAACAGTAACACATTCATAAAACACATTTACCAGTTCTATCGTCAAGGAGACAGAAATTGAGAAAAAGTTTTACCACATTCAAAGAAAATCTTACCCACAAAAATCACCTTTCATCTATTTTGGCAGATCTAAATCATTTAATTCCACAAAATGAACACTTCCTCAACTTCTAACACAAACACTCAAACTTGGGTAAAGGGCTAATTTAGGATAATGTGGTTTCAATAGAAAATAACTACTATGCTATAAAGATTTGTAACTACTTCATTGTCAATTCCGTCTTTCGTATTACCGAGTTACCTCCCATTTGAGTAGGTATCCATTATGACAACATAAGGTTTAGCACAATTCACATCATTTCTCTGAGAAGTATAAGGTTACCCTCAAAAACACACGACATCACAATCAACATGGGCGGATAACTCTGTAATATGCAAATACGGAAGAATCCACATACAATAAATATTATCTAATGTCTAATTTTTAAGAAGTTATCCAAGTCCTACAACAGCGCTGCTGTTTTCCCCCCCACATCAAATGTAAGAACTAAAATCGAGGAGATAAATTACATTCTCTCACCTTCAAATACATAATATGGCACAAACCTTACAGGTCTGGTAGAAAGTAACACACATACATTTTGTACTTTATGATATTGATTTCATAATTAGTGACAAATTTCTGATAGAGGGCCAATCCAAAAACATATATGTATCACATAACATAAGATCAGCAATGATCAAAACTTGTATTGATTTTAGCTTTAAATACCAATATTGTGGTAATCATAATTTTTTTTTTTTTTTCATCCTAGAAATTGACCCGTTCATAAATCTGACAAATTTTACAAAGATTATCCCAGGAAAGTTAGACTAAACATAAATTAGTTATCTGTGTATTTATGTCAAATTATAACTCATATTGATGGAGAAGATCTCCACCATGTGAGTATTATTGCACTTAATTGCTTAAAAGTTTAAATAATTAGTTATTAATAGCCTTTCAAGGCAGTTGGTATTAAACATCATAGTTTAGAACATGATCACAGAGGGGTTGGCATCATGTTCTGCAGAGTTTTCCCTAACACTGTTTTTCTGCGTCACTGACACACAAAAAAAAAGGCTGGGGACTCATAAAATAAAATGATTGGCGTCCTTGGGACTCTTGTGAAAGGTACTTAAAATGAAAAGTTACAAGTATAGAAATGAACTACAAGCAACAATTGGCATTTGATATTTTTCAAGTCATTACAGTATAAGATACTCGAGAATACAAAATCTGTAGTCCCAGGGACCTCCAAAGTCAAACCTAGACTGAAAACCGTAGAAGTTTAGTAATCAACAAAACAGCATCAAACCCAATACACCATGACGGCCAGTATTGTAGATTTGTAGTTTATAAAAAATATTATGGTAGCAAGCTACTACTATACAGCGAACTTATTTTGCATTTTGATGTTAAATGACTCTATTGTAGTTGTAGTTGCAATTTTTTTCTATTGCAATTAATTTTCATGAATTCTGATTGCCTGCAAAATACATGAAATTTAATTGCAATTGAAAATAATCCTTTCGATACATAACTGGTATAGATCAACGAGAACATACACAGAAGGGTTGAATTATAGGTCAGCCATACACTTATAACAATTCTGCCTTGTATAGTAATAAAAAATTTGCAAGAAAAAAATCTCATCCAAACTCTTATCAATAACACACTGCATATATACCAAACCTGTGTTGGTTTTTTTCCCCAGATTAAAACTAAGCATGTGCTTTATGGAAGTGTGCCAAAAGTTTTTTAAGAAGCTAAGCAACATGCAAAGTATTTCAAGGTTTAGTATCACATCAACCTGCATTTATATTTAAATCTACTTATTAACTTCGCAACACAAAACTTTCACTATATGACCAGAATCCACCCAATAAATGAGACCTTAAAAACAGGACAGAACAAACTGATGATATTGGTGATGCCGGTTGCTGCTAATATAATCACACAATGCATTAAAATAATTTACTTCCGTAATACATTTTCAGTTTATGTGACATTGGAAGCACCAACCGAAAAATTCTCCGACACAGTAAAAACGAATGGACTAGTGTGAAAGCCTGTTAGGAGCTCTATCTGTCTTTGCTGGTCAGTTTGTCAATCAATTCTTGTAGTGGGGCAAGCTCTCGTTTTTCAATAAGACTGAATTCGTACACAAAGAAGATGAAATGTTTGAAGGAAGTATTGAGATGAGCTTCTTCTCCAAGCTGGCATACTTCCTTAAAGTGTTGATGGTAGATGTGAGCATACACTCTGAATAGTCTTTTAAGTATTGTTTTGGCACATGATAGGAAATTCTTCGGAAATGGGATACCTGCAAAGGAAGACAAGTTATGTTAATATTTAAATAATGTTGTGTCTGCTAATGGTTAAGTGAATGTTTGATGAGTTCAATATGACAGTTTTAAAACAGAAGAGGCCCATGATTAAATAATTGGTCTTATGTGCAGTTGGTTTATAAATGCCATTAACCAATATCATCGTTCTGTTTCTTAGAGGACCTAATAACATCCCGTATTTGATTGGCCAATTTGAAAGGTCACCAGAACATGAACTTTAATTGCAAGTTTTCAGATCCTCTATGTAACAGAGTGATAAAAAGGAGCTGTATTTTCATCAAATTGCATCCTCAATATTTCAGTGATTACTATCACTGTTGTTATATTCACCCCTTTAAAGCAAAACGTGAGGCTCTGTATGCAGCAACAGATGAGACAGAAACTGGACATCACTCTCTGTAAATTTTTAAAAGAACCCTCTGTAGGCTTGCGATTGGTCAGATTTTTCTCCTAAAATATCTAAAATTCTGCTTCAACAAAAGTCCAGGGATGGATGGATATATAGACAGTGATAATAAACCCTGGAGTTTTGAGAATTGAATGATAACTACATTACTTTATCAAGACAAAGAATTTACCAATTTTGGAAGGAAAAAGGCTTTCATCGTCCAACTGATCTTGTACCCAGGACATTAGGTAGTCAATGTATTTTGGTGCTGAGCATTTGATCGGCTTTTTGACCGCTTGACCATCGGCCCAGTGGTATTCATACTTTGGTCCTGCCGACATTACTGGACAGGTTTCTTCAGTACAAAACTCAGTAATTGTGCCGTATAACATATTTATTTGGTTGAAAAAATCAACAGCTGAAAAAGAAAAGTTTCAGAGTTGCATTTACATCCATCCATTAATATATAACAGACATTTGGTGTCAGCAATTTACTTAAAACAATAGAAGACCACTTGCAACAGCTAGGCTCAATATAAATTATGATTTTCTGTTGGATTTAATTTGCATCTTCCCATTTTTGAAAAGTGACATTCCTATATCAATTCTATGTGATGACATGTCCTAGATCAAGAAGATATATATATACATTTCTGTCTAGTGATCATGACCTTTATCTAGAGCTGTTATTGAAATAAATGTTAAGTATCAATATATTTAAGGAATATATCATAATGTAGCGATTACTGAAATGTCGTAATGCTTACTATTTACGGCCACCCATTCATTGAGATCCTCCCCCTCAGGCAACATGACTGCCTGACGGAGGTTTCCACTTCCCAGAGTAACAGCTGCATGTTTCATCAAGTCATGTTGATGTGTCCCTTCAGGTATATTCTTTTTGGGCTTAAAAGTCTTATTGTTTCTGTTTCCACTGTGAAATAAAAGCAAGCAATCAAATCATGTGCATAGAATATTTAAGTGATTCACATTTAGATGTTTTCTTGCAATAGCTACTGACTATCAGAGCTTCAGATGATTTTGCATGAGCATGGGTCATCGGGCCCATCCCAGCCAAAAAGAGGGGTCATTTTTCAAAACCATTGGCCAGCTTCTTTTGTGATTGTTTACTCATGTTACTTTGTACATGTATGTTAATGAAAAAATGAAATAGAATTTGTATCCGATTTGACTTGTTTTTATTCTGTTTATGTTTCAGTAGAAAAAATGACCCTTCTTTTCTTACATTTCCACACATACAGCTTTATCAAACTCAAACTCAGTTACTACAAACAAGCATCAATCTGACACAGGTCTCTGTCGAAATGCTTGTTCTTTTTGATGTTGTAATGTAACTTTTGGCGCTGAAATGAAAGATCTTTCACAATCTGCTGTGTCTGTGTTGCAATAGCAAGAGCAGCTTATTGGATAAGGTTTGGAAATTTATACACAAGAGCAGCTTATTAGATAAGGTTTGGAAATTTATATAGATTTTATTTTAACATTTGCAGTTTGTTGTTTAATTTTCTGTCAAACTATTCAATTAACACATATTATTATATTAATGCGTATCTATTTTTCAATAACTTTTATTGTATACTGGATGTAAACATCGTTCATTATAAGTCATGTCGGTGCCCCCAGTTCAGTCGGCTGCAATTTTCAGTCGATATATACTGTTGCACGGAAACTCTACGCTTTAATTCTGATACTGTAATGTTGGTTAGATATCATTTTTGTTTTGTTTATGAACTCTTTTCATTCAACACTCATGTAGCCATTTAAATGCTGCATTAATAGAAACAGAATCAAACTCTCGCCACTGACCCATATAATTGCATTGACGGATAAAGTCGTCACTTGTCAAAACAAATTTAAAATAATGCTAACAGCTATTTTAATTTCTGTCTCCATGTCTAGGAATAATAAACACACTAGATTTTTCAAATTCTATATAGTAACTCACCGATTCTGTGACAAATTTATACATACTAATTACGTTCCTTCAGGATCTATCTGACAAGACTCGCCATGTGCCGACTACGTTT
Source organism: Argopecten irradians (assembly GCF_041381155.1). Taxonomy (NCBI): domain Eukaryota; kingdom Metazoa; phylum Mollusca; class Bivalvia; order Pectinida; family Pectinidae; genus Argopecten; species Argopecten irradians. Next base: position 31,556,345 of record NC_091138.1, on the reverse strand, counting down.
ACATGATTTTACAGAATGGGCACAAACTTGCGGACTGCAGTTACTTTCGTTTAAGCTTATATTTGCATTGCGCCGATCGGCGCATGAAGAAGGAATATTGTGCGTCATTTTCAATAACTATGCGGGATTGGCGCGGGCGCACCGTCAATCTGAACCTCATGACTATGGTCAATTTTACTATCATCTTCTGTATTTTTCAGGAACAGTTTATGTCCAACTTGAGTGTTTAAAAGTTTTGAGTAAGTTTTGAAAAATAAATACCGTAATCGCCCTAATTAGCACCCAATCACCCTAATAAATGCCCCTGCCCTTTTCTGGAGAAGATTTGGAGTTGTATAAACGCCCCTTACATCAACATTTTGTTCATGTATTTCTTACTACTTCAGGGGTTACTATCACTGACGTGATATCCACCCCTTGGCTATGTATATCTCAAAGTAAAACTGGGGGAAACAGATGACACAGGTAATTTGATCCTTTGTTGTACATCAAAGGAATTGTATAACAATACACTGTGCTTTACTGTGTTTCTTTGAAGTTGGGCATACTCTTTCAGTGATCTTCAAAGGAAGTCTCTGCAGACCTATGATTGGGTAGTTGTTTTTCTACTGAACTGGCTCCAGTTTGACTAGAAGATAGTCCAGGTAATATATTAATCGGAAACAAAGGGGGGATTTTGAAACATGAATGAAATTATAATTGTAGAAAAATGGCATGGATCGATTACTAGTGGATTAGGTAGAGCATATATCAATGGCCATCGGGTGTTCACTGTTCAGTGGTCCAGGTCCGAGCCCCAATATGATCTCTCCTGTACTGTACAGTACCCAAATATGCCAGTGTATTATGTACATTTCAACAAAATTTTATACAGTGACAAACAAATCAACTATATTAGATACCCGACACTGAGAAAGTCTATGCTGTTCAGAAAATACTTATGCTTGTCATGAATTTCTCATAAAGTAACTTCAAACGTTGTTCCTGTTACGCCTAAGAAGAGTGCTATATAGACGAAACGAAACTGAATGAAACAGATAGGGGTTCAATTTATTAGATTGACGACAAATAATAATGAGGTAACAGGTTATGTAAAATCACATGTTAATAATCAAAGATATTTTCTTAAATGTGACTTATTATGACAACAACTTGTCAGATACATAAAGTACAACCAAACCCCCTTTTATCAGTTGATATAAACAAAATATACACAAAACTCACGGATGGTAAACAAAATAAACTTACAACAGAAAGCTCATCCTGAGAGATATGGCACCAAGTGCGATAGAAAGTGATCTTTGTGTATTCTTAATTGAATACTTAACACGTCCAAAATAAAAATGTCATCTGATGGATCGATGACAACCGATTTCTTTTGGTATTGTTTTGTTATTATCCTTTCTCAAAGTTCTGAGACCGGAAATGACAATGAAATGCGGAAGTAAATATATGTCAAATGTTTATATTATTTTAATTTCAAGTCAAATGTAATATTATACTTTTCTTCAAAAGAAATTAAAATGAAGTTAAAAGGAGTTCGAATGTGTAAAACTACTTTCTTTAATTTTCGGTATTTTCATACGAAACTCCCATGAAGCATTTCCGGCTACTTTCGCCATTTTCTTTTTGATCGAAACTTGCCGCGTCCTGTGCACCATATCGTGTTAAAATCGTGAGTGTGTCGATGAAAACAATTATCTGCATTTATTTATTGTGTTTAGTATGTTCTTTCATTGATGTTGATACTTTGCGAAAATGTGTATTTCATTTTTAACAACGTTTTATGGTTATATTCTTTGTTTATTTTCTCGCCCAAATCGATTAGTGTCCAACAATAACGCACGTGTGTGCTCATTAAAATTTCCGTTTGGAAATTGGCATGCATGATAATTTAGATCTACTAAATATATTGTCAATAAGGTAAACTGTGGTGTAATGATCAATAGTATTCTCACTATACGGGTACAGGAATGTTCGGTATCTAAAAACAGGTTGTTTCAGTACATTATCATATAAAAGTCGTTTCGGTAGGTATATTGTTGGCCTACTGATTGCATCCTCGTTACTTCTTGGGACTTACATCTCCTACGGTACACCCCTACACTATCACATAGTGAAATTGAAGGAGCTCAGCGGAAAACATACCAATCACAGGCTAGCAATTGATTTCCTTTGAAGCTAGGCCTACAGAGAGATGCCACACGTGTAATGTAAACGTAAATCAGAAAGCCTTGGCTAGCGAAGATGTCAACCACAGTGTACCATTATACGGCTCTTTTGATGTACATCAAAGGACTAAATTACCTGTACTGTTCTGTTGCCTTCAGTTTTACTATGAGATAGTCCAGGGGTGTAGAAATCGTAAGTGATCGGAACCCCTGGAATATATCGAAAATGGCTGTACTGTGTAAAAGGAGCGGGTCGGTGCGACTTGTAAATCGTGTTAAATACGGTCTCTGTCACTCAGCTGATGGAGCATGCTTCTTTGGCTCAGTCGGTAGAGCCGTAGATTTCCACACCGGAGACCTGGGTTCGATTCCTGGTCGGGGCACTCGACAGGAATGTGTATTTTCCCTGTTCTTCTATATTGGCGCCCAACTAAATAACCCATGGTAGGTGGTTAAAGAGTCTCGGGTTGAGATTTAGGAAATCTCAAGAAAAACAGGGGGAGTAGTGTAAAAGGAGCGGGTCGGTGTGACTTGTAAAATAGTGTTAAATACGGTCTCTGTCACTCAGCTGACGGAGCATGCTTCTTTGGCTCAGTCGGTAGAGCCGTAGATTTCCACGCCGGAGACCCGGGTTCGATTCCTGGTCGGGGCACTCGACAGGAATGTGTATTTTCCCTGTTCTTCTACAACTGTAGGCCCACTGTACCATGCCAAGTTACTGTGATTTCTGTGCACGCCCATGTATCGCCTACTATGTGAATGAGCACGAGATTTAACACGTAAATTTATCGGATCTAAATTTACCATGGTACTTTTTTATTTTCAAACGCTATGGGTACCTGTTCTTTCCATATACTTGACTTACAGGATACATGAGTAGATATGACCTTGTACACCTTGAATGTATTTCTGTTGCTATTTTATACAGATGGGTGATGATGATGGTTGTGTGGTACGTCTGAGAGGCCTGCCTTGGTCAGCAACAGCACAGGAAGTCCTTAAATTCTTTGGAGGTAAAGTTTAGTTCGTACATAGGTAACCTTTCTGTCAGTGGACTGTAAAACTTAGGTATGAAATATAAGATTTTTAGTGTATAAAAATGTAGTGTATTAATTTGCAATAGTTATTTATTATTATTTCCGATAAGCTGATTCATATTAATAATTAATCGGGTTTCCATCTGTCTTAGTATAAAAAGTGCAAATTATTCTTATCACTAATGTCCTTGTAAGGGTTGTTGTCAGGTAACCAAATTTTCAGATTTTATGTACCAGGTTACATATTCTCTTTCTAAGAGACTTCCATGATGTAATATACGAAGATAGTGCACTTACCAGGTTAGCAAAGGTAGAGTTTGTTGGTGCTGCTTCTAAAAGTAAAGCAGTATGTCACACTAGCCTATATTGCAATCATTTTAACTTATGTAATGAATTCATGATTCAGATGATGTTGCTGTTGTTGGAGGCGAGAATGGAGTCAATTTTACATTCTCCAGAGAAGGAAGACCTAGTGGAGAAGCCTTTGTGCAAATGGTCGATGAAGAAAACGTACAGAAGTCACTACAAAAGCATAATCAACACATGGGAAATCGATATATTGAAGGTACTATACGCTATTCAATTCCAAGACCACAAAAAGACCAATATTTTACATTTATGTGAATGGTTGTTATGTTATTTCAAAATGGTAAAAACAATATTTTACATTTATGTGAATGGTTGTTATGTTATTTCAAAATGGTAAAAACAAGGTTGTATTAGATATGTCCTGTTATGTCGCATTGACTCCTACAAGTTTGTAAAATAAATTTTAAGAAGAATCTTTCATTTTCAGTGTTTAGATCTAAAACCAGTGAGATGGATTGGGTGATAAAGAGAGCTGGACAAGGTCAAATGTCAGGATCAAACGAGGCTGTTGTCAGACTGCGAGGCTTACCTTTTGGTTGTTCTAAAGAAGAAATTGCACAATTTTTCACAGGTAACCTATTAAAAAGACCACAGGGTGGTAAATAGAATATTGATTACCTAGTCAGAAGTATACAGAGGATATATGCAATCTGATTAAACTGCAGATCTTCATTATCACTCCGGAGTGATTATATGGACCTGTGTTTAAATCAAATTGAGGATATATGAAACATTATATGAAATACTGCTCCTTTTTTTGATAGATTTTATGTAAAATATATTCCGATGAAGTTAAATAGAAGTAAAAGTATTTATATTTCCATGGAAGTTTGCTTTTAAACATCCTCTCAATGATATTGTTTTTGTTGATTGCCAAAAGCAGAGTGTCTTATGCTCTTACGATAGCCCAGTCTAATCCATGATCAAGTAGTTATTTCACCTGGGCTAGTCTCTTCGTTTTCTGAGCCTGTTTGTGAGATGCACAAAAACAAATCAAGGACTAGCTATTTGTACCATTAGAACAAAACAGGGAAGGTAAATTATTTTCTTATATTTATTCAGAAAAATCATCATGGAGGTGAATGATATGAACTGATATCTGCTGGAAAAATTAAAAATTTTATGGAAAGTTTATTATGCTAGTGAGATGCCCGGGCATACAATACTCTGCTATATGGAATGTACAGCTGTAGCTGCTTTTCAGAATATGTGTCTGAAATAATCCATTGGAAATTAATCCCAGAACCGACATTTCCAAAATTGAAATATAGTTTTTGCAACATTTCTGACATGAAATGGGATGTCTATATAATTTTTGCCAAACAATAGACGTTTTCAGTTCAGGAAAGGAACAAAATGAAAGAAGAAACCATATCTTGTTTGAAAAAAAAAAAGAAAAAATCTTCTCAATATTAGCATATATTGGAAACAATGATGGGATGTAGGCTTTAACGAAGGAAATACATTTTCTGGTGGTATGAAATTCAAACTATCTAAATTTTGTATGTAAACGAATAAGAAATTTGGTAAATTACATACGTAAATGGGTATTATATGTGGTTGTTAGTAGCAGAATTGTTTATATTTTGGACACGTGTGTGAATTGTTTACATGGATGACTGATGGCTTGTTTTGTTGGGGGGTGTAGGGTTGGAGATTGTACCAAATGGGATAATGCTACCTGAGGATCAACAGGGGAGAAGCACGGGGGAGGCCTATGTCCAGTTTGCTGAACCAGACATAGCGGAAAGGGCTTTGCTCAAACACAAGGAACGATTGGGGCACAGGTGATAGGAACGGGCCTTGTATGGGGCTTATTATTTTTCCTCGCAGGGCTTTCCCATAGATCTCGCATCATCTTATCCATCATAAATACACTTTCTTTTATCTAGAAACAGTCAAACGTTTTTGAAAGTTTGGAAATTTGTAGTGGAATATAAAATCAAGGCTTTCAAAGAAAAAGATTCGAGTAGTAAATCTTTTTTTTTTTTTTTTTTTTTTTTTTTCGAAAAATTAGAGTTTCAGAAATCAAAAGTAATTTTCATCATATACAGATACTGCTTCAGTATATTGTATTAAAAAAAATGTTTCCAAAAAGCTTTTTGAATATAAATGTGAGTTCTGAGATCTATGGGTGAAAGCTAGGGTAACCTTTTCTGGCTGGGTCATGGTTCAACAAGGTATGGCTGGGTCTGGCACACATGTCCTTGGTATGGCCGGGTCTACTTTGGGAGATGGGACCATGGGACGGTTGGAGAGGTGAGATGTAAAAAACCCAGTGTACAATGGGCATAGGAAGGAGTCTACGTAAAGAGAAAATCAATTGGTTAAATTAGCATTTTCATACCTGGAAATTTTGTGAGATATTAATGAATTTTAAGTTTGTTTTCACTAATTTTTTGTTTTGAATTAAATGGCTCAACTACCATACATTATACTTGGACTACACGCTCAGAAAAAAGCGGACATTGGTTTTAGGTAATTGGTGGGATTTGAAAAAAAAAATGGAAAAAAAATATGAATGGGTACATAAGTACATAAGTGATCTATGTGCACCAAAAACAAGAAGAGTAAAATGATGTTGAAAGACTTTATTTTTTTTAATAAATCTTCTAATGTATACGGCATAATATCAATGTACTGCCATCTTTTAAACCTTGTCCACCAAAGTCGGGGTAATTTTTACCAAAGTGTGTCGAAGTGGCAAAGTTGCTATAACACCGGTAGGCCGGACTGCAAAAGAATGATATGGCTATCCTCAACATCTAGCAGAAAGAAAATATTTTACAATGTGATTGAAACTGTTTAAAAGTTGTCAGATTCTAGCAAGTTCACATAAAAAAAAACTTGTTCTTAAAGATGAAAACAACACATTCTTATAATTGAAAGAGAAGATTAAGAATATTTAAGTTAATTGAAAATATTGTGGTTGAGCCATTTGTTTGATGTGATTGTATTTGATTACGGTAAGTGTTTACATTTACGTTAAGGATAGGGTAAAATTATTTTAGTAGTTTCAAATAAAATATGATAATTTATTATACTTTTCAAAAAGACAGAAATATTTTAATAACAAAGAGACAAAAAATGCTGTATTCGAGCAAAAGGCTTTAGATTGTTTGCTTGATACTATGTTTGTGTTTCTTATTCTTCTGATTTTATAGCACATAAGTAATTCTTTTTTGTTTCCTCTTTAAATATAGATACATAGAAATATTCAAAAGCAGCATGCAGGAGGCTTGTCAAGCAGTTGGACAGCCAAGAATGATTCGTCCTTTAATGAACTCTGGGATGCAGCAGAGGCGTGGACCCTATGACCGTAACAACCGCGGCTTCGGTATGGGTGGCGGCGGTGGTGGCGGCGGCATGGGAATGGGAGGTGGCATGGGAGGATATGGAATGGGTCGAGGAGGCCGTAATGTCAAAGGTTAGTACAAGTTATACAAAACTCAAGACGCCAAAAGATTTCTGAAACTTTGCCTATATATACAGTTGATTTTCCTATTACTACAAATAACGTTAATGAAAGTCCGAAGTCTCATTTTCTAACCTTTACACCTTACTTATCAATTTCATTAGAGTTAAAAAATCACTAATGAGTAGGGCTGTGGATTGTCTAACATGTGGCGATCCGATCCGATCCACGATTCAGGGTTGACGATTCACAGATCGGACCACGAATCACCAGTTAGATACAAGCAAAAGATTCAATTGAAATAAAACTGTTTTTATTGATAATAAAACCAATTTTAGCAGTTTTACATTCCTTATCATTAAGCAATAGAGTTACAGGTGAAGTACAGCAGGATTCAGGCACTGTAACTGTAAAAAAATCAAAGCATTTGAATTTTGAAATAACGTCATCTCAAAAATACTACTGCACATCAATAACAGCATAAATCAAAGTCAAACCATCTGTGAATAGTTACACTGTATATAAATTATCATGGTAAGGCATAAATCACCATATCAAAACATTTCATTGTTACTTTTATTTTGGTCAAATACAGAAAAACGTTGAAATTAAGAAAAAAAAATATTTAAAATCTATAAGAGTAGTTACAATTTACTTTGGTTCTAGGCCTATAGTTTTTATTTTTAATCAGGTGATTTATGATTTTGACTCATAATTAGCCTACCTTTCGTTTTTGACATGGGGTTCACATCTACAGTACTCAGTTGCCTAATATAATATATGCGTATTTTTAGATATTTCCGACCCGTAATGAAAACGAAATTGATAATAATCTTTTACATCTCTAGAAGTCAATAATTATTTTTTATCATTATGATTTTATGAAGAATTCACAACATTGCATCAAAGCGTGGGTACGAAAATAACATGTTGCTAGCTTTACTTCATGCAGCTCTTGTGTACTTCCGGTCTACTTCTAAGTAAAAACATCGATGATATTCAGAATTTCTTCCTTCACATTTTTGAGCTATGACAGCATTAAAGAAGGTATTATTTTTTTGCTTTTGAAAAATCGCCATCCACAAATATCAGGAGTAACGAATATTCGTTTTAGATCTGTCTCAATAATTCGTGAATACTCGAGTACTCATATACTCGTTACAGCCCTACTAATGAGTCTTTTCAAAAGTAATAGAAAGTATCTAGTCAAATGAATCTTAACAAACAATATTAAAAGTAATGAGAAATGCTAATGACTTGATTGCTAACTTTTATACTGAGGTTTGTTTTAAAGACCTACCTTCGTATACATATAAAAGGTCTGGATAAGTTATATAAATTCATTTAGATGTTGGAAGATCCAATAGCACTATTTTAAGACCTACTTTTGTTAAATTTCCAGGATTCTTTGAAGATGACTTTGACGATTACAGTGGTGGTTATGGTATGAGACAGGGCTACGGAGGTATGGGTAACAGAAGAGGCGGTAGTGGTGGAGGCGGTGGCGGAGGAATGGGAGGTATGAGACAGCAGCCTCAGAGAGGTGGACGCATGGGAGGAGGCATGCAACAAATGCAAATGAACAACAGATCAAGGGGAACAACTCCAGGAAGCTCATATGCCAGCAAATCTGGCCATTCTGTACACATGCGGGGTCTGCCATTCCAAGCTCTGGAAAATGATATTGCAGAGGTATGAAATTTTTATATTGGATACTTTACATTTAATTTTGATGTGGTATCTGGTAATGTATAGACTGTGGCTTCTCACAAACAGTTATGTGGGACTTATCTTACAATCATTGTAGAATTGTGCTAGAGTTTTGTGTATGATTTTGATTGGGTCAAGCTTTCGTTGAATATTCTCCAACATCAAGAGCCTGAGGGCTATTGTTTTAAAATTTTAGTCATAGTTAATTGTATTTTGATGAACAATAAAAATTTGGATTTTTCCGAAAATCAATAGATATTTTTTCTAGAAAACTAAAGATAGCTGAAGAGGTCACTACCATTACTAAAACATTATGGTTTTGAATGTCACTATTCTAGTTGCTTTGAGAAATGTTTAAGATCCAATAATGTTATCAAATATTATGATAAACTTTATTTAAAATTTTATTTTCAGTTTTTCAAGCCATTGAAGCCAATTTCCATTGAGTTTGAGTTTTCTGCCAATGGCCGACCTACAGGAGAAGCTAATGTGGACTTCGATAGTCATCAAGAAGCTGTTGATGCTATGAAGAATCACAAGAAAAATATGCGTAAGTGAATCCTTTCTTAAGAAAATTGGTTAAACAAGTTATGACCTTGGCATGCCCATTTCACTTTCTTTTATAGTATGCTATCAAACAAGGTTTCAGCATATCCTTTATATATAGTGGAATGAAAACTTGTTAGTCTTATTTAGAAATATTTGACCATGACATTATAACATGTGTAATATGTTTTGAATAATGTTTGTAAATATAAAATATGAATTCTAAAATATCGGCATTTGGTGTAATTTCATCATTAGACTGTAAGCTGCTAATGACTGAAGTGCTTGTTGTCTACCCAATCATCAGACATATACATTTTTTTGGTCATCTGACCTGAAGGGTCAGGATGACCCATTGTCATGCACCGTCTGTCGTGGTGCGCCGTCCACCGTGCGTAAACTTTTCATTCAAACGACTTCTTCTCAATATAACTGAAAGGCCCAGGGTACTGATATTTGGCCTGTAGCATGCTGGGATGAATGGCTACCAAGTTTGTTCAAATGATTGACCTTGACCTTGATTCAAGGTCACAGGGGTCAAATAGGCTATAATCCTTTAAACAGCTTCTTGTGAATAACTAAGAGGTCTAGAGACCTGATATTGGGCATGTGACATGCTTGGATGAAGGGCTATCATGTTTGTTCAAATGAATGACCTTGATCTTCATTCAAGGTCACAGGGGTCAAAAAGGCTAAAATCTTTAAACAACTTCTTGTGAATAACTAAGAGCTATAGAGACCTGATATTGGGCATTTGACATGCTTGGATGAAGGACTATAAAATTTGTTCAAATGAATGACCTTGATCTTCATTCAAGGTCATGGGGGTCAAAAAGGCTTAAATCTGTTAACGACTATATTGTATTGGACTAATAGTGAGATGACCGTTAAGGCCCATGGGCCTCTTGTACAATGGTATTGTTGAAAGTAAAACATTTTATTTCAGATCATAGATACATTGAATTATTCCTCAACTCCACACCGACTGGACGAACTAACTATGGCTCTGGAGGTGGATTTGGTGGTGGCATGGGCAACAACATGGGAGGTGGCAACATGGGTGGAAACATGGGTGGCAACATGGGTGGCAACATGAGTGGCGGAAATATGGGAGGTGGAAACATGGGTGGCGGAAATATGGGAGGTGGAAACATGGGTGGAAACATGGGCAACATGGGAGGAGGTGGATATGATGGAGATGGCTACGGAGGCGGTTATGATGGAGGTAAATACTTAAGATTGGAGGAAGGACATAGCACATGCAATATTAACCCTTACCATGGCAAATGTCATTTTCAAAAAACTGGCCTTGTCTGTTTATCATGGCATATGCTGTTTGTGTAGCCTCTAGAATGTAATAAGATATTTTTTTAATAACATTGTCTGTGCGGCACATATTGCTGCTAGGTTTTAAGATCAGATTTAATCTTGATAATAGAATTTTAAATTCATAACTACAAATGCATTTGAAAATTGATGAAAACAAACATTTGAGTGTGTTAAATTCTCATTAGTACATTCGTTTCTGTTGTTACCGTCCCATGGATGACTTAGTTTTAGTTGTAATATTTTATTTTACGCTGCATTTTGTCTACTTTTTATCCCATTTCTGTTGAATACATCTACACCATATACTTTTCTTTTGTAGGAAACAACTTCATGGGAAATGATGGCGGCTATGGAGGTGGTAACATGGGCAACAACATGGGAGGTGGCGGAGGAATGGGCATGGGCAGCGGTATGGGAGGGGGAATGGGTGGCGGTATGGGAGGAGGAGGAGGAGGAGGCATGAATAACAATCTTATGGGAAATCCCAACTACACAGCTTTCTAAACTTGACTTACCAGCTGATCTTTAGTTTCTAGTGACAGACTTTTTAAAAGATCAGTAATTTCATTGAGAAACATCTTATTTTTGTATCAATTTTGATGTACATGTGTATCTGTACTGGTGTCCTTTCCGCAGTCTTGTTATTGTGTTTGTTTTTACCATCAATGATCATCGTCATCATCATCATCAACTTCATCTTGGATCTAATCTCTCGGCATAGATGTCATCAATCACTGTGAAATAAAACTTCAAATAACCTTAAACTTTCTTCTGTTTTTCTGTGCCAAAGTATTACGTGAACCAGCTTTCTTCCGTGGCAACTTAATTTTGTGATTTTCATTTCAAAAAAAGTTTGCGAAGATTGACATTTGTGTGTTTAAAAAATGACTGGAAATCAAAATCAGTATCAATAATGTAGATGCTTATTTGCAGAGACAAACTTTTGTAAAGTTAACTTTTTTGAATCGCAAAATTCACAAAAGTAAATCGCATACAAGAGAAAGTTGAACTTTGGTTTACAGTTGTAGCAAACCCAGCACAATAATTCAATATACAAGCATAAGAAATTATTGGTGGTTTTTCAAAGGTCTTGTGCAAGTATATTTGGCCACTAGTAAGTTCCTTATTAGGCTCAAACATTTCATATTGTGCAATTTTTGTCAAGAATGGCTAAAAGAAAAACCAATATTGTATATATACAGTGTATATACGAGTCAAAATTTTCACTTTCCTAATTACTAATACCAGAACAAGAAAATGACATTTTAGTGATTTGAAATTTTTATATATGGCCTTAAGGGTATATATGATCCACATATTGTATATCCAATGTTATTTTGAAAAGATAGATGGTTGTTTTGGCTCTGTAATCTGTCAAGAATTACCCTTTATAATGAGTTTTGAATTTATTGGGTACTGTTAGTAAAATAATGCAAAATAATTGTTTATGAAAATGAGCAGCAGCTAATTTGCTTGTTTGCAACCATGAGTCAGAGTGTAGTTGATCCAACATTTCTTCTAGCTCTCCTGGATGTGATCAAAGAACATCCATACAACCATCCTCAATGCTCAAGAGGTTACTATGGCTGACTATATATCCACCTCTGGACTATCCCATAGTAAAACTGGAGGCAGGACAGGAAAAAACAAGTAACCTATCCAACTCTCTGCAGAGACTTCTTTCAAGATTGCAAAGAGAACAACGCCTGACTTCAAAGCCACGTAGTCAACCACAGTATACTGTATATCAAATAACCAAAGTTGCCTTCTGTTTGATGATGACATATTCCAGGGATGGATATAACGACGGTGAAAGTAACCTCTTCAGTATCGAGGATGCTATACAACTATACCAAATGATGCATTAGTCCAAAAAGGCCTGGAAAAACTGGTAGTATCTGTATGTCTTGTCATATTGCTGTAGTTTTCTAGCCGATCAAAACCCACATCTCACAAATAAAACGGTTAACTTGAACCCACTTGATCTCTAAAATAAAACAAGATTTAAAAACAAATCAAAATGATGACAATTCTGAGAGCATAGGGATAGACTCTTCCAACTGACTATTGTATGGATAAATTTATTTTCTATTCTAGCTTGTATAGCAAATTTGACTTTGTGAATACTAATAACAAACTCATAAAGACACTTTTGGAGAAATACAGCTAACAAAACTTATTTCATCGAAATTTCAAATTACAAAATGTACTTCAAAATGACTTCCTGGTATTTTCACTAACCAGGAACCAAATGGACCTGCAGTTCAATTAATCTAAAGGCCAAGATTGTTTTTCCAATAGTTTCCGAGGTGATGTGGTAAAAATCTTCACTTGCCAAATTGAACATGACCAAATTATGATCAGTATTTCTTGGTCCTTACAGAAGAATCCTTCACTCTTAAGACAAAGTTATCCATTTTTACAATAAGGGTAAAACAGTGACCATAACATCATGACTCCGACAATAGCATTTCAGTGCCTCAATTGCAACCATGGCATACATTGTCGATCACGTCATCAATTTTGTTGGTTAGTTGGTCTGATGTATGTGATGGTGGTCTGGCAAAATTTCTACTGAACCGTGAAACATGGACAGTTTATTCCTTTAATTTTAGTATAGCAACTAAAATAAACATGGGACTAACGCAGATAGGGATGTATCAACCCTTGTTGGAAGATTTTCTTCACTCCAGCACTCGACAAGCCTTGTGATGTCTTGCCAAAATATTTCACATGGGTTGAGATGTGGAAGTGTCGATGGATTTGTATATTGTAACCTGGGTATTGGCGACGTAGGTTCAGTCCTACAAATAGAGTAATCCAATCTCGAAGACAAACCAATGCCAGATTATATTAGTTTTTGTTGACAACAAAGCTTCAACATTTATGATAATCCATCTTTGTCCAATTCATAATTGCATCAAGATCTTACTATCAATGGTTTTTTTGGCAATGTATTATGCAGTGCATGAATTTAATAAATTAGAAATGTGTATGCAAACTGGAACTGCTCTCAGAGCATCACTCATAAAACATACCTTATATGCTGTAATCATGTGCTTACAAAATTTTAACTACCCCGAGACAAAATATAAGTTGTGGACGAAAAAATTTGGCCATATTTTAACTCTTTCTGTACCCATGACACATTTATCTGTGAGTGTAAACATACATATGCCTTTGACTTTTGAGATTTATTATTATGTGGTGATTCACATGCATGTAACATGGGATAGAATGCTATGTTAAAGGCATCACATGTTGTAAAACATCGCTAAATCTATGGAATTAGGGCGTTAACTCATTCTTCAGAAAAGGGGATAGGCGCTAATTACGACAAATACAGTATTTATATCTTAATCCATGGCTTGCATAGAAATTAATGATTCTGTCATCTTGGCATTTGAATAAATCAAGACTGATAGAGTTTTATGAAACTGATTTATTCATTCAAGAGCCAAATAAATCTGAAATAATTATGTCAATATTCAAGTTAAAGAATATATATTTGTGTAAAGACGGAAACATGTACAATTAACCACTAGAGTAACAGACAAATAAAACAGGATAAATATTCAATTTTCATATAAAATAAAATATATTAGAAAGGTTAATAAGTTTGATCTACAAAGAGAAAATAACCAAATCCTACGGCTATTCTACATATGGTGTACTATTAAATAACTACATATGGTGTACTATTAAATAAGTAACTCTCCTATAAAATATACCGGAAAAAAGGTAATGACAATCACACGAATGTCTGAAAAGAGATCGTTAATTTATGAAAGTCTTGGGTCTACTCCAGGAATGAGGAGGTCTGCGACTTGGTACACTTCCAGGTTGCATTGATGAGTTTGATAAATCCTGTGTCTTTAGGTTTCTCCAAACCTCTCATAACTCTCTGTTTCATAACCGACACAAACTCTCGATTGCTCAGTTGACCATCGTCTGAAAAAAAGTGGAATCATTAATTTACTGTATACCATGTAGTTGCTAATATAAGCACAAGCTTTAATTTTGTTATATTTGCGGATTAAACTTGCTGCACTCGTGAAATGGTGTAAATATCATGGTTGTACATCATCAATTGAATGGCGTTTAAAAGGTGATTCGCAAAAATAAACCACAGTGAATATGTTACAAACAGTAATTAACGAAATTTTTCAGGTATTATATATATATATACCCCGTATACAGTTATATGTGGTTCTGCAGGTAAAATAATATCTGATAGGTGTTTAAGATTTGTTACATTGGAAAACTTGGTAATTGTAAAATTTTTCATGAATGAGGAATTCCTAAATATTGTCAATCCTCAAAATATTAAACTATGGGAGGATGAAATTACCTTATAATTTCGAGCTAACATGCTTAAACTGTATACCATATCTGATGATTTATCTAGATTTCTTTACATGTCACAAACTTTACAAAACACTGGTGTTTCATTACCATGTTAATTTTGTTGAACAACTTTAATTCAGCCTTACAGACATAATGATGTGATTTAAATGTCACTGAAGTTGCGATAGTACTTACTGTTTTCATCAAAAAGAGTGAACACCACATTGACCACGTGGTCAGTGAGATGGACATGGGCCACAGTCTTGGCTACGTGTTTTAGGGTCTCTGTGAACATTTAATACAGAAAATCTTACTGGTATACAATACATCTGAATGATAAAGAGAGTTCTATCACATGACATCTAAAAATATCACATATGATTTCATTGTGCAATGTAATGAATTAAGACGACATCATTTGGTAATCATGGTAATGTCAAATTCAGAAGATGTCATTTGAGCAATGTCACATAATCAGCAAAATATTTTCAAATGTGACAGGTTCAGTAGTTGTCATTGTACAATGTCACAGATCAGACAATGTCATTGTACAATGTCACAGATCAGACAATGTCATTGTACAATGTCACAGATCAGACAATGTCATTGTACAATGTCACAGATCAGACAATGTCATTGTACAATGTCACAGATCAGACAATGTCATTGTACAATGTCACAGATCAGACAATGTCATTGTACAATGTCACAGATCAGACAATTTCATTGTACGAATGTCACAGATCAGACAATGTCATTGTACAATGTCACAGATCAGACAATGTCATTGTACAATGTCACAGATCAGACAATGTCATTGTACAATGTCACAGATCAGACAATGTCATTGTACAATGTCACAGATCAGACAATGTTCATTGTACAATGTCACAGATCAGACAATGTCATTGTACAATGTCACAGATCAGACAATGTCATTGTACATGTCACAGATCAGTTGATTCATTGTACAATGTCACAGATCAGACAAATGTCATTGTACAATGTCACAGATCAGACAATGTCATTGTACAATGTCACAGATCAGACAATGTCATTGTACAATGTCACAGATCAGACAATGTCACAGATCAGACAATGTCATCAACAATGTCACAGATCAGACAATGTCATTGTACAATGTCACAGATCAGACAATGTCATTGTACAATGTCACAGATCAGACAATGTCATTGTACAATGTCACAGATCAGACAATGTCATTGTACGATGTCACAGATCAGACAATGTCATTGTACAATGTCACAGATCAGACAATGTCATTGTACGATGTCACAGATCAGACATGTCATTGTACAATGTCACAGATCAGACATGTCACCGTACATGTCACAGATCAGACAATGTCACATACAATGTCACAGATCAGACAATGTCATCATACAATGTCACAGATCAGACAATGTCACTGTACAATGTCAGGGATCAGACAATGTCATCGTACAATTTCGCGGATCAGAAGATAAAAATGTCATAGTACAATGCCACATTCAGTAGATATTTTGTGCAATGTCACAGATTCAGAGGATATCAATGTACCATATCACTTACCCAAAAAATGTCGTAGTAGAATGTCAGATTCAGTAGATATTTTGTGCAATGTCACATAATCTAATAGAAGATGTCATTTTACAATGTCACAGATCAGATAATGTAATTTCACAATGTAACATTCAGTAGAAGTCATTTTACAATGTCAAAGACCAGAAGACTTCATTTTACTATTATCACAGATTTAGAAGATGTCATTTTACAATGTCACGCATGTCGTGCAATCCCATGATATCGATGTATTATATTACAGATTCAGTAGGTGTAATAGAGTATTTTCTGACTTCCTACCTTCGTCAATGGAGACTCCAGCCAGATGGTAAAAACTCAAAGCAGTGTCAACATCATTGATGCTCTTCAGGAAACGCCAGAAGTTGGTGTATTCCTCAAATGTGATACCCTGTATAAAGAAAATTTTAGTAATGTGAGACCATGAACTACTAGCAGAATGGATGTGAAGAACTCTGAAGGCTTGAAATACCAGGTATAGAATGATTACACATTTGTCTACGTACCTCTAAGTCTTATATATGTAACAAAAAAAAAAAAAAAAATGTATTAAATGAAATACCAATTCTATTTTGTTGATGCCACTATTAATTATATAGTGCTCAACTTCTGTTTAAATATCTATTCTGTTGCTTAGTTAGATTGGATTACAGACTTGATTACAACTTTACTATTATTGTATGTTTATTCAACTTTTTCCTGATGAAAATTGAACAAAACCTTTTTTTTTTAAACATTTTTGTCCTCTATGTTTTAACAAATGTCTGATACCGCCATTCAGTACATCATAAGGCAAGGCCACAATTACTCATTAGAGGGCGCTGTTTTCACAATATTTAAATAGAACTTTGATTTTTAAATTTACCTGGGTTCAAATTTAAAGAGCTTGAAAGTTTTGGCACTGAAAACCATTACACTCATTATTTGCAGAATCAGAAGAAAAATAAATAATAACATGAGAACTTCCATGTACCTGTGGTTCTTCTTTAAACTTCTTGATAACCCTTTTCAGCATGCGGGTCTTCTTTTTGTCTGGGTAGCCTGCATATGTCAGTAGAATTCTTCCAAAATCTTTTTCCAGGATCTTTCCATCCTCAGGGTCATAACGGTCAAACTAGATAACCATAAAAATAACATATACTGGCCATGTCAGACAGGTCCACTGTTCTTTTCATCCTTACTACAGGTTAACTCTTTCACCCCTTGAAATTCCATAATGGACTGGTCTAGTCTTTGATTAAGAAGAGCCTAAATGTGTCGTCAGGGGTGAACAAGTTAAAGAAACTGATTAAGGCAATAATGGAGATGTTATCAATATTTCCTTTCCTTGTAGGGTTGAACAAACAAATCCTACTCAAAGTGAGTTCGCCTTGCGTCCAATTCAAATAGTGTGAATCACACATACAGTTAAAAACCTCTCTAACTCAAAGTCAACAGGTCCATGGTAACACTTTGAGTTATCCCCGAGTAAATCGGTTAAATTTATGGGAATACCTGTGTAGTGAAAGTGTTAATGGCACCAACAAAACACTTAAAATAAACTTTTTTTTCTTCTTTTGATGTAATCCGGTTTCGGCCCAATAAGTGCCATTCCTATAAATGCCCTTCCCCCTTTTAATACCTTAATTTCATTTACCGTAAATTAAATGCAGATTGAAAATATGAAAATTGTGTAGGTTTCTTTACTGATTTCTTTTGAAAATTGATTATAACTTATTTTGAGCAAATTCCTTTATGAAAGGCTAGTAACGAATTTTGGTTCTATAAGCGCCCCCTTATTTCTTTTGATTTTTATGGTTCCTAGGCGGTAATAGGGTCCAATACAGTCTTTGAGTTTGTATAATTATTCATCAAATTTATTAATCACAGTCTTCATTGAAGATGTTTCCAGGTTGGGTAAATACCTCAATTCTGAGCACTTCATTCTGGACTTGCTGCTGGAAGGCTAAGAACACTGGCACAGTCAGTTTCTTCTTTCCCTCCGTCCCAAAAAAGTAAGTGACCAATGCTGAGCTAACACCCTTCATTACATTACCAGTCACTGCGTGGTCGCGGTGCCGCATACCAATGCTTGTCTGGTTACGGATGATTTGATGAACCTAGATACAAAATGTGACATATCTGTGTAGTCCAGCTAGATATTGTGTACGACCAGGAAAAACAGTCTATCTCATCTTCTTGGAGTGTAATCTAATCTGAAGCCTTGGCTAGCGAGTCTTTTTTCAGCCCTCTGAGAGTGAGACAGGAAAATCTTACAATGGGTCTGTTTAATTTTTGTTACAAAAACGTAGTGGGCCTTTAAGGCATATGAAAGGGACTCAAAACCGAGAGTCATTATCTAACTCTACACTTATTATCTACCTTGTGGAACTCTTCCACGTCCACATTGCCGTCTCCATCCAGATCGAACATACGGAAAGCAATTTGGAAATTCCTTGGTGGTGCTGTGACAATAAAAAGAAATACATTTGTAGAAATTAAAGGTACAACTAAAATTGAACTTGTACAAAATGCTCAAGCTCCTGTAACTCAAACCATCGGATCTACAGGAGAAGCTAATGTGGACTTCGATAGTCATCAAGAAGCTGTTGATGCTATGAAGAATCACAAGAAAAATATGCGTTAAGTGAATCCTTTCTTAAGAAAATTGGTTAAACAAGTTATGACCTTGGCATGCCCATTTCACTTTCTTTTATAGTATGCTATCAAACAAGGTTTCAGCATATCCTTTATAGATAGTGGAATGAAAACTTGTTAGTCTTATTTAGAAATATTTGACCATGACATTATAACATGTGTAATATGTTTTGAATAATGTTTGTAAATATATAAATATGAATTCTAAAATATCGGCATTTGGTGTAATTTCATCATTAGACTGTAAGCTGCTAATGACTGAAGTGCTTGTTGTCTACCCAATCATCAGACATATACATTTTTTTTGGTCATCTGACCTGAAGGGTCAGGATGACCCATTGTCATGCACCGTCTGTCGTGGTGCGCCGTCCACCGTGCGTAAACTTTTCATTCAAACGACTTCTTCTCAATATAACTGAAAGGCCCAGGGTACTGATATTTGGCCTGTAGCATGCTGGGATGAATGGCTACCAAGTTTGTTCAAATGATTGACCTTGACCTTGATTCAAGGTCACAGGGGTCAAATAGGCTATAATCCTTTAAACAGCTTCTTGTGAATAACCAAGAGGTCTAGAGAACTGATATTGGGCATGTGACATGCTTGGATGAAGGGCTATCATGTTTGTTCAAATGAATGACCTTGATCTTCATTCAAGGTCACAGGGGTCAAAAAGGCTAAAATCTTTAAACAACTTCTTGTGAATAACTAAGAGCTATAGAGACCTGATATTGGGCATTTGACATGCTTGGATGAAGGACTATAAAATTTGTTCAAATGAATGACCTTGATCTTCATTCAAGGTCATGGGGGTCAAAAAGGCTTAAATCTGTTAACGACTATATTGTATTGGACTAATAGTGAGATGACCGTTAAGGCCCATGGGCCTCTTGTACAATGGTATTGTTGAAAGTAAAACATTTTATTTCAGATCATAGATACATTGAATTATTCCTCAACTCCACACCGACTGGACGAACTAACTATGGCTCTGGAGGTGGATTTGGTGGTGGCATGGGCAACAACATGGGAGGTGGCAACATGGGTGGAAAACATTGGTGGCAACATGGGTGGCAACATGAGTGGCGGAAATATGGGAGGTGGAAACATGGGTGGCGGAAATATGGGAGGTGGCAACATGGGTGGAAACATGGGCAACATGGGAGGAGGTGGATATGATGGAGATGGCTACGGAGGCGGTTATGATGGAGGTAAATACTTAAGATTGGAGGAAGGACATAGCACATGCAATATTAACCCTTACCATGGCAAATGTCATTTTCAAAAAACTGGCCTTGTCTGTTTATCATGGCATATGCTGTTTGTGTAGCCTCTAGAATGTAATAAGATATTTTTTTAATAACATTGTCTGTGCGGCACATATTGCTGCTAGGTTTTAAGATCAGATTTAATCTTGATAATAGAATTTTAAATTCATTACTACAAATGCATTTGAAAATTGATGAAAACAAACATTTGAGTGTGTTAAATTCTCATTAGTACATTCGTTTCTGTTGTTACCGTCCCATGGATGACTTAGTTTTAGTTGTAATATTTTATTTTACGCTGCATTTTGTCTATACTTTTTTCTATCCCATTTCTGTTTAATGACATACATCTAACACCATATACTTATTTCTTTTGTAGGAACACAACTTCATGGGAAATGCATGGCGGCTATGGAGGTGGTAACAATGGGCAACAACATGGGAGGTTGGCGGAGGAATGGGCATGGGCAGCGGTATGGAACCGGGGAGAATGGGTGAGCGCACCAGGTATGGGAGGAGGAGGAGAAGAGGCTATGAATAACAATCTTATGGGAGTCATTCCCCAACATACACAGCTTTTCTAAACTTGACTTACCAGCTGATTCTTATAGTTTCTATGTGACAGACTTTTTAAAAGATCAGTAATTTCATTGAGAAAACATCTTATTTTTGTGTATCATTTTTTGATGTACATGTGTACTGTACCTGGTGTCCTCAGTATGGGATCCGCAGTCTTGTTATTATGTGTGTTGTTTTTATACCATCAATCATCATATCGTCATCATCATCATCAACTTCATCGTGGATCTAATCTCTCGGCATAGATGTCATCAATCACTGTGAAATAAAACTTCAAATAACCTTAAACTTTCTTTCTTCTGTTTTTCTGTGCCAAAGTATTACGTGAACCAGCTTTCTTCCGTGGCAACTTAATTTTGTGATTTCATTTCAAAAAAAGTTTGCGAAGATTGACATTTGTGTGTTTAAAAAATGACTGGAAATCAAAATCAGTATCAATAATGTAGATGCTTATTTGCAGAGACAAACTTTTGTAAAGTTAACTTTTTTGAATCGCAAAATTCACAAAAGTAAATCGCATACAAGAGAAAGTTGAACTTTGGTTTACAGTTGTAGCAAACCCAGCACAATAATTCAATATACAAGCATAAGAAATTATTGGTGGTTTTTCAAAGGTCTTGTGCAAGTATATTTGGCCACTAGTAAGTTCCTTATTAGGCTCAAACATTTCATATTGTGCAATTTTTGTCAAGAATGGCTAAAAGAAAAACCAATATTGTATATATACAGTGTATATACGAGTCAAAATTTTCACTTTCCTAATTACTAATACCAGAACAAGAAAATGACATTTTAGTGATTTGAAATTTTTATATATGGCCTTAAGGGTATATATGATCCACATATTGTACATCCAATGTTATTTTGAAAAGATAGATGGTTGTTTTGGCTCTGTAATCTGTCAAGAAATACCCTATATAATGATAGTTTTGAATTTATTGGGTACTGTTAGTAAAATAATGCAAAATAATTGTTTATGAAAATGAGCAGCAGCTAATTTTGCTTGTTTGCAACCATGAGTCAGAGTGTAGTTGATCCAACATTTCTTCTAGCTCTCCTGGATGTGATCAAAGAACATCCATACAACCATCCTCAATGCTCAAGAGGTTACTATGGCTGACTTATATATCCACCTCTGGACTATCCCATAGTAAAACTGGAGGCAGGACAGGAAAAAACAACTGACCTATCCAACTCTCTGCAGAGACTTCTTTCAAGATTGCAAAGAGAACAACGCCTGACTTCAAAGCCATGTAGTCAACCACAGTATACTGTATATCAAATAACCAAAGTTGCCTTCTGTTTCATGATTACATATTCCAGGGATGGATATAACGACGGTGAAAGTAACCTCTTCAGTATCGAGGATGCTATACAACCAAATGATGCATTAGTCCAAAAAGGCCTGGAAAAACTGGTAGTATCTGTATGTCTTGTCATATTGCTGTAGTTTTCTAGCCGATCAAAACCCACATCTCACAAATAAAACGGTTAACTTGAACCCACTTGATCTCTAAAATAAAACAAGATTTAAAAACAAATCAAAATGATGACAATTCTGAGAGCATAGGGATAGACTCTTCCAACTGACTATTGTATGATAAATTTATTTTCTATTCTAGCTTGTATAGCAAATTTGACTTTGTGAATACTAATAACAAACTCATAAAGACACTTTTGGAGAAATACAGCTAACAAAACTTATTTCATCAAAATTTCAAATTACAAAATGTACTTCAAAATGACTTCTGGTATTTTCACTAACCAGGAACCAAATGGACCTGCAGTTCAATTAATCTAAAGGCAAAGATTGTTTTTCCAATAGTTTCCGAGGTAATGTGGTAAAAATCTTCACTTGCCAAATTGAACATGACCAAATTATGATCAGTTTTCTTGGTCCTTACAGAAGAATCCTTCACTCTTAAGACAAAGTTATCCATTTTTACAATAAGGGTAAAACAGTGACCATAACATCATGACTCCGACAATAGCATTTCAGTGCCTCAATTGCAACCATGGCATACATTGTCGATCACATCATCAATTTTGTTGGTTAGTTGGTCTGATGTATGTGATGGTGGTCTGGCAAAATTTCTACTGAACCGTGAAACATGGACAGTTTATTCCTTTAATTTTAGTATAGCAAATAAAATAAACATGGGACTAACGCGGATAGGGATGTATCAACCCTTGTTGGAAGATTTTCTTCACTCCAGCACTCGACGAGCCTTGTGATGTCTTGCCAAAATATTTCACATGGGTTGAGATGTGTAAGTTTCGATGGTTTTGTATATTGTAACCTGGGTATTGGCGACATAGGTTCAGTCCTACAAATAGAGTAATCCAATCTCGAAGACAAACCAATGCCAGATTATATTAGTTTTTGTTGACAACAAAGCTTCAACATTTATGATAATCCATCTTTGTCCAATTCATAATTGCATCAAGATCTTACTATCAATGGTTTTTTTGGCAATGTATTATGCAGTGCATGAATTTAATAAATTAGAAATGTGTATGCAAACTGGAACTGCTCTCAGAGCATCACTCATAAAACATACCTTATATGCTGTAATCATGTGCTTACAAAATTTTAACTACCCCGAGACAAAATATAAGTTGTGGACGAAAAAATTTGGCCATATTTTAACTCTTTCTGTACCCATGACACATTTATCTGTGAGTGTAAACATACATATGCCTTTTACTTTTGAGATTTATTATTATGTGGTGATTCACATGCATGTAACATGGGATAGAATGCTATGTTAAAGGCATCACATGTTGTAAAACATCGCTAAATCTATGGAATTGGGGCGTTAACTCATTCTTCAGAAAAGGGGATAGGCGCTAATTACGACAAATACAGTATTTATATCTTAATCCATGGCTTGCATAGAAATTAATGATTCTGTCATCTTTGCATTTGAATAAATCAAGACTGATAGAGTTTTATGAAACTGATTTATTCATTCAAGAGCCAAATAAATCTGAAATAATTATGTCAATATTCAAGTTAAAGAATATATATTTGTGTAAAGACGGAAACATGTACAATTAACCACTAGAGTAACAGACAAATAAAACAGGATAAATATTCAATTTTCATATAAAATAAAATATATTAGAAAGGTTAATAAGTTTGATCTACAAAGAGAAAATAACCAAATCCTATGGCTATTCTACATATGGTGTACTATTAAATAACTACATATGGTGTACTATTAAATAAGTAACTCTCCTATAAAATATACCGGAAAAAAGGTAATGACAATTACACGAATGTCTGAAAAGAGATCGTTAATTTTATGAAAGTCTTGGGTCTACTCCAGGAATGAGGAGGTCTGCGACTTGGTACACTTCCAGGTTGCATTGATGAGTTTGATAAATCCAGTGTCTTTAGGTTTCTCCAAACCTCTCATAACTCTCTGTTTCATAACCGACACAAACTCTCGATTACTCAGTTGACCATCGTCTGAAAAAAAGTGGAATCATTAATTTACTGTATACCATGTAGTTGCTAATATAAGCACAAGCTTTAATTTTGTTATATTTGCGGATTAAACTTGCTGCACTCGTGAAATGGTGTAAATATCATGGTTGTACATCATCAATTGAATGGCGTTTAAAAGGTGATTCGCAAAAATAAACCACAGTGAATATGTTAAAAACAGTAATTAACGAAATTTTTCAGGTATTATATATATATACCCTGTATACAGTTATATGTGGTTCTGCACGTAAAATAATATCTGATAGGTGTTTAAGATTTGTTACATTGGAAAACTGTTGGTAATTGTTAAATTTTTCATGAATGAGGAATTCCTAAACATTGTCAATCCTCAAAATATTAAACTATGGGAGGATGAAATTACCTTATAATTTCGAGCTAACATGCTTAAACTGTATACCATATCTGATGATTTATCTAGATTTCTTTACATGACACAAACTTTACAAAACACTGGTGTTTCATTACCATGTTAATTTTGTTGAACAACTTTAATTCAGCCTTACAGACATAATGATGTGATTTAAATGTCACTGAAGGTGCGATAGTACTTACTGTTTTCATCAAAAAGAGTGAACACCACATTGACCACGTGGTCAGTGAGATGGACATGGGCCACAGTCTTGGCTACGTGTTTTAGGGTCTCTGTGAACATTTAATACAGAAAATCTTACTGGTATACAATACATCTGAATGATAAAGAGAGTTCTATCACATGACATCTAAAAATATCACATATGATTTCATTGTGCAATGTAATGAATTAAGACGACATCATTTGGTAATCATGGTAATGTCAAATTCAGAAGATGTCATTTGAGCAATGTCACATAATCAGCAAAATATTTTCAAATGTGACAGGTTCAGTAGTTGTCATTGTACAATGTCACAGATCAGACAATGTCATTGTACAATGTCACAGATCAGACAATGTCATTGTACAATGTCACAGATCAGACAATGTCATTGTACAATGTCACAGATCAGACAATGTCATTGTACAATGTCACAGATCAGACAATGTCATTGTACAATGTCACAGATCAGACAATGTCATTGTACGATGTCACAGATCAGACAATTTCATTGTACGATGTCACAGATCAGACAATGTCATTGTACAATGTCACAGATCAGACAATGTCATTGTACAATGTCACAGATCAGACAATGTCATTGTACAATGTCACAGATCAGACAATGTCATTGTACAATGTCACAGATCAGACAATGTCTTCATTGTACAATGTCACAGATCAGACAATGTCATTGTACAATGTCACAGATCAGACAATGTCATTGTACAATGTCACAGATCAGACAATTTCATTGTACAATGTCACAGATCAGACAATGTCATTGTACAATGTCACAGATCAGACAATGCTCATTGTACAATGTCACAGATCAACAATGTACAATCATGTACAATGTCACAGATCAGACAATGTCATTGTACAATGTCACAGATCAGATGATATCATTGTACAATGTCACAGATCAGACAATGTCATTGTACAATGTCAGAAGATCAGACAATGTCATTGTACAATGTCACAGATCAGACAATGTCATTGTACAATGTCACAGATCAGACAATGTCATTGTACAATGTCACAGATCAGACAATGTCATTGTACGATGTCACAGATCAGACAATGTCATTGTACAATGTCACAGATCAGACGATGTCACCGTACAATGTCACAGATCAGACGATGTCACCGTACAATGTCACAGATCAGACAATGTCATCATACAATGTCACAGATCAGACAATGTCACTGTACAATGTCAGGGATCAGACAATGTCATCGTACAATTTCGCGGATCAGAAGATAAAAATGTCATAGTACAATGCCACATTCAGTAGATATTTTGTGCAATGTCACAGATTCAGAGGATATCAATGTACCATATCACTTACCCAAAAAATGTCGTAGTAGAATGTCAGATTCAGTAGATATTTTGTGCAATGTCACATAATCTAATAGAAGATGTCATTTTACAATGTCACAGATCAGATAATGTAATTTCACAATGTAACATTCAGTAGAAGTCATTTTACAATGTCAAAGACCAGAAGACTTCATTTTACTATTATCACAGATTTAGAAGATGTCATTTTACAATGTCACGCATGTCGTGCAATCCCATGATATCGATGTATTATATTACAGATTCAGTAGGTGTAATAGAGTATTTTCTGACTTCCTACCTTCGTCAATGGAGACTCCAGCCAGATGGTAAAAACTCAAAGCAGTGTCAACATCATTGATGCTCTTCAGGAAACGCCAGAAGTTGGTGTATTCCTCAAATGTGATACCCTGTATAAAGAACCATTTTAGTAATGTGAGACCATGAACTACTAGCAGAATGGATGTGAAGAACTCTGAAGGCTTGAAATACCAGGTATAGAATGATTACACATTTGTCTACGTACCTCTAAGTCTTATATATGTAACAAAAAACAAAAAAAAAAGATGTATTAAATGAAATACCAATTCTATTTTGTTGATGCCACTATTAATTATATAGTGCTCAACTTCTGTTTAAATATCTATTCTGTTGCTTAGTTAGATTGGATTACAGACTTGATTACAACTTTACTATTATTGTATGTTTATTCAACTTTTTCCTGATGAAAATTGAACAAAACCTTTTTTTTAACATTTTTGTCCTCTATGTTTTAACAAATGTCTGATACCGCCATTCAGTACATCATAAGGCAAGGCCACAATTACTCATTAGAGGGCGCTGTTTTCACAATATCTTAAATAGAACTTTGATTTTTAAATTTACCTGGGTTCAAATTTAAAGAGCTTGAAAGTTTTGGCACTGAAAACCATTACACTCATTATTTGCAGAATCAGAAGAAAAATAAATAATAACATGAGAACTTCCATGTACCTGTGGTTCTTCTTTAAACTTCTTGATAACCCTTTTCAGCATGCGGGTCTTCTTTTTGTCTGGGTAGCCTGCATATGTCAGTAGAATTCTTCCAAAATCTTTTTCCAGGATCTTTCCATCCTCAGGGTCATAACGGTCAAACTAGATAACCATAAAAATAACATACTGGCCATGTCAGACAGGTCCACTGTTCTTTTCATCCTTACTACAGGTTAACTCTTTCACCCCTTGAAATTCCATAATGGACTGGTCTAGTCTTTGATTAAGAAGAGCCTAAATGTGTCGTCAGGGGTGAACAAGTTAAAGAAACTGATTAAGGCAATAATGGAGATGTTATCAATATTTCCTTTCCTTGTAGGGTTGAACAAACAAATCCTACTCAAAGTGAGTTCGCCTTGCGTCAATTCAAATAGTGTGAATCACACATACAGTTAAAAACCTCTCTAACTCAAAGTCAACAGGTCCATGGTAACACTTTGAGTTATCCCAGTATATCGGTTAAATTTATGGGAATACCTGTGTAGTGAAAGTGTTAATGGCACCATCAAAACACTTAAAATAAACTTTTTTTCTTCTTTTGATGTATTCCGGTTTCGGCCCAATAAGTGCCATTCCTATAAATGCCCTTCCCCCTTTTAATACCTTAATTTCATTTACCGTAAATTAAATGCAGATTGAAAATATGAAAATTGTGTAGGTTTCTTTACTGATTTCTTTTGAAAATTGATTATAACTTATTTTGAGCAAATTCCTTTATGAAAGGCTAGTAACGAATTTTGGTTCTATAAGCGCCCCCTTATTTCTTTTGATTTTTATGGTTCCTAGGCGGTAATAGGGTCCAATACAGTCTTTGAGTTTGTATAATTATTCATCAAATTTATCAATACAGTCTTCATTGAAGATGTTTCCAGGTTGGGTAAATACCTCAATTCTGAGCACTTCATTCTGGACTTGCTGCTGGAAGGCTAAGAACACTGGCACAGTCAGTTTCTTCTTTCCCTCCGTCCCAAAAAAGTAAGTGACCAATGCTGAGCTAACACCCTTCATTACATTACCAGTCACTGCGTGGTCGCGGTGCCGCATACCAATGCTTGTCTGGTTACGGATGATTTGATGAACCTAGATACAAAATGTGACATATCTGTGTAGTCCAGCTAGATATTGTGTACGACCAGGAAAAACAGTCTATCTCATCTTCTTGGAGTGTAATCTAATCTGAAGCCTTGGCTAGCGAGTCTTTTTTCAGCCCTCTGAGAGTGAGACAGGAAAATCTTACATGGGTCTGTTTAATTTTTGTTACAAAAACGTAGTGGGCCTTTAAGGCATATGAAAGGGACTCAAAACCGAGAGTCATTATCTAACTCTACACTTATTATCTACCTTGTGGAACTCTTCCACGTCCACATTGCCGTCTCCATCCAGATCGAACATACGGAAAGCAATTTGGAAATTCCTTGGTGGTGCTGTGACAATAAAAAGAAATACATTTGTAGAAATTAAAGGTACAACTAAAATTGAACTTGTACAAAATAACCAAATTGCTCAAGCTCCTGTAACTCAAACCATCGGATCAATGTCCAGTTAATAATGCTTTCCGCTATCAAATACAAAATGTATTAATGTATTTTACCTAAACTCTTTCAGTAAAATGACTATGCATGGTTTGGGCCCTTTTTTTGGCCCCTAAACACAATAATGTATGTCAAATTTTCAAAACTGTTTTTTAAATTGTTGTATTTGAAATATTTAGTACATGTACATACATCCCCAATTCTACTGTTGTGTAATGACAATGTTTTCTAATTTTTTCAGCTGTAGTTGTCGTGGTAATCAGCCAAATCTTTGTAAATTATAAAACTGTGGAAATTTTGAGTTTTTGGGTGTTTATCTAAGAAACCATAGAGCGCACCCTTAAACAAAATTGATATTTACTGAGAATATTATGCAATTCCAATATATCTTTAGGAGAAATATAAAGTTTGTTTGGCCAGGTATCTCAATTGGTAGAGCATTCTGGCAAGTGTCCTAGGTTTGAATCCCTGTCTATCCATGCATTGTTTGTTCCTACTACCCAATACTTACTTGACAGCACTGTGAGGAGGAAGATGTAGTCGGAGAAAGAAATCAGGCCACTCTCCCCAAGCTGATAAAAGATACTATCCTCTCCCATCTTCCACTCGGCCTTGTTGTGCTGTATTTGTCAAACAGGTAAGAGAATTAAAGTATATCTATCTTCAGGATGGGACAATGTGGTAAAAAGTTAATAAAGCAATCAACATTTATGAATCTTCAAGGAATTTCTTATGTTGATTCTCGACCTTATTTATTGGTCTTCAAATGACAGTACAGAAAAATTTCATTTTGTTTGATGCAACTGATGAAAATTTTTTTTAACATCATTATTTAATTATTCTTATCAATACTCTTTCACATCACTAAAGCCATTTATGAGAGTATGGCGACAAAGACTTGCAGATTTTTGAACACTGAATTAATTTAACAAAAACACCAATAACACACAAGGTGAATCACACACAGTCTTTTTGTCATCCCAAAACAAGTGATGTCACGGACGTTAAACGGGGACGAGGGAGAACGGTTTCCACAAAAACGTTGTTAGATTTTGTATCATGGTAAATTAATGCAAAATTTTTTTCAATTCATTAAATCACCATTTCAAAAATGAAAATGAGCAATAGGAACAATTAATTGAAATCAACATTGGAAAAAAAAATAAAAAACACACCATTGTTCAGCAATGATAGTCATTCGATTGGCTAAATCGTTCACCCCTAAAAATTCATAATAAACTGTGCCAGTCTTTGAATTAAAAGTGTTCAAATGTGTTGACAGGAGTGAATGAGTAAAATATGGTATAAATTGTATGAGAAAACAAATTTACTCCATTGAGTTGTAATGTTGTTGTTTGGAGAGGATTAACACATGTCAAATGTGGTGGAGATTGACAGCTGTCGTACACATTGATACTGCTTATCAGAAGACTATAGCAGCAAACTTCACCATGTCACATAACTACATGTACCAGGTGTTTGTTTAGTTTTACGTCCTATTAACAGCCAGGGTCATGTAAGGATGTGCCAGGTTTGTTGGTGGAGGAAAGCCGGAGTACCCGGAGAAAACCACCGGCCAGCAGTCAGTACCTGGCAACTCCCCACACATGGGATTTGAACCTACATCCAGAGGTGGAGGGCTTTTGGTAATATGTCGGAACATCTTAACCACTCAGCCACCGCGGTCCTAAGGTGGTACCAGGTAAGACAAACATAAAAACGTCAACTCAATTTTAGAAGACATGATTGTTGACTCTCAATAAAAAATGATCAAACCACAAGTTGTTTTTTGTAGCTTAGCTTTCTGAACTCTTGAGCAAGAGAGTGGCTGGTTAGTATACGGCAAGCCTAATGCTGTCCAGCCACAAATACCGGTACATGCACTTGTATGTCTACTGAACAGGCTAAAATAAGGTTCAACCTGTCACATATTTGATGTTTTGAGGAGTTCTTAACTGTCAGTAATGTTCTTTGGTGTCACAAGAGAAAGTTGTCCAAGATTTAGTATCATTCAGTATCACAGGATTGAGGTATGCATGAACAGGGTTTAAGGACGAGGACCAGAAAATGATTTTCATGAGTACTTCAAAGGCAACTTAAGGAAAGCTACATATATGTATATGGATAAGTTTTACACTTGTGAACAAGGAAACGAAAGGGTTCACAGTAAAGAAGAAACAAATCATGTAATGTATCACAAAAAGTGCTGCTGTTCTGTTTTTCAGAGGTAACAAATTGGTATTTTCATATATGTCGTTTTGTATAATAGTGTTCTTTTGCATTCATAAATGCAAAAAAAACCCACTCTGTTATGCAAAATTCAAAGTACTGTATGTACTACATGTAACTCTATTCTCTCATGGTTTTCCCACAAACGTTGCCAAATATCTTAATTATGAGTAGGTTTAAGCCAAAAACACAAAATGAAAAAATTCAAGCTTAATCTTATTAGAGAAATGGCTGAACCTTTCTTTTAAATAATTTTTTAAGAGATTAAGGAAATTCATCTTGATATCTCTAAACACAAAGATGAAACTACATATGGTAGTTGATTACATCCAAATAGCGTAGATTATCTGCTGTTTCAGTACTAAACTATTTAAAATTAGGTTAGTGAAATTTCTACATTGGTGTACATTTGTCTATAGAACAGAGGTGAGAAGATCTGTATGTCTATCTACAAAGTGTGATGATGAGAGGAAACTTGACATACTCATTACGGGAACAAAATTTTATCTATGTAAAACAACCAAGATACTAGCTGGTACTGAACTGTTTGTAAAACAGTTTGAAATGGCATTACACTTATGAATAAGAAAAAATATCAAAAAAATGTGCGATCATGCAATAATTAAAACGTGGGAATGACAGACATTGATTAATTTCCGAACAATTTGCTATTTTTGGAAACATTTCAGCTAAGCATTGCCAAGATAGTGTTAAAGGATAACAAATTTACTTTCATCAAATGAATCCTACTCTTTTAAGTTTATTTACTGTTTACTGATGGAAATCTGTCATTCCCAGAATAAGAATATGTAGTAAAAAGTGCTATCTACAAAGCAGCATGGGAGAATGATGATAAAAATATACTCCCTTCACAACCCAGTGTAGTAATGGGTTGAAGCAACAACAACAATGATATAGAGATAGAGAAGTAATCAACAGATAGATTGGTCAGGGCAAAAAAACTTGGGTTTGAAAATTATGTTTGTTGGGTCAACTGGTAAGATTTTTCAGACAAAAAACGCACTCCTTCTCTATACAGGATTGGGTTTAGGATAAGGGATTAAGTTCAATTTGTCCAATTAACAGTCAAGGTCATTCAAGGACATGCCAGGTTTAGGTGGAGCAAAGCCAGGAAATAACCACTGATCTGTGGTCAGTACATGGGTCAAGTTTCACATACAAATATTCCTAATGGAAATGTTATCATTTGAAGAGTTTTTTTTTTTTTTTTTTAAGTTTTTTTTTTTTAACTTATTGAATGCTTGTTAAACTGGGGCTTTAAAACTTTCTAACCTCAACTAGTTTTGAACTAGTAGTCAATAGGTGTAAGGCTAATATGTTATGTTGGACCACCTGGCCATCGTGGCATGTTTTAATACACAGTCTATTACGTATACACTTGGCCACAGTAGCATGTTACTGATACATAGTCTATTGGTCAGGTCAAAATTTTAACAAGCCACAACAGGTTTTTCAATACATGTATGTTCTATTACAGTTGTCAGGACAAAAAGCATGTCAAAGAATACGGTTCAATGTCTTGTTTCTTACATGTCCAGATTTAAATTGCCTAAAGTAAGTGTGTTTCTGTACAACAGCATGGTGACTCATATCAGTTATTAGCAATGACATACATATACTTAAAATGTATACATATGCATACACATACATGTCATCATTGTGTAGCACGATATTTTTAAAGAAAAAAATGTGATTTTCACTTGTAAAGAGTATTAAAGAACATATTTTTATATATAATTTACTATTTTCTTCTGATTTCAGGATCCATATCCACAAGTGTTTGTACAGTTCTACTACGGTACATAATTGCAAAAATAGTAAATATAATGTATGTTTCAGCTAGATTATATGTTCAAAACTTCTAATATCTATGAACATCACTGTTTTCTACCTCAATACATCACTCCCCCCCAACCCCCCCCCCCTCCAAAAAAACAAAAGAACTTCTTTCACATTAAAATTTGTTTCCCCACCAGCAGGTAAATTTATTTCCATTTATTGTGTTACTAGCTTAACTTGCCATTGATCTACTTATTTAATTACGGTATTTATTAAAAAAAAAATATATATATATATTAAAATGCAATATCATATCACTATACATGTAATGTAGGCTGAAGGCCTTAAATATGTAAGTACTGAATCAGATTGATTGATGTATGTAAATAATATCATTCTGGTAAAAAAAAGCACATAAGAAAAACCTTGTCTGTGCCATAAACAATATACTCAAAAGTCACTTTAAGCTGTAAGATGATAATTAATTTAATATATATATGTGTGTATTAAATACAATAAATTCTGATTAAAAACACATGAACAACAATAGGTAACATTTCAAGAACATTGAGTAATAAATAGGATAATATAAATAGAATATCAAAACCAACTTAAATGTGAGAATGACAAATTATTGCATCAACGGGGTTAGCCAAATGACCACTCTGATTTTAGTATTGATCACTAACTCGGTGTCAACAACTCACCTTTGACCCCTGAATAAAATTAACAAAACACAACATGTCAGTTTCCTATTCGTTTCCACGGAAAAACATTTTAAGAAATTCTTGTTTAGCACCGTGTGTTAAAATGAACATGAAACACAATAGAACATTACCTTTGTTTCCGGGAAGGTGGGAGAGAGAGAGGGGGAGGGGGGTGTATTAAATAAATATTAAATACGTATGTATCAATAATTGGGCAGTAAAAATTAAAATCCCACAAATATTTGGTATACAGATTGTTTATCTTTGTTCCGTTCATTTGTACAACATTGAAATATCTAGTATACAAATTGAATATCTTTGTTCAGTTTATTTGTACAACATTCAATGATATTATTAGATCCATATATTTATCCATGCTTTTTTGTAAACTTGGTGGGTGG
Organism: Argopecten irradians; assembly: GCF_041381155.1. Taxonomy (NCBI): domain Eukaryota; kingdom Metazoa; phylum Mollusca; class Bivalvia; order Pectinida; family Pectinidae; genus Argopecten; species Argopecten irradians. The sequence continues at coordinate 31,522,229 of NC_091138.1, read as the reverse complement.
AACATATATGTAGTAATATCAGCTTTTGAGGAAATAAAACACACAAAAATGTCATCAAGATACTCAGTACATACATAGCTACATTAGTTAAAATAGGAATTAATTGAGGGAAAATTTCAACATGATTCTTGCTATCCCTAGTTCAAATAACGTTACCCGATAACCCAATTTCTCCATATTCTTATTAAACTGTGTTGTCTGAAACAAAATGTCACTGCAGATGTTTTTATAAAGTGATGCAAAAATCTAAATAGTGAAATGACACTATAAAATTGACTGTAAAATCTATTTAAAATCTATTTAAATGATAGGCAAACCTAAATCTAATAATAACTCAAGTTTGGCACTGCTTCCTATCTACAGCTGATAATGCTAAAGTCTCAAAGAAAAACAAATTATGTATAAATATATACACAAAGATACAAATACAGCAAGAAAAAATATTACTCTGATATTTGTTTACATTTGAAGTTAAAAATAATAATAATTTTTTGTAATAAAAATGCAAACAAATATAAATAAGGAGAAAAGCGATATAAGTTAGTATAAATATACTGTAGGTTTTAAGAAGAATCATTTGATTAGTAATTTATAGGCTACAGTCACCAATCGCCACTTACCAAGCTGTGTACATCGTCCTTCTACAGGCAGGGGTGGTAGATAGAGAGTAAATATCAAGGTCAGTAAGTACACACAAGCCTACAGCCTGCTCATCCTCGTTATTCTAGGGGTTACTATCAGTGTTGTGACATCCACCCATGAACTAGATCATAGACTGAAGGTTCTGTGTGTGCGACAATAGATGAAACAGGTAGTTTGGTCCTTTGATGTACAACAACGAAAGAATCGAATAGCGGTACAGCTTTGAACTTGGGCATCACTCTCTGAAATCTTCAAAGGAAGTCTATGTAGGTCTGTAATTGGTCAGTTTTTTCCTGCAGAAATGCCTGCAGTTTTGCTTAGACATACCTAGTCCAAGGATGGCTATAGTGACAGTGATAGTAACCCCCTGGAATATCGAGGATGCATCCTGCTATACTTCTACTCTACTGACTGGATTCTAGTTTCTACATTCTCTAGTTTTTCTAAGCTTGGATTTATTTTATTGAATGTCTAATATATGACTATCATAATTTAATAATAGCCTCCAAATGGAATGATTTGAAATATCTCATAATGTTGGACTGTTTGGGAAAACTGTTGTGGTGTTAATCTCCTTGTGATAGAGGTTAAGTAGCACTATTGTCTATCTGATAGCACAATCTTACCTCCCACATATTCTGCCTGGCTCATTGAAGTTACACTTCAATTAAGTTTTACCTCACTTAAGTTTGATCTCATTGTAGTTCTAGCTTACTTAAAAGTTGTCTCACTGAAGTTCAAGCTAATGAAGTTCAAGCTTAATGAAGTTCAAGCGCACTGAAATCCTAGCTCACAAACTTCTACCTCACTAAAGTTCAAGCTCAATGATGATATAATTCAATGAAATCCTAGCTCACCAACTCCTAGCTCAAGCTCACTAAAATCCTAGCTTGTTAACTGAAGTTTTGGCTCAGTAAAATTTTACAAGCTCTCTAACTTCTACCTAAGTGAAGAACTGGCAAACCAAATACCCTGAATGTATTGTTATCCATTCTTTAAGCCATAGTCAGGGGACATAAGTATAGATTTTCCTCACAACAGGCACACATTCAAGTAAACTGTATGTACATGTATTTATATTATAATTCATTAATAGAATTAATATTCATCTTGAAATAAGTTTATTATTCAAGTAGAAGCCTGGTTTATTCCTTGAAGTGATGATATTTTTAAAATCCGGATCATTCAAAGGCTTGAATTTCACGTCACAGTTGTTATACAGGTATTGGAAGTCTGCTACAAGTTCATAAAAGCAACCACCATTTGAAGAGAACCTAACAGCAACTTTCTAGGTTTAATCAACTTGTCATCATTGGCCAATGAACTACTCTTTCCTAACTCTTGAAATAAAAGATTTCAAAGTTTCTCTTTTATTACAAAACAATTTTGATCAATTTGAACTTATGTCTATGGATGTTTTGATTATCTCCTTTGATCTTACATGATGTGATAAGCTGTTTGAATGTAAGTGTTGTACAGGATTAGATTGTTTAGTAGCAGTATATAGTCTAGATTTAACACCACTGATATACACCTACCACACAACAATACAATAGTCTTTACTTGATGCTTTGAAAAACTTTTATAAACAAAAGAATAAAAAGAAAACAAAAATAGTGAAATTAAAACAAAATTTATGACATCAGAAAGTTTGAATGAAGACAATAGTTTTTGTATGATTTGTTTGATTTTGCAGTGAAAAAGTTTGTTTCTGACGTAAATGTATCAGAGTTGATGTGTTGGTACATCAGTGTGCTAACCGACAGTCACCACAGCCTATATATAGCAGCTCTCTATAACTCTAAGTCTGCTGGTACATACCTGGGGATCAAACTTCAGGAACTGATCCAGCCCCAAACCTGCCAAAAAGAACATATATATTCACAATATCTTATAATTACAAACCTTTGTTGAGGTTAATATAGTGTTATATCAACCTAATTGAATCAAGTTATACCGACAATTTAAATGTAAATCCTTTATCATTTTGAACTATCAATAAAGACAAGGTTTAAATTGATTGTCTCCAACATGCCTCTTGATTCATATTAATCGATTTTCAGAGACAACTGTCCTTTAAACACTTTTAAATTCATACACATTTTCAGCACAAAAACTGAGCAGAAGAACATGTGGTTTTTTTAAGATGGCATCCATTGAGGTCAAAAATCCAAACACTTGATCGAGACCATCTTAGGATTATTTCATTCAAGTTTCATAGAAATCATACAAGAACTTCAGAAGATTTTCAAAATGTGTTTTTAAGATGGCGGCCATTATTGGGCGCTACGCCAAATGTTAAGGTATTGTGGGATAATTACCTTCAGGTTGTTTCATTCCAGGTGTTATGGAGCGAACAAAGTCCTCAGGTGTCATAAATACCTCCCAGTCTCCATGTTCTTGGTGTACTTTCAGTGTGGCAAAATAGCGAAATATCTTATCTGGTGTCGAGTAAGCACGTATACGATTTTCATATTCTATAATCTGCAATACCAAATATACAGTATCATTTTCATTACTCTTTACATAGATGCAGTGAACTTACAAGAATTATACAGTAAAGCACATTTATAACGAACATTTGTAGTAATTTTCATTCCGCATAAATGTTACTATACCATGTTTGTATTATTTTTAATATGTGTATAACAAACTATGTTTATAACGAAGTGATGTCATTGGTCCCTAGAGGTTCGTTATAACTGACTTTTAATATACAATACTTTCTACATCCCTTTTTTCTGGGGTATCTATAATTTATGCTATTTTCTTTCTAAATTTCTGTCTATTCAAGAACATACCCAGTTTGATAGTTCATAAAACTTGTAATTCCAGACAAAAACCCACATAAGTTCACAAGCTTGCTTCCCAGTCATGGGTCATTTGGATGACAGATAGCAGAATATCAATCCACCTGAACTACTCATACTAAATGTCCAAGAAATTAATGGTTGTTGATAGAACACCACTCTGACTCATGCCAACATGCCCAGGAAATCTGTGTTTTAGTTCTTACTTATATTTACTTATCCTGATCTTTTAGATGCAATCATTGTTTATATCCTGATATTAATGCCTGATTTGTATTTTGGCCCTAAATGACCTTAGTTGTTGATGGGCCGTAAAACTCTAACAAACAAAAGCCAAGGAATTGGAGGCTTATTAAAGAATATTGGGAACCTTATTGCTTGGCCACCTTGATTCTTCATGAGTATAACAGCTTGGTCAATGCATATTTCAAATCTGATGAAAGAGCAAATGTGATTAACGATATTGTTATTCATTTTCACCAAAATTAATACTGTTATACAAATATAATATAAATGTGTCAATGTTTTGTTTGTTTTTTTTCACAACTGGAAAAAGACAACAAATATGTCTATAAAATAACTACCCTGCGGTCCCTGAAACCAATCTTTTTCTTCTTTTTCTTTTCTGTCTTTCACCTTCTTCCTCCTCATCTTCTTCCTTTGTTTCTACTACTTCCCCTGATTCCTGTTTTTCAACTTCTCCAGTGGAGGCGTAAACTGTGGTTTTTAGTGATGAAAATCTAGAACAATAAACAGGGTTCTCACTAAGTTTTTGAATAGATGGTTGAAAATTTATAATAGGTAGTTGAGGGCCACAAGCCTAAATGGGGCCAATACTTATTTCTGACAAAAATAGCCATTTGTAAACAAGGAAATACACGTCTGTTTTTGCCGGCAACCAACTTTTAACGAGAACCCTGATAAAGAACGAAAATTTCAAAACACAACATCACTGTTGTATATGCATGCTTTCAGGATCATTTTATCTAAAACAACACATACCATATTTGACCCAATAAGCGCTCATGTCCCTAGAAGCACCCCTCCCGCTTTTGAGGCCTAAATTTCAATTGTCTGGGCATAACAAAATCACCAAAACTTTATAAGTTTGCAATAACTTTGTCTTATTAAGCACTTTTTCATTTCTTTTTCTCAATTTTCAAATGCCCTGGGTGCTTACTGGGTCGAATACTGTTAATCATTTGCATATTTGCACTATATTTAATACTTACGGACGAGATATAAGAATGAAGGAAGCAATTCCAACCAAAACTCCCAGGATCCGTCCCAATCTTTGGCTTGCAGTTTTCTCTGAGGGTGGGACTTGTCCAAACTCACTGTGAGCCGACGTTCCATCTTTTGAACACTTGATACATGTAGTTGCTATACCTCTTGAATGTAACATGTTTCTGAGTGATGTGCTTCTGCCACAGCGCCCCAGTATCATTCTGTTTTGAGAATAAACTATTTGATGCCATCGTTTGCTGGAAAAATATCTACGTGTAGTACTTGCTTTGGATGAATGATGAGAAAGTGGCCCTCGCAATGCTTTCACACAATATCTTAGCACTTCAGACCTCATCATCTTGATTTGTTTGCTTTAGCTATAAAGTTGTTTTAAGGCATAGCTTGTTCTGAAAATAGATATATAGAAAACATAACATCAATCTACCAAATTTGATTGAGATTTTTTTATTTTGCATTTCTGCAATGGTTCTGGATTGGGATTGATCATTTGTGACCAATCTCAATCTGATTGAAATACAGATACTTAGTCTCCAGTGACTTTTTTAGGTACATTTTGGGCAAAATAAAGGCTGCTTCCTCTAGAGAAATTTTGCTGTATGTTCACAATTGTTTGGTAAATATTTTCCCAAATAGAGAAAAATTCTCTAAAATGTTATGTTGAAAGATTTGGTTTTGAAGAAGCACAGTACAAAGAGATACCCAAATTAACAGTTACATGTTAAAGAAAGATAAGGTACAGGCCCTTGAAATTATTGAGTAAGAAAATCACTGGTTTCACTCTGTTCAATAGAGTATCTGACAGCATCCCACTCTGGTGACCTTTATACTTCATGTACTTGATTTCAAATACCGGGCAGTATATGATCTCCATCTGACATAATCTACTAGAAACATTATATCATGCATATCGTGTAGCTATACTGTGCTCTGTGTGCAAAATCATTACTAAATAGATTCTGACAGCTCTAGACACCATTTTGTGTCGTCTAGGCATATTGAAGTAGCAATTTGATTGACCAATGTCATCCGAACGTAACCTCAAATGGGATGTTCTCAGATCCTCTAACAAACGGAGGGAGACTAAGGATCTGTATCAAGAAGATTGTGACCAAGTCCTGTCTCAAGCATTGGTGGTTACATGATAGCAGGGGGTTGTGTATAGCGAGTCTTCTCTTCAGGTGAAGACCAAATGGGAGGGGAGTCAGTGTGCTGTACCCCTTCTGGATTAGGTTGATCGCCAGCAACCAGGTAGATCAATTAGTAGACCACTCTGGCTTGTGTTCAGAAGGTCCTGGTTTGAATCCCAACTGCCCCGAACAAAACTTTAAAGTTGCTAAATAATTACTGGTGATTTTTTTCTCTGTTCCCTAAATCTCAATATTTAGATATGAAAATAATGGAAATGTTAAAAAAATCTGTAATACGACGTCGAACTAAAATGCTATTAAACACATTATGTATGTTATAAAACCAGAAAGGCTATTGCTGCATGGGCTTTTGAGTACAATTTACTGTTCTACAGTATCGCTGCTGGCTCAGTAACTAAAAAAAGGTACTTAAGGTTCATGGAATAGCTTTAACCAGTGATATTTTGCAAGCCTAAAACGCATTACTATTTTTTTCCTGAAGAGTCTTCTTGTTATGTTCAGAGTACCTTATGGTGTCAATAAAAACATTTGTATCAATTGAGATGGCTTCTTATATGCGATATTTTCGATCCGCCATTAATAGCAGCCATTTGCATTTACTACACTAGGCTCCTGCGCTATTTGCTGGTCCGATTTTGCCAAACAAACTGTTGGAGTACCTGGCATATTCACAACTGAACACGATAGCATGTTTATTTGGTGCCATCAATGCAATTCACACGAGTTCTATGTCTTCTCCAGAAATATACATTTTTCTCTTATTTTACTGAAATTTACAAGCAGCTTCACAAATTACTTATCAACAGTAAGACTGACAGTTAGCCAGGGTATATTACCAACAATTAATGAAATTAGTTCTGTTCAATTGCAGCACAGTAATGCGTTTTAGGCACAGGGCCTCGTTACTATTGATGATATATATAAGATAGGTCACGTCTATTTACATAATGTATGTAAATAGACGTGACCTATCTTATATATATCATCAATAGTAACGAGGCCCTGTGTTTTAGGCTGGCAAAATATCACTGTTTAAAGCCATTACATGAACCTTATATCAATGAAAAAAAGATGTTTGAACTCTATTTCTGAATATTTCTGTAAACAAAATTTATTTCTGAGGTGTTGCATTTTAGACCCTCCATGTGCCTTAATTTCTTCATCCGCATATATGCTAGTATGAAAACATTGCATTGAACGAGGAACAGAGGTGTTCTTGTCAGAAATGGAAGCCTGCTGGGACTGCGAAGGAGTTCAAAGACATGAAACCCGAATGCTGTACCAAGATTTCAGAAAGAGGCGGGGCTAAATATATCTCCTGTGTGTATATATATTCTTAAATGTGCTATTATTGCTAATCTACGTGTAATTATTAGAAGATTTCTGGAAAATGTAATACCTTCTCAAACCTGTCAAGTTTTGTTTACTTCAGGAACTCGCCTTCCTGTCAAACATTTTAGCGACTAATTCGAAGTCTCGTAAAAGTCACAGACTTTTCGAGATTTAGTCACGTGACCTTCTCTTCCAATTATGCTGAACGAGCTATTTCCCGCCATTATAATTTGGCGCCAGCTAGGGTCATTTCACAACACGGAGGGAGCAGGAGGACACAGGATAAAGTGGAAGTTCTAATCCGTGACATCGCTTGTAACACTGAAGCTTATTCGCGATAATAATTATTCGAAGTTTGTGACTATTTGTTTTTAAAGTTTACATACTAAATTTGATTTTCAAAATGTTTGAGGCAAGACTTGCTCAGGGCTCTCTTTGGAAGAAAATTATTGACGCCATAAAAGACTTACTCACAGAAGCAATATGGGACTGCAACAGTACAGGAATAGCATTACAAGCTATGGACAGTTCTCATGTCAGTCTTGTGTCACTCAACCTTCGTTCAGATGGCTTCGAAACGTATCGATGCGACAGAAACTTGTCCATGGGTATGAACCTTGCGAGGTAAGTAAAATGTAAACAATGAGCATAGTTGTCATGACCCGCTACATTCTTGTATTGTTCTATTATCGAATATTTGGTGAATTATGTCTAGCTTAAACAGCAGCTTTGTTTGTTTTGTGTATCTGTATCTAGTATTGTATAGGTTCAGACACATTACATCGCCAATATCGAATTGCAACTTTCGCTTTGTCAGATTGGATTTCCCGCGCAATGTTCAAGGTAATTGTTGTCCGTTGTGAAGACAAATCTCATCAAATCCAGTTCCACTTAATAATGCCTAATGGTTGTTTTGAAATTGCATATTAAGTCGTGAATTTATTATTCCATTAACACATGAAATTATTATACAATAATATGCAATTTGTTTACTTTGTTTTGTTTGTTTCTTTAACATACCTTGACAGTTTCTTCTTTATTCCAGTATGTCAAAAATCCTTAAGTGCTCGGGGAATGACGATGTAATCACCGTTAAAGCAGAGGACAATCCCGATACTGCAATGTTTGTCTTTGAGTCGGCAAGTGAGTATAAGTTATACAGCGTTTTTGGTGGTTTAGACAAATTAGCCTAATTAGAGATTATTACCAACAGCATTTCATCATTGGTTTTCCAGTAAGGATACGAAGTGTGGCATATCTGGCTAATGATATGAATCAACGTTTTATTTTAGCAGTGATGTATCAAATTGATCACCAAAAAATGGATACATCAAGAAGATAGGTTGTGTTGATTTTAAAATATAACCACCAGATATTAATATCATTGTCTTTCCTTCACCTAAACGTCATGTCATGTCCTTGCACGACGGGGTCTTGAACAAAACGTAAAGCCAAAAACAAGCAAAATTAAAAGCCTTACTCTCTTAAAAATAATTATCCAATCGATTGACTAGTAAAGGGTTTAAATTATTGGTACAGCAATCTAGTGTCCTATTAATTCTAGTTATAAAATCTTTATCAGATGTCTGAAATGTTCAATTTGGAATTTGTTTTCAGATAATGAAAAGGTATCAGATTATGCCCTTAAGTTACTTCATTTGGATGCAGAACAATTGGGTATACCTGTAAGTATTTTGAAAGATTCTTGAATCTACAGAACACGTTTAAATTGCATGAATGCTGTAACAATATTTCAATAATCATTAATGAAAGGGAGACAACTCACTAACTTTGTACTAGAATTTTTGTGCAAAAGAAACTTCACGACCATTCTTAATCACTCATTCAGGGGTTTGATTATCTTAGGAGACACGATAAAATTGCAATTTCAGGGAGTACTTTTCTTTACCATCTGTATGTTATCTAATGTAATTTAGCCCAAATCAGGCGGCACCACAGCCAGGTTCAACAGGCAAAAAGGACTGGGTACTACTTGATATTGAAACCCCTGCTCATTAAGACTTCAAATTACTATTTTATAATAGACTTGCCGGCCTGTTTTATTTTCCTTCGAAATGAAAAAAATAATGTCTTGCTGTGAATTTAACATAAGATTTGTAAACCTTTTCCTTTTGAACAGGATACAGAATACAGCTGTGTTGTGAAGCTTCCTTCAGCCGAATTTCAAAGAATATGCAGAGATTTGAGTCAAATCGGAGAATCAATTATTATTTGTTGTACAAAAGAAGGCGTCAAATTCTCTGCAAGTGGAGATCTAGGCACAGGTATGATTTTAAGGTCCTATTTCAGACAAAATTAGTTTTGAATTTTATTGACATGAAAAAGTGCCCTGGTTTATATAGCAATTAAAGCTAAATCATATGTTCAATAAGATTGTTGAAGGAGGAAGGGCAACAACTTTATGATACCAATATTGATTTTAATATCATCTTGATTGCAATTCTTCCTTTAACAGGTAACGTGAAATTGGCACAGAACTCCAGTGCAGACAAAGATGAGGATAATGTAACAATAGAGATGAACCAAGCTGTTACGTTGACGTTTGCTCTGCGTTACCTAAACTTCTTTACAAAAGCCACTGCACTGTCACCACAAGTGACGTTGTCAATGTCACAAGATGTACCCTTAGGTATGCTTTTCTACATGTTGGTCTACGGGAAAGTTTTTGGAGTAGGATTGCATTGCATTCTTTTGGTTTTCCAATTATTTATTTGACATAAGGTCTTAGAACTTCCCTGTATACCTTGTATGTGGGTCCATCCTAGAGAGATGAAGTGTAACATACTTGAGAATCAATACTTTTGTAAAAGTGTGATAAAAATTGAGACACATGCATGGGGACTTCATTCATCAAATTAGCTTGTTTTAAAGTTTGATTACCTCATTATTGTACGTATTAATGATCCAGTAATCATTTAAATTAGATAGGAACTCTGTTATTCAAAACACTGACATTTGTTTTGTTTTTTTCAGTGGTGGAGTACAAAATAGCAGATATGGGCTACCTCCGATTTTATCTTGCTCCAAAGATAGAGGACCAGGATGAATGAAAGTGATCAATAGCTGTTGTTACACTTACTCATGCATGGACATTGGACATTACAGGAACTGTGATTAATGGAGGAGGGGGGGGATTTTCTCTGACAGAATTTAAACTCTGTATTTATAGTGAAAAAATATGAACAAAAATAAGACTTGTGAAAGTGCTTAACTTTTCACTGCAGAGTTTGAATCTTACCGTCTTATCATTGAAGTGGAAATTTATGGAAAACGAAGCCCAAGAATTGTTTTTGTTGAAATATTGTCTAGTTTTGACCAATTATCTTGGTATTCATCATTGCCAGTTTTCACAATTTGTACTTGTGTTTATCAACAGATAAACCAATTAATAAATATTGATATATGTAATGTATAAAAATGTTCTTGTTTATTTTCTCATTTACCAGGGGGAAAATGGCGCCGATAATTGATGAAACTGGAGTCGTCAAAGTGGTTTTGATGTGTGAACACAATATCATATCACAGCCAGCTTTGATGAGCTCTGGTACCCATCGCATCTACGAAATCTACGAAAGTTTCAGCAGGGATGCTCAATGTCTACTAACAACTCACAAATTTCTTAACAAAAACCATTGATTTACGGTTGTTGGCCTTTATGGACAAGTTTTGTACATATATTTATTAAAAGTTTACAATGAACTAAAAATATTTGCAAAATTTAGTGCCAAGGTACTGTGAAATCCTTTATTTTCGTTGGGCTCAATTTTTGTGGATTCTAAAATTTTACAATTTCGTTGGCACTTAAATTCGTGGAGAAGACCTTACATATTACCGTTAAAATACATAGTCGACACTGTCACCTGTATTGTTTGATCTCTCAAGCGGAACTAAGCTCTACCACACAACACAGTTACAATCACAATCTAGAGTCGGTACTCAGCCAGTGTTTTCACAGATGTGTTCCAACAAACAATTATCGTGTCACATTGATAGTCATGATATACTCAATCAATTATTTGTTGGTACATGTTGATGAAGTCTTTGTTGGTATATGTTGATGAAGTCTATGAAATTCTGAACACTATCTTTGTTTCAACAATATTTTCCAACTTTTAATTTGTCGTGTTTGTCCCCGACATGGACCTTATTTAGTGAGGAAATAATCATCCTACAATGTATGAACGCATAAACTTACATGACATTGGTATAGATATATATATATTTTTTCGTGGGGATGTAAATTAGTTGATTTTGGTCAAAAAACGAAATCCACGAAAATTAATGATTTCACAGCAATCGGAGATCTCTTGGTTGGAAAATCAGCGTTAGAAACACGACTTCATGCTACCAGACTGTGAAATGTACTAATTCTAGCAAACCGGAAACGGATTAGTTATAGCCTAAATTACTTCCGTGTTTATTGATCATTCTGTGTTATTAAAAAAAAATTAATGTGAAGTTAGTCAGAAGTTTTATTACAGGCTTACTTTTCTGAACCACAGCCAGGTACCGCCTAATGTAGTGAAATCATAGCAAATCATTCAAGGATTTAAGCCAGGCATCTGTGGACCAAGAGGCAGCCATTGAATTGGATAAATGATTCTATGTACGTCTGTAGGCTTCTCTTGTGCTTTAGTGGGACAGGGGAAATAGATGTAAATCCTTTATATGTGTTCTTTTTCAATGGATTTAATTGTAACTATTACATATATATTGGTAAGAAATATCCTTTTTTGATTAGGTACATAGTTTCTATAAATCATGGCTTTGATCCCCTTGGGGCCCCAATATGCCTAAACGTTTAGTTTGTATAAATCTTTGTTCCGAGACTTGTACATAAAAGGAAATCAAAAGCAAAACTATATTCGGAACAGTCTTACAGAACTTCACATCACAAGCTCCAATATGAGAAGGCCATATTTACATTATGCACAAACCACACCAACTCTCTGCTTTTGTATATTTCCCTATGACCCTAGTTGTACATTTGGTTCCCCTGAAATTTCATGCATGAGTTCCTAGCTTTCTACGAATTGCATATTGTGAATGATAAAGAAACAACATGACCAATAAGCAGCCATTTAGGATTTTACAGCCGACAGCAATACCTTGAATGGTTTTGGTTGGTAAAAACATTAGTGGACTGTCGTTATTGCCTGGCACGCTGTCGCTACACTCGATAACTTGGCCACAGTGTGAGTGATGTTATCACGATGGTTGCGCAGCTACGTCAAATAAGTAACATTAATAGAAAAAACCAAAGAGATTTTAATGGTGTGCGTGCATAGTCCCGCATACACCGGTTACATACAGTGGCCATATTGAATTTGACTGTTAAGGGTGTTGCTGCTATATAAAGACTTTGTGTAGTTTTCTGATGCGCATTACATATTTTCAAAGGAAAATGGCAGAAAAGTAGAGACAAGATTACCGGGATTGCTATGACTGTCCCCTTATGAAATCCTCCTAGTATTTGATGAATAGCAGAAACAAACTTAAACTGTCAAAATCCAAGATGGCAGCTGGTTGATAAACCTGTCACAAATTTCAATATGCACAACTAGGCCCTAGGGAAACCCTATGACGGATCTCTTAAGCACTTTTGAAGAAATAGTGGAAAGAATTGTTAAAGGACGGACCACAGACGAAATGAGATTTGAATCAATCGCAGGCTGACAGAGCGACATTCAGCTTGAAAACCATACAGTTCAGTTATTTGATTCTTTTGAGGTATATAAAAAAAACTACCAGTGTCATTTTTTGTCCTCAATTTTCCTATGGCAATCCAGTGATAGAAACCCTTATAATATGTAATGTTCTTGCTAATATTTATGTTTTAAATATGGATCTATTGTATAGTAACCTAGTTTGTAATTGGCACTTGTAGTTATTGCAGGGTATGAAACATGACATCAATGATCACTTTGTTAAAATATCGAGCCAGCAATGGAACCATTTGTCCAAACTGTTAAAAAATAGTTTTTCAAATGAATATGCAGTGCCAAAATATAGACTAGAGACTTCAGATAGAAGATCATTTGCCTTGTACACAATATAATGAATACCGGTTGATGGATCTCCCAGCATCACCAGACTTGCAGTTTAACTTAGTTATCCATCAATCTGTGATATATTGAAAAAAGGTTACTAAGTTGATAAAATTACTACTCTCTAAGTTTCGGTTTAAAAGGTGGCCAGGCTACTAAAATTATGTAATACCGGGGTTTTGAGACCTGAAAGCAATGTGTGTAAAGTACAATTTACCGCCGGTTAGTCCCAGCTTCTGGCAATTACAACAGCACGAAAATCCCGTCAAATGTTGACACCATAATCACTGGATGGTAGGACTAATCAATCTCGAAATCCCAATATTAGAGGAGAAGCTAAATTACGTAACAGCGACCTTCTCTTCTCTTTGTCCTGCTGCGAATTTTCTACATTGCCTTGTTTCAATATAATATATGGTATGTTGCTAATATACAAAGGTTTGGTACCATAATAACCCTTAACCCAAATTTTTCAAGAGCAATTCACATCCTTGATACTCCAGGGGTTACTTTCATTGTTATATCCACTTAATGGACTATCTCATAGTAAGACTGAAGGCTGTTCAGAAGAAAAAAAAAATTTCAATCTCAGATTACAGACAACGCCTGACTTGAAAGCATTAAACAAAATCAACCACAATGTACTATTATTCGATTTCTTTGATATCCATCACAGGACCAAATTAACTCTTCATTGTTTTCACAGATAGAGCCTTCAGTTTCGCTGACATAGTCAGGGGTAGATATTATGACAGTTATAGTAACCCCTGGAGTATTAAGGATGATCAATGCATCATGCAGCAATTTGATTGTTAGTGTAGTCAATAACTGCAGAGAATAATGCTATAGTAATGGTAAATGTACAATACATCAAATAATTTTATTCAATTTGAAATTAATCGGAATCTTCACTATAATGTTCATCCATTTGCATGTCTTGGTCTTCCAAATCGTCTCCACAATCATCTTCACCTTCTTTTAAATCCTGAACTGCTATTTTTCTTAATTTTATATTTTGCAGGTATTTGATTTCTCCATTCCACTGTTTAAAATATTCAAAGTTTTTTGCATTAACAAGGTCTGGTAGTTCTAAACCATTTGATGCAAATTCCTCTTTCTCCTTAGCCAATGTCAATGATATTGCTGCCTCCCTAGAGGCATGTTGTCTCCCTTGTCGGTTACCAATGTTCTGTATAATGTCTATCTGATCAAGTTCATCTTCAAATCTTGACAAATATTTCTTGCAAAGACTGGCTAGTTCACATTTCTTCAAGCATTTCTTTTCCACATCAACATTTTGCTGGAACCACACCAATCTGTCTGCTAACAATTCTGTTCTTTGTGTGTTTAAATTCTTTGCTCCAAGTCGTTGGTCTCTGGAAGCCTTCCTTGTCAGCTGTTGAGCTTTCCTACTGTTGGGATGAATAGGCTTTTTATCCTGACCAACTTTTGCTTTCGGGGCTTTAGGCATTTTGTTAAAATTCCTGTTTAAAGAAGAAAGAAAAATGAAATATAGATCTATAACGTAAATTTTGTATTGCACCAATGTTCTTTATGACTTTTCTAATTACGGATTATCTTCTTTACAACTAGACAATGAAAAGTGGGTTTCACTTATTCCATTATACAAGAGATCCCAGAAGGAACTTGGCACCCACCAAAGAATGATCTATGTCTGACAAAGGAAAGAGAGATCTTTTCTCTGCTTTTCAAACTTTTACGAAATATTACTACATACGAAATTTGAAAAAGATCCTTGGAGTACTTTCTGAGAAATATATCAGTAACAAACTTCAATTATCAACAAGAGGCCCAAGGGCCTTAACGGTCATCTGACTACCTTGGCAATAGCTGTATAGGAAATTAATTAGATATGGTGTCATGGTTAAAAAATAAAAATACTTGGTCATGACCATGTAAGGATCATTTAATGCAAGTTTCAGTCAAACTGCATGGGTAGAACTTCAATAAAGTTCAAAATGTGTTTTCAAGATGGCGGCTTTGGTGGTCATCTTGGTTTTCGGGTCAACCCGACAAATAACAACACTTTGTTGGGACAATGTCAGTATCCTTAAAATTATTCAGACAAGTTCCAGCAAAATCCCACTGGTAGAACTTGAGAATAAGTTCAAACTATATTTTCAAGATGGCGGGAGTGGTGTCCATCTTGGATTTCAGATCAACATAAGATATAAAAACAGTTGGTCACGACCATGACAGGGATCATTTCATGCAAGTATCAGCTAAATCACACTGGCAGAATTTGAGAAGTTCAAAATTCAAGATTTTATAATATTTGACCCCCCCCTGACCTTGATAGTTGGTCAAGGTCATTCATTTCAATAACTTTGGTAACCCTTCATCCCAGCATGGCACAGGCCAAATATGAGTACCCTGGACCTTTTGGTTAGTTAGAAGAAGTCATTCAAAGATTTTAGCCTATTTGACCCCTGTGACTTTGAAAGTAGGTCATTACTTTTCACAACTTTGGTAGCCCTTCATCCCAGCATGCTACAGGCCAAATATGAGTACTCTGGGCCTTATGGTTATTGAGAAGAAGTCTTTCAAAGATTTTAGCCTATTTGACCCCTGTGACCTAGAAAGTAGGTACCTAGATTAGGTCAGATGACCTAAAAAACAAGATAGCTACCTGTTGGCCATCTTTTTGACCGATCAGTCCAAATATGCAATATGCACAACCAGGGACCTAGGGGAACCTGCACATGGAATTTGAGACAGATCCCCTTCAGTACTTTCTGAGAAATAGTGGTAACAAGCTTCAACTATCAACATCCTAGATGGTGGCCTGTCAGCCATCTTGTTCTCCGTTCGGTCTAAAAATGCAATATGCACAACTAGGGCCCGAGGGGAACACATGTGAAACTTAAGAAGAATCCCTTCAGCACTTTCTGAGAAATAGCGGTAACAAACTTTTACAATCAAAATCCCAGGCAGCCATTTTTGACCGATTGGTCCCAAAATGCAGTATGAATAACCAGGGACCTAGGGGAACCTACATGTGAAATGCGAGAGAGATCCCTTCCATAGTTTCTGAGAAATAGCATTAACAAACTTTAACTATCAAAATCCAAGATGGCTGCCTGGTGGCCATTTTGATTGATTGATCCCAAAATGCAATATGCACAACTAGGGCCCTAGGGAAACCTACATATGAAATTTGAGAAAGATTCCTTAAGTACCGGTACTTTCTGAGAAATAGCGGTAACAAGAATTGTTAACGGAAGGAAGGACGGACCACGGACGAAAAGCGATTTGAATAGCCCACCATCTGATGATGGTGGGCTAAAAATATATACACTTGATTTGAATAGCCCACCATCTGATGATGGTGGGCTAAAAATATATACACTTGCATTGTTAGAGCATTTGGCTAGTGTTCAAAGGTCATGAGTTAGAAATCACGGTCTGGCTGCTTACCTACATTTTCTCCTCTTATATTACTACTACTGTATGTAAAAATTGAATGCTAGTTGTTTACATCACATGGTACTACTTATTAAGTCTGTTATTATGTGTTATTATGGCAATAGTGCATTTTAGCAAAATGATTATGGGTGGTGTGTTGGTGGTGTGATATTAGCTGTTGAACACTGAAGTGAAAGGTCTGTATATAAATTTCTTTCGATATGTACTGTATAAATCGAATCACATATATTTGACAGGGGTAAGCTTAACAGGTTGGGGACATTCCCGCATATGCAGGACAGTCCTGCATTTGAGTAACAGTTCTGTATTTTAGTGATAATTTTGTCCTGCAAATGCAGGATTATGTGAAATGAAAATGGAAAAAGTTGATTTAAAAATTTGAATAAAAAAAGGGCGAAATAATTTTCAGATAAAAAAATATCCCTCAAACTCTCAAATACAGGAATGTTCTTCAAATGCATATACGGGAGTATGAACCTGCTTAAGTTAGAATCACAGGCGTCTGCTTCTGTTTGATAAAAATATAATAACCTACCCCTATGTGGATAGGATATTTTATTTTTCCAAAACCAGATGCAGACGCCTGTGGTTAGAATATTGTTTCCGAGACCAGGGCCGTTTTCGTTTATTTGGAACCTGTTCGACCGTTGGTCATTTATTTCAAGTATAAATCCTGACGGACCTGCATTTTTTTATACAGGCCTGTGAGGGCTTTGTCAAAGCTCGTCTGAAAACAATATAAAATCACCAGGGCCGTTTTCGTTTATTCGGAACAACCGGTTCGACCGTTGGTTAAAGTCATTATTTAAAGTATAAATCCTGACGGACCTGCATTTTTTATACAGGCCTGTGTGGGCTTTGTCAATGCTCGTCTGAAAACAATATAAAAATCATCAGGTCCGTCTTTAATTAATAAACGAACAACTAGGTCCAACCAAACCGTCAAAAAACGTATAATCGAAAACGGCCCAGATTACAAAACGCAGAAGCAGACACCCTAGGCCTGTGCTTGTCATTTTAAAGTATTGATTTAAACCATGACGATTCACATATCAACATAAACATTGAAAGTCATATGTATAGTTAGCTATTACCTCTAACGTTACCCAACAATCGATTCCATAAGCATGTTACACATAGATCTAATTAATTTTCATTTGCAGTGATTTTGTGGTTGTTGTAGTGCTGACATGACACGTGCGTTTACCGGATGTAGATCTCCAATGTAAATGCCCAATGAAATGTCTCGTTACATTACAGGACGGTCGGATATTGAGATCACAATCACTTCAATGTTTGCGTGAGCTGACTTTTGCACGTCCTGTGCCAAACGTTTAAATAAAATTGACAATTTGCATATCGTTACTATAATTGCTAGTGAAGATGTTCATCTCATCGCGGGTACTCTCACTGTCGACTCGTCTGTCAAAACAGATACACAGGTAGTTTTTAAAAATAACATTGCAACTTATCACATACGTTATGTATTTATTTCGGTATAAGTTTTTGTTATCCAAGTCCGTGGCCTCACAGTTTGCAATGTCTGGGTGGATGACCTCTGAGCATTACCTAACGTAACAATATTTTACTAACCGACTCGCAGTGAGTTTACACTTTGTTATCATTGTGACAAATCAAACTTTCTCGTGTAAATACCACAAGTAATAAAAATTAGTTCAATAAAGCTATGTAACAGCTGTTAAATCTTTACCAACAAGCGTCTGCTTCTGATTTGAAAAAAATATGATTGATAACCATTATCTACCTATTCATATAGTAGGGGAAAGTGATTGTATTTCTCCAAAACCAGAAGCAGAAGCCTGTGGTTAACCCGAATAAAATAAACCTCAGGTGTTTGGAAATTATGACCATAACATACTTTAACTAGGACATGAATACAGAAAATAACTTAAAGATGCTCCACCGCTGACAAATAGTATTTTTTTACTATCAAAAACAGCAGCAGACGATTTAGTATTTTTTCTTCAGTTTCAAAAGTTACTTACTTTACACCATTACCGCCCTTGAAAAGTTTGAGCTTCTAATTTTGCTTCAAGTTAAAAATATAAGAAAATAATTAATTGCATCCCGAAAAAATTCCGTGGCACTATATACTATATGAAATGAAGTACTGATTGCGCATGACCCAAAGGCAAAATAAATTATTTTATATTATTTTTTGTGTTAATTAGACTTATGTATATACGATTAAACACTAATTATTGTTCAAATAATGAATATCATTTATACTGTGTCGGCGGTGGAGCAACTTTAATAAGTATATTATTTTTATATTAATATGCTTATTTTTTAAACTCCTGTATGTATTTTACAGTAAGCAAACATCGATGCACAAATACAGTTGATCGAATTTGTATTGGAATTTTTAGAGATCTCTTGTAGTTTCTAATATTAATCGGGTAGCACTGTTTCATGATAAAGGATGCATCGTCAAAGATTCATGGTTGATTTCACTACACTACGCTTCACTTCGGTTTCCGACGATGAGCGTTGATGTTAGTTTAGAAAGGTTATTAAAAAAAGATATCATTTAATTAAATACATTGTATATAATGCTAGCACACAACAAAAATGGATTTTGTGTGGAAGGACTCATAGTAAAGCAAAGTAAGATGGTGATGAACTTTGGTACAGCATCCTAGATATTCCATGGGTTATTTTCACTGATGTTATATCCACCCCTGGACTATCTCATTGTAAAACTGAGAGCAGCTCAGGAGAAAAAATCTGAACCAATTACAGGCCTCCAAAGATTTCCTTTGAAGAATACAGAGAGGATGATGCCCATCTTCAAAGCTACACAGTCAACCAGTGTCATGTAATACGTCTCTTTTAATGTTACAGTATATTAAAAGACTAAATTTAATTACCTGTTCTGTTAAGTTTTACTATGAGATAGTCCAGAGGTGGATATAACCTCTGAAGTATCAAGGATGTGGTACCGAAGAAAAAAGAAAAAAAAAAAAAAAAAATGTTAAGGATTATATTATATTATGATAGACTAACAGAATATTGATATTATTGTTAATGTAATCATTAAAAAATATTTAACGTATAGGACATTGATGTTAATGACTGATCATAAGTCTCAACGGACTCGCAACACTAACAGTAATATATTTACATCTGATTGCAGATTACGTCGCCAGCAAAAAATCATTCAGGCATGTAGTTGCATGCAGAGCCGATCTTGGTGTACATTACCTAGTCCACATGAAGACAAATCCTATTCTCCAAAGATCCAAAACCTAGTGGATAACATTGGGCAATTGACTCTACTTGAAGTAGCAGAACTGAATGAGTTGTTGAAGGTAATCTTGATTGAAAGTGAAATAATTATTTCATATCCTTTTTTAAGAGTTTAATTCTTCAAATATGTAAATAACATGTTCTTTTCATATTATAGAAAACCCTGAAGATTCAAGATGCTCCAATCATGTCCATGGCTGGAGCTGCCCCAGCACCTGCAGTTAAGGTACATTGCTTTATCAGTTGTTAACTGGGTTTACACATATATTCTGGATTAAGGCAAAAGTGGTCTGTAACTGTCCACATCATTAAATTATCTATGATTATATAATATATGATATCATATTATTACTTTTGACCTCAGTTTAAGAAAAAACTTGTCCAGACATTATCTCCTATACTAAAAGATATTTCATACTTGACATGTGGGTCACCTAGATGATACAAAATAAAGTCTCTGTACAAGAATTGCATTGTATTGTCAAAATTTTAGAGTTCCACTATCACAATAAGACACAACATGAATATACTGCAGCCTCCCAAAACACACTATCACAAGAAGAAACAACATGATTATACTGCAGCCTCCCAAAATACACTATCATAAGAAGAAACAACATGAATATACTGCAGCCTCCCAAAACATACTATCACAAGGAGACATAACACTAACATACCACAGCCTCCCAAAACACACTATCACAAGGAGACAACATGAATAAACTGCAGCCTCCCAAAACACACTATTACAAGGAGACACAACATGAATATACTGCAGCCTCCCAAAACACATTATCACAAGGAGACACAACATGAATATACTGCAGCCTCCAGAAACACACTATCACAAGGAGACATAACATGAATATACTGCAGCCTCCCAAAACACATTATCACAAGGAGACACAACATGAATATACTGCAGCCTCCCAAAACACATTATCACAAGGAGACACAACATGAATATACTGCAGCCTCCCAAAACACATTATCACAAGGAGACACAACATGAATATACTGCAGCCTCCCAAAACACATTATCACAAGGAGACACAACATGACTATACTGCAGCCTCCCAAAACATACTATCACAAGGAGACATAACACTAACATACCACAGCCTCCCAAAACACACTATCACAAGGAGAGACAACATGAATATACTGCAGCCTCCCAAAACACATTATCTCAAGGAGACACAACATGAATATACTGCAGTCTCTCAAAACAGTACCACAAGGAGATACAACATGAATATACTTCAGCCTTCTAAAACACTATCACAAGGAGACACAACATGCATATACTGCAGTCTCCAAAAACACTACCACAAGGAGACACAACATGAATAAACTTTATCACAAGAAGAAACAACATGAATATACTGCAGCCTCCCAAAACATACTATCACAAGGAGACATAAAACCAACATACCACAGCCTCCCAAAACACACTATCACAAGGAGACAACATGAATATACTGCAGCCTCCCAAAACACATTATCTCAAGGAGACACAACATGAATATACTTCAGTCTTCTAAAACACTATCACAAGGAGACATAACATGAATATACTGCAGTCTCCCAAAACACTATCACAAGGAGACACAACATGAATATAGTGCAGCCTCCCAAAACACACTATCAGAAGGATACACAACATGAATATTCTGCAGCCTCCTAAAAAACATACAGACATACTGCACACATGAAAGGCGATCCTTAAATTACCCTGGCTGTTACTAAGTAGAAGGAGGTTAAACCCTAATAATTATGTTATTATTGACAGCAATTTTACGCTTCCTAAATAATGATCTTACACATTTTATTTGAAACAGGAAGAAGAGGAGGAAGTGAAAAGTACAAGGGAACAGACATCATTTGAAGTTAAACTAAAAGCCTTTGATGCTGGGAAAAAGATAGCACTTATCAAAGAAATCAAAAGCATTTGTGGCCTCAATTTAGTACAGGTATATGCTCATTTAGCAAGTTTGTCTTTCATGAAGGTATCTTCTAAGTCTGTTGAATCATTTCATTAAAAGTTGCATGGTAATCAACTTATTCTCCAAATAATTCCTCCTATGGAAGGAAGGGGGGTGTTGATTTATAATGAAGATGCACATTTTATAGATTATGATGATATAGTCAAAAGGTAAAGTATTACAAAAGTACTATTTACTCATTCCTTATACGCACATCATACCCAGTACTTCTTATATCTATTTTTCAGTCAAAGAGTTTTGTGGAGTCTACACCACAAGTGGTGAAAGCAGGTGTCTCGAAAGATGAAGCGGAGAAGATGAAAACAGCTTTGGAGGCTGTGGGAGCCTCAGTGGAAGTATTGTAATCGTCTGGATTTAATATTCACGTCTGAAATATGTTTTCATTTTGGTATTAAAATGTATTATTGTGTATAAAACTAATTTGTATAGTGACATTTGTTTTTGGTTATTTGTACTAACTAGGTCATTTTATAGACCACTCTTAAGGACAATGAAACAGAGTGGTCTATATACAAGTAATGGAATTTGTGTTGAAAAAGTGACATTTGAAACCAGAAGAAAAATGTCTTATTATTAATATTAAAGTGAATAGTCGGGCAAAGAAAACCAGTCTAAATGCGTTCATTGGCCTTCCAAAAGTTCTTGCATATTAATACGACGGCCAAGTTCTGCTTACTTTCCCAGTTCTGACCATTAAAGTAAAGGAAAGTTGAAAGCATTGAAAGCGAGGCTGCGTGTAAATGTAACCACGGACATAGTCAGCCGGGAGGACATTTAAGGATTCCTATACTTTAAATTAATTTCTTCGTACGCAGACAGATTTTGGCGAGAGATTTAATTTTTCTATTTCATAAGAAATTATACTGGATACATTCACACCATTTTTACCGACTTTAGCCATCCTTGCCCGACTGTTCACTTTAAGGCTATGCAGCAGTTGTCAGTTACTGACAATTGGTCAGTGGTTTTTTCTCCGGATTCTCCTCCACCATCAAACCTGGCACATTATTACATGACCCTGGCCGTCAATAGGACATAAAACAAAACAAGAGGCCTAGAGGGCCAGTATCGCTCACCTTGTTTTTGTGTCACCTGCAACGCAAGGGCGACACTTAGGTATCACTATGTCGGCGTCGTCGTCCGGGAAACGGTTTCCGTGCGATAACTGAAGTATTTATTGTCCGATTTCAACCAAATTTGGTATATAGCTTTATATTAATGAGATCTCGGATGATTTCGATAATGGTCAAAATCCGTCAATATTTGAAAGAGTTACTGGACTTTAAAATCGTCAAAACAGAAAAATCCATTGTTTCTGCTCGATAACTTAAAGAGACAATTCGCTCAGGCTAATTATTTTACATAACCAAGAAGCAAAATATAGCATAAATATATTGTTCTACATTTCTTATGAAACATATAACGTTAAACATTGACCAATTCCACGACATAGCTAAGTATTTTAATAAATATCGCTGAAATATCAAATTGTTGATCAATACGATTAAGCAGGTACAATATGGACGCTGTAACCATACACGAGCCAAAGTCCCGCAAGTTAAACAAATGAACTGCATAACCACTGAGAAGGTGATAAAATGATTTTTTAGGCAAGACAATTCACCTAATAAGGTAAACACACTACTGTCAGAGCGATCTGAGCAGTTTTAGACAAAAGTTGCATTACTCTACGAACAAGGGACAGGGTTCGACATACAATAAGTTCGACCACAGTGTGTAATGGCGGACAGTGAGCGAGTTTGAACATTTCACACACGTCACCACCATGGGCTTTTCAGGCATATCACAGTAAAACCGACTGATCTAATTTCCATTAGAACTGGGGTTTTCCCGATATATGTACAAATTTTAATGTTCTCTTAGACTGAATTGTCCCTTTAAATATTTATCGTCCAATTTCAACCAAATTTCATAAATTGTTATATCAATGAGTTCTCTGATGAGTTTGATAATGGTCAAAACCCATCAATATTTTCAAGAGACACGGAACTTTAAAATCATCAAAACAGAAAAATCCATGGTTTCCACTCGATAACTGAAGTATTTATTGTCCGATTTCAACCAAATTTGGTATGTTGCTTTATATTAATGAGATCTTAGATGGGATTGATACTGGTCAAAATCTGTCAATATTTGCAAGAGTTACGGGACCTTAAAATAGTCGAAACATGGCTTCCGCTTGAAAACATTAGTATTTATTGTCCGATTCCAACCAAATTTGGTATATTGCTTTATATCAATGAGATCTTAGATGGGTTCGATACTTTTCAAAACCCATCAATGTTTGCAAGAGTTATGGAACTTGATTTCTTCACCTAAATTATTAACAATATTTTCAACTGTAAATAACTATTTTTTGTGATGCTGTGCAGGCGACGCATCCACTTCCGTGGAATTCTTTTTTTTTTTTAGTAATTATCACAAAAACTCTTCACAATTACATGTAGAAAAATTGACTCTAAAATTTGTTCAATTTTGAATCACAACCATATAATGATGCTATAGATACCATACAAATATGCTATCCAATACATAGGTTCAGAGAGGAAGTAATTCATATGAAAAAATAGCAGCCTAATTGACCTTTTTGGCCCCGGGGGGTCAGCCCTATCCTTTGTACAATTTCAAATCCCCACCTTATAAGGATGCTACCATTGCATTTTGAGTGTTCTTCTATGCTTAGTTGCAGAGAAGTTGTTTATATGGTAACAGCCAAATTGATCCTTTTTGACCCTGTCCCTCAGCCCCTGTGGGGGTCAGTTCCATCATTTGTACCATTTTGAATCCCCATCCTATAAGGATGCTACCATTGCATTATGAGTGCTATCTAATGCTAAGTTTCAGAAAAGAATTCGTTTATATGAAAATAGCCAAATTGACCCCTTTTGGCACCGCCCCTCAGGCCCCTGGGGGGTCAGCCCCATCATTTGTACAATTTTCAGTTAGTAGTCCATAAGGATGCTACCAGTCAACTTTTGTTGAAATCCGAGCAGTGGTTATGGAGAAGTCGATTGTTGAGGGACGCCAGACGTCGGACGACAGACGCCATGGTATCCCATAAGCTCACCTCGGTCCTTCGGACCAGGTGAGCTAACAAACCAAATAAATCAAAAGTCTTGAAGACTTAATTACCTTGGGTTCTATTTGTGCATATTAAAATGAGGCAGCCATCTTGAATTTTGGTTCTTTCTTCGAATTTCTTTAATTTGTAAGATCTTCTTGGTCCTGAGTTATGCATATCTGTTTAATTTCATAACCCGGTTTTGTCTTATGTTTCCCTTACGTTGTCCTAATTACCGCATCTTAGCTAACTATCACTGCTTCAGATGGCAAAACAGCAAAATGGATCTTAACTGTTAGCAAAGATTACAGAGGGTATCTTGCATTTATTTGGTTTTGTAACCTCACCTTAGGTCATCAATACAATTTTCTGATGTTGTTGTTTTTAAGAAAAATTGAAATTTTTGTTTCGGAAAGGTAGTGGGCCTTTAGTAAAATATTTGTTCGTATCCATCAAAACACTTGTAATCCTATATTAATGTACAGTACATGTATTTTAACACTTGCACCAAAACCTTAACCTGGTAATCTTGCCCCACTGGGACTAATGAAATTATCAAATTCCAGCATTTTCTTCAGTGAAAATGATTTTTCATACCAATCACAACACTCAAGATATATAATTCAAGACTTGCACAAAAACCTTAATCTGGAGATTTCAAACACCGATACCAAGATGGTTCCTTGAATCCCCTTCTCTTCAGGATCCAATTACTCACTGCTATCTGATTCTGGTAATCATAGTGCATACTGAAGACATAAGTCAATTAGAATTTCTATGTTTGACCAAGGTAATATCCGGTGTCGGGTGTCGAGGCCTCTTGGTTCTTGGTAAGAAGTTTTTAAGATTTTAGCCTGTTTAACCCCTGTGACCTTGAATGAGGGTCAAGGTCAAACTTGGTAGCCCTTCATCTCAGCATGCCACAGGCCAAATATCATGTCTCCAGGCCTCTTGGTTAAGGTTTTAACCTATTTGACCCTGTGACCTTGAATGAAGGTCAAGGTCATTCATTTGGACAAACTTGGTAGCCCTTCATCCCAGGATGTCACAGGCCAAATATCGTGTCTCTAGGCCTCTTGGTTATTAAGGCTATTTGACCTTTGTTCAAATAAATGACCTTCATATAAGGTCACAAACTTGGTAGCCCTTCATCCCACTATGCTATAAGCTAAATTTCAGGTTTGTAGGTCTCTAACATTTGGAGAAGAAGTTGTTAAAATGGAAAAGTTGACGCCAGACTGACGGACGACGTTCCCTGCACCATAAAATAAGCTCACTTGCCCTTCAGGCAAGGACAGGCATGCTAAAAAGCAAAACAAGTCAAATTTCATATGAAAAGTTTAATGAAAAATGTGAGTCCCAGAGTTATTTCATTAACAGTTATATATCACAAACATGATAGGAATTATGCATTACACAAGCCACAACCTGTTTTAGGAACTATAGCTCTTAATTTAATCAATAATGAATAATAATGAATATTAGTCACACCAGCAAAACATAAACCATTTCACCACCATAAACAAACTATACACTGTGTGTATAAAAATATCACTCTTTTTCATTAAATGAAAAAAACAGGTTAGCAAAGGATTCCTTACTGCATTTCACTCCTTTCACACTAATGATTTTTAGGGATTAAACCAAACTTGCTTCCTCTATTTCATAAAAACTTGCTAACTAAAAATCTTGAGAAAATGAATGATTGACAATTCAATGTGTGCAATAACATAGGAATTTTAAAGAATCATCATTAAAGAGTACATGTATTCTTAAACAGGAAAAAAAATAATAAAAATAAATGAGATTCTACTATTCGAAAGGTAAATAAAAACAATCTCAAAATGTAATAAATCCATCGTCTGTTCTTTACCATGCTTTAAAGGGACAATTCAGTGAAACAATTTATAACCATGAAGCAAACTTATTACATAAAACTATTGCTTTTGCATTCCTTATGAAAAGTAAAGTAAAAAATGTCCATGTTAATGTTAATTGATTATCATTGAAACTCATTACAGCACAGCTTGGCCTGATGTATACGCTACTCCCATAATCGAGCCAGACAAAACCAAAGTGTAATCATAAATGGTGGAAATATGAAGCATCACACCCTCTAACCACGTAGTGTACACTTAAACTAATAGAAGAGGTATGGAAAACAAAATTTCAATTCCCTCTCTTAATTGCCCCTTTAAGTATAATAATATTAATATGCAAACTGACATTAAGGAGTTCAATATTCACTTTATGTACATCAATTTTTAATGTCATGATTAAGGCTATGACAACACTGTAATACATCCATTTCTTACTGTTATACACTCTGCTTATAAAAAATGTTATTAGGAAATATACTGTATGAAATATCTACTATCAAGATAAATCAATATACCAGCAACACTAAATTTAATCAAAATACCAGCAACACAAAATTACATGCTATTTTTAACATGACATTGTTTTTACAATTCCACTTCAAGTACATGTATATATGCTGATTTCTATATGGCACCAAGTGAAGTAACTTAGTAAATTCAGTAGATTGACACAACTTCAACCCAAGTATTATAATGTAATATCTGCTAGTTTTAGTTTCATTACAATTCAACACCAAAATAGTATGCTGATTTCATTAATGTTACTTAAGTAATGGATTTCAATACAACTCAAATTATTTTGCATTCCATACTAAACTCTATTTTGTATTCCATACTACTCTGTTTTACTCCTATACAACATTATTTCAGAACTTTGTCCTGATTCAGTGAATAAAAGTTGACAAACTGGCCCAAACTAGTACCACAGGGATCTGAGAATTGGTTACAGTTAAGATATATTTGTACCTAACTAAAGTGTTCATAGGCGGTTTATGAAATAATCACAACATTTCAGAGCAGACCCAGTGTATTGGTGGGCTGTACCTGCTAAAGGCACTCTGGTAGGTCCAAATTTATACATGTAATGGTATAAACTAGAACTAATTCTCAGATCCTTCTAGCTAGAAAATGTATTGTAATGATCAGTAAAAACATGAAAAACCTTTTTGTGCCACAACACTCAAATTTGTTGTTTATCTATAGGTATCTAAGTATGTTTTGTCTGGAAAGAAAACAGATTGTCAACCAGTTTGATTTTGTCTGTAGCTACCAGTCTTCATGGCCAGGAAGAGGGAAAGCCAGGGCAAAAGTTTCCACATCGTTCTTCAGAGCTGCAACTTTAGCCTTCACACTTTCATCCTCATGGAGTTTTGCATTGAATTCTTTCAGGGTAGGTCCACAATTGGCCTGGATTTCCAACGCCATTTTGATTCCTGAAAAAGACATGTCACCAAGTTTTACGTATATTTTTTTTAATAAATAGAATTAATAGCAATAAGTGTATTACCGTATTTTTGCGCGTATAGTGCGCACTCGCGTATAGTGCGCAGGTACGTTTTTGAGTTTCATTTTGGAAAAAAATATTTACAAAAAAAAATCTCAGTTTTTGTATCTTCGTTCACAACATTTTGCATTGCCTCCAAACACTTTTGAAGAACAAAATCAAACGGTTCTTATTGTTGATCAGTGCTTAAAACAACCTTCTGTTCATTAAAATTAACTGGCGAGAGGAGTTTGACACGATGATTGACACTTTGTTTACACAACGGCAGGCCTAGTTAGCTTGTGAATTGCCGGTGACACTATAATGAGGATATCAACAACGATGTTTCTACAATCATATAATTAACCATACCTTGTGTAATTAAGTGGTATCAATCAAGTCTATTGTGTATCTGTTCGGCATTTAGATTTAATCATTGTCCAAGATATTAGCTGGAAAGCCGACTGAGTAGGCCAATCAACCACAGGTGGCCGCCATATTTGATTACTGACTGCACGCTTCCGTATTCTCAATTATTTCAATTAGTATTGAAATCAGGATGATATCTTACAGAACCATTTCAAAAGATAGTAATAAGAGTAAATTTTACAGTCATACCATCATTTATAGTGCCAATTGGTCAGTGTTAATGTAGGAAGGTTTTAGTTTCGTATTTAATTTGATGGCTCTGCATGTGGGATTACACTCACTTCCGTAAACATTTGCAATAAGGTAATCTGTCTAATGTGACGAATTAATTACACACTTATACATCGTTTCAAGCTCCAGGCTATATTCATTTAGCCATTTAGATTTGGAGATACCTTACTGAAGATTCACGATCGTAACATGAATCCGGTCATGAACACATGTACACGTGCACACATGTACACGTGCTCTCAAAATGGACTTTCAAGGAATTAAAGATAAAAAATTCAAGTGATGTTTTCCTTTTATATTGAATATATGCATTGACCATTGACTTAAAGATCCAAGTATTTAATCATAATTATTTCACGACAACGTGTACAAAATGTTACTGCATAGCTCGGACCTGCCGGTCGGTGATCATAACCCAGGACCTGGCCATGCCTTGTACCTGCGTATAGTGCGCACTCCCAACTTTTCACTTGATAAATTATGAAAAAAAGTGTGCACTATACGCGCAAAAATACGGTATTATTTAATAATACTGTACGTACTAACTAAAAAATTTTGCATGATTATACCTGTAACACATACAGGATTATTATTATAGGGGTTTAAAATCCCTTCAACACAGTTTGTCATAACTTGAGGTCATAGTTTTAGACCGTCAATTAGCAACCTCTGACCCAAGGTTTTTTATGTATGACATTCATTTCTAGACTTTCACGAGTCTAACTTTCATACAGACTTTTCATATTCAAAGATGTATTTTTAGTTAAAAACAAAACTTCCAACCATTTTTCTTTTTTTACCAACCTCGATCAATAAAGTCAACCACTTGTTCAAAATCTGCCTCTTTCAAATTCCTTGATGTGAGAGCTGGTGTTCCTATCCTCAGACCACTTGGTTTAAGAGCACTCTTATCGCCTGGACAAGTGTTCTTGTTTATGGCAATGCCTATCTCTTCTAGAATCTTCTCCCCTCGAGCTCCGTCTATCTTGTTTGGACGAAGATCTACCAGTATCAGGTGATTGTCAGTTCCACCTAAATGATAGAAAGAAGACATTAAGATACACAGTAATATTTTGATTATAGGTTCAGTGTTAATTTCCTACAGGATTTACCTCTTAATATCACAATCGGGCTCCATGCTATAGGTAGCTACAGCAAATATTTACTCAAACTCTGTTAAACTTCTCCAAAGGATGTTTCTGGCCAAATTTGGTTTGAATACAATAACAGTATAGGGAGAATTTTATGTAGTGTAGAGTTTTAAATAATTTACCTCAGCGTACCCCTCTCCTGCCCTAAAGAGGTCGGAGCCATGATTGTACAAACTCTGTTCACCATCCCAAAGGATATCTATGAGTAAGTTTAGTTAGAATCCTTGCAGAACTCTATGACTAGCAATGATTAAAATATTTACCCCCTTTTTTCCCTACTTCCGTCTCTCTTGCCCAAAGGAGGTCAGAGCAATAATATATGCAAACTCATCATCCCCCTTCCCTAAAGGATATTTCTGGCTAATAGATACAATCCCTGCTTAACTCTATGACTAGTAGCAATTTAAATGATTTTCTACAGTTTTATTCCTATTTGGCTCCTATTGGGACAAGACAAATGATGGATGCCATGCCATGACATCAGCACACTCACACCAAAAAAATAAATAAATACAAAACAAGAGGCCCATGGGCCTTAACGGTCATCTGAGTACCTTGGCAATAATCATATAGGAAATTAATTAGATATAGTGTCATGGTTGCCATCTTCAATTGGGGATCAACCAGAGATGTAACAACACTTTGTTGGGACCATGTCAGGCTCCTTTCATGCAAGTTTCAGCCAAATCGAACCGGTAGAACTTGAGAAGAAGTTCAAAATGTGTTTTCAAGATGGCAGCTGTGGCGGCCATCTTGGATTTGGGATCAACCCGAAAAATAAGAACACTTTGTTGGGACCATGTCAGGATCATTTCATGCAAGTTTCAGCCAAATCGCACAGGTAGCACTTGAGAAGTTCAAAATGTGTTTTCAAGATGGCGGCTGTGGCAGCCATCTTGGATTTTGGATCGACCCAAAAAATAAGAACACTTAGTCAGGATCATTTCATGCAAGTTTCAGCCAAATCGCACTGGTAGAACTCTGGTAGAACTTGAGAAGAAGTTCAAAATGTGTTTTCAAGATGGTAGCTGTGGCGGCCATCTTGGATTTCAGATTGACCCGAAAAATAAGAACACTTTGTCGGGACCATGTCAGGATCATTTCATGCAAGTCTCAGCCAAATCGTATTGGTAGAACTTGAGAAGAAGTTCAAAATGTGTTTTCAAGATGGCGGCTGTGGTGGCCATCTTGGATTTCGGATTGACCCGAAAAATAACAACACTTTGTCGGGACCATGTCAGGATCATTTCATGTAAGTTTCAGCTCAATCCCACTGGTCAAACTTGAGAAGAAGATTGAAATGTGAAAAGTTTACGGACGGCGGACGGCGCACGACGACGGACGAAGCATGATGACTATAGGTCATCCTGACCCTTCGGGTCAGATGACCTAAAAAAGTATCACTAAAGTACATGTATACTTTTCTGTACTTTATTTTTTGGTACGGGCACCAACTCTTTATTTTTTTCATTTTAGCAAAATATATATAATGTA
This sequence comes from Argopecten irradians, assembly GCF_041381155.1. Lineage (NCBI taxonomy): Eukaryota > Metazoa > Mollusca > Bivalvia > Pectinida > Pectinidae > Argopecten > Argopecten irradians. The sequence goes on along the minus strand of NC_091138.1, from coordinate 31,490,508 downwards.
ATTGGAACTATATCAAAATGTATGAAATATATCAAATTGTCGTTTTGTCAACAAATTTGGTCAATGAATAAACTAAGAAAGAACTCGCAGGATATGAACTAATACAATAATACATCCAATCAGATCTCAATATGACATAAAAACCCAATTTGACTGTAAGTAGCTTTGCAATACCCTTTACAGTTGTTTATCATTAACATAGCATTCAATGTTGGCCTTTGAAGGCAAATATACAAGTATATTCATGACATCAGAGCGTTTAATATTTAACGCGATTTGTATCTAAATATTGCATGATGTTATTACTTTCACAGTAAATGCACCTATTACCTTTGTTCAACATATTTCATATGTACAACTATTGCATTCTTAGTGCAGGAATTTTTTTCCGTAATCTGGTAAATTTATTATCGTGTAACTCTCCTCGTTCACAGTGTACAGAAATAATCACAATTCATACCAGTGACAATTGAGTATCCTCTTTTCTGCATAGCTGTACACATAGTCCTTGCATTATTAATAACCTGCTGTTGGTAAACTTTGAACTCTGGAGTACAGGCCTGCTTCAGGGCTACTGCAACACCTGTGGGGAAAAATCAGGCCTTGGAATTAAAATAGCACAGGTACAAGCAACAGATATACAACAGGCACTAGAATTGACTGTAAACAAATGTATTTTTTGCAACTTTAATTTCACACTTGGGTATGTACAAAGAAATTGCAATGATTTAGTTTTGTAAGTTTTATCATATTACTGCCGTTCTATCTTAAGATTGCACGATTGTGTTACAGTACTAGTGTATCGACTCACTGTAGTAGATTACATCGCTACATATTATAGTGTAGTGAAGTGTCTATGTAACACGCATTGTGATTGGCTGAGTTGATCTAAAAATAGACGAGAAAAACGTGTGTGCAAAATACAGCTGTTTATTTAGCCTGCCATTCGTTTTCGTCTTTTTATGGTGAACAGAGCACTTTTTTCCAGTGAAATACAAAATATAAAACAATTCTTTTTACCAGATTTCTCTGTTTTATGTTAGGCCTAATCTCAAACATAACCACACAGTCCATAATAGCGACTTAGTTCCGAACCAGGAATGTCAGACAGGGCATCGATGATAGCTAATTCTGTGAACTCGGATGAATACGACGGATTTTTACGAAGCCTGGATTTCATGACATGAAATACATACTCGGCAACATTGTACTGAGGAGAGTATGGTGGTTAGAAAACAAGATTTAGTCCACGTTGTTCAAGCATGTTTGTTAACATTTGTTCACCTGCTCTTTGGTGGTGAAAACCACAATAATCCATTACAATAATGTCTCCTCGCGCAAACACAATATTTCCAAAATCATTAGTTTGCTGTAATGCTTAGTCAAAGAAATTAATCATTTCCAATGCATTTGAAGGGCCTGGTATAATGTCAAAATAGTCCAGCCCCAAAAAAACACAGCACAAATTGACAGTGAATGTCGCAAAACTCGCATAGCACTGAATTTCATAAGCGTGTTTACCACATACAGAGTGTGCATATCTTCTATTTCCATATGTTGAAATGACAGAGGATTCCTCAAAAAAATGAATCTGCTGAGGTTGATATTGCATGAAGTCATGAAGTTCGTGACCATATACTCATGGTTGATTCTCATTGTTTCCTCTGGTATTTGAGGCAACAACTTCCGTGTCATATCCAAATTGGACGTTATAACTTTGTGTACAGTCGACAGAGTAGGCACATTTTGATTTGTACACACGTTTGCCTCAATAAGTTTCTCTCGAATTTCACGACCATAAATATTTGGTTTCATTTTTCTTCTGATATTGAACGAATTTAACATCTTCTTCACTGACCTTTGTTGGTGTCTTGATAGGACGAACACGTGGAAGCAGAGAACCATGCTGTTCCTCGTACAACTTTGCAATGTTTCGCGTACTTTTAGATCGGTTCGTGGCTTTGACATGTCGACATATGATCGGTTGAGGCCTGCTTCTAATTTTGGCTGTGATCGGTGTAACCGCTTCTAATTTTGGCGCAATTTTAAACAGAGATTAAAAAAGTAACGTACACATGTGCAAACACACATGTACCGGTAACTTATAATATGCACGCGTTGACAGCTTGGCGATCAACGTTTTTTAGTACTTCCGCACTTTATTATTCAGTATAAAATTCAAATTAAGAGTTAAATTAACATTCGAAATATATCTTACCATAATTATGAAACTGAACAGCTATGTTTTAGCAGATATATTTTCTTCTTGAGTTCTTCAAGTTCGTCACATGTACTAGGTGTACTACGGAAAAAACACCCCAGATCAATCAGTCATGTATATTTTTACAGCGTAATTCTTTTATTTTACAAATATTGATTTTTCAGATGTTTATCTATTTGAACATTTGTAATTGTTTAGACGTACTTACAATGTCCCGATTGCACAAATAGAGGCCATTTTAAATTTGGGTGTTTTCCCGCGAATGTACTATTAGGATGTGTATCGTTTATTTATATACACACTTCAGCCAATCACAATGCATGTTACATAGACACTTCACCTGTAACATGTAGCAATGTAATCTACTACAGTGAGTCGATACACTAGTACTGTAACACAATCCTGCAATCTTATGATAGAACGGCAGTAATAATTAATTGTGTTTGACTTAGCATTGGTATTATTTTTCCCTGGAAAGGATATTGAAAATTTATATCTAAAAAAAAATATGCTGGTTTTAATGCAGTATTACAACATCATAGGAGTGAAATCTGAAGTCAGTTTTACAGTAAGCTGAATTTAAATTCGTGTGAAAAAATTGGTTCTCTGTACCGATTCATGTTTGTCCACTGCCCAGTACCATATCTAAAGAATTGTCACAAATCAAATTGTATCCCAGCAATATAACTTCAATGGAAAATTTACTAGAAATCTAATAAAATCGATAAGGTTTTACATGAATGAAATATTTCAAGAGATGTAAAAAATTTACATTACATGTCTCACATCTTACCAGCAATCTGATGGTTGTGGGGCCCACCCTGAAGCCCTGGAAATACTGCCTCATTTATCTTCCTCTCCATCTCATACATGACTTGAGTACCATTCTTCAGAACTTTCCTTACACCTGTAATGAAGCAACATCGACTGAATTGATAAACAGTAGTAGATCAGTATAGGTGTAGTCTATTCTTCAGTAGATTAGTATAGATGTAAAGTCTACAGATCAGTATAGGTGTAAAGTCTACTCTTCAGTAGTAGATCAGTATAGGTGTATAGTCTACTCTTCAGAGGTAGATCAGTATAGGTGTATAGTATACTCTTCAGTAGTAGATCAGTATAGGTGTAAAGTCTACTCTTCAGTAGTAGATCAGTATAGGTGTATAGTCTACTCTTCAGAGGTAGATCAGTATAGGTGTATAGTCTACTCTTCAATAGTAGATCAGTATAGGTGTATAGTCTACTCTTCAGTAGATCAGTATAGGTGTAAAGTCTACTCTTCAAATAGTATATCAGTATAGGTGTATAGTCTACTCTTCAGTAGTAGTTCAGTATAGGCGTACAGTGATAAATCTACGTGCGCATCCCGAGTCCTGCACTCACAGAATTTTAAAAGGACCCATGAAATTTCTGGGAATGGGTATCTATAACACTGTGGGACCCATTGTTTTCACACAAAACCATTGAAAAGGACCCACAAAAAATAATCATAGATTGAACACTGGGTGTATAGTCTACTCTTCAGTAGATCAGTATAGATGTATAGTCTACTCTTCAGTAGATCAGTATAGGTGTATAGTCTACTCTTCAGTAGATCAGTATAGGTGTATAGTCTAATCATCAGCAGGTCAGTATATGTGTATAGTCTACTCTTCAGCAAATCAGTATAGGTGTATAGTCATACTCTTCAGTAGCTAGATCAGTATAGGTGTGTAGTCTACTCTTCATTAGCAGATCAGTATAGGTGTATAGTCTACTCTTCATTAGCAGATCAGTATAGGTGTATAGTCTACTCTTCAGTAGCTATATGTATTGTTGATCAGTAAAGGTGTATAGTCTACTCATCAGCAGATCAGTATAGGTGTATAGTCTACTCTTCAATAGTAGATCAGTATAGGTGTATAGTCTACTCTTCAATAGTAGATCAGTAAAGGTGTATAGTCTACTCATCAGCAGATCAGTATAGGTGTATAGTCTACTCTTCAATAGTAGATCAGTATAGGTGTATAGTCTACTCTTCAGTAGATCAGTATAGGTGTAAAGTCTACTCTTCAAATAGTATATCAGTATAGGTGTATAGTCTACTCTTCAATAGTAGATCAGTATAGGTGTAAAGTCTACTCTTCAGCAGATCAGTATAGGTGTGTAGTCTACTCTTCAGTAGCTATATGTATTGTTGATCAGTATAGGTGTGTAGTCTACTCTTCAGTAGTTGTACTATTGTCCAGTTGTTATTTATTTCTTCATAGTTGCCAATTGAGTGCAGTTCATTTACATTTGATAATGACTTTATAAGAACATCTCCAGAGATTCATCATTTTGCATCTATAATGAATATGTCAAGGACAGAACTGCCATTTTCAATAGGAAATTCCTGTAATTGGCACATTTATTGTGACGTCACTAATGGACTTGTGACCTTATAATTACAATGACACTAAAATAAGGGGTTGTCGGTTCCGTAAGGTTACTAGTGGAGTTACAGTGAATATATATAAGGCAGTACACTCAAACTCTTCCAAACAAACCTTTTCTGTAGAATATGATTCCCGATCTTGGTCCTCGTAGTGTCTTGTGGGTTGTGGTAGTTACAATATCACAGTATTCAAAAGGATTTGCAACAAGACCAGCAGCAACCAATCCACTTACATGAGCCATGTCAGCCATCAAGTAAGCATCATTCTCATTGGCTATCTCACGGAATCGTTTGTAGTCGAGGTTTCTAGAATAACAACTCACACCTGAAATTGAATGAAAGGCTTGGATTACATTTGATTTTCATAACTCATATTTTAATGTTTAATTTTTAGACTTGCATACCTTTGGCTTTTACATGTACAAATGAAGCTTAAGATCAAATACATGGGCCCTATCTTTCTCAAATTTAAGGTCCTGTGTGCTTTTGTAGGATCCTTAGTGGTTGCAATAAGCAGATATAAGCCTTTGAATTTTAGTTAATATCCTTGAGATGTTTGATACAACAAAACATTGTTAGTGACACTTATTTAAATCTTTATAGAGCTCTTTCAATTATAGTTCGAGGGTCTAAATTTGTCAAAGGCAGTTGATCATGACTTAACAAAGGCACTAACCTGCGACTATCATTTTTGGTAGGAACATTTTGGCATTTTCATGGAGGCGATCATAAATCAATGAGTCCGGTCATGGGGTCAACTTTGTAGGGGAACGACTCAAAGTATACAGATGTGGCAGAAATCTTTTTAGATGGCGTCATGAAGCCATGACTAAGATGGCCTCCGTCGGGAAGATGAAGGCCCATGATACGTCCATGGGGGCCTACCAAGGCAGTGTAGACAGCAAAGTTAGCTGGAGATCCAGACAAAGGTTGTACATTTACTCCCCATTTCTCACTGTCTAGGCCATACGCCTCTAAGGCTCTCTTCTGGCACAACACTTCGATCTGGTCTATAAACTCATTTCCACCATAGTATCTGTTTGATATATAAAAATTAATATGTGTTTATTACTTTGTTGATAAATCATAAGAGTTTTATTTTAACAATGATATAACGATAGATACGAGTCATAACAATCCATGCTTTTACATGTTATGGTGATTTATTCTGCTGACTGCAGCATATGCTGCTTCATTGAAATTCTAACTTTCAAAACTGAATCATTTAATTTTCTATTTTTTTCCAAAAATTTTCTCTCACCTGTATTTAATCATATTGGACAGGTAAAACATGTTATGTTGAAAAGAAATACAGATAGCCTTTCTTGTGGTATTACCTAATAAATATCATATAGGTTTATATGTATGCCTTATGATTCTATTAATCTATTTAGCAGTGGCTAACAATCTATTTCGTTATGGAATATTACAGAATCATCTCCCTTGCGAGAAAAATATCACACTGTTTTGTCTAGAAAATATGGCGCAACTCAGTTACACTTGCAAACACATGACATCACAATCAATTTACCCCCATGGGCTGATAACAATTTAATATTCAAAGACGAAATATGAAACTAATGTAGCCGGATAAGGCTTTAAATCTCATATTTAGTATCTACAATCTGTTCCTAAGAAGGAGAAATTACAGCATAAAGCAACCGATTCATACATAGATGGTAAAAAAAAACCTTGCTTCATTAAATTAAAATTACAGTAGAAAATTGAATGAAATTTAATTTGATTTTTCACAAGCGTGACTTTATAATCATTCACCCCTTGGAAATATATCCGATTTAATTTTGCAATATAATTTAAGAGATAGAACAATATCTATTACATGAACAATTCCCAGAGATTTATTTAACCTCATCAGCTGACCTTTGACCAGGCTGACCCTCGGAGTATTTGTTGGTAAGACAGGATCCCAAGGCCTGATGGACAGCCTTACTGGTAAAGTTCTCCGAGGCGATAAGCTCAAGTCCCTTTCTCTGACGCTCTTTCTCCTTGATGATTATCTGTGAAATTTCTGGATCCTCATCTCGGATGTCTGTGGTCATATTCCAACGGTCTCCCATACCATTCATGTTTCACCTTCTGAAAAGTAGAAAGTATGAGAATTACAGTATAAGATCTTTATTTTTCAATAAGGATACAAGTATTAGGAAAAAGGATCTCCCATACCATTATTTCATGTTTCTATCTGAAATTCTGTATTTGCATATTACAGATATCTGCCCTTGCGAGTAGGTATTGATTCATTTGATTCTGACGTCATGTGTTTGCGAGCGTAATGTAATACCTTTCGGAGAAAAAAACACAGATTTTAATAGCGCTCACAAAATAATGACGTAACAATTGATACCTACCTGTAAGGGAGCTAACTCTGTAATATGCAAAGATGGGATATGTGATGTTTGAAAATTATACCATCTTTATATTTTCACTTTTAATGGTCTTTCATTGTATGGTACTTTTCAGTTCATCTCATGCACTGGTCAAAAAGGATGTACCAGATAACTTGTAAACTGTTGTAAGTTATTGATAATATTCATAGTAGTACAACCTACAACATCTTCAGATAACAGATGACATCATATACATATTTAGGGGAAAAATTCTCTAAATCCCACTACATTATAGATATTAAATTGACAAAACACTTGATAGTACACATGTTTTACCATATTTGACCTTATAAGCTCCCCCATCCCTATAAGCCCCCCCCCCCCCCCTTTCTAGACTTCAATTAAATGCAGACAAAAAATATGAAAATTGTGTTGGTAGGATACTGATTTCATTTACAAATTAATTTATGGCTTACTTTGTAGACTAATTTTATGATAGAGCTTAGGCTAGTCCAAATTTGTGTCTTAAATTAAGCACCCCATATTTGCTTTAATTTTTTAAACACCCTGGGCACTTATTGGGTTTAATACAGTATATATTTCAACATTTTTATGGTTATATTATACTCCATTTTTCTATTATATTGTCTATCCATTTTTCGAACAAGATTTTGCCAAAGATATTCTATGTAACCAAGGTATATGAATACATATACAATATAAAATGCAAATCCATAATAATCATTATTTCACATGCACTTACAAAAAATCTATAAAAAAAAGCTAGGCAGGTATGGGTCACTAAATATAAATAGCAAACAATTATAATAGATAATGTACATATAAAGCTTACACAATGTACATAAGATACCCATATTCAGGTCAAGGTAATCAGGTCTTGTTTTTTCATGGACAGGGGTACGTCTAGCCACAAGTGTCTTTTTTATAGGTCAGGAACGATAGTTCAGTTTTGACTTCAAAACAAATGAATTGGTTTGGCCTAATTTGATTCTCATTTAGCAATATTTTCAAAATTAAACTCTGTCTCTACAATCAATTACTTTAAGAAGACTTGCAGAAAATGACCTTATGTCCTTATAGGTAATCAAATCAAACCATCCCAAATCTTGGATTGCTTTTAGATGAGACACAGAGATATTCCTTCAAACTGCAAGGATAATCACATGGCTCCACATAATTTTTGGAGGGGTGCATTGATAAATGTATTCATACTTTTGAAAGGGAAAGGTGCATATTCAACTTCGCTAACTGTGGATTGTCTAACATGTGGCGATCTGATCCGATCCACGATTCAGGGTTGACGATTCACAGATCGGACCACGAATCACCAGTTAGATAGAAGCAAAAGATTCAATTGAAGTAAAACTGTTTTTATTGATAAATCAATATATTATATTGATAAATGTTTGATTGATAATAAAACCATTTTTAGCAGTTTTACATTCCTTATCATTAAGCAATATATAGAGTTACAGGGGAAGTACAGCAGGATTCAGTCACTGCAACTGTAAACAAGGGCCCAATGGGCCCTTGGCGCCCACCAAAGATTGATCTATGTCTGACAAATGAAAGAGGGATCTTTTCTCTGCTTTTCAAACAATTCTTTTTTCTGCTTTTCAAACTTTAAACTATCAAAATCCAAGATGGTGGTCGCAAAATGCAATAGGCAGAACTAGGGTCCTAGAGGAACCTACATACCGTATTTCACCGCAAATAAGACCCCCCTCCCAGAGAAGAAATAAAGGTCAAAAGTGGTGGGGGGGTCTTATTTGCGGACAACCCGCCTGATAACATCGATCTATGAGGTCGCCATGGGCCTCTTTTTAATGTCCTGTCATCGTTGTAACAGTCGTATGACAGATGGGTAATAGCAAGATGTTCAAGTATTTATAATAATAATGAAGACGTATGAGTAAAATTAAATCAAATATTATGACAAATTAAAATATAATTTGTTAAACAATATTAGGGCAGTTGTAAGTCTGAAAGGAAACGCACATTTTTGCAAGAGTCACGCGGACATTCACCAATGAATCAAAACGAAGAAACAGCATCATAAGCAATGTCATTTTAATCTAGAAGTTTTAATAATCGTATTGTTATTTTAAAATATTCAAATTAGGTTATTGTTTACGATCACAACTACATCTCCGTCTTAGTAAACACGTGAATCAATCGCCGTGAATCGGAAGGACGATCGCCGTTCAGACTCAGGCCTATTTAAAATTCACTGCAAACGTTTACATATCAAATTTGTTCATAGACAGAAGAATTTACGTACATTTGTCTCAGTCAAATGAGCAAACGATCGTGATTTAACTTCAACGTGCCGACATGCACTGATGCAGTTGTTTGTAACATCGTACACACATGTGTAGGAAAATGGCGCCGGGTTGAAGCCATACTTTCACATTTTCACACCGGGTCGTGTTTGGGAATTTGATCGGTATTGCTATTGATACGACGATAGTTTTTGATAATATTTCAGATATTAATCCAAGTATTAACTGCATTAAAACATCGTAGCAAGTATTTTTGTATCCAGAGTAAAATACGAAACTTTGCGGCTAATCATATTATACTGACTGCGTAGTAAACAAAACATGGCGGGCCGAAAAGTAAAGCAATGGGTTTCTCCAACTGATCGTGAACTACAGGTCAACGTTTACGTACTCTCAAATAAACATATTTGAAACTGTAAATCGACCTTAACATAAACATGGCGGGTCCGAAAAGTAAGCGATAGTCGCGGGTCGCGGATTACGCAATGCGACAAGATCGTTGGCGCGCGCGCGGGAAAAGGCTCGCAATGTTGAATGTGACGTTAATGCGACAAGGTCACTTGGGGTTTGGATGACCCAAGTCGATCTCTAGTAGATGAATGATGCGACGAATACATAATTGTAAGTACTCATGTATGTAGTTTAAATATTATTAGATCCTATAATTTTATTTAATATCTTAGTTTTATATTTGATTATGGTAATCGTTTATTTAAATGTAACTTATCATTTTTGGAATTTCGAAAATTTTAATATCGGGCATAATTATTCAGGCACGATGTATTCGTATTGTTTTAATTAATTGTGTATTGTTTTTTATTATTATTTCAACAGTATTTAAAACGAGTGGTTTGAGCTCGTCGGACGACGGTCCGGTGAAACCCTCTTCACACTGAAGAGGTGGGTATTTTTATATATGCTATAGTTATGTAAATAGTTGCCATTTCTATACATATAGATGTTGTTAATTGCTATTATATATGTTCTGATAACGAACTGGGTAAACTATCCGTTAGAACATGTAAAGTAATATTGAACATATGAGTATAGCCGTATAATTGTATGTATATAGATAACTGTATATTAAATGGTAATCATGATTGTAATTCTTGTTACAGGGTATTATTTTAATGAATAAATGAAGTGAACCCGACAACAGCATTGGTGTCTTCCGTGAAACCATAGTTACTACATTGGTCGCCCATGTACTTTGGATGTACATGACGGGATATACGTTGTGATTCCTAGGCCCCCCAAGTAGAATAGCGACCTTGAAGGCCCGACAGGTAAAGTCACCTGTGTATATAACGACTTTCCAGAGATAATCGAACCATTTGGATGAATGAATGAATGGATTTCCATTGTGTATGTTTGTGTATCGGAAAGACACGCGTCTACGTTTGAACGACCTACAGATGACCTTGACCAGCGAGTGCGCGTGTACGGCACGTTTCCTATATGTGTGCGTATCTATAGTGAATTCTAAGCTGAAAGTGAATGGATAAGAACTGGACGAAGGAATATCCGGAGGAGACCGTACACGGTAAATGACATTTGTGTACCACTGACTTTTCATATATCTTGCTATAAATCTTGTGCTTCTTCTGTGATCTTCAGTTAAAAAGTGTAAATTGACATTCTGTATTTTTTTCACAAAAGTTTTTTTTTTCTCTTGATAACGTTGTTCTAAAATTTGTGAATATTTACTTGATTTCAACTACCGATTCAGTATTTTTATTATTTTCGTTCGTTGTCATAAGATGTGTATTTTCTAAAGGTATATTTCCGGTTGTGAAAGCCTTCGGAATAAATGTGTATTTTTTTTTTCCAAAAAATAATTGATTTCCGGTTGTGAAATTCCGTTTATGTTTTTTGACGTTAATTTTTTTGGCATAAAGTTATTAGAATTCCTGGTAACTTTTTTTTTTTTTAGATATAAAAAATACTTGCTTTCAGAATCTGTTTATTTTTTCACGATAGTATATTAGTATGGAGTAATTGATTATTTTTTTTTTGCTGTTACACGAGTTTATTGGATACTTATTTTTTTAGATTTTTGTTTGCTACAATTACTTGGTTTTGTTTGCGAGCGAATTAATTATTTTTTTTTTTTTTTGCATTGAAGTTTAGATACTTTTGTTTTGTTGGTACATTTATATTTTGGTTGTCGCTGTGTACTTTGCTAAAAATCACTCGTCTCTATTTTTTTTTTTCTTTTTGCCGCATTTTTTTTTTTTTTTTACATTTGTTAGGATTGTTGCTTTAGATAATTTTTTTTTACTTAACTTTTTTAATTTTAATCTTTTCGGACCATTTGTGCCATAGGTGTAGTGTACTTGTTTTTTTCTCTGCCGCTTTTCGCTAGCTAGTTTATTTTTTTTTACACTTAGGAGTTAGCATGTAGGATAGTTTTGTTTGTTTTTTTTTTTCAGTGGAATTTATAATTTTTTTTTTTTTTTCTTTTGTGGGAACTTACTGGGTCAATGTTGGTGTGTTCTATGTTATATGTACGGAGTGAATCATTTTCTTCTGCATTTATGTTGAGTATATGAGTGTGCGTTAGGTGCTATTTTTGCTATTTTGGATTGACGCTTCGGTCTCGTACGCGTGTTGCATATATATTGACTGCGCGCGATCGTGTGAATATATTTTTTTACAGGACTTTTGCTGCTTTGGATTTGCTGACTTGGCTGGATATATATATAGTCAATAAGTGTTACATCTATGAGGACAAGAGTAGAATACTTGTTCCGTGTTTGGTAAGGACACGTAGATGATACTGGTGTTTGTTTGCTTTGCTTTTTTTTATTTTTTTGTTTATGTTGTAACCCTTGCTTTGTTATGTCGGTCGGATTCAAAAGAGAAACTCGCTCTCAGGCGGAAGCGATACCTCCACCCGAGGATAGCGATCCTCCTGTTGCGGAGGCGACGAAGTTATTTTCTCAGCTTGGTGCTAGGCCCAAGGGTGAAAGTTTACTTACTTTGAGGAGTCAGAGATGATGGATTTTCTCAGCAATACTGGAGGAGTGGTAGGATACTGCGGACCCATCGTACGTGGTCATGGGGTAAGTAATACTCAAAAGTAGTACTAGCTCTTCTACTTTGGACACGAGGTTCTATAAGATACCTATATTCTCCGGAGATGACCTAGGCTTTATTTTTTATCCTAATGATGGGAAAGGAAAGGCGAGGCTTCGTTTGATTTATGGAAGTATGAGGTACAATGTCTCATCGATACGGGTAAGTCTCAGGATATCATTGGACAGTCGATTCGGAGGTCGTTGAAGGGAACTGCAGCTAAGGTAGCTATGAGACTTGGAGCTCATGCGACGCCAGCCCAGCTGATCGCCAAATTGAGAAGCTTGTATGGTATTGTTGATGATCAGGAGACTTTGCTGGAGAACTTCTATGCAGCGCATCAACAACCTAAAGAGACCGTGACAGAGTGGGCTTGTAGGCTTGAGGACTTGTTGCTGAGGGCTGATGCTGCTATAGGACCCGCAGAGCGTAATAAGAGGTTACACAACAAGTTCTGGTCAGGATTGAGACAGGAGTTGAGAGACATAACCGGCCACAAACATGATTCTATTTCTGACTTTGAGGAATTTGCATTGCAGTCTTGTCTAGTAGGTCTGAGCTAGGACTGCAGTTGCCATGGTCAAGAGAAGAGATGGTGGTAAATCTGCGATGGCGCGACAGCTACTGTTCATTCTGTGGTTGAAGGAGAGACGAAGGATGAGAAGGATGACTTGAAATCTATGGTAAACCAGTTGTCTGCCGCTATTCAGAGGTTTAGAGAAACAGATGTCTGACGGAGGCGCGGTATCTTGGAAGAACAGCCGAGATCATCGTAACCGGAATAGAGGGAATTCAAACAATTATGGAGGGATCTGTTTTACCATTCTAGGCCATCTCAGGATCAGTCTGATGGGGATGATGAGTCATTAGGAAAGAAACCTGATGTTATCTGCTGGAGATGCAGGCAGCCGGGACATTTATTAGATTGGATAGCGGATGCCGAGTAATATTGGAAGAGTTCGGTAAAAGGGAAGGAGTCTATGAAGAGGACCGCTCATAGCTTTCCGAATACAAGGTCCGGACAGACGGAAGAGGACTACTGGCACACGGATGATTGGCAATGCTAATCGAGGTAGATGTCTCAGTAGACTTGCACTGGAACCAGAAGCTTTAGCTGGATACATAGGCGCGAACGGTGTCTACGGTGAGTCACACGATTTTATGACAGCCATTTGAGTCATCTGGAATTACAGTCAGTTGGTGAACTACTTGCTATTGAAGTGTGCAGATGGACAACAGTTGCCGAATTCGGGATTGATTAAGACGAATGTCAAGTTTGAAGGATTACCTGGATCAGCTGAGCAGCAGAGCTGTTTATTGTTGGTTGTTCCTAACAGCAATTATAACTCGAAGGTACCAGTTTTGTTCGGGACAAATGTTTTGGATGTATTATTAGGAGATTGTCGAAGGAAGAAAGGACCGAAGTATCTACAGAAGGGGTTGGATACGCCATGGTTTTTAGTTTCGTTTTTTGCCCGTTTGTATGACGTTGAGGGACCGGGATTTTAGCGAGGAATCGTAACAGCATTGGTCTTGTTAAGAATGCAGGAAACATGGATTGTATTTTGAAGCCCAATTCTACGGTTACTCTAAAGGGATACATAGATCAGCGAAGTGCTTATCCGACTACTTGCGCTATCATTCAGCCTACGGAACGTTCTAAACTGTCGAAGGATATAGACGTTACGCCTACTGTATTCTCCTACGATTGTGATAACACACAACCGCTAGATATCCAGCTTTCCAATTTAACCACAAGGACATTTGTAATTCCTCCTAAGGCCGTTTTGTGTGAAATACAGCCGGTGGTTGTACAAGAGTTGCCTAAATCTGATGAAGAGATGGGAATACTTCAGTCGTTTATGGACAAGATAGACTTTTCAAATTCAGCTGTTACCGAAGATGATTTGCGTATTGGAAAGAAACTCATTAAGGACTACGAGGATATATTCTCACATGGGGACACTGATCTTGGATGTACTGGTCTCGTGAAACATCGAATCGATTTGACGGATGCAGTTGCTTTTTAAACAACGTCACAGCGAGGATACCGCCTTCTATGTACGATGAAGTCAAGACTCATCTTCAAACAATTGCTATCTGCAGGAGTCAATAAGCCATCACACAGTCCTTGGTCTTCGAACGTTGTTTTGGTAAGAAAAGAAAGACGGATCATTGAGAATGTGTGTAGATTTCCGTCAGTTGAATCAGAGAACCATACGGGATTCATATGCTTTACCACGAGTGGAGGATATTCTGGATTGTTTAGCTGGATCGCATTACTTTACCGTGTTGGATTTAAAATCGGGTTATCATCAATCGAGCTTGAGGATGAACACAAGGAGCGTACTGCGTTTTCTGTTGGCCCATTAGGATTTTCTACGAGTTTACAAGGATGCCATTTGGACTTACAAATGCTCCTGCGACGTTTCAAGCGCTTAATGGAACGATGTATGGGAGACCTACACCTTGCCATTTGTTTGATATATCTTGATGATTTAATTATCTTCTCAAGGACCTATGATGAGCATTTGGAGAGGTTAGGAAAGGTTTTTCAGAGATTACGAGACAACGGATTGAAACTTGCATCTAAGAAATGTCAGTTCTTCATGAACAGAGTTGCCTACGTGGGACATATTGTTACACCTGATGGAATTGAGGCTGACCCAAAGAAGATTGAGAAGGTACGAGATTGGCCGACCGACACCAACTAATCCTGAGGAATTACGTCAGTTTTTAGGGTTCGCGGGATATTACAGAAAGTTCGTAAAGGATTTTGCAAAGATTGCGCGGCCTTTAACCAACTTTATTGCCACCAACAAGAGATAAGAAGAAAAAGGGTAGAGTGAAGTCCGATGTGGGTACCGTTAAAATGGATGTGGACGTCTGAACAGGCTACTGCATTTCAGAGTCCCTGAAGGATGCACTGTGCAACCCACACTGTCCTTGGTTATGCTAATTACAGCCGGCCCGTTTGAGCTGCACACGGATGCGAGTACCCAGGGACTAGAGCTGTTCTTTTTATCAAGAGCAGGATGGACATTTGAGACCTATTTGCTACGCCAGCCGAGGATTAGGTAAATCGGAAAGGAATTACCCAGCTCATAAACTGGAGTTCTTGGCGTTGAAATGGGCTAATTACGGAGAAGTTTCATGATCATTTTATATGGACAGAAATTTACAGTTTTTAACGGACAACAACCCTTTGACCTACGTCCTATCTAAGGCTAAGCTTGATGCGACGGGGCATAGATGGCTGTCCGCTTTATCAGCATACAACTTCGAGATAAAGTATCGACCAGGAAGGAACAATGCCGATGCGGATGCTTTGTCACGACTTCCGGGATGTAGCATTTCGGCAGAGTCTGTGCAAGCAGTGTGTAAGGGAGCAGTTACCTGTAGTGGGAGACCCTTGGTAGAATGTTTTGAGTTTGTCAGCAGAGGCATTGGATACACATTTGAAGTTGAAGACGAACATGGTTTCCGCACGATGACAGCACGTGAATGGAGAAAGTTACAGGCAGATGATGATGTCATTGGGGAATGGTTGCCAGTCATAAGGCAGAACCTGAAGCCGTCACGAAAGAGGTTATCCGCTATTCCAGACAGCGCCACCCTTGAGAGATGCTGGGATAGCTGGAAATTGAAACGTGGTGTGCTGTATAGACACATGTCTGATGAAGAGGGCGAAGTAGACCAACTTGTACTGCCGGCTTCCATGCGCGAGCAAGTGTTGACGCCGTCGTTACAAAATGATACGGGCCACCCAGGACGCGATAGAACGTTATCATTGCTGCGGGATAGATTATTTTGGTTGGCCTGGCATGACCAAAGACGTGGAGAAGAGGCTAAAGGAATTGTCAAAGATGTCTCTTTCTCTTCAGGACGGAAGTCTAAGCGGATTGATGTCAAGAAAGGCACCGTTGGTAAGCATTGTCAACCGACCCAGCTCAGCCCATGGACTTTTGGTGTGTATGGATTTCTTGAAATTGGAAGTTGTTCCAAAGGCGAGGCGGGTGGCGGGTTCCTTCCAGGATGTGTTGGTAATTACTGATTCATCTTCACGCGGTACGCTAAACAGCGATAGACCTACACCGTAGCCAGCATGGGTTAAAAAGAGCGGCGAAACTGCTGAGGCGCTTCAAAACAAAATGCAAATGTCAAAGGATTTATTGAGCATGTACCCTTTTACGGGAATTCCACGGAGGATTACTTCCCGACCAAAGGCGCTAACGTTTGAGGGCAAGGTAATCGATAGCTTTTTGTGACACAACTACACATCGCCAAATCAAGGACGACGCCATACCACCCTAGTGGGAATGGGATGTGTGAGCGATTTAATCGACCCTTATTGACATTTTGGGCACACTGGAGCCTCATTCAAAAAAAGGATTGGAAAAGCTACATCGTTAGCTTCTTCAGCCAGCGGCAACTTTACCAGTT